>NC_056060.1:35823723-36448723 GCF_016772045.2 Ovis aries
TCTTCCTGGGATAATTCCTCCCCCCACTGCCCCCTCCTCCCTAGCTCCAAACCCTCTGCTGGCCTTTTGTTTGTAGAAAAACTTTAGCTTCCTTGGCCTTCCCCGAGTTCCAAAGAAAAAATTCAATCAGTGAAATGAGAAAATGCAGAAGCAAAGGAAAACAGTCAAGCAAGACAAAACAATAATATTTTAGCCATTTAACAAAGTCAAAGACACTTAACTTCCTCCTTATGGGGTCTAAGCCATATCCTTTGAGCTGTTTTTCAGATACTGAAACCCCCACCAGGTGGAACTATGTGCTGCCGAAAGTCAATAGATCCCAGACTGGTTGGAACCAGAAGGTTGATGGGTACCAACTCCTCATTACCTCACCTCTAACCAATCAGAAGAATGTTCATGTGCTGATCATGCAGCCATACCCATACTCCCTATCTTTAAAAACCTTTCTCTGCTCTGGAGTAGGAAATGGCAACCCATTCTAGTATTCTTAGCTAGAAAATCCCATAGACAGAGGAGCCTGGTGAGCTAAAAAAAAAAAAAAAAACCTTTATCTAAAAACCACTGGGGAGTTTGGGTCTTTTAAGCCTGGCTGCCCGGACTCGCTTGTGTTCTGCAATAAACACTGTACTTTGCTTCACCACAACCCAGGGTCAACAGATGGGCCTTATTGTGCACAGGCAAGCAAGCCCAAGTTTGGGTTGGTAAAATGTACAAGGGTATTTAAAACATTCTTATAGCTTATTCCTATATTTAATGTTCCTGTGCATAAAAGGTATTTATTTACAGTAATATTTACTACTACAGTAATACAGTAATATTTACTATTTATAGGCCATTATTTAGACTGAAGCTGGGTTTTTTAAAAAGTATCTGTAATTTTTATTTTTCTTTTATCAAGAATAGATTACAATGTTGTGTTAATTTCTTCTGTAAAGAAAAGTGATACAGTTATACATACATATACATTCTTTTTGATATCCTTTTCCATTATAGTTTATTACAGAATATAGAATACAGTACCTTGTGCTATACAATAGGACCTTGCTTATCCATTCTTTTTATAATAGTTTGCATCCACAGCAGGCCTTTAGAAGGACCTACTTACAATGATGCTCCATGGCTGATGTCCAGTAACTTGGTACTCAAACTGTTCCCTAGCTGGTTAAGGGTGGACCATTGTACCTAGGCTGTCTGTACAATGCAATCTATAATAAAATTTGCTTTGCTTCTGGGCTTTCAGAATTTTGGTACATACTAGGTACAGAGTGGGGCTTCCCAGGTGGCACTAGTGGCAAAGAAACCACCTGTCAAGGCAGGAGACATAAAAGACACAGGTTCGACTCATGGGTTGGAAAGATCTCCTGGAGGAGAGCATAACAACCCACTCCAGTATTCTTGCCTGGAGAATCTTATGGACAGAGGAGCCTGACAGGCTACAGTCCATAGGGTTGCACAGAGTTGGATATGACTGAAGAAACTTGGCAGGCAGGAAGGTACAAGGTGCTTATGTGGCCAGGCCCCGATAATAACCTGAGTGCTGAGTCTCTAATGGTATTCCATGGGCAGAAACATTACTGTATTTTTTGTGTTGGGAAAAGAAGCATGCACAATGTATAAATACTTCCTTAGAGGAGGAGAAGAACATCAGCAAACAAGGATTTTTCTATACTCTACCTGTCTTTTTCTCTTGCTGATCTCACCATTTTGCTGTAATAAACTCTGCTCTGGGACTTCCCTAGTGGTCCAGCTGTTAAGAATACCCCTGCAAATGCAGGGAACATGGGTTCCAAACACTGTTCTGGGAGGATTCCACAAGCTGCAAGGCAACTAAGCCTGTGCTCCACAACTACTGAACTCACTAGAGCCCACGAGATGCAACTACTGAGCCTGCACACTCTAGAACCTGTGCTCTTCAACAAAAGAAGCCACCGCAATGAGAAGTCCATGCACCACAACTAGAGAAAGTCCTTGTGCAGCAGTGAAGACCCAGTGCAGCCAAAAATAAAGAATAATTAATCAATTTTTTTAAAAAAAGTACAACTGTACACTGAGTCTCATGAGTCCTTTTAAACATATGTGGCCTTGGGAACCCTGAAACACCCAAAGTGGAAATAGTCCAAATGCCTATCAACATGAAACAAGTTAATTAATCGTAGCACATCTGTACCATGTAATATATATAATGCCATCCATGAAAATAGATGGTTTAATTTAAACCAGTTGTCTTGTGTACTCCACAGTGCACTGCTGAGTGAGTAAAACAAGATTCCACATGTGAACAAGGAATATAATCTGGAAGACTACATCACATTAACACGGCAATTACAGGGAGTGTGCACAATATACTTTTAAAAAAGGAGAAAGGAAAAGAGGTAAAGCAAACATTTTTTTTAAAAGACTGAAGAAAGGGAAAATTCTTGTGTATGGATATAGCCAGCAAATGAGCAGAAGATCAATAGATCAATTTGTAGAGGGAGGTGGCAGCAAAAGCTGAGAAGCTGCCAGAAATGATAGAGCAGTGGCCCTGCGCAGTGCACTGGAAGACAAAGCTTCCAAGGTAGTGGCCTGCAGAGTCTGACCCAGAGTACGAGGAGGCAGTCGGCAGGAGGCCCTGGTCTCTGGGCAGCCTCATTAGGAAAGGAGGCAGAGCCACATGGAAGCTTAACACTTCCTGAGCACAGGTCCCTTTAGCTCAGTGCAGCCACGAATGCTAAGATAAACGTGCCAAGGGAGGACGAAAAGCAATTTCTGCTCCTGGCCAAGTCAGTCAAGAGGGCAGCACTGGCCACACTGATCCACCAGGTGCTGATGTCTACATATTTGGGGAATTGCTGGGGATGCCTAACATTAGAGAGCTGGTTAAGGGGAACTTTGCTTCCACACTGCAGCTGCTGATGGCGTTTCCTTGCAGGACATATGCTGACCACTGAGCTGAAGCTCAGAATCTTCCCCTACTCACTGAGGCTCAGAAGGATAAGTTTTGACACCTATCAATCATCAGCCTGGCTGCCAAAGGCAAGTATATCCTATATGCAATACTGTGGCAGCCTGCATCCTGCAGAACATGTGGCATCTGGAAGGCCCTGTTTGCAGACACGCTTCGCCTTCCAGCACAACCAGAGGCTGAAGGCTGATATCCAGGCACCAGGACCTCATTATCCAAATATAACCACGTTATTCTGAATTCAAATAAATTGCTATGTTGACAATAAAAAGAGTATATATACATATATCAATATATAGCATGACACAGAAATAAATCTATGAGACGTCTAGCTATTAAAAAAAAATTAATGTAAAGCAGGGTCACGAGACCCTTGGTTATACCATCTCAACTTTTCCCTCTTTGGTGGTACAGTTGTATAATATAAACTCATAACTGTCTAAAGCACAAGAGAAGAGAAAAACAAGGAAAACAAAGATATGGCTAATAACAAAATAAAGACAGCTAACTCCTAAATAATTGAGATTTGCCTACAGTTAAATAAAGCAAATTCACATATCAATTTTTATTCCACAGTCACTTAAGTTCTCATTTTATCCTTTCTGTTGTTACAGTAAGCTGAGCTAACAACTATAGAAATTGTTCTTTTCTCCTGGAAAGTAGATAGGTGATACTCCCATTAAAATTGCCACAATCTATTTTCCTTTTATTTACCTGTACAAATATTAACAGAAGATGTCAGAACTGACAAGGACCATATCAATAGGTATCAATTTCTTCCCTCATTATACGAAGAGGAAACTAAAGGCTCAGAGAGATGAAAAGAGGCAGCATGTCGAAAATCACAACTCAAACTAATAGGAGAGCTAAGACATGAGCCTAATTTCCTAAATATGGACCCACAAAGTATCATTCCCATTATATGACACAGCCCTAACAGTGTCACTCACTGAACTACGCCTAATTGACAACACATCCATCTAGTGGTTATCAGCTTGAATAAGAAGTGTCCCCAAACCTTTGGTTATTCGCGGATGGTCGCCAGAGAACCATGATGACAAAGAGGATCATGGAGAATAACAACCGCCAGATGGCATCATCCACCCACAGCTCCCGCCAATCCTACCAAAAGGGGAGAAAAAATTTATATATTAATACATCATCTTAACCAGCTGTTTGCAAACCCTTTGCATAGAACAAGAACCATTGATTTATTCATTCAACTTATATTTACTAAGGGCCGGTTATGTGCTAATAAGCATTGTGCTATGTGCTTAGGATACAAAGTAAATGAACCTAATTTCTTTCCTTGAAGTGTTTACTAAAGAAAAGGCACTAAGCAGACAGAGTACCTACCTGTCAATGCTTCATTATAGCTGAGAATCTTTAGGGAAGGGTTTTAATATAAGGTCAGAGAAAATAATATCAGGTTGTTATTTTTTAATAATTTTTATTTCGATTTATTTAATTTTTGTAAATAGAGAAGAAAGAAATGTTACTGGCCATATTCTTTGTGCTCAGATCTTAAGGATATGGTTTTTACTCAGATCAGCATTATTCACACAAACTTAATGTTTAAGACTCTGGATTACTTGTCTGAGAATCTTAAGTCAAGAGTGGGTTATGACAGTCTTTGGTTATCATTTATAAAATTCTCTTGAACTACTGGTATATATCATATATGGTATATATAAAATACTCAGGAGGAGAGAAGCATTCTAACTCCCAGAATGAAGACCTAACCCTAATTTTTTTTTAAATGCAAACCTTACCACTGTCATCAACATAATTGTCTGTGTACAACAAACGGTACACTATATCTAAACGTATGTTGTTTGTTAACTCACCGACTGACAAGTTACTATCCTGAACTTCATGGTTGTCCAGATGATAAACACAATAGATGCTAAAAGGAAATAGAAAAAACAAACCTGGTCAATGTGAATGCTGGTTTACATCCCCATTACAACCTTCAATTCTGGTGAAGTGGAATCTCACACATCCCTAACCCCCAAACATGATCACCACACTTTGTTATTTTAACATACTTATTCAATACAAAACTACTTAACTACTTGATATAAGGCCCATGATACGTACTCTTGTCAAAAATTTCTGTACTTAAAAGAGTAGTTTTGTTTAGTATCTGACTACTTCAGTAACCCTGAGAACTGGAAAAGACAGTATTGAAAATATGGCTTTTCCCAGCATCAATAATTTTTTTCCCTTCATATTGTAAATGTTAATTTTTTTGTTAGCCAGTCAAATGGAGGGAAAGGGTTGATAAAATGACTGTAAAACAAACACAACTGTTGGTTCCAGTCATAGGCCAGACCTCACTATACTGGTTACAAGAGCCAAAAGGCAAAAAATAAGCCTACTTTGGCTATGGTCTATCTAATAATGCCTATATTCTACGCATGCTTAGCAACAGACGTGGAAAGAATATAAAGGCAACATATCCTGGCCTAAAATTCTATACAAGGAAGTATTAATTAATGTCTTCTAAAATAAATATGAATGCTATATGGCACTGAAACTAACTTGCCTCAAGAAAAAAGAATGAACACAGGATAGAGATATACAGAACTATATAAGAAAGTAAATGCAATTATTCTTCATCTATTATGCTTAAACTAAGTGATTCTCAGTCTCTTCTGAACCACAGACCCCTTGGAGAATAACAAAAGCTAAAGACCCCTTTCCCAAGTAAAATGCACAAAACTTTTCTATGTAATTTTAAAGAGCCCACCTATGACCTCTAGGGTTAAGAATCTCTACTCTAAAAGGATCCCATTTAAACATCAGGACGACTTACCTGCCACTGCCAAGATAAGTGTGTTGGTGAAATGTCGATACAAAGAGAGTTTTACGATGTTCCTCCTAAGTTTTAGTAGCTTCATTGTTTGAGTCAGGCTAATAAATATGTGTTTGAAGGTCAAGGAAATCAACATTCAGAAAAAAACAATAAGCTAGTAAATTAATTCTTAAGTTTCTCTGAGGATCTTATCTTAATGATAAGAGGCCTTACAGCTTGCTTATTCTCAATCTCACAAACACTCCCAGGCCTCACCATGATTAATAAGAAAGTCTTCATTTTCAATGAGATACTGAAGAGAAGATAGAACCAGGATAAAATGAGAATGGAAAGAAGAGAAAAATTATTAAAAATTGAGAAATTAAGACAGGAAGCAGCTTTCTAGAGAAACAAAAATGAAAAAGAAAATGAAGACAAATGGAAGAAAATGAAAATGAGTAACAGGCAAGGGAATAGGAGTCACCATTATTTTCTCTCTTCCTCTAAGGTTAAGTATCTCTGTTCTCACTGTCCCAGCTAATCCAGCCTAGGGTCATAAATACTTATGCCTACAACCTTCTACAGTTCTACACTTAGATCCCTTGTGTAATAATAAGAAAACTACCATCCGCTGCTAGATTGATCCTGAATTAAAAGGATGGTACAATTACAATTGGCTGAGTATTCCAGGCAGTTAGCCTCTGAAAGTAATGACTCTCCATTTTTAGAACATTATCCCCAAGGAGAAGTTGCCACAGAAGACAGAAGGGGAACTGATGACTACTAAAGAGGATAGCTGCCCTCACGCCCAACTTTCAGAATGAGCAGACACAAAAATGAGTGAGCTGGAGCTTGGTTTGTGCTTTGACAAATATCTAGCTGGAACCTAAACACTGCACTATCTCACTGTTTGGTCTTGTCCCACTGTCCTCTTCATTCCTCCCAATATTTATAGAGGTTCACAAAGCACACTTGAAAGATACTGATGTAGGAAAGCTTAATCATTTGAACCAAAAACATTTTAATTTCAAAGATCTTTGATAAATGACAATCTACTCAAATTCATAAACTTATTATTTTGTTTACATTCAGCCTTTTATACCATTAGTTTATCAAGACAATAATATTGCACAATTATACCTAGAAGCATATACATAAAAACCGAAAAAATAAAAAGGACAGAAATCCCAAAACTCAAATCCTTCATTCAACAGGCCAAATCTCTAATAAATAGTATTTGATTTTAAGAAGCAGGAGAAAAAGAAATTTGTCTGTTGTGTGCTGGTTGACTTCACCTGTAAATGAATCAATATTTACTTCAAAGAGTAAAAGCCTTCAGACAATTCCAAGTCACCTTCTGAACAGGGGTTCAAAACATTTGACCTGTTAAGGACTTAAATCTGCTACACTCATACAGAATTTTAAGAGTCAAATAACCTTATGGAGTCTCAAAACCATATTTTAAGAAACAAAATTTAGTTTTCAAAGCATTTAATAATTCCTAGAGGCTGAAAGAAATGGCAGAGCAGCCAGTTACTCTAACACTAAGTGGGATGCACAAATAAGTCCAAAATCAAAGTTCATTTTTTAAAAAAGGAGGAGAGGTAGGTGTAAAAAGTAAATAAATAAAAGGAAAGCCAGAAGTTTGTATTTTGTGCTCAGACACAGTCACTAATTTCTGATGCAATTTGAAAAATTAAAAACAAACAAGAAAACTGCTTACCTCAGGCCTCAGGTTGTTAGACTGAAAATTCCCTAATCCCAGACTAAGGAGTAATCAACAAAACTGGTTTTTAAAAAAAAATCCTTTACAGAAAGATCATTTTCTCCAAAAGGAGAAAATGGATGGCCATCAAACTAGCCAATGAGAAGGATATCCACCAGCAAAGGGCAGTGTCTAGGAAAGCCAAGGGGATAAAGGCCAAGGAAG
The DNA here is from genome assembly GCF_016772045.2 of Ovis aries. Classification (NCBI taxonomy): domain Eukaryota; kingdom Metazoa; phylum Chordata; class Mammalia; order Artiodactyla; family Bovidae; genus Ovis; species Ovis aries. The sequence continues at coordinate 35,831,395 of NC_056060.1, forward strand.
CAAGATCAGTCTGGGCCTGCAGACAAAGAAAAAGAGATGGTGAAAAAAGAGATGTCCAGAGAGGCATAGAGAAGAAATCAGCATGTGATTCTGCATTTATATAATCAGCTGGAGTGATTTTTGCATTTGAACTGAAAGAAAACAAAGTGGAGTAACTAACATGTGGCACCTACGCCATTCTTCCCTTCTGATAAACCATCATGCAGAATATACAGCTGCTAGCATTTCACACAACTTGTTGACTACAATCTCAACACAGTGAAATATGCTGCTAACTAATAAGGGACAATCACTATAGAAGTCTTAGCACATTAAGAAGTGACTACACCAAAAACGTTATGACAGTATACGCTCCCATCCCAACCTATCATTACCCATCATTTTGATTTTGGCTCTAAGTCAAAGACCCTTTTCACATTCAAAATTTTCTGCATCATTTATATACCAAGAATTACTGATTCCTAGAATTGTATACAATGTATTTTATGAAAAAAGATCATCTCAAAAATAAGATGTAAGGCAAGTAAGTATCTGTCCCCAAAATTATGCTGCTTGCTTTCCTAAGTTTAAGATACTATTTATTTATTCAATCCTAATTACTCAATCACCAGGGCATTATTGAAAGGATATCCATAAAATAATACAGGCATCAATTGCTGAGAGGGCCAGGTTTACTATCAAAGTCAAGGGATAAGAAAAATACTACAGTAGTAGGAGAAAGAAAACGAAATTGACAGAGGGTTAAAGTTGCTGAAAGTCTAAGAAAATTACATACAGAGCACAGCGCAACTTGAAAACCAAATGTGCATCCATAAAGTGTTTCATTTAAGGGGCAATTTGTTGCAAAACTTACTGAGCTCAGTTTAACTGAGAGAAAAGTTTACAGCATTTACCATCTTTAATCTGACAATTTATAACAGAGAGTAATGAGCTAGGGAGGCCCACTTCTTCAAATTAAGCCAGCTCTAACATAAATTTCTGTATCATATATCTCAGTGCTTTGGTTTTCATCCCTGATAAAGGCATAATTATGTAATTCTCAATAATTATATAAAACATAATCAGTTCAATTTTAAGAAACCTCTGAAATTCAAGTCCTGGTTAAGCAAAGAGCACTGTCACTTTAAAACAAAAATTAGATTAACCAGAAAATGCGTGATTACAATGCTTGTCACTTATGCAAGAATGGAGCCCACTGCTCCATTGCTGCTTCCCATTAAGGAACTAGTAAATAAGCAGTAAATTTGGGGACAGGTGGGAAAGCATTCACTCCTCATCACACATTAAATTTATAAAGCTCTAAGAGATTAAAAAGAAAAATAAATTATACATACATTTGGAAACCAGAGCCCAAAGGTGACTTAGAGGAAAACAGTAAAGAAGCCCACAGACAATTCTAATTAACTTCAAGACAAAAACAAAATGATCACAAAATGGAGAATGACCACAAAAACTCAGATTGAGCAGTACTGACCCCAGTAACTCTGAGGACCCCTTCCATGCCAGAGAACAAAAGATAAAGGGCCCCTGCTACCACAACCTTGTGAAGAGTGACTCCAAGGCGAGGCCTAAAGAGGAAGAAAAGAGATAGCTGAGTACAAATGCAACAAACCCTAAGACAAGCTAAGTAACAGAAACTCATGTTGATTAACACAGGCTAACAACTTAACAGAGATAAGCCAGACATACTTGACCTACCTGAAAAAAAAACTCAAATAGATGTATGGTTTTAAATCAAGACAGTAAACACTAGAACTTGAGATCCAGTCCCTTATTACTAAATTTTTCAAAACCTTTTTATTACAGAGAATCCCAAAATATATTCAATAGTATAATGAACCCCTATAAACCCATTATTCAGTCCCAAAAGCCATCAACCTACAACTAATCCTGCCTCATGCACATCTCATCCACTTTCCATCCCCCATATTATCCTGATACAAATCCTAGAAATCTTACCTTTTATATATATGTATTTGCATATACTTTAAACAGATATGGACTTTGAGAAAACATAACCACAATATCATTATCAAATCTAAAAATTTTAACAGTTCTTTAATAAAGTCAAAATCTTATTAAAACTCATTAAATAGCCTGTTATTATGCTCAAAATTCAACAAAATATGAAAAGTGCGAGTAGCTTCAGTGTTATCCGAGGAAAAATCTTAGACCCTTGAAATTCAAAATACCTTTTAATCGAAATACACATTTTAAGAAGACCCCAAGATGATTCATTAGAGCATTATAGTGTGAGATGCATTACCTTAAATCATGTCTACCTAAGCCTTACCAATGCCTATTCCTACATTTTGTTACATGATAGAAAAACTGCAAATGGACAGGAATTTATCTCCGCACTGTTATTATCTTAGAAACCCAGAATGTTTCCTGGCCTACAGGAAGCAACCACACACATTAAATGAATAAATAAATTGCAAAAGTGAGAACCCCAATCCCATTTAAAGCAAAACTCTTAAATAAATGAATAAATTAAGGTCTCCCATTTCTTTAATTCCACTTAAAGCAAAACTCCTTGAAAATAACTGCCTATAAAGGAACGTTATGACCAACCTAGATAGCATATTAAAAAGCAGAGACATTACTTGGCCAACAAAGGTCTGTCTAGTCAAGGCTATGGTTTTTCCAGTGGTCATGTATGGATGTGAAAGTTGGACTGTGAAGAAAGCTGAGCGCCGAAGAATTGATGCTTTTGAACTGTGGTGTTGGAGAAGACTCTTGAGAGTCCCTTGGACTACAAGAAGATCCAACCAGTCCATTCTTAAGGAGATCAGTCCTGGGTGTTCTTTGGAAGGACTGATGCTGAAGCTGAAACTCCAATACTTTGGCCACTTCATGCGAAGAGTTGACTCATTGGAAGAGTCTCTGATGCTGGGAGGGATTGGGGTAGGAGGAGAAGGGGACGACAGAGGATGAGATGGCTGGACGGCATCACTGACTCGATGGACAGGAGTTTGGGTGAACTCTGGGAGTTGGTGCTGGACAGGGAGGCCTGGCGTGCTGCAATTCATGGGGTCGCAAAGAGTCGGACACGACTAGGCGACTGAACTGAACTGAACCAATACCTAATCCCTAATTCCTCTCCCCTATTTAACAGAATTCCTCCTATTTTCTCTTAAACTCACTCCAATCAAGCTTTTTGTTCTGCCCCTCATCAAAACCATTCTTATTTAAGGTCACTAATATCATTCATGTAGTTAAAGCCCATGTTCACATCTCAATCCTCTTACTTGACACAATTTACTCCCTTCTTGAAACAGTCTTCAGCTTTGTCTCCCACTTCACTGGTTACTTCTCAATTTCCCCTGCCCTAAAAAGACCCTGAAGCTGGGGAAGATTGAAAGCAGGAGGAGGAGAAGACGAAAGAGGATGAGATGGTTGGATGGCACCATTGACTCAATGGACGTGAGTCTGAGCAAACTCTGGGAGATGGTGAAGGACAAGAGAAGCCTGCTGTGCTGCAGTCCATGCAGCTGCAAAAAGCTGAACGTGACTGAGCAACTGAACTACAACAACTCTACTTCACTTCGTTGACTTCTAAATAATAATAGTTAAAGGGATCAATCCTTTGACCTCTTCTTTATATACACTCACTTCCTTGATGGTCACATCCTATCTCAAGGCTTTAAATAACATCATCTGACCTGTCTCTTGAGAAACCTGTATGCAGGTCAGGAAGCAACAGTTAGAACTGGAAATGGAACAACAGATTGGTTCCAAATAGGAAAAGGAGTACATCAAGGCTGTATATTGTCACCCTGCTTATTTAACTTCTATGTAGAGTACATCATGAGAAATGCTGGGCTGGAAGAACCACAAGCTGGAATCAAGATTGCCGGGAGAAATATCAATAACCTCAGATATGCAGATGACACCACCCTTATGGCAGAAAGTGAAGAGGAACTAAAAAGCCTCTCAATGAAAATGAAGGAGGAGAGTGAAAAAGTTGGCTTAAAGCTCAACATTCAGAAAACGAAGATCATGGCATCTGGTCCCATCACTTCATGGGAAATAGATGGGGAAACAGTTGAAACAGTGTCAGACTTAGTATTTTGGGGCTCCAAAATCACTGCCGATGGTGATTGCAGACATGAAATCAAAAGACGCTTACTCCTTGGAAGGAAAGTTATGACCGACCTAGATAGCATATTTAAAAGCAGAGACATTACTTGGCCAACAAAGGTCTGTCAAGGCTATGGTTTTTCCAGTGGTCATGTATGGATGTGAGAGTTGGACTATAAAGCAAGCTGACTGCCGAAGAATTGATGCTTTTGAACTGTGGTGTTCGAGGAGACTCTTGAGAGTCCCTTGGAATGCAAGAAGATCAAACCAATTAATCCTAAAGAAAATCAGTCCTGGGTGTTCACCGGAAGCAATGATGTTGAAGCTGAAACTCCAGTACTTTGGCCACCTCATGAGAAGAGTTGATTCATTGGAAAAGACCCTAATGCTGGGAAGGATTAGGGGCAGGAGGAGAAGGGGACGACAGAGGATGAGATGGCTGCATGGCATCACCGACTCGATGGACCTGAGTTTGAGTGAACTCTAGGAATTGGTGATGGACAGGGAGGCATGGCGTGCTGTGATTCATGGGGTTGCAAAGAGTTGGACATGACTGAGCTACTGAAGTGAACTGAACTGATGCCCTGATGACTGCCAAGTTTATTCTCTGCCCTAATTTCTTCCTCCTACTTTCCTCGTTCAGATATCTGAACTCTTAATCCTGGCTCTTCTTCAAATTATTACACCTAAAATCTTCCTGAACTCAGTTAATGTCACTTCCATCCTTCTACTTGCTTAGGTCAAAACATTAATCGTTGGCATCATCCCTGATTTGTTTCTTTCTTTCATATCATATATTTGCTCTATCAGCGAAATCCATTGTCTCCATCTTCAAAATATAAAAGAATGTGACCACATCTCAGCATCTCTTCCCCTGGGGGTGTATATAGTTCTTTCACTAACTTGGATTTTTTCTTAAATGTCACTAAGTGAAGCCTTCCTTGACCACCATAATTATAATTTCAAGTTCCCCCTCCTGGTTAGAACTCTCTATACCCTTTCCCTGCTTTATCTGCTCACTGACACATTAGATTTTTCACTCACATATCTTTGTCTGTGCACCAGCCCCCCCATAAATGTAAACTTCAAGTCTTTTGTTTTTTTGCTGTATCCCTAGGACCTAGAACCACATCTAATATACAGAAGGCACACAAGAACGCTCTTCTTATTTAAAAAATCTGATTTGCAAGAATATTTTGGAAGAGTAAAGACATCAAGTTTACTCTAAAAGTTTGATGTTTCAATGTCATTTGCTACATTGCAGGTTTCCTGTAGATGCTCCTTGAATTCTAACCAGTGAAATCAAACCCTAACGTTTTTCCAACTTCTGCAAATCTCCAAAATTTCAGATGTTTTTGATTTCATAACTATCTCTTATATAAACTCTTTCAGAACCACCTTGGGAACCTGAAACACTGCTTCAGTTTAGTCAGCATTTTAATTTGCTCTTCCATATAGGAAGGCAATACTTAAGGGCAATACTTACTTGACTATGCCATATCCCAGACTGACTATGATGACCAGGGTTCGAGCCAGTGAGCGTTTAACTGCAGAAAGCAGCTCTGCAAGGATTAGGGCACCCTGGACTGTGAGAAAGAAAAAAACGGAAAAATAGTGCAGCGTGTAATCCAAGTTTGGGAAAAGGTGCAATTGCAGACCCAAAATGGAGATTTCTAACATTCTTCAAAACAAACACTGATATCAGTCCTACTTGAAAAGAATACCGATTCTGCCAATGTTTACAAGTAGAAGCTGATATTATTTAGGATCTTCCTCATGTGGATAGTAATCTGGGTGTGTCAATTTACTTTCCCCCTCCACCTCTCACTTCACTAAAACCTCAGAATACCTTACCTTATTTGAATAATTTACAGCATCTAAGGAGAATTTCTCCTATTTTAAAAAAACTGTGAAATATAGCACAGAAAAGCACAAAACACAAACATAGAATTTTCAACTCTTTTTTACATCTATTATTTTCAAGCCATTTCAAAGACTAGGGAAAGATCTAATTAGTATATCTTACAATAACAGTTACTAATAATTAAATGAAAAAATAATTATATGTATGGTCAGATGAGAGAACTGAAGCTATCAAAAAACACTTCAGTACAAAATAATTTCTATCATTATCTATTCACCTTACTAAACCACAAATACTCTTCTATTTTCATGATATTACTATATTTTACCAAATAGACTTCCCTGGTGGCTCAGACGGTAAAGCGTCTGTCTACAATGCGGGAGACCTGGGTTCGATCCCTGGGTCGGGAAGATTCGCTGGAGAAGGAAATGGCAATCCACTCCAGTGCTATTGCCTGGAAAATCCCATGGACAGAGGAGCCTGATAAGTTACAGTCCATGGGGTCACAAAGAGTCGAACACGACTGAGTGACTTTACTTTACTTTACTTACCAAATAGATACACGCCCCACACCTCTAAAGCGAAAGTGAAAGTGAAGTCGCTCAGTCGAGTCCGACTCTTTGTGATCCCGTAGACTGTAGCCTACCAGGCTCCCCCTGTCCATGGGATTTTCCAGGCAATAGTACTGGAGTGGATTGCCATTTCCTTCTCCAGGGGATCTTCCCAACCCAGGGCTCGAACCCGGGTCTCCTGCGTTGTAGACCGATACTTTACCATCTGAGCCACCAGGGAAGTCAGCTCTAAGGTAGCTTTGAAATCAAGGTGTGTCTTACGATCAATGGCATCTTACAATTAAATTAGTAGTACTTTCTTTCTTATTTCTTAGATGCGTGTAATAATGGTACCTTAAAAATCAACAGCAACTAAGATTCAATGATGGTGAAAATATTCCCAAAATGGCCACTACTGCTGCAACTTTTGTGAGTATATTTCAAAAAAATTATTCTTAAATCTTCCCTGGTGGCTCACATGGTGAAGCGTCTGCCTACAATACAGGAGACCTAGGTCAGGAAGATCCTCTGGAGAAGGAAATGGCAACGTTCTCCAGTACTCTTGCCTGGAAAATCCCACAGACGGAGGAGCCTGGTAGGCTACAGTCCACAGGGTCACAAAGAGTTGGATACGACTGAGCGACTTCAGTACCATACCTTACTCTTAAATCACTGACACCACAAGTTAAGAGATTAAAAACAATGTCACAATCACAGTGATTCTGCTTAAGTTATCATAATCAAGTAACTAAAAAGCCACATCTACTTAATGACTGCTGACCGTGGGAAAATTATTCTTAAGTCTCACCTACCAATCACTCACAAATTGGCAAACATTTTTTGGTACATACCAGATTCTCCTTTGTATCGGATGTTTTGAAATTCTGCATAGAAGACAGCTTTCTCAAGCATTCCCAGAAAGATGACAGCACCAATCCAAAACTGAATTCTCAGGAGATCTCTCCAATAGCAAGCAGACCATGCCAGCCACAGAACACCAAACAGGACATATACAATACACATCACCATGAAAAACTGTCATCCAAGTGGGTAAAAGAGAAACAGGAGGGTCAGGGCCAAGAGCCAATTCAGAATCTATACATAGTCCTAACATATTATAAAAAATATACATATTACACCTTCTATTTAAAAAATTATTCTTTATTTCTGTGAAGTTCAATACTGAGATGAAAAAATTGTCTCCTTTTGGACAGAGGGAGACTGCTTAAGGACCTGTCATCAAGAGTGACCACTCTTCTGTATTAAAAGGTTTTTTTCAGCTCACAATCAAAAATTATTTAAATGAAGACAACATGGAGAGGAAAAAAGGCAAGGCAGGGTTAGGATACAGCTGAAGGCTATGAAACACCACAGAGTGGGAAAACTATAAAAGTACAAGGAAAAAACAACAATCATGAACAAAAAGAAACCTGAAAATAGATTAAGGATGCTTTCCGACAGACACAGACTGAAAAGGAGAAAGCATCATCATTTAGTCGTACTAAGTGGGATCAGAAACTACAGAGTTTTAGGACTCCATTTCGGATTCAAGAGATGTCAAAAGTGAATCAGGTATTCTCCAACTCTAAAATTCTACAAGTCACTGACTTCTTCCTTTTATAAATGAGAAAATGAGGTATGGAGGGGTTCACTGACACTCTCAAGATCACAGTCTAGTAAGAAGTAAGTACAGAACTACACGCAGTATTTTCTGCACTGTTCAGGAACAAGTCTTCAATACTGCCTCAAAACAAGTTAAACACATTTAATGTTGAGGTTAAAGAATTTAAGTTCACTTACAATCATCAGTGGGTATTCTTCAAGCGTGAGGTATTCATAGGGACCCTTCACTTCAACAGTCACTGCCAAAACACAGTCCTCAGAATTAATGTAAAGGATGAAAAAATTAAACAGAAACATCATCTGATATTTGTTTGATGAAATTAATGAAAATTCCATTGGGTAATTTAGTTTTAACCATTTCAATCATGAAGTGTTCTGATGGACCATGCTCTGTCCTGCACAGGTCTCTGGCTCCATCACCATTTTTGGTACAGAAGTCCTCTGTTTCCATACTCACGTCCTTTAAAGACCAAGCTGAATGTATTTCGTCCATAAAGCCTGGTGAGCTGCCCAACTGGAGCTATTCCTCATCTGCTCTAAACTCCAAATATCCTTCACATATGCTTTTTCTTACATCACTAACATGCTTTGCAAACAGGGCTTCATTTCTTCATTCTGTCACCCTCTTCTCTCTCCTGACCTGTTATTTTCCTATTGCTTTATTTCTTTTTTACCTACTTCAATTTTACTTAACTTTTCTACCATTAACATAACATTTTCAGAAAGTGCTTAATAGTAACAAAGTGTTTAATGAAGCAAAACAAATGACAGTAACAAGAATGTGAAAGACAGATCTGCCTTACTGAGGTAAACCTATGACTATTTTTAAATTGTAACTGATAAAAACTACTTGGATAAATTTTAGGTGTGATTAATAAAATAATAAAAATAAACTGCTTTATCTGAGAAGTGACATCTATCTCCACATACAGACTATGCAACAAATACTTCTTACTAATTTTTATCAAGCAAGAAGGACATACCACTATTAAAAGTAAGACCCAATACTTTTATGAAGAAAAGGAGCATCCCATATTAGCAATCACAAAAATTTCATAGCCAAATTGTTTAGTAATCTAAACCTTCTTAATTTAATGAAAGAATAAATATAAATACTTCATAAATATCTATCACATTCTCTGTTTACGCTAGAGCAAAAGTCAGCAAAATACAGCGCATGGACCAAATTTGGCCAACCATTCCAAAGTTTTATTGGAAAACAGTCACATCCACTTACTTACATACTGTCAATGGCTATATTTACACCACAGGGCAGAGCTGGGTAGTTGTAGCAGAGAGAACATTTACTATCTGGCACTCTAAAGCTAATCCCTGCCCTATGCTAAAATATAACACACATTTTCTGAGCACTTACCATGTGACACACATTTTAGAAAATATAGGAGATGGAAAGATGCATGTTTTCTGCCACCAAGTGGATTACCATCTCCAGGTGAGAGTGAGTTGGAAAGCAACAGAAAACTGTCCCCCTGAACCAGCCCCAGAAGGATGTATATTTTCTATGACAAAGTAAAAAGCCATCCAGGCAGAGGACATTACATGATCAAAGAAAATGATCATGGTTGTGAAAATGCAGGATACATTTAAAGGACATGTAGTTCTGAGACTGCACATGGTACTATATAGTAACATTTTGATACAAGGCAGAAGAAGGTAAACTGGAATAATCTGTGAAGTTTTCTAAGTCTTGCTGCAGAATTGGACATTTGGTAACAGAAGATACCAAAGATTTTAATGAAGGGAAGAAAGAAGATAAAACTATCTTAAGAGAATTTTAGGGCTTCCACAAGGTGTAGTTAAGTTTTGAGTATCACCTTCTTAGTTTCAAATGACAGATGGATAAAGCAAAAGCAAAAAAAGAGAGAGGAAACAAAAAGGACATGAGCTTGAAAAGATAAACAGCTCCACATATCAAAACAGAATAAAAACGCAGAACAGTACCTAAGACTGAACCCATGGTCAAGGTGGACTCTGGGTCCCAAAGCTGCAGTAATTGAGCATGCAGCTTCTACTAGATCACTGAAAATAGCAGGTGTTCAAGATAAAGGGGGAACAGAGCTATTTGATGAATGAAGAGGCTGAACTGGAGGGAGTAGGGTTTCTTCTCCATCCTTTTCAAAGAAAGAAGGTTCAAAGTAAACACTAGCAACTGTTCAATGAGGCTACTGCCCATTAGAAAGCCATGGGTCTGGAGGATATACATATGCCTTGGGTCCAAAAACTACCAGGTCACCTCTGGTTTGCCTAGATCTGTTATATTCCATATTATTATGGAGAATAAGACCCATCTCTGGTCTTGGGAATTAAACATTCAATACAAGAATCCATAAAACAAAAGTTTAAAATTAAGTCAAATGAAATAAAAATAAGAATAAAAATTAACGAAAAAGACAATGAAATAGGAAAATTAACAAAGTGAAAAACTGGTTAATTGGGATAAAAATATAGTAAAACAAAATTCTAGAAAGATTTTGCAAGTTAAAAAGAGAAGGCATAGAAGCAATACTAAGAATTAAAAAAACTTTTTTTTGGTAAAAGAAATATCATTACTAACTTTATGCCAACAAATTTAAAATGTTGAATGAAATGGAAAATTTCTCAGGGGGAAGAAAAAAAGAAAAACCCCAATTCAAGGAAAAATAGAAAAACTAAAATATTTATTTCTATTAAAGAAAAAAAAATCACTTATTTAAAATCTTCATGGGGGAAAAAAAGAACATCAGGCCAAAATACTATCATAAGTGATTTCTATCAAACATTTAAGGAATGGATAATTCTATCCTTACCAAAACTGTTCAGTAGAATATAAAAACAGGGGACATTCTTTGATTCATTGCATGAGATTAGCAATAACCTGAACATCAAAACCCATAGAAGACACACAAGAAATGAAAATATTAGGCCAATTTTACTTTGAACATAGACAAAAAACTCTAAATAAAATTCTGGAAAATAGAATCCAGCTAAGTGTGTGTGTGTGTGTGTGTGTGTGTGTATCAAGGCCAAAAATGGCATCTCAGAAATTCAAGAACAGTTTAACACTAAAAAATCAGTTAATATAATGCATCACAATAACAGATTAAATGAGCAATCTATATGATCAATTTAATAAACTCAATTAAAACATTCCATAAAACTGAGTATTCATTCTTAAAAAAAACAATCTTGAAACAGAGAATATTTTGAAAAATCTATAGTAAATATCATACTCAATGGTGAAATGCGCCAGTACTGCCAATAAAGTCAAGGGCAAGATAAAGATGTCCACCATCATTGCTTCTATTCAATATTCTACTTAAAAAGGCAGGGGAGGGAAGAAAACTGCAAAGAAGGAAGAAACAAAAAAAAAGAAACTATAGAAAACAAGACTAATTAATAAGTTATTGTAAAATTCCAGGTGATGATTCCCTGAATTGGGTGGCAAAAGTAGAAAGGAGAATAGTAAGAAAAACTGAGACATTAAAAAATAATACAAGTCAATTAATTTTAAAATGTCCAAGTCTTGACTTAGTAACTAAATTTTAACTAGTCTGTTGAGAACATGATACTAACTGAAAAAGTTTAAAGCAGGAGTATCAAATGAAGGGAAATGAAATCTAATATCTATAATACATAGTAATAAAATATAAGTGGAGTACCTAAGACTCTATCTTGTTCACAATGGATGCAGAAAAATGTTAAATTTCTCTCCCTCAATTTTTCTACTTGACAACATTCTTCATTTGTTCCCTCTTTAAAGCAATTTGACACTACCCACCATACAACACAACCAGACAGTAGTAATACCAATGATTTTTTTTAAAAAAATGTACTTACTGGTAAAAAGATTACTTCGTGAATTTTCTTTTGATGATTCCTTGGAGGATGATATGCCAACATGTACAATAAAAATGTATGGTGCATCTTGCCAAGTTTTCAATGGATCATGCATTACCTACAGTGGAAAGAAGACATCAAATCTTCCAATCTTAAGAGCTGGGGACACAGGTTAATTACAAAACATAAAATTTCATTCCCGAGTGTGCCTAGAAACATGGTTGATTCCTTCACTTTTACTCATTAACCCAGTAGGCAAAACAAACAGGCTTACAGTGCATATAATAAAGTAGATTAGATAATAAATTACTCACATACAACTTTTTTTTAATGAGGGAAACCTCAGCTTATATCACGAAGTTGAGTCTCTGTTGTAGCTCAGCTGGTAAAGAATCTGCCTGCAATGTGGGAGACCTGGCTTTGATTCCTGGGTTGGGAAGATGCCTTGGGGAAGGTAAAGGCTACCCAGACCAGTATTCTGGCCTGGAGAATTCCATGGACTGTGTAGTCCTTGAGGTCACAAAGAGTCGGACACGACTGAACAACTTTCACTTCACTTCACTTTTAACCAAGTCATGAGAGGATGCCAGGTATTTTACAGAGATATCCCAAACAAACTAAAGAAATTTAGTTTAAATCACCTGGAAAAAACCACCAATGGTGACATCAGTAACTTATAAACACCAATTCCTGAATCTAATTCCCTTCATTCAATGCCCTTTTCAGGACCACCACAGTTTCTGCTAACAAGGTCTGACATTTATATAAAATATTTGATTTTAGCTAGGCTATATGAAAAGCCAAGAGTCACTGTCCCCCAAAGTCAAGGAAGTAAAATTAATAGCCACCATGCTTGTGGAACTGATTATCTGTTCCAAGGCCAGTTAGTCTGTGCACAGCCTTAGCAAAAAGCCACCAAAGGATTTGTTGCTTTATATACCAGAGAGACTATGGACCTTCAGAAAAGCAAGACTATAACAAAAAGACAAGATAAACACAGAAAATGCTTGGCTGCTTCTTCCTCATGTCTGAAAGGAGGCACAACTACTTAGACTTGCAATTTATTATTTTCTGGTCTTAAAAGGAAAATTAAGATTTTTACTATTAAGTTATTGAAGAAAATGTTCACCAACACAGAATTATTCTGAAACCAGAAAAAAAGATCTAAAAACAAATACATCTACAAGAATATTCACTACAGCACTGTTTCCAACTGCAGGATAATGAAACATAAAACAGATAATCTAACAAATTGTAATATATTCTTATAATAAAACTCTATGCAGTCAATAAAATAACAATGCCATACAATATTTACTGAACTGGAAAGCTGTCCATCTTATATTGCTAAAATTTTTAAAAAGCTGCAATACAGTACATAAGGTTCTCATTTTTAATTAAATATAAATATGCAAGCAGACACAATACTAGAAGATAAATGTTTATAATCTATCAGTGTGTGGCAGTATTATAGAAAATTATTTTCTTCTTTTCACTGATGTGTATTTTCTAAATATCTGACAGTGAACAAGAAAAAGCACAATGGATGCTGTTTAAAAAAAAAAAACAAAAACAATTCAATGAAGCTTGCCATGCCAAACTTATTTTTAGGTTAAAATTCTATACAACTATAATCAGGGTAGGGAGAGTGGGGACAATTCCAGAATGGTAGAATAAAGACCCCTGAAAATACACTCACCAGTAAAAACAATAAGAATATGGGCAAAAATTATCAAAATCAACTGAAGACTTACAACTCATCTGAGATCTGTTTCCTCAGGAAAAGCACCTGAATTTCAGCAAGAAAAGCAAGCCGGTAGTGTTTCTGTTCACCGTAACTTCTTGACCTTTTTTCTAAGCTCCTCAAAACCAAAGTTCTCACAATTTTAACAGCTGTGAAAAACAGCAGTTTGGCAGCCAGTGGAAGAGTCTGGTGGTCCCCTAAAGCCCATTCACCAGAGCTGTCTGGTAGGTGATGAAAAGCTCCAATCTCTGGGTGTATCTTTTACATGATCTGATTTCAGAGCTCATTCAGTGGGAAGGACCCTGTACTCAGGGAGTTTTCAAAATACTCAGCAGCAACTGTAAAAGATCACAGCTACCTGAAGTGACATTACCAGGTAAGGCTATAAAGAGGCTGACTAAAAACTTAAAAGAAAAATTTAGAAATAAGATGTCCATGAAAGTGAAAATGAAGTTGCTCATTCATGTCCGACTCTTTGCGACCCCGTGGACTGTGGCCTACCAGGCTCCTCCATCCATGGGATTCTCCAGGTAAGAATACTGGAGTGAGTTGCCATTTCCTTCCCCAGGGGATCTTCTCAACTCAAGTCTCCTGCATTGGAGGCAGACACTTTAACCTCTGAGCAACCAGGGAAGATGTCCATAGGGGTTTTGAAAAGCTTCAAGATATTCTTGGAAATCTAGAAGGCTCCAAGTACACTCAGGGCTGGGCACATATGTGCCAGACGGTGCACACGTACCCAATCAAGACCTCAGTAGGCCCTAATTACTCACCCCTGCTGATCTCAAGCCTCTATACAAGAAGAAAGTAAAAGTTAAGACAGAGTTTTAAATTATGAAAGAAGCCAGACATAGGTCACAAATTGCGAGAGAGAGAACAGTGTTTGCCTAGAGCTGGGGGAAAAGAGGAATGAGGAGTAACCGCTAATGACTACAGGGTTACTTTTTGGGGTGTTGATGTTAAGAATTAAATAGTGATTGGTGGTCACATAACTAAAAACTTCTTAACTGTGCATTTTTAAAGGGTACATTTTGAGATATACTCTTCCAATTATATTCTATAACAAGATAATTTTAGATGGAGTTCTGGAGTTCAAGGCTCTTTCTTAAAAGTTTCTTACTATTCACAAATAATATTTATAGGGTGGTAATTATAAAGCAATATAGACTGATTGTAGCAAATATGGAAAATATAGAAAACACAAAGAAAATAAAAATTACTCACAATATCATCCAGAGATAACCATTATTAACATTTTGATATATAGCTTCCATTCTTAAGTTTCTTTTTAAATGTAAGCATAAGAATTTAAAGTAAACAAACAATTTAGAAAGATGGTAACGATAATCCTGTATGCAAGACAGCAAAAGAGACACAGATGTATAGAACAGTCTTTTGGACTCTGTGGGAGAGGGTGAGGGTAGGATGATTTGGGAGAATGGCATTCAAACATGTATAATATCATATGTGAAACAAATTGCCAGTCCAGGTTCGATGCATGATACAGGGTGCTCAGGGCTGGTGCACTGAGATGGCCCAGAGGGATGTTATGGGGAGGGAGGCGGGAGGGAGGTTCAGAATGGGAAACACGTGTATGCCAATGGTGGATTCATGTTGATGTATGGCAAAACCAATACAATATTGTAAAGTAATTAGCCTCCAATTAAAATAAATAAATTTATATAAAAAATAAATACATAAATAAAGTAAAGAAACATAAGAACACTAAAATGTGTTCGATGCCCTAAATTCCCTACCACACTTACAGTTTTGTCTCCAGTAAAGGTAAGATTTGTTCCATTCTCCTTAGCCTGAAACAGGAAAAAAGAAAATTAGTAAATTAATTCAGAATTTCTACTTTACTTCCAGAAATACATAACAAGAAAAACAATTACCTCCTGTCTTTCTCCTAAAAGAGGCAATCGATGCACAAAATCTCCAGAAAAGCTCTATGAAAGATAAATAAAACTAAAATTAAACATGTGTAATAGCAAAATAAAAGCACAGCTCAAAAACCCACAGAAACAGTTAAAGCAAAACACAGTATAAAAGTAAACAAAATAGTATGACATTAACAGACAAAATATTTCCAATTAACCACAAACAAGCGAATAAAACTTTGCTGGGAACTAAAAAATAACAGCAAACCAAACTGGCCACTCAGTTTTTCTATAAGATTATAGATACTGTCATTCTTGATAAAACCTTAGATGGAAGATACATAAATAGGATAAATGGATGTCATAGTTCCCCTCTGTTTCCAAGGGTGGGGAAACTGTGACTCAAAGCTATAAAGCTCTAGATACAGAAATGGGATCTGAACCTAAGACTCTCAACCCTAGGATCCATTGCTCGTTCCATCACAACACACGCCATGCCTGTTTAAAACCTCCACTAATTACCTTTCTTTCCAGTTATCAGCAGAGGAAGCATTATCTTTCCTGAGTAATTAGGTCATGTTACATTAGACTGGAGGAAGAAACCTTATGAACAGGGATTTATGCCAAAATTCTGGAAAGCTTATAGAAGATATAAAGTAGTGAACCTTGGGAAACAGTATATAATAGGTAACTTTTCACAATCAAATCCAAGAAAGGCCAACCAATCCTCCTAGCCTAAAGGATAAATTTGGAAAACCAAAGGAAAACCCCCTACTCAACATCATATTGTGACTAGCTTTCTTTTTCTACCTTACTTCCACTGCTGCTGCTGCTAAGTAGCTTCAGTCGTGTCTGACTCTGTGCAGCCCCACAGACGGCAGCCCACCAGGCTCCCCCGTCCCTGGGATTCTCCAGGCAAGAACACTGGAGTGGGTTGCCACTTCCTTCTTCAATGCGTGAAAGTGAAGTCACTCAGTCGTGTCCAACTCTTAGCGACTCCATGGACTGCAGCCTACCAGGCTCCTCCATCCATGAGATTTTCCAGGCAAGAGTACTGGAGCGGGTTCCCATTGCCTTCTCCCACTATTCTAAAGCTATTTTCTTTTTCCTTCAAGTCTGTAAAATCTATACTATGGCAAGAATGCAACCCAGGTATTGACAGTTTAAATTATCAATTACTTCATTTGCTCATCAATTATTAAGTAAAAGAGTTCTTATCAATAATCTTTATTTGCAGTAGCTAGAGAAAAAGCCTAACTTTCCATAACTCCTTTCTTCTTCAAGGCAAGCTGCTAAATAATTTGAAGCAGTATTTAAATGCAGTAAGAACAAAGCAAAGGCTATAGCTAAAATAACTATTCTCAAACCTATAAAATGTATAATTTTATCTATCAAAAAACTGGGGTCAGATCCTACTTCTAAGAAAAGAGAATTTTATAATAAACTCCATTTATATGATCACATACATGTAAGCATTAAAATATGCGACACTGGCAATTCCCTGGTGCTCCAATGATTAGGACTAAGTGGTTTCAAAAGCAGCAGTCAGGTTCAATCCCTGCTCAAGGAATTAAGATCCCACAATCACAAGGTAAGGTGAAAAAATAAAATAATAAATAGAATAAAATATACAGTATAATTCACCTCTTCCCCTTTATACGAAAAAGGTGTAAAATTCAATCCTTTGATTTCAGGTCTATAGTAGTAAAATCTAAAAATGCTGATTTTCTGAGGATATATCAACTAGATGAGATAACAAGAGAATTAAAAAAAAGAAAGTTTCAAAAGTCCATCAATGGATGACTGGATAATGCAGTATAAATGTACAATGCAATATTATTCAGCCTTTAAAAAGAAATGAAATTCTGATAATTGCTATATGGATGAACCCTGAAAACATTTTAAGTTAAAAAAGCCAAAAAACAGTGTATGATTTTACTTCTCTGAGATATCTAGAACAATCAGATTCATGGAAAAAGAAAACTGAATAGCTATTACCAGGGAAGTAGGAGTAGGGGCTGGTGTTATTATTAACTGTTACAAAGTAACCACTTAAGATGATTAAAAAAAGTTCTGGAATTGGCTAGTGGTGACAGTTGTACAATAATGTGAATGTATTTATGTAACTGAAAGGCATACTTACAAATGGTTAAACTGGTAAATTTTATATTATGTATATTTTACTGCATTTTAAAGAAAGTGGGGCATTGCTTTTCACACACAAAGGAAAGCACATCCTCTCTTTGATGAGAATATTTAAGTAGCTGACTATGTACCAATCAGAACATACTTCTAACCTATTCCTGTCAGAAGAAAGAACTGAGGAGAAATGGACATCACCAAAAATACCAGTATCATATTTTGCACCTCTTCTATTTTCCTTGAACAACTATCAAATATTACCTGTGCTTTAAAGAGTTCACTGCAGTTCTGGAACAATTTTGATGATGTTTCATATTTCCCAGACAAGCCTTTTTTTTCCTTAAGGTTTTCTAAGTATGTATCCACTTCTTCCAACTGGAAAATAGATAAAATACCAAGTATTTAACTTAGTTTTTACATGAAATATTTAAAAGATAACAAATAGATTGTCTTTGGTACAAATATAGTTTTGAATTCTCTATTTTTAAAATTAATATCAGATAAAGACTATATATTAGTATTCAAGAATCTAACAGTACTCAAGTACAGAATTCCAGTCTATGACTCAAGAAGGGTAGGTCCTCAGAAAATTCCAGGAAGATTTGGGAAACTGTCACAGTCCAGAGGGTTTTGTTATAAGAAAATATATTTACAAGAGTTCCTTGACTCAATTAACACCACCACCAACAACAAAACTTGTGCTTATAAGTTAGATAAGCCAGAGTATAAAACTGCTGCAGCCATTCACAGCCCACTATTAATACTCTGAAAAAGTTCATTTCTGTGGCGTCATCAGTTCTGTGATTCTTCTCCCATACCAAGATCTCTAACCTCACCCTCTTTTTTCCTAAGCTGCAATTTCACACTTCCAACTATTCTGCTTACTATTTCCATAATTCTGTCTTGTGGCAATTCAAAATAATTTTTACATTCTTAACTCTACTACCCATGAGGACTGAATCTGCTAAGCTCTTGACCAGTTTTTATCACAAGCTTCAACTGTATGAAGTTTTTAACTATAAATTTAACTAGTGATCAATTGATTAGGAGAAAAGGATCAATGATATTTCAAACCATACTCTAGAAATACTTCTCTCTAAATTTTTCAATCCTTTCGGTCCTCATCATGGGGATTCCCAGGCGGTGCTAGTGGTAAAGAACGTGCCTGCCAATGCAGGAGATGCAGAAGACCCAGGTTTGATCCCTGGGTGGGAAGATCCCCTGGAGAAGGGAATGGCAAACCACTCCAATATTCCTGCCTGGGGAATTCCAAAGACAGAGCAATGTGGCTGGCTAAATTCATGGGGTCGCAAAGAGTCAGACATGACTAAACGACTAACACACACAGTCCTCATCATAGCAACCTTACCCAGTGTTCTACAACAAAAACAAAACAGTCACCAACAAAACCCTAATACTGGGTAGAAATTCAAAATGCTTAAGGTTTAAAAAACCAACTGGATGGTAGATATTTTTTAAAGACTAGTACTTTATTTTTCAAAAGAAACCTCAAGAATGTAGGGGAAATGTAAAAAATGAAATGATACAAATAGCTGGATGAAAACAGAGTGAAAAATCTATCCAGGAGCTGTATATCTTCAATGATCATGTACACTGTACTATAGCAATTCTGAAAGTGTGGTCCATGGACACTTCCATGCATCTAAGAGGGCAAAACTATTTTCATTGTTGTCATTTGATATTTGCCTTGTGCTGATAGTGCAAAAGTAATCATCCAATTACCTGAAAATTCTATTAAAACACCATTCCTTTTCCAATTACATATCTGTGCGAGGCCACATTTTGTGCATACACCACAACCAAAATAACACATCACAACAGACTGAGTGGAGAAGAGATAAGAATCTAGCTATCTTCTATTACACTAGACATTAAATAAGAAGTGAAGAAGTGAAGTCGCTCAGTCGTGTCCGACTCTGCGATCCCATGGACTACAGCCTACCACGTTCCTCCATCTATTGGATTTTCCAGGCAAGAATACTGGAGTGGGTTGCCATTTCCTTCTCCAGGAGATCTTCCCAACCCTGGGATTGAACCCAGGTCTCCCACATTGTAGGCAGACACTTTACCATCTAAGCCACCAGGGAAGTTCAGACATTAAATAAAGAGATCTTTAAAAATATAAAATAACACCACTGTACCCAGTTTTTTGAAAATTAATTATTTTTCATTAAAAAATGTGCTTTTTATATTAACATGCAACGAGTCTATCACTGCTATTTTAAAATAAACTAATATATATTTATGCATTTTTGTTTTACTTTCTAATATAGTAACCCACATGAATAAAGGCTTTTTGAGTTATCTACAGCAATTTTTAGGAATGCAGCAAAGTTCTGAGACCAAAAGTTTGAGAACTGATAGTACAAGTACACCTGCAAATTGGAAAGTATAATTCCAGTTCTTCTCCTCCATAGCTACATGACACTCTCTCCACGACCAGGTGGATGATCTCTAAATAACCCAATGATCTCTAAATAAACTCAAAGAAAAGTCTGTAATTTTATGTTCCATACCTTGAAGTTGTAGATTTCATTGTAACAGTCAGCACTTTTCAGATACCACGTTATATTCAAAGATGCATCACAAGGTTCTCCATCAACTATAAAAGAAGAAATCTCTACGAATAAAAGATGATTTCATTGCCAAACAAAGTATGTTTCCTAAATTATTACCCCATATCCCATTTCCTGCTAAACCAGGATACTTAACGACCATCCTTTCTCCAAATAGAAGGTAATGAAGTAATAAATTTCAGTTGTCTATTATCATATAAATATTTACTAAGCAAAGCACTTAAGTACACAAAGATACATGGCACTGTGTTAGGCCAAAGAGGGGAACAGAAGGGAACAAATTACTGAAGACTCTTAAAAAAGTCTTAAAAAAGATTCTAGCTGAAGACTCAAGGAATAACAACACTGGAAATGTCACAAGACAATAATCGAAATAATTTCACTGAGGGAAAACTTCAAAGTGTAAACCTAGAGAGACCTTAAATGGATAAAAAGAACTATCAACAAAAAGCAAACCTGGCTGAGGAAGGCAAGAACTGCAAAAGCAAAGATAAAAGAATATTAGATCCTTTTTAAAATCCACCTTAAGAGACGCCTCAAGGAACCTCATGAAATCACATAAGTCTCATGTAACTTATTAAACATAATTTGGAGAACAATAGCCTAATGAACCAAAGCGTAAGTCTGAAGACTTGGGAGTCTATTAGATGGTCAACCTGGGGGAAGTCAGTACTCCCTTTTATCTTTGTTCCAGCAGAAAATGAAGAAACATAGTAACCATACCTACTTTGTGCAAACGTGACAAAGGTAAATACAACTACATCTAGGAACCTACTTTTGTTCTTAAGAAGCACACCTAAAATTACTAACTTTTCCTTTTCTCTGTTTGAAGTGGTTTTCTCAAACTAATTTTTAAGTGGCACAGTTTTATAAGGCTTAACTAAAATACACAAAAAATTTGATGTGTTGAATGGAATTTATGGAAATGCTAAAAAGGATACTGCAATCTTGTTATGAACTACACAGAAGAATCAAGAGAAGGAATTAATTTAATAAAAACCAGTAAGAAAAATCCCCTAAAAAGGAGATTTGCAGGGAAATGTGCCTGCAGAAATACTACTAGTTATGTTAAAAGACATAGAATTTTAGAGGGACCATGCCACAAGGCTTGTGGGATCTTAGTTTCCCAAGGGATTCAACCCTGGCCCTCGGCAATGAAAGCTCAGAGTCCTAAACACTAGACCACCAGGGAATTCCCAAGACATAGAACTTTAAATGAATGGCTTTAAGAGACAATGAAAATGGTCCTGCCAATTTCAAGGAAATCTATAGTATACCATAACCACAAAAGCATAAAATCAGAGACAAGATTAAGTATAAGAAAACACAGAAGTAATCAAGTGAAAGACAATTATAAGCCTCAACTCCTCTAAAAACAAAGAAACATCGACATTTCAAAATATGCAGCTTGGCTAAAAATCACTACAAAAACCACTAGAACAGAACACAGGTAAAAAGAAACCATACATAATAAAAGGACAGACTAGCATACAGGCTGTCAGGCTATTCCAAAAGACAAAATACTGCTATCCCTAAAAGCTCTTCTTTTCTAGTAAGAAAACCTCACAAGAAAGACCAGCGTGTCACAGTAGATTTGATTTAAATTAAACTTAAGTCATTAGCCAAGAGATCATATTTTCATGAAAACAGTATATTCTTCACAGAAATTCTACCTGACTCCCCCATCCCACTAGACTGTAAGCTCACTAAAAGAAAAAGTCTTTTCTATCACTTCCTTTCTAAAACAGTGCCTGGCACATAATATGTGTTCAATAACTACTTACTAAATGATTAAAAGAATAAAATCATCCAACTATGACATAACTTTGCACTTTCACAAGGAGAAATATGCATAGGAACACACATGGACGATCTGGATTTTTAGTCCTGATCTTGAAATGGAGCTGCCCATGATCATGCATTCTCTAAAAATAAAGCCAGTTTTAGGAATAAAAGGAAGCTTTTCTATAATAAACAATGGGGTATTCTGGATTCAGATACAGTGGCTTTCCCACTGGACAGACTGGTTTTGTTCTACATAATCCCTATTTCCTGGTAATTATCGTTGAGCTTCCTCTTCCAAAGATCCAAGTGGTAAAATACTCCTTCTGCAAACAAAAGCTTTACTGAACATATTTGTGCAGACCCAACGGTCTGACAAACCTAGGTCATGTGTCCAATAAACTTTAACAAGCACACAAAAGCAAAATCAGCAGTTACCTCTATGACTCAGAACAGATTAAAACCCATGCAGTTGACCAAAACAACTTATCTACTATATACTGCAAACACCAGAAAAACAAGAAAAGAAAATAAAGTTCACAGAAGTTAAATATTCTGAAGATTATTCAGTGAAGGACCTTAGTCACACTATATAAGTTTATACCTAGATAGTGCTGAACTATTAAATTTCAGAATTTATGTTGAGTGTCAATTATCAGAGGTAGAAAATAGGTAATTAAAAAGTTTAAAAGATCTTTCAAAAATTCGAATAAAAACTTCATGAAATGCAAAAACTCACATTTCAGGAAGATAGTGGTATTTTTGAAGAGGATCTTTCCAAAACTAAAATAATTTTTTGCCTGCAAAGATAAAGGAGAGATAATTAGCATAAGAATCACTTTAATTCCGAAGGCAGAATATAACTGATAAAAAACATAAATTTATAAAATGTTGAAGTTAGTTTTCTTCACACACACACACACACACACAAGGCATCAAGATCCTTCCGTTTAGTAAAATCCAGTCATAACAAAACTGCAGGATTTTGCTGCTTGGTGCAGAGACATGATTTTTTTCCCCATAGGCCATGAAGCAAGGACTCTAGAAGGAAGGCTGCTAGAAATCCTAACCTAACTTCAATCTTTCTGGAAGGTATTTCTTAATCAGTTAATTCCCTTTACTCACTAATCACCATCCAGAATAACCCTTCAGTGCTTCAAATAAACTATTCTATGAGCAGACAGCCAGATTTAACTATCAACCATTTTACAAATAACATGTAAATACCTAAAACTGAGAGCCTGAAGATCTTCACAAAATGACCAAAAGCTGTAATTCGTGCCATATCAAAAGCTCAAAAAAGATTTACGTATTATGACCAGTGAGCAGAGCAGAACAAAAAGGCCACTGTGGTTTTAATAAGACTAATGTTTTTTGGCATTTCCAACCAGTACCTGATCTGTCGGCTCACAGGACTACAGTTCTAACTCAAATGGGGTTTCGAAAGGGTGATAAAAGGCAGAAAGGATCAACCAATCTAGTCAATTGTCCTTAAGAAAGACTAACTTACCATAAGAAATTTCAGCATACTGTTTATTCAGTTTTGAACATTCTCATGTTAGAATACATCATTTTAAATGCCTGGGCTACCCAATTACATGGCAGAGCTTAGACTAACCATTTCAAAGTCCAAACGAAATCAACCAACTTCCTAAGTAGAACTATCCATTAACAAAAAACTGCAGAGGAAAAAAACAGAAAGATGTCTATTTACATATACCTCTCATCCAACCCGAGGTCACAAGATTCTGCAAAACTTCAGCTGAAAGAGAAACCATTCTCCACCTATACACCAAGTTTACACGTCTCCAGTCTGTCAATTAAAAGTTCTCTGACTCTGCTAATAAGAAGCCGATCCACAGCCACTCTCAGCTCCAGAAATGACCCTTACATTCCTGCTAATCTACCCACAAAAGCGCACGGCTTCCCGCTCCAGGGAGGTGAGTCCCCGTTAGGCAGCTACACCGACGCTACCGGCAATCCCACCCCTTTGGAAGCGGACTTTTGTGGAACCTTCATGGACCCCTTAGGCCGCCGTAGCCCCACCCCTCGTTCCTCCAGTCTCAGTTGCTCCTGAAGTGAACACTCACCGACGGTATCGGAATGTGCCACTTGGACCTCTCGGCAGCAGCGACAGGTGCCGGCCCTACACTGAAAAGCGACAGTGGGGCCGTTCGAGCGCCTAGGAGGAGAAGAAGAATGACAGGCACCACCTGCAGCCACGCAGCCACCGCCATCTTCACACCCGTGGAGTGCCTACCAAAAGCATTTCACCTTCTTCCGGTTCGTCCCGCCCTCTTCCGGCTCCGCTCTGGGGGCGGGATCATCCGGGTCCTCACAACCTCTGGGGGCTTGTTTGTTTTGCGACTCAGCGGCCCCGCCCTCAGGCAGTCGTCCCGGCTTAGTGTGCCGCTTTAGCCCCAGTGCGCATGTGTCGTCCTGTCATACCCTAGTCATCTTGGATTGTTAGGATGATCGCCAAAAGCTACCACTGAGTCTGTCGGCCCTTCTCTCTCCTAGCCCTTAAAGGGTTTGGGAACCAGGGAAGAACCCAGTGCGGCGTTTGGCTTTCTCCTCCTTCCTTTCGCCCCAGTCCTCGTCCCTTCTGAGTCGAAATCAGACGCTGGGGCCAGAAGTCTGGGAAAGCCGTAAGTCTGGCTGCTTATTTAGCGTGTAGCAGTACTCTTGCCTGGCAAATCCCATGGACGGAGGAGCCTGGTAGGCTGCAGTCCATGGGGTCGCTAGGAGTCGGACACGACTGAGCGACTTCACTTTTACTTTTCACTTTCATGCATTGGAGAAGGAAATGGCAACCCACTCCAGTGTTCTTGCCTGGAGAATCCCAGGGACTGGGGAGCCTGGTGGGCTGCCGTCTCTGGGGGTCGCACAGAGTCGGACACGACTGAAGCGACTTAGGAGCAGCAGCAGCAGTGAGTTCTTAGTTTTCCAGGAGTATTTAAGCAAACACTGGAGTTTGGCAGTAGTGGGGTATAATCGATTCCTAAAATAGATGGTGTAGTCGATAACCCCTTTTAAAAGCCCCTTCTAGTCCAGAAGAATGTGATGTAGCGTTTGGCAGGAAAACATCAACCTCCAACACCAACCGGCCGGCACTTCCTACTCAAAACTGAAAGCCAGGAGAGGGCAGGTCCGTTTTCAGTGTTTGCGTCGTGGCCCTCTCCGAGGTGGACGTGCAGAAGCCTCGCTACAATCCCGCAGGCCATCTCCGTTTCCCGGTTCTCACGCTCCTGATTTTCGTCCTCTAGGGCTCTTTGAGTACACGCCTCCTCCGCTGCAAAAACCTTTTTCGGTTCCTAAGGAAGGGAGCTCGTCATCAACCTCTCAAAACCAAGAAGAAAATTGCCAAATAAATCTCTGTAGAAACGCTAGCTGGAGTCTAGAAATCCCAGGAGAAAGTGACGATTTGTCACTCCTTAAGGAGCTGCAAGTCCCAGAAACTTGGTGGTGAGGCGCTGGTTATTTAGAAAGACTGACAGCCTAAAAGACCGCCTGAAACCTGCGACCCTGTGAAGTGACTGGGAAGCCATGGAATCAGCTGAGAAAGAGGAAATCAGGTAAAGGTCCAGTGGTCCAGCAGGAACTGACTCCAGGGTCTGCGGAGGCAGGGGATAGACAGTAGCTGAAAACAGCATTCTGGATTTGAAGACTTTATTGAGTGATTAATTGCACATCTTATTTGCGTGTTTTATGTTTGTGTACGTAATTTCTATCCTCAATTCCCCAGGGAATTAATTGATATAAATAGCCCCTTATGAAATATTTGCCAGATGGTTAACAAAACTGTGATCGGAACTCTTAATACATGAATTTCAAACACGCTGCTTTCCAAGTTCAGCTAAATACACCTCTTCCTATATCATTGCAGAGTTCATTCTTCAAAACTGAAAAAGGATTGCAAATTTCTCTAATCTTTACACACTTGATTAAAAGAAACGGCGACAAAGATTGAGTCAATGAAGGATTTGATTACTTCTGTGATAAACCATGGCCAAGGGTATTGTCTAGGCTCATTTTCATATTTTGAAATTGGTGTTCAGTCATAGCTTTCTACACAATCATGGACATGCTTATTACAGATGTGTTCATTATGTGTCTCCATGAAAATCAATGTGGTTTTATTTCTTTACTTAGAGCTGGTAGTTGTTTTAATTGGTGTATGTTAAATACATATCCTGAAGTATATATACATCTTGATCATGTTCTCTTCCAGAAACAGCTTTTTTGGAAACTCAGTTTTAAAAAACATTGCCCCTAAATTGTCAGCATCATCTTAAAAAGCAAAGGATTTTCCTTCTTCATCTATTTATATGCTTATTCTAGCACCTTACGCATGCCTCTGTTATAGTGTTTGTCAGATTGACATATGATGTTTGTTAGGATCTCAAAGAAAGCTTGAAGACCGTCTTTCATATGTTCCTCACAGCCCAACACTAAGAAAGAATATTCTGAAAGTACTTTGTTGAATAAACAGGTGGGTGGGTTGTTTTTATTGGTTTGGTTTGAAGTTTTTTTGTTTTCACTTCTTCAAATTTTATTGTTTTAACCAAGCCTTCAGTCATTATTTTTAAAGAACCCTTTCTCATAAGTGACAGTGCTCTTTTTCTTTTGTTTTCAGAGAAATCCCAGAACTTCATGTTTTGTTGTCTACCTTGGGTGGTTTACTAAACAATATTACAAATACATTATCGTATTATGTTATGGCCTTGACACAATTTGGTATCACAGTGATTTATGTCCCATGTTTATATTATTGTTAGAGAAGGTACAAAAATTGGATTCACACACCCAGTGTAAAACAAATTTCTTAAAATGTCTTTTTATTTAGTGTTGAAGATGAAGCTGTGGATAAAAACATTTTCAAAGACTGCAGCAAGATTGCTTTCTACAGGTAAGGAGAGGAAGTATATGACCTAGGCAAAACAGTTCTGAAAATATTTCAAAATTTATGTTTATTAAATTTTTGAGAACTGATAGACTTTCTGAGGAAAGAGTCAATTAGGAAATTCAGTGATCCAAGAGTTTATTGACAGGAGACATTTTTACTACTTTAACTTACCATTGTATTATTTTATAATTAATATGTTACTATTAATTATAATTAATTATATTATATAGCTATATATTATAATTAATATTACTATGTTAATAAATCCACTATTTTATTTTTAAAATCAGTGTTTTTAAACTAATATTAAATTTTTGAATCTTTGAAGAACTAATACTTTTACATGGTTCAAAAATCAAATACTATGAAAAGAAACACATTGAAGAGTTACTTTCATTCCTGTCCCCTTTCACAATACTCCGCACCTTCCCTGTGAGTAACCAGGTTTATTCATTTCTTATTTCTCTTTCCAGTATTTGTTTTAGTGAATGCATATGTTCTTATATTACAACTGTTCTTACACCATATAGCTTTCTATCTATGCATGTATGATCAGTCACTCAGTTGTGTCTGACTCTTTGAGACCCCATGAACTGTACTGTACCCCATAAACTGTAATATTGTTTAGTATTACCAGGCTTTTCTGTCTGTGGAATTTTCCAGGCAAGAATACTGGAATGGGTTGCCATTTCATACTCCAGGGGATCTTCCTGACCCAGGGATCGAACCTATGTCTCCTACCTCTTTTTTTCCCCTGCTTAATAATTTATTCTGAAGGGTTCTGCAAGAATACATGGAGGTTGTATTTTCACAGATGTATAGTATTCCACTGGGTAAATTATATTATAATTTATTCAGTCTCTTTCCTCTTGCTAGACTTTGGATTGTTTTCAGTCTTTTGCTATAATGTCACTGCCACAGTGAAAAGCTATACATATATCAGGACTTCCCTGGTGGTCCAACGGTTAAGACTCTATACTCCCAACGCAGGGGGCATGGATTCAATCCCTGCTCAGGTGATCTCACATGCCACATGGTATGGTGTGACCGAAAAAAAAAAGAAAGCTATGCGTATGTCATTTCCTACACATGCAGGTCTATTTATAGGATGAATTTCCAGAAGTGGGATTACTAGGTCAAAGAATACATGTATTTGAAATTTTAACTATTACGAGGTATCCCTCCATAGAGATTGTGTCATTTTGTACTCCCATCACCAATATATGATTGCCTGTTTCCCCAGAGCCTCAACAAATATTTCTTTAAAATCTGTTCTTTTTTTTTTTTTTTTTGAGTGTCTACCCCTATGTGGTCCTAAAACTGAAGTCACCAAACATTATATCATACAACTTTCCAATTTATTCACACTGCTCTAGAGGTAGAAAGATCATATCATTTTAGTTCTGAACAAGTACCTTAGAAGGAATTCTATAGTGAACTCCCGGTCACCTTGTCAAACCACTAGATTATATTGGATTTCCCAAGTTTCTATTAAAGTGTACATTTCATGGAAAGAGGGAGAGAAATCAACAAGCTAACAAATGTCACCTATGACAACTGCCCCTTGGGATTTCCCTGGTAGGCCAATGGTTAATACTTCATGTTCCCAAAGCAAGGAACACTGGTTCAGTCCCTGGCTGGGGAACTAAGATCCCCCCCAGAAAAAACCTGCCCCACCTTCTCAATAAAGGGGACAAAATACCATCCTTGAGCAGTGTTATGGTGAACAATTTTACTAGTACTCTTATTTTGTTAATTGTATTGCTGCTTCTGCTGCTAAGTCGCTTCAGTTGTGTCCGACTCTGTGCAACCCCATAGATGGCAGCCCACCAGGCTCCCCCGTCCCTGGGATTCTCTAGGCAAGAACACTGGAGTGGGTTGCCATTTCCTTCTCCAATGCATGAAAGTGAAAAGTGAAAGTGAAGTCACTCAGTTGTGTCCGATTCCTAGCGACTCCATGGACTGCAGCCTACCAGGCCCCTCTGTCCATGGAATTTGCCAGGCAATAGTACTGGAGTGGGGTGCCATTGCCTTCTCCAGAGTTAATTGTATTAGCACTCATTAATTTTATTAGCTTTCTAAAGTACTTCTGTTAGTGCTTTATTGAAGTACTAATATACTGCCTGTGCCCAGTTCACTTATTATTGAAGTGAAATCTTAATAACTTCCACATGGTAATATAGTCTTTTGGAGGCTGAGTCACAAATCATTCTCAGGCATCTGTATACTTCCTATCTGCAGGCGTCAGAAACAGCTGCTCTCCAAGAAGTCTACCTATCGGGCATTATTGGACTCAGTCACAACAGGCAAAGACAGTGCCAGCTTTCAAATCATCAATGAACCAGCAAAGGTAAGAAAAAATATTTTCTACAGAGAATTCTTTGTTTCTATATTTATTTGGGTTGAATGAAGTGAATTTCTACAAAGCCTAGTTAAACTATGTTTGCTTCAAAAATAAACTTTGTGAGAGAAGTCATGTTATCTCTTTACTATCTACACAATGTTACTTTAAAAGTAATATGAAGAGTTGTTGTGGGGAGGGAGGTGGGAGGGGGGGTCATGTTTGGGAACGCATGTAAGAATTAAAGATTTTAAAATTAAAAAAAAAAAAGAGAAAAAAATAAATAAAAGTAACATGACTGTCAACATATAGATTGCCTTGTATCAGAGGCTTTCTTAGATGTTTTACAAATATTATTTCCTTTTAATTAATCTTTAAAAAATATCTAAGAGGTACACTGCATTGTCCCCAATTTTTAGATAAGGAAATTGAAGTCTAAAAGACCACCTGCCCAGAGTCATAGCTAGTAACCAGAATTTTCACCTGTGACTGTAGACTCTGTCAAGTACCTGTGCTCTTTCTATCACTGT
Source organism: Ovis aries (assembly GCF_016772045.2). Lineage (NCBI taxonomy): Eukaryota > Metazoa > Chordata > Mammalia > Artiodactyla > Bovidae > Ovis > Ovis aries. The sequence goes on from NC_056060.1 coordinate 35,861,275, forward strand.
TAACACAGTTTATACTTAAGCAAGGTCCAGATTCAGTGAACGTCCAATCCTCATGTGAGTGAACAAGAGGAACGATGGTCTCTGCTGTTGAATAAGTCTCAAATGTTCCCCTACTGAAGCTGCTTCACTCACAGATCACCACAGTTCTTACATACTGAAACATTAGAACAGTGTCCTAAGTGCTTTTTCTCGCCTGTCGGGTTTTCACACTACTTCCCGTGGGCCAGTCACAGAGGAAGTGCTGTGGGCTGAGCTCAGAAGTGTGGCTGAGCTCACAAATAGCTGATGCGTCCAACTTGACCCTCACTTCAGATCTTTTCCCATCTTCTAAAGGTGTCCGAAGCTAAAGCCTCCCAGACCAATCTGGTTTAATTGGTAATTCACTGAAGAACGTAGGTAAAGACATGCAGTCTTGGTGCCATGACAGCTTAGATAGGAACTCCATCAGCTCACTAACAAATCCCAGATCTGTGGAGCATACTGAGAAGACATCCCCACTTTCACTGCAGCATTGTGAGCAAGCTCCCTGTGGTGCTGTGTCACGTGCTATATAGCATTACACCAAGGAATCCCCTCAGAGAAGACAGAACCAAAACTGCCCCACAACATTAGAACATTCTCTGTAACATTTGTAAGGCCTTTAACTTACCCTTCCCTTGTAGCTCAGTTGGTAAATAATCTGCCTTCAGTACAGGAGACCTGGGTTCGATCCCTGGATTGGGAAGATCCCCTGGAGAAGGAAATGGCAACCCGCGCCAGTATCCTTGCCTGGAAAATCTCATGGACACAGGAACCTGGTGGGCTGCAGTCCATGGGGTCGCAAAGAGTCAGGCACGAATGAGCAACTAACACTTACTTACTTACACTTAACTTAGCCAGTGAAGTGAAGTGGAAGTGTTAGTCACTCAGTCGTGCCCAACTCTTTGTGACCCCATGGACTATAGCCTGCCAGACTCCTCTGTGCATGGGATTCTACAGGCAAGAATACTGGAGTGGGTTGCCATTCCCTTCTCCAGGGGATTTTCCTGACCCAGGAATTGAACCCAGGTCTCCTGCATCGCAGGCGGATTCTTTGCTGTCTGAGCAGCCAGGGGCAGGAGGAGCAGTGGCACAGTGAGGAAGACTACTTTCCATAAGAAGTTATAGAGATTTTAGTCATTTCAAAGATGTAGAATCTTCTGACATAACTTTCTTGCCTGAATGCAAAACAGGGGCTAGAGTCATATCAGCAGTTCAGGGTTCTCTGTCACCACCCCCATTCTCAACTTCCGGTTATGTAAGGATGCGTTTGTGGCAGCAGCACACTTTGTTCATTTCTCCTAACTACACTGATGGGATGGTTAGCCTTTCTTCAAAACCTAGAGCTGCTTCTTATACCACTCATCTCCTTCTAGAGGAATTTTCCTCCCACCCAACTTGGCATCTGTGAGACCTTTGAGTTCATAGCTCACGGTACCCTCAAAGTCATAGTTCCTTGACTACTGATCCAAGTCTCCCAAACTTGGCATCCTTTTGTAGCCAAGTTTGAAAGCTTTTCATGGGAAAATATGGGATAGCATTAATTTATTTCCTAGAGAACCAACCACTATTTGCATGTGGTTTAATAGCCAGTACCCAGCCAGCATCCTGTATTCAGCATCAGCAGAAGTAGGTGGATCCAGGAAATCCAAGGAGTTCACAAGAGACCCTCCAGGAGTCAGTAGCCCTAATATCAGCAGCCAGGTCGCTTCCTTTAGCATTTTTCCTGTCACTTGCTCTTTTTCCTACTTGTCTGTAATACGTCTGGCCCCAGAGAGCTGCAGCTGTCCTGTGGTCAAGGCAGGAATTCCTTTCCATTCTTGGGGAGGTTCAGTCTGCTGAGTGAGTGAGTGAAGTCACTCAGTCGTGTCCGACTCTTTGCGACCCCATGGACTGTAGCCTACCAGGCTTCTCCATCCATTGGATTTTCCAGGCAAGGGTACTGGAATGGGTTGCCATTTCCTTCTCCAGGAGATCTTCCCAACCCAGGGATTGAACCCGGGTCTCCCACATTGTAGGCAGACGCTTTTACCGTCTCAGCCACCAAGGAAGATTCTCAGTCTGCTGAGCACCTTAACAATCCACTGTCTAGATGACACATGCCGAGGCAGAGTACCTTAAGACACTCAGAATACCAATATGGGCCAAAGTGCAGCTTCTCAGTGCAGCTCCATACCAATGGAGTGAGTGGTGGACCCTCTCACACGGCTTCTTAGAAGACTATTGGTGAGTTTTTTTGTACACACCTCTCTTTGGATCCTGAACATGAGGGACAGTGCCGTTCAGGTCAGGTGCTAGAACCAGAGCCCACCAGATCTGTATGCCTTCAAAGAAAAAGAAGCCGTAATCCAGGGAGACCCACGGGAGCTTAGCACAAGACAGCACGTGACTCAGAAAGGAGCTGAGGAGTCAGACAAGCAAGGGCAAGTGATCTGGGATGTCAGCAGCACGGCTCCCAAGACCAAGAACTTTGAGGACCTTGTGGAACAAACTCCACGTTCAGTTATTGGAATTAACAGGGCTGTGCAGGAAATCCACATACTCTGATCTCAGGCAAATGCATGCACGTGTATGTTTGGGGAGATCACCCTCAAATTCTGAGCTGAACTTCATTTTAATGTATTTTTAATGTCCTCCTTGTCACTTAGAATTGAGATGACTAATAGAAACTTAAGGTTTTGTACCCTCTCTGTTTGTTAGAGACAACAGAGATTCATATAGTAATTCCTAAAGTTGCCTGAACCTTGTATCCTGCTCACTGCATAGTCAGGGAGCCACCACTAGTGGTGGTTTCTGGGATGAGATGGGTGTTTCATGGGAGATTTCAATAAGGATATGGTATGGGTATAGTCTGGAGGTTTTTTAAAAAGCTGCATACATCCACTTGTTCAAAATGATAACTTTTAATTTCAGGTTCAGAGAGACAGAGCCCCAAGTCTAGGAGGATCACATTCAGCTCACAACTGCAGTTTTCAGATTCCACTGATGAGGCAAACACAGCCCTCTTAGTGCCTGCCTACCCCATCCCATTAAAACTCTTAAAGCAATAGCTTTGTTGTCAATGTCTGTTGTTAATTTTTCTTCCCAATTCCCTTCCCCCAACCTGCCCTTTTATAAGCAACTAGGAGACAGAACCAAGGTTCATTTAACTTTTTTCAGCTGATACTGTCATAACACTGGGTGTCTCAACAGACATTTCTTTCTCACAGTTCTGGAGTCTGGGAAGCCCAAGATCAAGGTTCCACTCCTGGGTGCTGCCTCCTTTCTGTACAGTTGACCCTTGAACATATAGGGCTTGGTGGTGCTGACATCCCCATGCAGTGGAAAATCCAAGTATAATTTCACAGTTGGCCCTTAGTACACATAATTTTGCATCTGCAGGTTCAACCAACCAACGACCATGTGGTACTATAGTTTTGTTGTTGTTGGCTGCCCCACTCAGCATGTGGGCTCTGGGGTCTTAGTTACCTGACCAGGGATTGAACCTGCACCCCCTGCAGTGGTAGCATGAAGTTTTAACCACTGGACTGCCAGGGAAGTCCCTATAGTATTTATTATTGAAAAAAAAATCCATGTATATGCAGACTCACACAGTTCAAATCTCTGTTGCAGGGTCAACTGTATATTCACATGGTGGTGGTGATTGTCATTCAGTTGCTTAATCATGTCTGACTCTTTGCACCTCCACGAACTGCAGCACGCCGAGCTTCCCTGTCCTTTTCTATCTCCCAGAGTTTGTTCAAACTCATGTCCATCACTATGCCATCCAACCATCTCATCCTCTGTCGCCTCCTTCTCCTCCTGCCCTCAATCTTTCCCAGAATCAGGATCTTTTCCAATGAGTCAGCTCTTCCTATTAGGTGGCCAAAGTATTGGAGTTTCAGCTTCAACATCAGTCCTTCCAATGAATATTCAGGGATGATTTCCTTTAGGATTGACTGGTTTGATCTCCTTGCCATCCAAGGGATTCTCACTTCAGCACCACAGTTAAAAGCATCAATTCTTCGGCTCTCAGCCTTCTTTATGGTCCAACTCTCACATCCGTACATGACTACTGGAAAAGCCATAGCTTTGACTATACAGACCTTTGTCGGAAAAGTGATGTCTCTGCTTTCTCATATGCTGTCTAGGTTTGTCAAAGCTTTTTTTCTAAGGAGCAAGCATCTTTTAATTCCATGGCTGGTGGAAAGAGAGCTTATTCTCTCTCTTCTATAAAGGCAGTAATCCCATCATGACTTCACCCTCGTGACCTCATCAAAACCTAGTCACCTCCCAAGGCTTCATCTCCAAATGCCATCACATTGAGGATTAAGGTTGGCTCAGAAGTTAAAGCGTCTGCCTCCAATGCTGGAGACCCGGGTTCGATCCCTGGGTTGGGAAGATTCCCTGGAGAAGGAAATGGCAACCCACTCCAGTATTCTTGCCTGGAGAATCCCATGGACGGAGAAGCCTAGTAGGTTACAGTCCACGGGGTTGCAAAGAGTCAAACACGACTGAGCAACTTCAGCTTATATGAATTGGAGGGCTGGATGAGGCAGGGGTGGGTTGGGAGAAGGGAGAAGATGACACAGTTCAGTCCTTAGCAAACATTAAGTTCCTGGGACACCATAATGTTACAAAGCGAACTGAAGTGTCGCCTGTGTGTTGATGCTAAGTCAAGACACCTAGGTCTTTAAGAAAAGCTGGTTGCAGGTTCAAATGCCTAAATTTTCACATAGGATCTTATTTCTTATGATATAATAATCAGATATTTGACAAAGAAGCTTCCAGAAGAAAACATTAAAGGTGTTATCAGTAAAGTGTTGACTGTTTTTTTAGAACTCCTTTTTCCCTACTATTATTGATTTTTTACTTTCAGTCAAAATTTGACCTGGATTGAGAAACAGAGAATATATACTTTTGTGACATCAGAGAAGGGAAATTTATGTTGTCTTCTGAAAGTGAAAGTGAAGTCACTCAGTTGTGTCTGACTCTGTGACCCGTGGACTATAGCCTACCAGGCTTCTCCATCCATGGGATTTTTCAGGCAAGAGTACTGGAGTGGGTTGTCTTCTGAGTATACCTAAAAAGCACTGCTGCTGCTGCTGCTGCTGCTACTGCTAAGTCGCTTCAGTCGTGTTCGACTCTGTGCAACCCCATAGACAGCAGCCCACTAGGCTGCCCCATCCCTGGGATTCTCCAGGCAAGAACACTGGAGTGGGTTGCCATTTCCTTCTCCAATGCATGAAAGTGAAAAGCGAAAGTGAAGTTGCTCAGTCGTGTCCGACTCTTAGCGACCTCATGGACTGCCGCCTACCAGGCTCCTCCATCCTTGGGATTTTCCAGGCGAGAGTACTGGAGTGGGTTGCCATTGCCTTCTCCGAAAAAGCACTGCTAGTGAGGCTATTTGGAACCGACCTATGTCTTTTACCTACTTTCTGTTGCTAATTTTTGCTCTTTTATGACATAAATGACCATTTGGCAAAATATTTGCTTTGCAGTCTATTTGCAAATTTTCACCAGAGACAACACTTCTAGCATCTTTTTCAAGAATGCAAGGAAATCTCTGAGCACCTCCATGAAATTACCCCTTGCATCTTCATCTAAGCCTCATGTAAATGAGACTTTGCCCAACCAGCCACCTCCTCAGCTGATGAGGAACAACTGCCACTTGTTATCCAGGATTATTTCTGCAGAAATGGCCAGGAACAGGCAAAATAGTTTAGAATCTATCTAAGCAATCAGAAACATACCTGGACAGGCTAATTGTCCTTGGAGACAGGCTAATATCCAGTTTAACTTGCCAGTGTTCTGCATAGACGATCAGTGCTTAGAATAAACCAACCAGGTGCCACTGAGGAAGGAGCAATAAGTCCCCTACAGCTATTTTAATGAACTCTTAAACCATTCTCTGAATCCTGGGAGGTCTTGACCAATAGCTGGGAAAGGTCCTTGCTCACTCTTCTAGGCCTTTACGTTAGCTTTCCTTACAGTGTAGTAGAGAGACCTAGTGCCAGAGGAAAAGCAAGATCTACCCATCAAGGAGAAGTTAATGAGGTCATAATTTCCCTTGTTAATACCCACCACCATTTAAATATGTGTTCTAGGGCTCTTCTGTTAACTCAGTCACAGTCTCTACTAGTACTGGGTGAAATTTTATTTTTTTAATTTAATATAATTGTGATAAATCTGCTGCTTGAATATACAAACAAGGGTGTTTTTACCAGTGATTTTTTTTATAATTTGTCTATTTTTTTTTCTTCTAACCAAAGAAATAAAAACTAGACTTATGGATTGTAAACTACCAGGTTTTATTTTTATTGAGTATGGGAGAAATAAGATAGGAAATGGGAATTTATACTCTCCAGACTACAGAGGTGAGCCTCAGTGAAAAACCAAGTAGAGACTTGTAGTACTAAAATGAACTTCCAAAATGTATTCCTTTCTCTGATAATTTATTTCACTTTCTCTGGTAGGAGAGATTTACATATCTTAAATGTTTCTAAGGGAGCAAAACCCATGCTTTCTCACCTTATTTAAAATGTTTAAAAGTTTTATGTGTCTTATTTTCCATAAATCCATCTTGCTGCAATTTTTATTGCTCTTATCTATGTTCAATTCAGTTCAGTTCAGTCGCTCAGTCGTGTCCGACTCTGCGACCCCATGAATCACAGCACACCAGGCCTCCCTGTCCATCACCATCTCCTGGAGCTCACTCAGACTCACGTCCATCGAGTTCATGATGCCATCCAGCCATCTCATCCTCTGTCGTCCCCTTCTCCTCCTGCCCCCAATCCCTCCCAGCATCAGAGTCTTTTCCAATGAGTCAACTCTTCACATGAGGTGGCCAAAGTACTGGAGTTTCAGCTTTAGCATCATTCCTTCCTAAGAAATCCCAGGGCTGATCTCCTTCAGAATGGACTGGTTGGATCTCCTTGCAGTCCAAGGGACTCTCAAGAGTCTTCTCCAACACCACAGTTCAAAAGCATCAATTCTTCGGCGCTCAGCCTTCTTCACAGTCCAACTCTCACATCCATACATGACCACAGGAAAAACCATAGCCTTGACTAGAATCTAACTTCTGTAACAATGTATTTTTCATCATTTTAAATCATTAATAGAGATTCAATAATTTATTTGGATATTATTTTAAAATAAATGTCCAAACAAGTCTCTAGAGAGCAGGAATGTTTAGAAATTCTCAATGTTTTAGATAGAAGGATATAACACTCATGTCCAGACTTTTTGATGGCCAAGTTTTGGTGGAAGAATTGGGCAATAACTGGCAGTTAAGAAGCCCAAGAAAGTGGTTTATGAACTGTCACCCACAGAGCCCTGAGGTTTCCGTGGAGGTGTCTCAGGACTCAATGCAGGGAGGAGAGGGGGCTCAAAGGTAGAGGCTCTGAGCTTCTTTCTGCTGTCTTCAACCCAAGTAGCTTTACTTATTGGACTTCTGAGAGTCCACTACTGTTAATTTTTTTAAGCCAGTAAACACAGATTTAAGGTCTAAGGAAATGAAGCTATGTTGATGATAATATGGAATATGTTGATAATAAGAGATAAGAATGAACCTGGATATTAACTTTGAAAAGAGTTACCTATTGGCAAAATTGGTTTGCTTAAGTTAAAATGAAAACAAAATGGGGCTTTGACACTGATATATGTGTTTGCTTGCATAAGATCATATGAGAAAAGCAGAGTTATTGCTACTTTTTCTCATATAATTAGGATTCTTTCCTAGGTTGTAGCCTCAAGAACAGAACATTCCAGAAGAGTCTCTGGTTTAAAACATAAATTTTAAAAGAAAGTTATTTTACTAAAAATTGGAGGATCTCTGCGTGCATAAACTGCATTCAATATTTGTTAATCACACATAGGCAGACAACCTGTGTGCCCTCTGCTTAGGATGTTCTTGCTCCATTTTTGCCTATCCAGAGTCCTGCTAATTCCTGAAGGCCCTGGTCAAGTCCTTCTTCCTCCAGAGAGAGGCCCGAGACCCCTCTCCTTACAGTCATCAATATTCCTGGCACAGCACTGTCCTTGTCCTGTCTCAGTTCAGTTGAGTCGCTCAGTCGTGTCCAACTCTTTGCGACCCCATGAATTGCAGCATGCCAGGCCTCCCTGTCCATCACCAACTCCCAGAGTTCACCCAAACTCAAGTCCATTGAGTCAGTGATGCCATCCAGCCATCTCATCCTCTGTCGTCCCCTTCTCCTCCTGCCTCCAATCCCTCCCAGCATCAGGGTCTTTTCCAATGAGTCAGCTCTTTGCATGAGGTGGCCAAAGTACTGGAGTTTCAGCTTTAGCATCATTCCTTCCAAAGAACACCCAGGACTGATCTCCTTTAGAATGGACTGGTTGGATCTCCTTGCAGTCCAAGGGACTCTCAAGCGTCTTCTCCAACACCAGAGTTCAAAAGCATCAATTCTTCAGCGCTCAGCTTTCTTCACAGTCCAACTCTCACATCCATACATGACCACTGAACTTATCATAAAATACTTTATAGTTACTACATATGTCTTCCGTCTCCTCTAAATTGCACTCTCCCTGAGTTTAGCCATCCTTTTCACAGCAATCAGCACATTGCAATATTAGATTCCAAATAAATGTTAGCTGAATTAAATTTGAGAGACTAGTGGAAATATATGTCTAATTTGGGAAAGAATACATACTCTAATAGGATTTCAGTCTTACATTTGGACACATTTTCAAATCTTAGAATCCTGATGGCATACTTCAAGTAAATCAGATATACAAAAGAACAGTAAGCATATAAGCAGTTTTACGTATGATTGGGGGTGGAAGAACGGGGGAGGTATTGGTCAAAGTGTACAAACTTCCGACTATAATATGATGAATAACTTCTGGAGATTTAATGTACAGCCTAGTGATTGTAGCTAATAGTACTCTATTATATACTTGAAAGTTGCTAAGAGAGTGGATCTTAAATGTTTTCACCACAAAAAGGAAATGGTAATTATGTGACTTGATGCAGATGTTAGCTAATGCTATGGTGGTGATCAGTTTTGCAGTTTATAAGTAACAAATCAAGGAGTTGAACAACAAACTTATACATGTCAATTGTTTCTCAATAAAGCTGGGGAAAATAATTACTGATGACTACTGCATCATAACCCTATTTTATAATAAGAATGTCTGTAAAAGGACTCACAGCCTATTTACCACTTATACTTGGTCACTCATCAGTGTCCTATCACTGCTTAAGTTCCCTGACTATTTCCTATACTCTCAAGAATCAAGGTTCCAGTAACATCATTTGAGGGATTTTATTTTGCTTTGTTTTTTGTTTTTGATGCTGATTTAATATTCTTCCAGCTTCCTATATCTTACTCGCATCACATCATATCTGTTCTGCATTACCTCACACCACCTACCCTTCTTAGCTTTTCATTTAACAGACATTGTAGTAACAATACATGGGGCTTCCCAGGTGGCTCAGTGGTGAAGGATCCACCTGCCAATGCAGGAGATGAGAGTTTAATCCCTGGGTCAGGAAAATCCCCTGGAGGAGGGCATGGCAACCCATTCCAGTATTCTTCCCTGGGAAATCCCATGGACAGAAGAGTCTGGCGGACTACAGTCCATGGGGTGGCAAATAGTTGGACGTGACTGAACCGGCATGCACGTGCACAGCCCTAGAACACGTAGGAGGTGTTTGTTTCTACTATAGGTAGAGCCAGGCAAGTACATTTATAGACTAGAAGGCCTTTTCCTTCATGATTGCCATTGTTCACCAATTAGCTTGCCCTGTAATAATGTAAACATAGTTTTCTAATTATTGTAATTTGTAGAACTGACCTAGGTAAGCTGTTGGAACTAATCTCATGTATGTGTTTCCAGGTTCCACTCCTGGCTGAAGTTTTTGGCATAGAGGGAAATATTTTCAGACTTAAAATCAATGAAGAAATACCCTTGAAACCCAGGTATGAAGTTACTGATGTCCTCACAAGCAAGCTAACCACTGTAAGGTAAGCCAAGAAACATGCTACCTGGAATATACCCTCAATATGTTCTTCTGTCATACCTTGAGTAGCAGCTTTTGTATGAGTCTCATATTTTGTGTTTCAAAGATACGACATTTGCAAAGTTAGTTTTCAGTTATTTGGGAATAAATTTATCCATTTTAACGTTATCCATTCTGTATTCTCTTCCTCTGCCATTTGACTCATCAGTACTTATTAATGAAGAGAAGCAGAGCTTCTGATCTCTTCTCTCCTCCCCACAAAGTAAAAAATTTGTCAACCAGACTCTGGGAACAAGCAGGAAAGCTATTTAATTGACTCACTCAGATGAGCAGCAGGGCTCCAGGGATTGAAGGTACTAGCTGAACTCGCAATGCTTACAGTCATTTATACAGTTAGACTGGCTCACTTTTAATTAACAGCAGTCTCAGAAGTCTAACATGTAACTTCACTTAGAGTCAGAGATAAATTAATAATAAGTTTCTAGGTGGAAAAAAAGTCTTTGGGGATTAAAGGATTTTTCATGTACCTGCGGAATCTGCCTCAGTTCTTAGCACATTTTCCTGTGATATTTTAACTTGGTTCTGTCTGTGGGTTTGTTATTTTCTCTGTATCATTACTCTAAGGGAGTATGACATTATGCCAGATGCTTTAATTTTCACTACATCATTATCATAGTTTTATGTGGATTATTTTTCCATGAAAATCTAATAAGTAATTAATAAATTATAAGGGTAAATTAATCCAGCTATGGTAAACTATCATAAACTTAAAATATATCACTGAGCCACTACTATATGCCAAGAACTTAGGAGACACATGAGCACCCATGGCTGATTCATGTAGATGAATGGCAAAAAGCACCACAATATTGTAAAGTAATTATCCTCCAATTAGAATAAGTAAATTTAAAAAAAAAAAAGACTCTTCTCAAGGCTTTTCAGTTTAGCAAATGAGAGTGTGTGTGTATGTGTGTGTTTCTTCTTAGTCACATTAGTTTTTACTCTCCTGGATGGTTCATTTTACTAGTAGATCTTTAACATTTTTACATCTGTGTTCATAAGTAAAATTGGTCTGTAGTTGTTTTTTTTTTTTTTCCTGTGGTATCTTTGCCCAGGTTTTGGAGTCAGGGTGATATTAGTTTTGCGTAGTAAATATGTTATATTAATTTTAGTTTTGCTTCTATTTCAACCTCTTTCTAGAGGGCTTTTGGCTACTGTAGTAACCAGAAAGCTAAAAACTGCATTTCTCCATTTCCCAGACTCACATGTAGCTAGTTTCTGGTGTATTTTAGGTTCCATCGAGTTATCTGATTTCAGAACCGAGTTTCCCATTTTGCTGGTATACATTGGCAGCTATAGAATGACTCTAGAGCCACTAGTTAGGGCAGTGGTTTCTTAATCTCTGGATTGCATCTAAGATGGCATGATCCTGGAGTCCAGCCATTGCCACACTGACTTCTGTTTACCCAACTTCCTGCTTCCAGCTGAGAGAGAAGTTCTGTTGGTCTACAGTTATGTGGTATTGTCCTAGGGGTCATTACTGGGCACTCAGCCAGGAACCAGCTACTTCAAAACTTCCATGATATTGTAAGCTCATAATTCCCCCATATTAAGTCATTTCCTTTCTGCTTAGGAAATGGCCAGAATTGTTTCCATTATCTACAGTTGAATCTTAATTGACATAATTGTTGGTATCAGAAATGAATATAAGTAACAGATCCTCAGGGATTGAAACATGAGCTTAATTGGCTGATCTAGTTGGATCTGAAGGTAGTGAGGTTTTCTGAAGGTAGTGAGGTTTTCATTAGACAATGCAACATTAGTGTTTGGGGCTGAATGCTTCCCTCCCCCCCATATGTTGATATGTTGAAACCCCAAGTCTTTATACCTCACAACGTGACTGTTCAGAGATAGGGCCTTTGAACAGGTAATTAAGTAACAGTAGGGTCATTAGGGTGGGCTCTGATCCAATGTGACTGATGTTCTATAAAGAGGAGATGATTAGGATACAGATAACACAGAAGGATGGCCTTGTGAAGACACAGCAAGAGGATAGCCCTCTGTAAGCCAAGAAGAAAGGCCTCAGAAGAAACCAAACCTGCTGACACTTTGATCTAGGACTTCCAGCCTACAGAATTGTGAGAAAATAAGTTTCTTGTGTTTAAGCCACCTAGTCTGCGGTAGCAGCTCTAGCAAACTAGTATAACTAGCAATAAACCACAGCATTCTCTGGCAAAGTCACTTAAATTACTACTTGTGGTCACCTGAAGTCGTGCCTATTGAAAGTGTGGCTCTGGCAGACCAATCGGCATAGCCCGATTATCATACGAAATTCAAAATGCTGAGGTGGCCCAGTTGTTACTAATTTCACTGAAGAACTTAAAGAAAACAGTAGTTTCAGGCTTTTAAATTCTTAGCTCAAGATATTGTCAGAAACCTAATAGGTTTCTATGACCATCTTACACATCTCTTATAGAGTCCTTGTAACTATAGAGTCCTTATAGCTGACAGTTAGATACAAGGTTAGATTCTATGGTTTGCTGAATTGAAGTGTAAGTTGAATTCAGAGCTTTATCAGCTCTATGAATTTAGGGCATCGACTGTGAAAAGATAGGACTCCTCAAAATTGAATAGCAACATCTGGGAACATTTGGATAACTCTGAGTACCTAAACCTCAGAATTCCACCGAGCCTCCCAGTTCAGCTAAAGACTCACCCTCTCCTCTGATGAGGCTGGCATCACCTTGCTGAGACACTCCATGTTGACCTCACCTGAAATATACTATGCCAGGGGATTCCAGTGCTCCCTATGCTTCTCTCCTACCCACTTTCACTGCCTCCAGATCCACTGTCAGAGTCAGACCCCAACATTCCCAGGGAGCCAATTACAGTCAAACCCAGGAGGTGCCTAAAGAATTAGAAGATGTTATATTGGCAAAAACCTCTGAAATAGGCATGGCAATGGTTTCTAAAGGACTCCTAGACTGGAAAGAAGCAACATAATTTTAGGATCATGCTAAATTTACTGACATAAATTAGAGAATTCAGATTTGATATGCTATCTAGGACAGCTGAAAGAGCTTCTAATTATTTGCTTGATTGGCTAAGTATAATCTGTAGAGTCAGCTATGGACTCTGCTGAATGAAGCTGAGATACCAGAAATTCCTTGGCACGGTGTAGAAGAAATGATTCATAGACTTAGGGAAATAGAAATGTTGAAGTGGGTATGTCATATACAGCTACCTCATCTAGCCCCTAATTCTGTTCTCCAAAGAACCCCAAAAAAACTGCCTTCACTGAGAAATATATTGGTGAGGGAACACTCGGAAAACATTATAGTGAGTGAATGTCTTTTCTGAGCTACAGACGATGGTGGAAACGGTACCATTAAAAGAGGCTCCCTGGTTTCCGTGGAGATCATGAGACTCTAAGTAGCAAAGTCAAAGTAGCAGCATTTAGTTGTTGGAGACAAGGAGAACATGTTTCCTTAACGTGCAGCAGGGTCTGTGTGGTACTCAGAATGGCTCAACCCTCAGGGCAGTGAACAGTATGTCAAAGAGTCCATTAAACTGAAGTAGATGGGCTAAAGTCCTACTTGATAGACTAATCAAAAGAATTCTATTTAGATTTGATAAACAGTGAGACACAATCTCTCAATCAATGGAATTAGTTTCTAGAACCCAAGCATCTTTCTTGAGGAGAAGGCCTAGAATCCATGGAGGAAGATTTTGCAAGGATATAATAAGATTATAACCTGTCCCTTCTAATCCTCCCTAAAGAAGCCTGTGACCATTTACTAGGGTAACTATGCACTAGAAAAAGAAATATCTAGACCTAGGGTTTTAAGTGCTGCCTCTGAGCTTACATAACTCCTGGGGGATCTAAAACATCCCAAAAGTCTACCTGTCAATTGGGGGCTGATGGAAGCAGGTGATAAAGAGATAAAAGTTTGACCTTTCCATCTCACTGTGGACTGAGTGGATAATAACCCAATCTGTGTTATTTCCTCAGTTTCTCTATGTATGGTTAGAATGAGAGAAGGAAAAGAAAAATGTTTAGTCTATGCATCAAACTTTTTTCCTAGACTGTCCAGACCAAGGTAATAATAATGGTGAGGATAGCCAACATTTACTGAGCACTTACTATGTGCCAGGCACTGTGTGATCTCATTTACATGTGTGGTCTCATTGAATCCTCAAAAAGCTATGTTTGTTCTCGCTTTTATCATTTCCACTTCACAGATGAGGAAACCACGAACTGGAAAAGATTAACCTGTCCAAAGTTATACACCTAGTGTATGTTAGAGCTATGTTCAATCCAGCGTTTCTGACACCAAAGCTCACACTCTGAATTACAGCTTTCCACTGCCTTGGCATGCTATGTCACATGAATATTGATTTACTAATTTGAACTGAGATTTTCACTGAGCCACATAAACTTAGAACAATTTATTTTTCTCTCCCTGCCTTGTTTTCCAGGCTGACTTCTTGCCCAGGGGATACAGGCAGTCTGGTGCTGGCAAGTGGGAAAGGAGATCTGAAGTGTCACGTCACGGCAAACCCATTCAAGGTCGACTTGGTATCTGAAGAAGAGGTTGTAATGAGCATAAACTCCCTGGGCCAATTGTACTTTGAGCAGCTGCAGATTCCTCCCAAGCAAAGGTATTTTTGCACGTTACTTAATACATACAGAACTTAAAATCTAATTGTGACTATATCTCCATAGAAAATTGGTTTGCTTTATTTGTTAGAATATTCTGAGAAATTTCATCTTGTCACCTGGACAGACTAATGCAGGCTTGATGACAAAAGTTATTCCCAGACATTTGCAAAGGTGATACTCTTAACATATCCTATATTTTTGACTGATGACTTTCTCTACCCTACCCCTTCTAAAAAAGGATCCTGTTAACTTGATAGATGTTAATGTGAACTAACAGAATTTCACTTTATCCCCCTTACAATAACATGAGTTACCTTAGACTTGAATAGTTGTCTAGGAATTTTCTGGAACCAACCACTTGATCAAAGCTGTTTGTGTGTGGGTCACGTGAGTTGGAAGATAGTTGTAGAAGGAGATTTTTCATCCATTTTTACCAATATTGTTTTTAAATCCTCCAGTCTGTAGTTCTATTTTTATTCAAATAATGAACATCTTACATGAATTTCAGAAAGCATTTAACACAGTGATTTTTTCCTGAGTCTCAGCTAATTTCTATTTTTAAAGTTTATTGTTAAAGTTTTTATTTTATCACAGAAATGTGTTCATTATAGGGTAAATAGAAAATATTGAAAAGAAGAAAAAATTAAAATACCCATAATCCTGCCACCCCTACTGTTAGTACCTTATGAATTTAATTCAGTTTACTTTTTTTTGACTGAAAATACCATCAGCATAACAAATCCCTGTGTGCCTGTTATTTATATTTTGTTATTTATTTATATTAAAAATATTAATTTTAAAAGCATTTTTCCTTTTAATAAACTCCTATTATTTTGTTTTAAGGGTGATTTCTAAGTTGGGCTTTTTAATAAAGCCCAGTAAAGTCCGCCTCACCATTTGTCCTTTGAGCTACCTAGTTTCATGTTTTAAAGTAATCAATGTTTCCAGTTTTCTATGTATCTTTCTAATTTATGCCTATTCAGTAAAGCTAATGTATTCTTTGTTTTTTCCTTTCCTGACACAAATGATACACATTATTCTGTACCTCCCTTTTTTTCTTTAGCAATGTGGCAGTTTCTAACTTCTTTAAAGCTGCTACACCATTTCTATTATATGGTTACACTATGATTCATTTAGTAAATCCCTACTGGTGGACTTTAAAACCATTTCTGATGTTGTTTTACAACTACTTCATGAATAACCTTGTATGTGTGTTATTTTGCATACATGCAAATATATCCATAGACCAGAGTCATAGAAGTATAATTTTTGATCAAATGGTTTGTACGTCTGTTGATAGATGTTTCCAAATTGCCTTCCATAGAGGTTGCGTACTAGTTTATATTTCTATCGTTTTAATTTATATTTGTGTTAGGAAAATCAGATTATCCACCTAGGGGAAAAAATATAAGTTAGGGCTTAACCTCAGACCATTTAGCAAAAATGAATTCCAGGACTTTCCTGGTGGTACAATGAATAAGAGTCCACCTGCCAATACAGGGGACACAGGTTTGATCCCTGGTCCAGGAAGATTCCACATGCCGTGGAGCAACTAAGCCCATACACCGCAACTACTGAACCCGTACTCTAGAACCCATGAGCCACAGCTACTAAGCCGGTGAGCCATAACAACAGAAACCCATGCCCCTAGAGCCTGTGCTCCACAAGAGGAGAAGCCACCACAGTGAGAAGCTCACATACCACAGCAAAGAGCAGCCCCGGCTTGCTGCAGCTAGAGAAAGCCCAGGCACAGCAATGAAGATCAATTGCAGCCAAAAATTAAAAACAAATGATTTAAAAAATTAATTCCAGGTAAATAAAAATTAAACACACACACACACAAAAAAATAAAAATAAGAGAAAGTATAGAATATTTTTAATTGTATTAGTGTGATAGAAACTGAAGAGCTGTAAGGAAAAAGATGGATTTGATTACTTAGAAATTTTAAACTTTATTATAGCCACAAAAACAAAATACAAACAACAACAAGAAAAAAACTTGAACAAAATGAAAAGGCAAGAATCTGTAATTTCCAGTTTGGCATGTGAGGAGCTCAGAAGTTGCCACAAACAAGAATGAAAAATCAAAAAATAAAATTACTCAAAATATAATATAGTCCTAAATGTAAAATCTAAGACCATAAAACTTCTAGACAAGAACATCAGAAAATCTTGATGACCTTGGATTAGGCAGAGGTCTTAGATATTACACCAAAAGCATGATCCACAAAAGAAGAAATATGGTAAAATGAACATAAACAAAAGTAAAGTGCCTGCACATTCAAAGACCATATGAAGAGATATGCAAAGATAAGTCATAGACTAAGAAAAAATATTTGTAAACATATATATGATCAAGAAGTTGTATGTATAATATAGAAAGAACTCTCAAAATTTAACATGAAAATAATAGATTTAAACAGATATTTCACCAAAGATGTACAAGTGACCGATAAGCACTTGAAAAATATGTCCAATGCCATTAGGTTTTAGAGAATTGCAAATTAAACAACAGGGACATACTACCACACATCTATTAAAATGGCTAAAGTTTAACAGGACAACTGTATTGTTAGAAACATGACTGGAGAGCGAGAGGCTTTGATAGACATTGACTCTTGAGCAGAGGTATTTATTTGGTACTCTGTGACTTAGTGGAACCCTGCAGAAGGGAATTCCTGCCATTTAATTATTTATATTGCTTCTTCCTGGTGGCTCAGATGGTAAGGAATCTGCCTGTAATGCAGGAGATCCGGGTTCAGTCCCAGGGTCGGGAAGTTCCCCTGGACAAGGAAATGGCAATCCACTCCAGTATTCTTGCCTGGAGAATCCCATGGACAGAGGAGCCTGGCAAGGCTACAGTCCATGGGGTTGCAAAGAGTCGGACACAACTGAGCGATTAACACTATACTATATTGTTAATGTCAATTGACCAAATAAAATTATGTCCTTCATAGGCAGTAGCTGAGAAACTGATACTGGGCTTGGATATGTTAAAAAAGCAGTTTTTTTTTTTTTTTTTTTCTATAGACAGGATGAGCTGAAACCAGGGAACAGTGAGTTTACTAGACAGGAGGAACATGGCTATTTGAAGTAAAAAATTAATCCGCAGCATCATAATAAACAATTACTACTGATCTATATATTCACAACAAAATAATGTCACAACATTTAATGAACAGCACCTAAAAATAGACATAGATGGACAAAAGTTCCTTGATATAAATGGTAGCCTAGACTTAATATCCTGTGCATCCTTGGGAGTCATTATTGGAGACCAGATTGAGATTGGTCTCTGGCAGAATGTTGTCCCCTGTCTATTGAACTTTCATGCTGCAAGAAGAGGTAAAAGCCTTATTCTAAGTACAGACAAACTTTGTCCTTGGGTAATATCCTAAAGGGGAACCATAATTTACATGCAATCTAGTGATCTTCTGCTGTGAAACATGTTTAATTTGCCTTTTTCAATGTATTTGCCTGTCTTAGACACTTTGAACAAGGAAAGGAAAAATAAACAACCTCTGAACTCTGATCTTCCATTGCTTTTGTACATTCCGATTGTGAAATTGAGGGTAAGGATGTTCAAAAGCCCATGGGAAATTTATATGTCTTCAGAATATTGTGCCTATTCTAATATGATGAGCTTTTAAAACACTTTTCTTAGAACAAGAATCCATTTTTGTAATTGTATAGATACTTAGCTAATTTTGAATGCTGCTGATGGCATAACTATGTTTTTAAATCCAAAAATATATTCTTGTATGCCACATTAAGATGCTCTTTCATATAATAAAGATTTTCTTTTTTACTAACTCATTTCAAAGAGAAAGAATTTTACTTGTAAGTAAGCTGTTTTTCACCTAAATATCACAAAACAATTCTTTTTTCCTCCAATAAATGAGAGCATTATGAGCTTTTAAAAAAGAAAAAAAATAGAAGTAGTTTTATTAATTTCAGAAAGAGCTTACTTCAAAACAGGGGAAGTTATTAGGCATAAAGAATGTCATTCCATGATGATAAAGGGGTCAATTCCCTGAGAAAACAACAGTCCTTAATGTGTATGTACCTAACAACAGAGTATCAAATACTTAAGGCAAGAATATAGAACTGCAAAGAGAAATAGATGAATCCACTATTATACCTGGGCTTTCCTGGTGGCTCAGCTGGTAAAGAATCCGCCTGCAATGAGGGGAGACCTGGGTTTGATCCCTGGGTTCAGAAGATCTCCTGGAGAAGTGAATGGCTACCCACTCCAGTATTCTGGCCTGGAGAATTCCGTGGACTGTATAGTCCATGGGGTCGCAAAGAGTCAGACATGATTGAGTGACTTTCACTCACTGTTATAATTAGAGACCTTAACACTCTTCTATCAGGAATGGACAGAGCCATCAGAGAGAAAATCGACAAGGACATGCTGGTGCTAAGTCACATCAGTCGTGTCTGTCCCTGTGCGACCCCATAGACGTCAGCCCACCAGGCTACCCCATCCCTGGGACCCAGGCAAGAACACTGGAGTGGGTTACCATTTCCTTCTCCAGTGCATGAAAGTGAAAAGTGAAAGTGAAGTCGCTCAGTCATGTCCGACTCTTCGCGACCCCATGGACTGCAGCCTACCAGGTTGCTCCATCCATGGGATTTTCCAGGCAAGAGTACTGGAGTGGGGTGCCATTACCTTCTCTGCAATAAGGACATATTCTAATTCAAAAGCACCATCAATCAACTGGATATAATTGACATCTATAGTCTCCTTCATACAACAACAGTAGAATACACATTCTTCTTAAACTCACATGGAACATTCACCAAGACCATATTTTGTGTCATAAAACATACCTTAAGAAATTTAAACAAATAGAAATCATACTGTGTCAGCATGATTTGCATTAATTTAACGCAATTAAACTAGAATTCAACAACAGAAAGCTGGAAAATTCCAAAATACTTGAAGATTAAACAACATGCTTCTTAGTAACACAAAGAAGAAATCTAAAAAGAAAGAAGAATATTTCAAACTAAATGAAAATTAAAATACAACTTATCAAAATTTGTGGGATGCAGCAAAAGCAGTACTTAAAGTGAAATCTGTAGCATTGAATGCAAATATTAGAGAGACAGATGCGTTTGAAGAGAGGCACAGAGGAACTCCAAAGGAACAAGTACTTTCTATTGTTTATGCTCACTAGTGGGTTCACAGTTATTCACTTTAGTGTTAGTCTTTAAACTCTGCACGTACATTACATACCTTCTATATGCATGCTGCATTTTACACTAAAGAAAAGATTATTGTATAATGAGTATAAATAGATAATTTACAGAATTATAAATAACCATTTAATGTATAAAAAGGTAGTCTGCATCACTTATGGTATAAATTCAATTTGAAATGCATTATCTTTTCTAAAATTTTAGATTGGCAAAGAGTTAAAAAAAAATTCATAAAATCCAGTATTGTTAAGAATGGGAAGAAATGAGCCCTCAAATAAAACTAATAGAAGTTATAATAAGTTGTCACAATCATCTGGGAAGATGATGCATCATCTTGCTCCATACTAGGGTAATACTGCATGAGAGGAACTGTGTTTTGTCTTGCTTATGTTAGGATTATGAGCGTGTATTACAATAAAAAACTGATTAATCTATTTTTAAGAGTTAACAAGAAAATTCAAATCTGTCTACATTTTTATAAGATATCAAGCTCTTGGTAATGTTCACCATTAATATTTAATTTTGTAAACTTATTTTTATAATGATGTTATTTTTAGTAAGTTAAAGGATATAACGTATGGGGGTCTCAAAAGTTCAAAATGAAAATCTTTTATCATTGAGCAAATAACCTGGGTCAGTCGTGCCATGAGTGAAACAACTTTTTTACATTACAGCAGAGCTACCAAGAAAAATGAGGAGGATGCATCCGTTGACACCACTCAGGTAATCTACAGAGAGCAATTTATCTTTTTAAAACCTTTTCCACTATTATCATCATTATACAAGTATAATGGGTCTGTTCTCCCCTTGTACAGATGGGTAGTTGGTCAATGCTCTACTGTATATAAATGGGACCTCCTGTAGGCCAGGCACTGTTCAAGGAGTTGGTGGTATATCATCAAACTAATCTAATTCCCTCATTATCATGGAGCTTACGTTCTTCTAAGCCACATTAACCTTTTTAGACTTTAAGAACAAAGAAAAACTGTGGAAAGGTCTTCAGCAGAGATGCATGGTCTGATATCTGTGTCTAAAAGATTATTTTGTCTTAATTCTGGAGATTGGATGTTCCAGAAACCTCTTACTCCAAAGCCACATGCATCTTCAAAGGGTCTCTGACAGTAGCTATGGTCATCAGGAAGGTGGAAAACATTTCCAGTTTAATAATACAAATGCTTCTTCCTCTTGAGAACTGACTGAAACTGACCCTTAAGAAAAACTAACATGGTTATTGTGCCTTCACATCTTTGCACTAATACATTAGACCAGCTTTGGGGAGACCTCTAATCAGACAGCTTAGGCAGTGGTTTTGAGTCAAACACCCCCTTACAAGAATCTGATGAAAGCTATGAACCATCTCTGTAGAAAAAAAATTTTTTTGTCATACTATTTGAGGGAGTTCACAAACTTTAAAACCTGTCTAGACCTCAGAATGATAATCCCTGCATCAAGAATTCAGGCGTAATTTTAAAGAACCAAACACACAACACACAGACTCACTTTACAGAGGCTTTTATTATAAAGAAATAACCTAGAAACAGGAAAATAGCTCATTTTTTAAAAAGAAATGTGCTTTTTATATACACACACAATTCTTTTAAAACTTTTCATTTTACCAGAGAAAAAGAGACTTCTGTAAAGCTAGGACATTCATCGCTCTAGGTCAGAAGATTGCAAACCTGAGCAATCACCATCCCAGTTGACCTCTCTACCCAGCATAGGAACACAATCAGTAGTCTGGCTAATTGGAGCTGGTGAGAGAAAGTGCTCATCTCAGCCAAAATCTTTGCTTAGAGTCTCTCAAAAGAGACCCAGGTTATTTGACTCTAAATATTTTGCTTTACCTATATAAAAACTACATTTTTCAAAGTACTTTCCCATTATTTTAGCTCTTGTAAAGATATTCATGTCAAATGGTGTGGCAGTTCCTAAACAATTAAACATAGAATTACAACATGATCCAGCAATTACATTTATGGATATATATCCAAAAGTAAAAATGGGACTCAAACAAATATTTGTATACCTATGTTCATAGCAGAATAGTATTCATAGTAGCCCAAAGGTAGAAACAATCCAGCAACCCAAGAGTCATTGACTGATGAATGCACACACAAAATGAGGTATGTACACACAAAATGAGGTATGTACACACAAAATGAGGTATGTACACACAGTGGAATATTATCCAGCCTTAAAAAGGAAGGCAATTCTGACACATGCTACAAAATGGATGAATCTTGAAGACATTATACTAAGTGAAATAAGCCAGTCACAAAAGGACAAATACAGTATGATTCTATTTATACAAGTTATCTAGAATTGTCAAATTCATAAAGACAGGAGCTAGAAAAGTGGTTGTCAGGAGCTGAGGGGAGGGGAGGTGGGGTGTTACTGTTAATGGTTGCAGTGCTTCAGTTTGGAAGGTTGTAAAAGTTCTGGAGACAGATTGTGATGTTGGTTGCACAATAATGTGAATGTACTTAACGCCACTTAAAAATGGTTAAAATGGTAAGTTTTAAGTTATATATATTTTATCACAATAAAAAATATATTCATGTTAGCTGTAGATCACAAGGATTATTAATGGCATTTATATAGAACACAGATCTAATTTAATATATTGATATCACAAATTGGTCTTTTAAAAGATGAACTCATTTCCTAATCAAATAAATGTGCTATTGTGGTAACCACATGTGTTGCAATATATAGCCTTAGTTTGCTACCTTTTTTCTTTTTTGTACCAACAGGAAAATCAAGAGGAACTGGGCCTGTGGGAGGAGAAATTTGAAAATTTTGTGGATGTCAAAGTTAATGGTACAATTAAAATTGATGTAGTGTTCTTTCCAAACAGTTCTTTCCAAAACAGTTCTTTGCAAAATAGCCAAAAGTTTCTATCTAAAAGTCCCTTGAGCTTTGACACCTAAACACGTGACTTTTGTAAGGTGAACAGAAATCTCATATTTGGGACCACTATTCTTCAGTAATGCATTGCAATAGGGAAATAGTGAGTGTATGACTTGTGGGGAGTGTAAGAGAAGTATAGGCCTCATGAAGCTTCTGGTTTCATAGAGGGACCTAGGTCAGCATATTGCTTGCACTCTTCAGTGAATCAATTGCAAATTCTACATTCTGTTTTTGTGAGAGTCAAGTGATGAGAAACCCAGCTCATTAGGTCCAACATTTCAAGCCAGTGGTTCTCAACCTTTTCCAGGCCTCCCTACTATTCATGTGAGTATCGAGTGACCCTCTATGACATTTCTCACTACGCTTAGTGATGAGGGGAGACTTAGGGAATGTAGGTGGCAGGGAGGGAATTTGTCTCTTTAGGAGATAACTTTTCAAATACTTGGGGCTTGTTTAGTTGGAAAAAATACTCACTTTTCTCCTTCTTCCTCCCTACCCTGTAGAATAACAGACCTTCTCTTAACTCCTTGAGAATCTCTGATCTAGCATCTATTTCTATAGCCTAGTATAATGATCAGGACTGACAGTGTAGCCCAAAGTTATAAATAGGGGAGCCCTAAGGCTCTCCTTTATGTAACATTATAATCCTTTCTGTATCTTATCTATAGCAACCCCTTTCCTTAAACTCCTCCAAATAAGGACCGTTTGATGTCAAATACTTTTACCCAAGAGTAAATTTAAATCAATGTTCTCTCTCCTAGTTACTTTCATTTTTCCCATATCTCTAAAATAATTGTTAAATAAAGGACTTTATCTTTGGCTAAAAGAAATTTTTGTATCTACAGTTACAGGGAAGGGGGTGTATATTGAGGAGCTAGGGGAGGTACTCCTGGTGCCCTTGACCTCACAGTTCTTGTATGCAGTAAGAATGAACGATCAGGCAGAAGACACGCAGCCTTTCAGCTGGCAAGCTTTAAAAGTGCTCACTACCCTCTTCTTCCTAAAGCAAGCAATTATGCAATATAGTTCAGGAAAATGTAGGGAAAAAATCTAAAACTTTGTAATCATATTTTACAGATAGAAAAGAAATATACTGTAAATGTGGGAACACAGAGAACTGTAGCACACAGCTAAGAAAACATGACTAATAAGTGACCAGAACTTAGCCTTGTGCATTTTTTGTATCCCCACAACACCTGAATACAACAAAGTACAGAGAGTCAGCATATGTGATTGATCAGGGCGCACTCAGGTCTCTTGATCCATAGTCTAGTCATCTTGCTAGTCCTGTAGTTAACTGAATCTCATTAATTGATTGTCCCATTGAGAAGCAAAAGTCAGTCACTCTCCTGGTCCCTGTAGGTCCTGCCTCCATTGGTTTGGATTTCTCTTTGCATGGTTTTGAGCATCTCTACGGAATCCCGCAACATGCTGACTCACACCAACTTAAAAACACAAGGTAAAGTGAAAAGAATTCTTACAGGAGGCCCTGGTTTCTGGACTGGAAAAGTTTGAAAATAAAACATGTGCGATACCTGGGTCAGTGCTAATATGTGCCTGGCCTTTCCCTCTTTGATACTGCTTGTAGAGCTTTAAGAATTTCCCTTTAATGATCACTCAGAGCGATGGTTTTCAATTTTTATTTTGTTTTGCAGCAAAAATTAGACAATTATAAAAACTGTAATGCTGAACTTAAAAGTATAGAAGACATAAAAACATGGAACTGAGCAACTGAGCATGCACACACTCATGGTTGAAGTAGCAGGAAGACCTTCGTTACATCACCTTCCTGGGTTTTGCTTTTGTCTCTCAAGTCCTTTCTGGGGAACCCTGGGAAATATACAGTGACCTAGAAAAAGGCTTTTACTAAAAAAGGACAGTGATCCAGAGTGGGAAAGTGTGGCATCTCATATCACCTTGGATTCCCTTGGGGAGATTATTTCCAACTAACACCATTGACCAAAAAATGCCAGAGGTATCAGACGAAGAAGAAGCAGAACTGAAGGAGTCTGGTCAAATTTGCCTGGTTCAGATGCTGTTTAGATGATAGGTAGACATGGTGACAAGTGAATCAGAAACTGTGTTGCTCTCACACCAACCTGAGCTCCGTGCTTCCTACCTCAATTCAGTTCCTAATCTTTCCTTACTCAGCACTGTGGAGGCATGTTAGGACACTATCGTTTTGTTTTAGTGACAGAGAAATACTCACCAAATCTGTCAATTTAGTTTTTACATGCTA
This sequence comes from Ovis aries, assembly GCF_016772045.2. Taxonomy (NCBI): domain Eukaryota; kingdom Metazoa; phylum Chordata; class Mammalia; order Artiodactyla; family Bovidae; genus Ovis; species Ovis aries. Next base: position 35,886,274 of record NC_056060.1, read on the forward strand.
CTGTGGAAGATTCATAGGAAACGGTCCTCACCTCATAAGAGATACTCAGAAAAGATATCTAAGATATGAGATACGCATGCCAATAGTAGCATGAAGAAATGCCAAAGGAATCAAAGGAGGAGGATCATATTCAGCCAGATTGAGTCAGGAAACCTTTAAAAAAGTGGTCAAGAGTTGAGCTTTGAAAGATGTATAGGACCCAAGTCTTTGCAGGGGAAGTAAGTAAGTGTTAGTCACTCAGTCGTGCCCGAGTCTTTGCAACCCCATGAACTGCAGCCCAGCAGGCTCCTCTGTCCATGAGATTTTCCAGGCAAGAATACTGGAGTGGGTCGCCATTTCCTTTTCCAGGGGATCTTCCCAACCCAGGGATCAAAGCTGGGTCTCCTGCACTGCAGGCAGGTTCTTTACCAACTGAGCTATAAGGGAAGCTTTGCAGGGGAGAATGGAGCTATAATATTCACTAATAATAAATACATGATGGTCATTTGTAATCCTTCTTTGTATGTTTCAGTGATGGTGATGCTTACCGTCTTTATAACCTAGATGTCTATGGATATAAAATACATGACAAAATGGGCATTTATGGTTCAGTGCCTTATCTCCTGGCCCACAAACTGGGCAGAACTCTAGGCATTTTTTGGCTAAATGCCTCAGAAACACTAGTAGAGATCAAAACAGAACCTGCTGTAAAGGTGAGCTACGGATCATGACTGCATACCATACTTATAGAAGAGACAAAACTAGTGAAATGTAATCATAGTTCAGGGATTTCTAGTGGCAGTCTTCTGCCACTAGAGTCTACAGTATAACTAGGGAAGGCTATTGGTGTGTACAAAGGAACAGACTATTACACACATAAGGGTGGGTCTTGTGGGTTAGAGGGACATTTTTCAGACTTTCATTCCATTCCTTTTTCAGTACACACTGACCCAGATGGGCCCAGTTGCTGCTAAACAAAAGGTCGGGTTTCGAACTGATGTGCACTGGATGTCAGAGAGTGGAATTATTGATGTTTTTCTGTTGACAGGACCTACTCCTTCTGACGTCTTCAAGCAGTATTCATACCTTACAGGTACTTGCATGTGGAAATGCCAGTTTCTTGTTCCATTGTGTTTCCTCTAAACCGTGTAGAATCACTGTAAATGAACATTTGTTGCACATGATATAGCATTTATAAACAACTTACGCAAGCTTTTTAAGAAGCAAGCATTTATCCTTCTACTCTCATCCCATTCAGCATCTCATCCCATTCCCTTTAACCAGTGGAATGGTTAAACATTCCACTGGGGCTGGTAATCTCCATTCTCTAGTCACTAATGTTCACCCATCTGCCTTTCTTGGAGCCTTAAAGGCTCCTGGACTTTCTTTACCTTTAACCCCTTTAATCCCTGGGCTTTCTCTACCTTTATCTCAGGTAACCAGTATCCCAATGTGAACTTTTATATGTTGTCTTCTCCATTAAAATATACCTCTGGGATTAGCACTAAAGCATTTTTATCTTTAAAAGATATGTGAGATCATTTTGACTAATGCAGAAAAAGCATTTGACAAAATCTAACACTATTTCATGATAAAAACATTCAGAAGACTAGGAATAACAAGAAGCGTCCTCCACATAATAAAAGGCATTTATGGAAGATTCACAGCTATCCTCATACTCAATTCTGAAAGACTGCAAGGTTTCCCCTAAGATCAGAAACAAGATGAGGTTTCCCACTTTCACCACTGCTACTGAACATTGTAGTTGAAGTTCCAGCCAAAGAAATTAGGCAAGAAAAAGAAATAAAAACCATCCAACTTTGAAAGCAAAATATAAGATTATCTCTATTCACAGACAGTGTGATACTATATGATATAAAATCCCAAAGAATACACATACACACACACCCACAATTAACCTACATTGTACAGCACATGATCAACACACAAAATTGGTTGTGTTTCTACACACCAGGAATGAACAATCTAAAAATGAAATTGAGAAGACGATTCCATTTACAGTAACATCCAATAGAATAAAATACCCAGGAATAAACTTAACCAAGGAGGTAAAAGACTTGTATGCCAAAAACTACAAAAAAAAACAAAACAAAACAAAACAAAACACAAAATCCTGAACTAAAGAAGGCCAAGATACATAAGAAGAAATTCCATGTTCGTGGATGGGAAGATTTAATATTATTAAGATGGCAATCCTACTAAAAGCAATCTATTTTTACTACAATCTCTGTCAAAATCCAATGTCATTTTTAAGTAATAGAAAAGATGATCTTCAAATTCATATGGAATTTCAAAGAGCCTGAGCAGCCCAAAAATCCTGAAATAAAATGTTGAAAGACTCACACTTTCTAATTTCAAAGCTTATTACAATGTTAAAGTAATCCAAACAGTGTAGTACTGGCATAAGGATAGACATATAAGCCAATGGAATAAAATTGAGAGTCTGAAAATAAACCCATAGATCTTTGGCCTATTTATTTTCAATAAATGTTCAAGACCTTTCAATGGAGAAATAATTATGTCTTAACCACATGGTACTGGGACAACTGGATATCCACATGCGAAAGAATGAAGGTGGACCCTTATCTCATACCATATACAAAAAATTAACTCAAAATCGATTGATGGAATAAATATAAGAACTAAAATCGTAGAACTCTTATAAGAAAACAGGTCAATCATGACCTTGGATTTGGCAACAGATTCTTAGCTATGACACCAAAATCATGAGCAACAGAAGAAAAAAACAGATAAATTGGACCTTTTTTTTTTCTCAGCTGTGCCACTTGACATGTGGGGTCTTCATTCTTCAACCAGGGATCTAACCCACACCCTCTGCAGTGAAAGTAGGGAGTCTCAACTACGAGACCACCAGGGAAGTTGCAAGTTGCACTTCTTTAAAACTAAAAACTTTTGTGAGTCAAAGAACATTATCAAGAAAGTGAAAAGCCAAACTATAGAATGGGAGAAAATATTTGCAAATCATATATATGATAAGGGTCTAGTATCCTGAATATATAAAGAACTCTTACAACTCAACAGCAAAAAGAAACAGTCTAATTCTAAGATGAACCAAGGGCTTAAATAGACATTTCTCAAAAGAAGATGTATAGATGGATTAACGAGTACCTGAAAAGAAGCGCAACAGCATTAGGTAAATTAAAACCACAATGAAATACTGCTTCAAAACCATTGGGATGGCTAAATCATAAAGAAAAGTGAGAGAGAGAGAGAGAGAAAAAATAGTAAGTGTTGGTGAGGATGTGGAGAAATTAGAAACTCATACATTAGTGGTTGGAACATAATATGGTTCAGCTGCTGTGGAAACAGTTTGGCAGTTCCTCAAAAAGCTAAACATAGAATTACCATATGACCCAGCACGATGATTAATTTTGTGTGTCATGGTGCCCAGATATTTGGTTAAACACTAGTGTAGATGTCACTATGAAGTTATTTTTTCAGATGAGATTAATAATTAAATCAGTAAACTATGAGTAAAGCAGACTCATACTCTGTGATGTGAGTGGGTTTCATCCAATCAGTTGAAAACCTTGAGAAAAAAGGACTCTGGTGTCCCCCTAAAGAGGGGCTTCTCCGGTGACTCGGCAGTGGAAGAATTTGTCTGCAGTGCAAGAAACACAGGAGACACAGGTTCGATTCCTGAGTTGGGAAGCTACCCTGTAGGAGAAAATAGCAACGCACTCCAATATTCTTGCCTGGCGAGTCCCATAGATAGAGGAGCCTTGCAGGCTACAGTCCATGGGGTCACAAAGATGTGGACGCAACCCAGCGACTGAGCACACACATCCCCTAAAGTAAAAGGAATCCGTCTCGAGACTGTCTTTTTTCTCAAGCTGCAACGTCAACCTGTCCCTGGGTTTCCAGGCTGGCCTACCTGCAGAATCCAAAACTACGAGCCCCTACAATCACATGAACCAGTTCCTTAAGATCAGTCAGTCATTTTCTTTCTCCGTATATGTATAAATACATATACACATATACACATATCCTTTCGATTCTGTTTCTCTACAGAACCCTACCTCACTCATCCAGCAGTTCTACTCCTAGATATATACTTGAACTGAATGGAAACTGAACAGATACTTGTATGCCAACAATGACTACAGCATTGTTTACCAGAGCCCAAAAGTGGAAACATGCCAAGTGCTCATCAGAAATGAATGGATAAACATGGTCTTCCCCGGTAGTACAGTGGATAAGAATTCACCTCCCAATGCAACAGACACGGATTCAGTCTCTGGTCCAGGAAGACTCCACATGCTGCAGAGCAACTAAAGCCTGCGTGCCACAGCAACTGAAACCTATGCATCTAGAGTCTGCGCTCAGCAACAAGGGAAGCCACTGCAACGAGAAGCCCGTGCACTGCAACGAAGAGAAGCCTCCACTCACCACAACTAGAGAAAGTCCTGGTGCAGCAACGAAGACCCAGCACAGTCAAAAATAAGCTAATTAATTGTTAAAAAGGATGAATGCATAAACAAAATGCTTTCTTGTTGATGCCCTAAGTGTGAGACTCAGTGCTTAGACCTTGTAGATATTCAGGAAACACTTATCAAATGTACAATTAACATTGTGGTGGTACCTGGCTCAGTTGTCATCTCCCCCTTTTAGGCACACAAGCCATGCCCCCTCTCTTTGCTCTGGGGTACCATCAATGCCGCTGGAACTATGAAGATGAGCAGGATGTAAAGGCAGTGGATGCAGGATTTGATGAACATAACATTCCTTATGATGTCATGTGGCTGGACATAGAGCACACAGAGGGCAAGAGGTACTTCACCTGGGACAAGAAAAGATTCCCAAACCCCAAAAGGATGCAAGATCTGCTCAGGAGCAAAAAACGTAAGGTAAAATAAGCCAGTGGGCTTCCTAGGTGGCACAAGTGGTAAAGAATCTGCCTGCCAATGTAGGGGATGTAAGAGATGCAGGTTTGATCCCTGGGTTAGGAAGATCCCCTGGAGGAAGGCATGGCAATCCACTTCAGTATTCTTGCCTGGAGAATCCCATGGACAGAGGAGCCTAGCAGGCGACAGTCCATGGGGTCGCAAAAAACTGCACACAACTGATGTGACTTAGCATGCATGCATGCACAAGACAGCATTCTGAACCTTTTCATTGCAGAGCATTTAAAAATGTTCAAGTTGCCTTGGCACATTACTGAACAAGAACCATCTTGTAAAAAAAATGGCCGGAAAATAGTACTTTCAAGTGTAACTGTAATTGTGATCATAGAAAAGCTCTGGTGAAAAAGTGATAACGCTATCTACGGCTACCTTAGTGGGTCTAGGTTCCCATAAGGATGAAGGGGCCTACCATTCGGTTCCATTCATCGTGACCAGCGTGTACTAATGTGATGGGTGCACCTCATGCAAAATTTGATTTGATGTCAAGATTGATGATATCACACTGGCACCAAAAGGGTATGAACAGGTTAATTAGTCCTATAGCGAGGCATTTTAGGGGTGCAGAGCTGCTCCCAAGCTCCTCTGAAAATGGCCTAAGAGAGCTGGGAAAGGAGACAGGCTCAGGTTTTAAGGTGGTTACCTTAAAGTAAGTGTTGAACTGGGGTTGAGGGTTCCTGTGCATGCGCTAGGGCTTGTGTGGTTTGAACTTCTTGTTGGCCCCAAAGAAGGAAGCATCAGGGCTTTGTCAGTATGCACAGGTGTGGGCAGAAGGGTAAAGGGCCTGAAGATATGGTGGGGCTTGAAGCTCTTAACAGTTGGTCAGAAATGAAGTCAGATTCTTTAGTACACTATTTTTCCTGCATGCTTCCCTGATGGACTCAACCTGTTCATATGGCCAAGGAAGGAACTAAAATAGAAAACGAGGACGGGGAGACGGCACTGGAAAGTATATAATGCAGGTGTGGTGGTGGTGGTGGTCATGGCAACAATGAAAAGAGTGAAGGAGAAAAAAAAAGGGGGGGGAAGAATCCCGTATGTATCTCATGAACGGATCCCTCAGTCCCTATCCATGAGATTCAAGTTGCCTTTTCAACCCATTCTGTTGATCCCCAGGCCTTTTACAGTGTTCTGAGGCAATGCTGTTAACTCTTAATATTCCAATTAATAAACATTTTTTGGTGTTTATTATTGAAGCAGCCCAAAAGCTTGGAGAAGGCAATAAGCACCCCACTCCAGTACTCTTCCCTGGAAAATCCCATGGACAGAGGAGCCTGGTAGGCTGCAGTCCATGGGGTCGCTAAGAGTCGGACACGACTGAGTGACTTCACTTTCACTTTTCACTTTCATGCATTGGAGAAGGAAATGGCAACCCACTCCAGTGTTCTTGCCTGGAGAATCCCAGGGACGGGGGAGCCTGGTGGGCTGCCGTGTATGGGGTCGCATAGAGTCAGACACGACTGAAGCGACTTAGCAGCAGCAGCAGCAGCCCAAAAGCTAACTGACAGATGAATGGATAAAGGAAATGTGGTATATACATATGATACAAAATACCCAGTCTTTAAAAGGGAGGCCATTTGGATACATGCTACTACAACGTGAATGAACCTTGAGGACGTTATGCTGAGTGAAATAAGCCCATCACAAAAAGACAAATACTGTATGATTTCACTAATCTGTAATATCTAAAGCAGTCAAAATCCTAGAGACAGAAGGGGGAAGGGTGGCTGCCAAGGGCTAGAGAGGAGGAGGCAATGGGAAGTTGTTTTTAATGGGTATAGAGTTTCAGTTTTACAAGATGGAAAGAGTTGTAGACGTTGACTGTACAACATTGTGAAAGCACTGTTGAACTGCAAGGTCTCCTACGTCTCCTGCATTGCAGGTGGATTCCTTATCTGCACACTTAAAACTGGTTAAGATAGTGAATTTTATGTTATGTATATCTTACCACATTTTAATATTTTTAAAGCTTTTTAGCAATGGAGGATTAAACTTCAGTGTGTAGAGTAGATTTTAACACACATGAAGGATGATTATTAGAAGCTTATTCTAGCCAAATAGATGGTTTTGACGCCCTCAAGTAGGTGAAAGTGATGGTATTAGAAGGGCAAGGAGAGATGCTAAAGATGCTAAAGACATGGGGCTCTGATCATAGCTCTTTTCAAACCTCCTTTCTAAATGCTTCCCTGGTGGCTCAGATGGTAAAGAATCTGCCTGCAATGCAGGAAACCTGGATTTGATCCCTGGGTCAGGAAGATGCCCTGGAGAAGGGAATGACAACCATTCTGGTATTCTTGTCTGAAATATCCCATGGACAGAGGAGCCTGGTGGGCTACAGACCATGGGGTCGCAAAGAGTTGAACATGACTGAGCAATTAACACTTCACTCCTTCCTAAATATGGCTGTACCATTGGATTTGGGTTTTTTTTTTTTGTTTATTTTTAATAATTCTCTTTTCTTTAATGTTTGCTTTTGTGTTATCTTAGCCTCTTAGGTATCCAGGGAGCAGAGGCCTGCCTACTTAATCCTTATGTAAAGCACTCAGCACCACAAAGAGATAGAATCTTAATAAATATGATCATTAGAACATGTATTGGAGGGACAGAAATCACTGTGAAAAATAATAGACCTGGTTTTGATATCAATTTATATTCCCATGAGCACATGAAAGGTGATAGGGTTTTACTGGTGTCTGAAATATCTCAGTAATAGTAGTTGTTATGGGCTTCCCCGATGGCTCAGCAGATAAAGAATCCGCCTGAATGCAGGAGACACAGGTTCAATCCCCAGGTAGGGAAGATCCCCTGGAGAAGGGAACAGCAACCACTCCACTATTCTTGCCTGAAAATTCGCATGGACAGAGGAGCCTGGTGGGCTACAGTCTAATGGGTTGCAAAGAGTCAGACATGACTGAGTGACTAAGCACAACACAATTGTTTTGAGTAAAATGTGAACTCCAAAACTATGATGAAAACATATAAATGAACATATGACTTATGTGAAACTGATGAGATCTTTAAACTTTTATGTCCTGACAGCTTGTGGTCATTAGTGACCCCCACATCAAGGTTGATCCCAACTACTCAGTGTATGCTAAGGCCAAAGAACAGGGCTTTTTTGTGAGGAATCATGACGGAGGAGACTTTGAAGGTGTATGCTGGCCTGGTAAGATGTCATCTTTTTCACCTGATATCCACTGTTTAGCCCCAATTAATGAAGGCTGCATTAATTTCTTATAGATGTCACATGCTATATTTTAGGTGCCTTTCCTTAAAGGTATTATCATCTTTTATATCTTTCATCTAACACCTGGTATGGTGTTCTTTGTATACATTTAAAAGTCAGTGAATGATTGAAAAATAAATAAGCAAACCTCAGTAACATGCTGTTTCCCTTAGCAAATAAAAATTAAAAGCCAGAGAACTGGAACAGAAGAAGAGGAAAAGAGAAGAGTCCTGCATGTCTCTCCCTGCGCTTTTTTTCTTTTTTGCCTCAACAGCCCATAGGTTTGACTTTCCAGCCTTTCATGAGTGATCTCAGCTGCCCCTGACAACTCTGAAGCCTTCATTTCAGAAATCATTAATTTAAAGCCTTGGTAGAAACTCCTCACAGACAAAAGGGAAGTACCAGTCTATCATCTGATGGCACTCTATCATAAATTCACACACAATGGAGAAAGCCCATGCATTCCTCTTCTCCCTGTACCACTTACAAACACGTCTCTGCCCTCCTTAAGAACAAAGGGTTCACTCCAGGATATCTGCCATAATCCTTACTAGGGCTGTCTGAGGCCATCAGTGAATGATAGGGTCCATCCTGGTGCTTGTTCATTGGCATTCCCCTGCCCTCTGGGTCTGAGAGGACTAGTGATTGTCACTGGAGTTCAGCATTGCCTTCATCAGCTTCTCACCAGACTATGCCTCTGTATCGGCTATCTTTTACGTTTGATGCAAGGCACTCATTCATTACCCAGCTTTCACATCTTGCATCTTACCATGAGGACCACTGTTCCTAACAGGCTGTCTACTCTTCTGCCTCTGCAGGTCTCTCCTCTTACCTGGACTTCACCAACCCCAAAGTCAGAGAGTGGTATTCTAGTCTCTTCGCTTTCTCTGTTTATCAGGTTTGTTTTTATTCCTTTGCTCTTTCCTAGTTACCTGGAAGGATGAAGTAAGGAAAGAAGTGGCTAAATAGAAGTACTCTGCTTCACTGAGTAGTTCCTGATAAATAATACTTATATGAAGAGGCAGGGATGCCAACCACATATCAGATTTTGGCGGTGCCATATGAATGGCATATGAAGAGAGGCACCATATGAATTACCAAATGCACAAAAGCTGTGATTTTGACTTTCATTATGATAGACTGTATGGTATATCAAATTACTTAATAATAGATACTTATTATATTTTCAAATTGTAGAAATTTTTACTTCATATGGTATTATTAAAAATGATAATGATATATGTGAAAGTAGCTTGCAGAGTATAACATGACATTAAAAGTAAGGTATAATAATAATTCTTAAAATCTTATAAAAATCACAGAGAAAACTGGAGAGGCCACATCTAGACAACTAGATGGCGGTAGTGATAAGAATGATAACTAATATAAATTGAGTACATGCTATGTTCCAAGCACTATGCTAATCACTTTGTGTGCATTATACCATTTCATCTTCACAATAACTCTTTGAAGTTGGAATTGTAATTAACTCTAATCCCACAGACAAGAAAATCAAGGCATGGACAAGTATAAAATCTGCTAAATTCACCCATCTAATAAGGGGTAAATCCAAGATTTTAACTTAGGTCGACTGTCTCCCAAGCCTGGCTCTTAACCACTAAACTCTAGTTTCTGAGCATCCTGTATTAGAAATAGGAGCTTCCCTGAGGTTAAGAATCTGCCTTGCAATATAGGAGATGTGGGTTCTGTCCCTGGTTGTGAAACTAAGACCCACATGTTGTAAACTGTTACACCACAGCAAAAGATCTCACGTCAGGCAGTGCAGATCCTGTGTGCCACAACCAACCTGATGCAGCAAACTAAATAAGTAAATGTTTGTTTTTTTTTAAAAAAAGAAGAGAACTTAGAGCAGGGTTAAATAATAATCGGGCCAATCCAGTCATACACACTTGTTCCCCTGTTGTCTATGGCTGCTGGCATATAACTATACCTGGACTGGGTTATAGAAAAAAGAGGCCTTATGGCCTGCAAAGTTGAAAATATTTACTATCTGGCCCTTCCAGAAAAAGTTTGCCAGGTGCTGCCTTAGAGAGTGTTAAACAACAACAGTCAAAGCAGCTAAATACTTGGAACCTATACAGCCTTGTTCATTGAAGTATACATGATTAGAAAGAATTTGAGGTAAAGAGTCAGAAAAAAACATGTAAGCCTCCTCCAGGCATTTGAAAGACTACCGTGTGGGGAAGGCAGCAGATGTATTTTCTGGTATCCCAGAAGACAGCCTGGTCCCTGTGAGAGAATGTTACACGGAACAAGACTTTCAGAAAACTTGGAATGAGCTGCCTGAGAGACTCCTGGTCATTGTAACTATTGAATCAAATGCTGAGAGACCAGGAGTTTTTGTAAAGGGACTCCAGCCTGGTAGGCTCCAGTCCATGCGGTTGCTAAGAGTCGGGCACGACTGAGCAACTTCACTTTCATTTTTCACTTTCATGCATTGGAGAAGGAAATGGCAACCCACTCCATTCTCCAGGGACTATGGGGTCGCACAGAGTCGGACACAACTGAAGTGACTTAGCAGCAGCAGCAGCAGGAGCAGCACCGTGTTAACTGGATAACTCAACAGCCCCTTCCCACTCTAAGTCAAACAATTCTCTGTAGGATACATACTGTAGATCCTGCTGACAAATGGTGTCTTAGCTGTCAAACCCTTCACAGTACTAGAGGGAAGGCAGAATCTCTTCACGGACCGTTCTAACTGCCCCTAGTAACAGTTGGAGCAGGTGAGGGATGATGGAGAACCTGATTGTGAACGTTCACAACCTGTCCTGTAGGGGTTCTCCGGGCGGTCTCAGAATGGACATATGGGTGACATGGGACTACAGCACAGCGCTCTTTCATTCGTCAGCAAGAACTTATTGAGAACCCTCTGCCATTCAGGTTGTTCTAGGTATTTGGGATTTACCAGTGAATAAAACAGACAAAATTCCTTGCCCTGTGGAACTTTTATTCTAGCAGATGACAGAGCATACATAATAAACAGAATAAATAATAAGGTAAATGGAGTAGGAAAGAGGATTAGGGTCGGCTGTCATATTATCCTTATCACTGTAGGAGTTTTCTCATGATCAAGATTGACTTCCTAGGGATCTACTGACATCCTCTACGTATGGAACGACATGAATGAGCCCTCTGTCTTTAAAGGCCCGGAGCAAACCATGCAGAAGAATGCCATTCATCACGGCAACTGGGAGCACCGGGAACTTCACAACATCTATGGCTTTTATCAGGTAAGACATCTAAAAAGCAGCCGCCTGGATCCACAGGCCCTACTTTTGGGGCTGAAAGTCATTTGCTTTATAACAACCATACTATACTGTTCATTTCTCCTTGTGTGTCTTTTCTGTCAACTGTAATAGGTCTTATCAGGTTGTAGCCAATATAAAACATTATTTCTCCCTTTGTGTCTTTTCCTTCTATAATGAACCTGATCAGCTGATTAACTTATAGATATTGTGGGATTAATGATAACATGGAAACATCTTCCTTGACAGGAGCCATTAGTAAGGAGCATTAGATAATCCCTCAAACCTTTTACTGAAGTAGGCTGTGCATAAATACATCAAAGACAAAACAAATTTTTAAAAATTTCACAAATGTCTAAATACAGCAAGTCTTATGTTCATACCAGGGAAGTAAGATTTAGAACACAGAGGCACAATTTCAGTATGTATACTTTCTAAATGTAGAAGGCCTTCCTTAAGTACTTAGCCCTCTCAATGGAAGGTGGTAGAATTGTCTTCCATTTGCCAGTCACATTAAAAAATCTTTGCAGTCACTTGCCCTAATTTTTATTTGTGGTTGGTTCTTTGTTATCTTCAGAATGTAACAGGGTTCCTGTGACCCTCCCACCAATTGCTGTTTTCCAGTGGGAGCTGCTGGCTACATATGGCATGGTTTCCAGAAAGTATCAGTTTACTTCTCTATGCAGGCTCTTGCTATATCTGTAAACTACTTTATGGTTGGAGAATTTTCTTATGTAGGCCAGAGCCAGGCACTTAACCTCTCTGAAGCTCAGTTTTTTCCATTAACAAAAACTATCTCAGAGGTTGTTAAGTTATAAGAAAAAAATCTTATAAAAGTGCCTACAATAATAAGCACCAAATAAATTCTCTTTTATTATTTACCATTATTTCATTGCTATTTTTAAGTTTTTATTTATTTACTTTTTTGACTGTGCTGAGTCTTAGTTGCTGCTCAGGCTTTTCTCTAGTTGCGGCATGCAAGAGCTACTCTCTAGTTACAGTGTGCAGGCTTCTCGCTGAAGTTGCTTCTCTTGTTGTGGAACACGGGCTCTAGGGCATGTGAGCTCAGTGGCTGTGGCTCCCAGGCTCTAGAGTATAGGCTCAGTAGTCGTGGTGCGCAGGCTTAGTTGCTCCGCAGCATGTGGGATCTTCCCAGACCAGAGGTTGAACTTGTATCTCCTGCATTGGCAGGTAGAGTCGTTACCTCTGAGCCACCAGGTAAGCCCCTGTTTCATTGCTATTTTAATCAAAGAAATTGTTTCACTCTTTTAATAGGGAAATTTAGAGCAGTTTCATTATATTATGAAAATTATTTGGAAGATTTTTTAATATTTTCCATTTCATGTTCCCACCTATTATTTACTCTTTGCACATGAAATAGCTTATTGGGGATGTCTGCACAATGCCATAATTCAGTCGTCTATTTGAAATTTTTCTTCTTTGACATCATAGCAAATGGCCACTACAGAAGGACTGATCCAGCGATCTAAAGGAAAGGAGAGACCCTTTGTTCTTACACGTTCATTCTTTGCTGGATCACAGAAATATGGTAAGGACTGGCTCATATGATCATACTTAAAAACACAAGCTAGCAGCCTGTCTCTTTTGACCATATATGGTATATGGTGCAACTCTGTTGATACTTTCCTTTTCAGTAGATCACCCCTTAGATTGTAGAGAGTGATGCGCCCTGAAATATTTATTTTCTCCTGAGACAGAGTAAACCAATTTTAATAAAGTTTAGTTACTTGTTTCCCATGGAAGAACTTCCCTTGTGGCTCAGCTGGTAAAGAATCTGCCTGCAATCAGGGAGACCTGGGTTCGATCCTGGGGTTGGGAAGATCCTCTGGAGAAGGGAGAGACTACCCACTCCAGTATTCTGGTCTGGAGAATTCCATGGACTGTATAGTCCATGGGGTCACAAAGTCAGACATGACTGAGCAACTTTCACTTTCACTTTCATGGAAGCACTGGCCACTTAGTTGGGAGAATGTCTTTAGAGAATCTATTTCCTGGGATGGCCTGTCTCTTTGATTTATCAAGACCAGAGAAAATATACTTCTAACATTCCTTCAACCACCTGTTCCACTAAGCAGTGTGGTTTAAAATAGACCTAGCTTTTTCGCTGTGGTCAGTGTCATCTATAGCTGGATCCAGTGTACTGGCTAATGCAGATCTAGTTCAACCTAATCACCCCATGGCAGGAAGGCTATTTGACATCCCCTGGCCTTGCATAAATAACCTGAAGCTTAAGTCCCAGTTTGAGGAATCCAGCCTTTATTTTACCAGAGACATTATTAGGCCTCCTACTCCACCCCTGAAAACCAGCCCCAATGGTACTCTGGAAAGGGCCAAAACATTATCAGCAGGCAAAGATATACAGAGATGCTCATCACAGCATTAGTCCTTAAAATAAAAAGAAATAAAGAAAATCCAGATATCTAACAGTAAGGGAATAGTTATTAAGTAATGGTGTATTCGTATGATAGACTATCATAAGGATATTTAATATATGCCTTAATTGCATGGTAGATGAGGGAAGGAAAATCAGGATACCTAAATGTTTATATATTATCCTGATTTTGTTAAAAAAATATATATATATGTATAGGTATATGTAGGTAGTAATCTAAATGGGGCTTCCCAGATGGCGCTAGTGGTAAAGAACCCACCTCTCAGTTCAGGAGACCTAGGAGACTTGGGTTCGATCCCTAAGTTGGGAAGATCGCCTGGAGGAGGGCATGGCAACCCACTCCAGTATTCTTGCCTGGAGAATCCCATGGACAGAAAAGCCTGGTCAGCTCAAGTCCATGGGGTTGCAAAGAGTCTGACACGAAAGAGGCGACTTAGCAAGCACACATGCAGTAATCTAAATGAATATAATACCATGGTGATTATGAGTTATTTTAATTTTCTTCTTTTTTATCTCTATTTTCCAAATTCTCTATAAGTATCCTTTTTAATCACTAAAACAAGTAAGGTCTTTGAACGAAAACATTTCTAAGGAGAAGTTTAAAAAAGATATAACCGGAGGTAGTGGAGGGGTGGGCTGGGGGTTTCCAGTTAGTAGATGCAACTATTACATATAGAATGGATAAACAACATGATCCTGCTGTGTAGCACGGGGAACTATAGTCAATATCATGAGACAAACCATAATGAAAAGAATATGAAAAATGTATATATGTATAACTGGATCACTGCTGTGCAGCAGAAATTAGCACAAAATTGTAAATCAGTTCTGTTCAGTCACTTAGTCGTGTCCAACTCTTTGCGACCCCATGAATTGCAGCATTCCAGGCCTCCCTCTCCATCACCAACTCCCAGAGTTCACTCAGACTCACATCCATCGAGTCTGTGATGCCATCCAGCCATCTCATCCTCTGTCATCCCCTTCTCCTCCTGCCCCCAATCCCTCCCAGCATCAGAGTCTTTTCCAATGAGTCAACTCTTCACATGAGGTGGCCAAAGTACTGGAGTTTCAGCTTCAGCATCGTTCCTTCCAATGAACACCCAGGACTGATCTTTAGAATGGACTGGTTGGATCTCCTTGCAGTCCAAGGGACTCTCAAGAGTCTTCTCCAACACCACAGTTCAAAAGCATCAATTCTTCGGTGCTCAGCTTTCTTTACAGTCCAATTCTCACATCCATACATGACTACTGGAAAAACCATAGCCTTGACTAGACGGACCTTTGTTGGCAAAGTAATGTCTCTGCTTTTGAATATGCTGTCTAGGTTGGTCATAACTTTCCTTCCAAGGAGTAAGTGTCTTTTAATTTCATGGCTGCAATCACCATCTGCAGTGATTTTGGAGCCCCCCAAAATAGTCTGACGCTGTTTCCACTTTTTCCCCATCTATTTCCCATGAAGTGATGGGACCAGATGCCATCATCTTCGTTTTCTGAATGTTGAACTTTAGGCCAACTTTTTCACTCTCCTCTTTCACTTTCATCAAGAGGCTTTTTAGTTCCTCTTCACTTTCTGCCATAAGGGTGGTGTCATCTGCATATCTGAGGTTATTGATATTTCTCCCGGAAATCTTGATTCCAGCTTGTGCTTCTTCCAGCCCAGCGTTTCTCATGATGTACTCTGCATAGAAGTTAAATAAGCAGGGTGACAATATACAGCCTTGATGTACTCCTTTTCCTATTTAGAACCAGTCTGTTGTTCCATGTCCAGTTCTAACTGTTGCATCCTGACCTGCATATAAGTTTCTCAAGAGGCAGGTCAGGTGGTCTGTATTCCCATCTCTTTCAGAATTTTCCACAGTTTATTGTGTTCCACACAGTCAAAGGCTTTGGCATAGTTAATAAAGAAGAAATAGATGTTTTTCTAGAACTCTCTTGCTTTTTTGATGATCCAGCAGATGTTGGCAATTTGATCTCTGGTTCCTCTGCCTTTTCTAAAACCGGCTTGAACATCAGGGAGTTCACGGTTCACATATTGCTGAAGCCTGGCTTGGAGAATTTTGAGCATTACTTTACTAGTGTGTGAGATGAGTGTAACTGTGCGGTAGTTTGAGCATTTATTGGCATTGCCCCTCTTTGGGATTGGAATGAAAACTGACCTTTTCCAGTCTTGTATAATTGTAAATCAGCTATACTTTAAAAAATAACAGAAGATATGCATATAAGTAATTTTCTATCTCTTAAATATATTGGCCCATTGCCTAGTCTTTAATACTCTGTGTGAAGCTATTGACTTACCCCCAAAGCATACCAAGTGAGGCATTACAAAGAACACTGTTGTATCAAGTCCTGTGCTGAAACCAACAGCCAGAGAGAACTTCCAACTAAACAGCCATTTGAGACCTAAAAACATCTGCATATTTACATGAACTTTGTTACTTTATAAGAACGTTATGGGTTTTAAAGTCATTATGTAGATATATACATACCTCATTTGAAGTCCAGAAGGAATTATGAAGGTACTGTTTTAAAAGAAAAATCCCTTGAAAATATTTTCCTTTGCAGACCATAGGACAGCCTAAAATTTCTACAAAATATTAAAACAAAAATAGCCACCAAAACTATTTTAGTAAAAGAGAGACAAAATGTTTCAGGAGTAATATAGACTTAATAAAATAAGGTTATTTTCTTTTATGAATATCTTGAGTGTTATATATCTTTACAAGTTCTTACCAACTATTCAGTGCTCAAGAGCACTGGCTTTAGAGTCAGACTGCCTGAGCTGAAATCCTACCAGATCCACTTTTGCCATATTTCCATCTGCTGTAAAATAAAGTTAGTGTTTACCTGATAGAGTTGCTGTGATGATTAAATGGAATGATACAAGCAAAGTAGCATACCTCCTGGCTCAGTGAGGGCTCTGTAAATGTTAACCATTGATATTACTACTTTATTTTGTCTCCCTCATGTGTTTTTTTTTTTTTTTTCCTCATGTGGTCTTAAAACCTCTTACAGAGGATTTTGCAGAAAGCAGGGTGGCACATAGGCATATAGATCAATGAAACAGAATAGAGAATCCAGAAAGAGTCCAACACATATATGATCAAATATTTAGCAGCAAAGTTGCCAAGGCAATTTAATGGAGAAAGGAGTTTTTTCAATAAATAGTATTGAAACATGGGGTATCCATATGGGGGAGGGGGAAAGAATCTTAACCCTTACCTCACACCATACACACAAAATAACTCAAAATGGAATATAGACTTATACTATTAAAGTTAAAACAAACAAAAGGCTTCTAGAGAAAAAATGTAGAAAACCTTCGTGACTTTGAGATGGCAAAATTTCTTAGAACACAAAAAGCACAAAACATAAAAAAATGATAAATTGGATTTCATCAAAATTTTAAAAAGATATTGTTGAGAAAATGAAAGTGAAAGTCACTCAGTCACATCCGATTCTTTGTGACCCCATGGACTATACAGTCCATGGAATTCTCCAGGCCAAAATACTAGAGTGGGTAGCCTTTCCCTTCTCCAGGGGAACTTCCCAATCCAGGGATCAAACCCAGGTCTCCTGCATTGCAGGTGGATTCTTTACCAGCTGAGCCACCAGGGAAGCCTATTGTTAAGAAAATGAAAGTCAAGTCACAGACTGAGAGAAGACATTTGCAATATACATATATATTTATCAAAGAACTTGTATCCAGACTATATGAAGAACTTTCATAATTAAATAATTACAAGAAAGAAATGTTTTCCTTTATATTAGTTTGTCTATTACAAATATGGAATCTAAATATGAAATTGAGTACACATGGATTTTTTTTTTTCTTCTAATACCTTCTTACTGATGACCAAAGGTGCTGTGTGGACAGGTGATAACACAGCAGAGTGGAGTTACCTGAAAATTTCTATCCCTATGTTGCTTACCCTCAGCGTGACTGGGATCTCTTTTTGTGGAGGTAAGGATAGCCCTCAGGGCTGAAGTGAGAGAAAAATCAAAGCGGTGGGAAGTGCGGGGGGTGGGGGGTGTTTTCATTAAAGCTGGTCAGAAATCCCTTCTTGTGAGTTGTTTTCAACAGAATAAATGTGGGAAAGAGAAAATGAGGAGAATGGAGTACAGACTAGAGAGGAGAATGAAGGGGATGCTTCAGCACTGCGAGCGTCTCGTCTGAACTGAGGACATGAAGTAAAGTCATCAGAAAGCGAGCCGCAGTGTTCTTTTCCTCATTCTCTTACTGCTCTGTTCCCTCCTTAGACACTCTTGATAACTGAGGTTCTCGTCTTGAAATGCTCCTTTTTTATCTGAGAGTGAGAAAAATGGAGAGAACTACAAAGGATTTAGCAAATCAGAAATCAGCTATATAGAAATCCTGCGCCATTTTATATATATACACACACACTTGGAAAAGATAAAATTTAGTTAAAATAAGATTCTCTGATGGGTTGCCTTCCCCTAATCCTAGTAACTCCCTGCAGATGAGAGATCTCAGAATAGAGATGCTCAACCTGGCTACAGGTCCAGCTGCTCCTTGTTTTCTGTGGGACTGGAAGCACTTAATATCACATTTTGATAGATGTGTTTTTTAATAGTGCTAGTTCACATTGAACACAAAGAATTTGTATCCTGCTTAAGGGCTATGCCTGAAATTTTCTCCCTACACCTCTAATTCTGATTATGTCTCTCTCTTTGGTTCTTTCTATAGTTTTTATCTTGCTTCAAACAAAATCAATTGCCAACCACCACCACCACCACCCCCCATCACTAAATACAGGCTTACTGAATCAGGCAGATATTATGCAGTGTCTGAGTTACCAGGGTTCAGGACAGACAGAAATGCTGATCTTGCAATAAAGCCTTTGGACAGGAAAAGAACATATTCAAAGAGCATATTGTCAGATCCCCAGACAGCCTAAGGTTTTCAGTATGTGCTTCCTAATTTGAGGCCACAGTTTGATGCTGCCATTTTGAGTGCACACACATACCTTTGCTCTATTGGTCTGCAAGGCCTTTTCTTACCTGTGGGCATCATCTGTTAGACGCCCGGATATCTTACTCAGCTCTTCTTTACTGACTAATCAGCGGATGTAGGTGGCTTCATCGGGGATCCAGAGGCAGAGCTGCTAGTGCGGTGGTACCAGGCAGGAGCCTACCAGCCCTTCTTCCGTGGCCATGCCACCAGGAACACCAAGCGACGGGAACCCTGGCTCTTTGGGGAGGAGCACACCCGGCTCATCCGAGAAGCCATCAGAGAGCGCTACACCCTCCTGCCCTACTGGTATTCTCTGTTCTACTCTGCACACGTGGCTTCTCAACCTGTCATGAGGTAAACAGGCTTCACCACCACCCCAGTAACCAGTCTCTACCAGAAGATCCCCTCAGCCACTGGCAATGGAGTAATCGCAGTGATTGCAAAAGAAAAGCCAGGAGTTCAACCAAGTGTCATTCAGGTTATTGAGCACCAACTGTGAGCAAGGTCAGGCAGTGGAGGTCACAGAAGATAAAAACTAGATCTCCTGCTATTTGGTGATTCAAGCATTAATATTTGGTTAGCGTTAGTTGCTCAGTCATGTCCAACTCTTTGTAACCTTTGAATAGTAGCCTCTGTCCATGGAATTTTCCAGGCAAGAATACTGGAGTGGGGTAGCCATTCCGTTCGCCAGGGGATCTTCCCGACCCAGGGATTGAACCTGGGTCTCCTGCACTGCAGGCAGATTCTTTACCATCCAAGCCACCAGGGAAGCCCATAATATTTAGTAGGGGATAGAAACAGAAGGAAGGAAGAGAAAGAAAAGATAAAGTGACTTTGTACTTCAGTTCATCTAGTATTTAACCTATGTAGGCAAACAAAACATGCCACCCCAAAATGTGTCTTTTTGGCTTGAGGATTCTTAGGAGCTGATTGTTTTTAAACATACAAAAGGCTCAGGAAGTCTTTCTTCTTAACCTCCTCCTTAAATGCCTACAAGAATTTACTTAAAGAGCTTGGTCCAGGAAGTACATTATCGCCAGAGATACCTACAAGGAATATGCACTAAGCATAATAGGGGGAAGCTGGGAACTAAGTCCTCTCTGTGTCCCATTGTCTTTGCATGGCCCAGCAAATGTTTGTATATCAAACATTTGTTTTTCCATCTCCAAGTGAATATCTTGCCTCACTTTTGGTCTTTTATCTTTTTTTTTTTTTTTTTTTTGGCTGTACCATGAGGCATGTGGGATCTTAGTTCCCAGATCAGGGACAGAACCCATGCTCCCTGCAGGGGAAGCACAGAGTCTTAACCACTGGACTGCCAGGGGAAGTTTCCTTCCTCCCCTTTGAAGTCCCAAAACTCACTCACTTCTCCTTCTCTCAGGTGTTACATCAGCCTCAATTGCCTATCTTGTCTTTAGGCAGTATATTTTTATGGAGCTACTGTTTATACATCATTAAATTTGATTTTCTACTGTTAAACTCTGTCTTGTCAACTTAATTCTTAGACCAGTCAGAAAAACCTAGAAGGATAAAGGAAAGTAGGTTTTTCATCCCCCACACCCATTAGCCTTCTCTCACGAAGATCAACTTATTCTGCCAGTCTTAGCTCTCTATTACCCTTAGGGCTTTTCCTGGTGTATAAATTATATTCCGAGTCTATTTTGAAGGCAAGGTGTGAATGGGTTAGAGAACAGTACACACAGAGACACACATAGTACATCAAGACCTCTAGATCAGCAGTTCCTCAGCCTGACTCAGATCAGAATCACCTGGGGAGCTTTTTTTAAAATACAGATTCCCAGGCCAGACCTCCAAACCTATTATGAGTCCATTGGTTAAGTTGCAGAGGTCTATGTTTGTTGGAAGTTTTCCTGGTGATTTTAGACATCAGCCAAGTTTACATGCTTTGTTACTATTTAATAACAAAGGAATCAGTTCAGTTCAGTTCAGTTGCTCAGTCGTGTCCGACTCTTTGCGACCCCATGAATCGCAGCACGCCAGGCCTCCCTGTTCATCACCATCTCCCGGAGTTCACTCAGACTCACGTCCATCGAGTCCGTGATGCCATCCAGCCATCTCATCCTCGGTCATCCCCTTCTCCTCCTGCCCCCAACCCTCCCAGCATCAGAGTTTTTTCCAATCAGTCAACTCTTCTCATAAGGTGGCCAAACTATTGTAGTTTCAACTTTAGCATCATTCCTTCCAAAGAAATACCAGGGTTGATCTCCTTCAGAATGGACTGGTTGAATCTCCTTGCAGTCCAAGAGTCAAAAGCATCAATTCTTCGGCATTCAGCCTTCTTCACAGTCCAACTCTCACATCCATACATGACCACAGGAAAAACCATAGCCTTGACTAGACGGACCTTAGTCGGCAAAGTAATGTCTCTGCTTTTGAATATGCTATCTAGGTTGGTCATAACTTTTCTTCCAAGGAGTAAGCGTCTTTTAATTTCATGGCTGCAGTCACCATCTGCAGTAATTCTGGAGCCAAAAAAAATAAAGTCTGACACTGTTTCCACTGTTTCCCCATCTATTTGCCATGAAGTGATGGGACCAGATGCCATCATCTTCGTTTTCTGAATGTTGAGCTTTAGGCCAACTTTTTCACTCTCCTCTTTCACTTTCATCAAGAGGCTTTTAGTTCCTCTTCACTTTCTGCCATAAGGGTGGTGTCATCTGCATATCTGAGGTTATTGATATTTCTCCCGGAAATCTTGATTCCAGCTTGTGTTTCTTCCAGTCCAGCATTTCTCATGATGTATTCTGCATAGAAGTTAAATAAGCAGGGTGACAATATACAGCTTTGACGCACTCCTTTTCCTATTTGGAACCAGTCTGTTGTTCTATGTCCAGTTCTAACTGTTGCTTCCTGACCTGCATACAGATTTCTCAAGAGGCAGGTCAGGTGGTCTGTATTCCCATCTCTTTCAGAATTTTCCAGTTTATTGTGATCCACACAGTCAAAGGCTTTGGCATAGTCAATAAAGCAGAAATAGATGTTTCTCTAGAACTCTCTTGCTTTTTTGATGATCCAGTAGTTGTTGGCAATTTGATCTCTGGTTCCTCTGCCTTTTCTAAAACCAGCTTGAACATCAGGGAGTTCACGGTTCACATATTGCTGAAGCCTGGCTTAGAGAATTTTGAGCATTACTTTACTAGCATGTGAGATGAGTGCAATTGTGCAGTAGTTTGAGCATTCGTTGGCATTGCCTTTCTTTGGGATTGGAATGAAAACTGACCTTTTCCAGTCCTGTGGCCACTGCTGAGTTTTCCAAATTTGCTGGCATATTGAGTTCAGCACTTTCACAGCATCATCTTTCAGGATTTGAAATAGCTCAATTGGAATTCCATCACCTCCACTAGCTTTGTTTGTAGTGATGCTTTCTAAGGCCCACTTGACTTCACGTTCCAGGATGTCTGGTTCTAGATGAGTGATCACATCATCATGACTATCTGGGTCGTGAAGATCTTTTTGTACAATTCTTCTGTGTATTCTTGCCACCTCTTCTTAATGTCTTCTGCTTCTGTTAGGTCCATACCATTTCTGTCCTTTATCGAGCCCATCTTTGCATGAAATGTTCCCTTGGTATCTCTAATGTTCTTGAAGAGATCTCTAGTCTTTCCCATTCTGTTGTTTTCCTCTATTTCTTTGCATTGATCGCTGAGGAAGGCTTTCTTATCTCTTCTTGCTATTCTTTGGAACTCTGCATTTAGATGCCTATATCTTTCCTTTTCTCCTTTGCTTTTCACCTCTCTTCTCTTCACAGCTATTTGTAAGGCCTCCCCAGACAGCCAATTTGCTTTTTTGCATTTCTTTTCCATGGGGATTGTCTTGATCTCTGTGTCCTGTACGTTGTCACGAACCTCAGTCCATAGTTCATCAGGCACTCTATCTATCAGATCTAGTCCCTTAAATCTATTTCTCACTTCCACTGTATAATCATAAGGGATTTGATTTAGGTCAGACATGAATGGTCTAGCGGTTTTCCCTACTTTCTTCAATTTAAGTCTGAATTTGGTAATAAGGAGTTCATGATCTGAGCCACAGTCAGCTCCCGGTCTTGTTTTTGTTGACTGTATAGAGCTTCTCCATCTTTGGCTGCATAGAATATAATCAATCTGATTTCGGTGTTGACAAAGGAATAGATCATTACAAAGGCTAGTGAATATAATGAAAATGTTTCTCTTATTAAAAAGTATCTTTCCCTCATGAAATTGAAAGCAACATTAGAACCATGAAGTTAATATCCAGAGATATTGAAAGTTTTGTGATTTTAATAAGCCCAAGTGCCTCCTACTTAGTTGTGTACATCAGTAACAATAAAACAAAACCCAAACACCACACAAGTTTCTGAAACCTCCAAAAATGTTGCCAACTTGAAAACAAGAAAAACCAATTCCTTTCACTTAGCTAATGATTAAGGATACATGAAAAGCAGTGACAGTTAAAAAATGGCACAGATTCTACATTATAAAATTCAGTTTTACCAACATTTAAGTTTGGTAGAAACCAACACAGTACAGAAAGTGAAGAACCAAAGAGCCTCTTGATGAAAGTGAAAGAGGAGAGTGAAAAAGTTGGCTTAAAGCTCAACATTCAGAAAACAAAGATCATGGCATCTGGTCCCATCACTTCATGGGAAATAGATGGGGAAACAGTGGCTGACTTTATTTTTTTGGGCTCCAAAGTCACTGCAGATGGTGATTGCAGCCATGAAATTAAAAGACGCTTACTCCTTGGAAGGAAAGTTATGACCAACCTAGACAGCATATTACAAAGCAAAGACATTACTTTGCCAACAAAGGTCCATCTAGTCAAGGCTGTGGTTTTCCAGTGGTCATGTATGGATGTGAGAGTTGGACTATAAGGAAAGCAGAGCGCCGAAGAATTGATGCTTTTGAACTGTGGTGTTGGAGAAGACTCTTGAGAATCCCTTGGACTGCAAGGATATCCAACCTGTCCATCCTAAAGGAAATCAATCCTGAGTGTTCATTGGAAGGACTGATGTTGGAACTCCGATACTTTGGCCACATGATGTGAAGAGCTGACTCATCTGAAAAGACCCTGATGCTGGGAAAGATTGAAGGCGGGAAGAGAAGGGGACGACAGAGGATGAGATGATTGGATGGCATCACTGACTCAATGGAGATGAGTTTAAGTAAACTCCGGGAGTTGATGATGGACAGGGAGGCCTAGCGTGCTGTGGTCCATGGGGTTGTGAAGACTCGGACACAACTGAGTGACTGAACTGAACTGAACATAATACAGTTAAGCAATTATCCTTCAATTAAATCAATTTTAAAAAAACATTTAGTTTGTTTTACACCAAAAACATTTGGACTCGGGCAAAGTTCCGATTATGCCTGTCATAGTAACTCAGTGCTCAACAATGAGAACAAGAAGTTTCGGGTACTAGAATTCTCAAGCTTTAATTGGACCATTTAAGCTAACAGACAGCTCTTTCACACAAGAAAAATATATAGTAATCATAACAAGGGGATCCCTGTTGGTGCTAGTGATAAAGAACCGACCTGCCAATGCAGGAGATGTAAGAGACTGGGTTCGATCCCTGGGTCTAGGAGATCCCCTGAGGAAGGGAATGCCACCCATCCAGTATTCTTGCCTGAGAAATCCCATGGACAGAGAAGCCTGATGGGCTATAGTCCATGGAGCTGCAAAGAGTTGAACAAGACTTAGCAGCTAATAACAACAACAACAATCATAACCAGGGCTCATAAAATCTTGACTCGTATGAAAAGAGTCTTGACTTTTTCAATTTCCTTTGTATAGTTATAAAATTGAAAATATGAGTGATTGAATTATTAAAAAAACCTGATGATGTTGAAGTAAGAACTTTCTTTTTTCTTTTCCCCAGGCCTCTGTGGGTAGAGTTCCCTAATGAATTAGAGACTTTTAGTGTGGAAGATGAATACATGCTGGGTGAGCATTTCTGGATTAATTTTACTTATGAGAAATACTATAATTATGTTTTTCTTATTATATTTTCTAGTATAGGAGCACTAAAAAATCCCTAGTCTCAAGAAAGCCAAAAAGAAAAGAAATTTCATCACCAAGATTTTTCGTGTGTTGGTGGGATCCCAACTCTATTCTTTTGTCATGTAGTGCTTCTCATAACATGTTAACGTCATATAAACCCATCCCGTTTGTGAATGCCATTTGGAATTCTTGTTCAGGGTCTACCTCTAAGCCTTAAGACACCACCACAGGGAAGGGAAGTAGAAAAAAGTAAACCAGATAGTTATCTTTGTAAAGACCCAGAAGAGCTTATTTCATATGCAAAACAGGACTGGGGTTGTTTGCTTGTTTTTGGTTGGCCTCTTTAATAGGGGTTAATCAAATCTGGAGAAGGCAATGGCACCCCACTCCAGTACTCTTGCCTGGAAAATCCCATGGATGGAGGAGCCTGGTAGGTTGCAGTCTATGGGGTCGCTGAGAGTTGGACACGACTGAGTGACTTCACTTTCACTTTTCACTTTCATGCATTGGAGAAGGAAATGGCAACCCACTCCAGTGTTCTTGCCTGGAGAATTCCAGGGACAGGGGAGCCTGGTGGGCTGCTGTCTATGGGGTCGCACAGAGTTGGACACAACTGAAGTGACTCAGCAGTAGCAGCAGCAATCAAATTTGGAACAGGGAAGTTTATCATTTGGGTAATGTGTTCAAGAGGCCAGGCTTGGCAGAGAGTTGCCCAAAAGGTGAATTCTGTTTCTAAAGAGTAGAATCCCCAAAATGTAAAAAACCTATCTCTTTAGGTCTCCACTCATCCTTAGATCTCAAGTTAAAAAGCTACTACTTCCATAGAGAAAATTTTCCTGACCAAAATTGCTTCCTAATATCTAATTCCACCTGCCTTAGTCAAAGTCAGTTCCTCTTAATACATAATTTTCATTCCATTTTGTACTTTTACCGGTTTACTATTTGTCTTAGCTCTAATTAATTTGTAATTACTTGTTTAATATCTGGTTTTCACTGTAAACTTGATGAGGGCAGGGACCATGTCTGTCTAATTTGAAGCTACATTCCTCAAGCCCAGCACAGTCCTGAGCAGAATTCAATGAATATTTGTTGAATTAAATAGTGAATTTGTAATTGGATGAATTTTACATATGCTAGTACCAAGATCAAAACAAAATTAATAATCTAGATTTCCTTTAAGAGAATTATAATTTTCCTGATGATACCTGCCCAAGAAAGAGGGCCTGAATATCTATGCAGACCACACTTCTGGGTCACAGTTGTAGACTCACTACATTTAAAGTCACATATAGCAAACAATGAAGCACTTGGAGAAGTGAAATGGTGCTTTAATACTACAGCTGTGCACAAAGTGAGACTATGCTGGACTATGTCAGGGTCCCTCCCTTTAATCCTAATACACCATAAGTGGATTAATGATACGCAATGATACAGTCACCTCTGCAATGATACAGTCACCTCCAATCACCTGTCCTCTTTCTAACTAACAATAGATCTCCCTGAGGAATCATTGGTTCAACTCACCAGGATCTCTGCCTTTAAGAAGTTCAGTTGTGTGGTCTTTGAAACCACAAAAGCACCCAATTAAGAGAGCAGCATTGAAACATATACATTACCATATGTAAAATACATAGCCAGTGGAAATTTGCTGTATGACACAGGAAGCTCAAATCCGGTGCTCTGTAACAACCTAGAGGGATGGGATGGGGTGGAAGGTAGGAGGTGGGAGAGAGGTTCTAAAAGGAAGGGACATATGTTTACCTAAGGTTGATGCATGTTGATATGTGGCAGAGATCATAATAACGTAAAGCAATTACCCTCCAATTACAAATAAATAAATTTAAATTTTAAAAATTTTTTTAAAAAGAGAAGGGATGTTTTCAGACCTCTCTTAATGATATTCAACTTTATTTCTTCTCCACATTTCAGGAAGTGCTTTATTGGTTCATCCAGTCACAGAACCAAAAGCTTCTGTGGTTGATGTGTTTCTGCCAGGGTCAAGTGAGGTAACAGTAAACAACAAACATCTGCATACTTTACGTGTGTATGTCTTCCTTTCGAACTTGGTGGCTTAAGACGGCAAAAACTTATGCTCTCATAGTACTGGAGGCTTGAAGTCCAAAATCACGGCATGGGCGGAGTTGGTTCTTCCTGGAGGTTCTGAGGGAGAGTCTGTGCCACGCCACTCTACGCTCCCCGCTTCCCGAGGTTGCCTGCACTCTTGGCATTCCTTGGCTTGTGCCCGCCTCACTTCAGCCTATGCCTCCATCCTCACTGTGTGTGTCTGTGTCTCCTCTCCCATCTGTCTCTTACAAGACACTTGTGATGATATTTAGGGCCTATCTAAAGAATTCCAGATAATCTCCTTACCTTAAGATCCTCAATTTAGTCAAATCTGTTCCTGTAATATTCACTCCTTCCCAGGGATTAGGAAGCAAATACATCTTTTTGAAGGGCCACCATTCAGCCCACTATACCTGTCATCACTGATATGATGATACAGAAAGCCCATGAATGATGTTCTTTCTGCTTGGTTTCTCTAGGAATTTGTAGTTCTGCAGGTGGGGGCTCTTTACAAAGGTTCCCCTGTGAAGCAGAAACCTGAGAAAAGGGTTAAATATTATAACAGCTAAATGAAATGGCTTGCCAAGCATTTCTGCTAAGAGTTTCTTAAATTAATTCTAAGTGCAGGCTCCCATTAAGAGGAACCAGCTCCCTGTCTGACTTTGCCACAGTTTCTATTAATGACCTATTATCATTTCAGGCACACTGTTATGACTATGTAGCCTATTTTTTCAACACTCCTGTTTCCAGGAGTGTTCTGTGATTGTTTCTCTTGCTACATCTTCCCAAAGCCTGGGTAGGAGAGCCAAGCTGCTTCTTGCTGGTTAGCTAGTAAAGTACCACAATGGGCAGAGAGCTGTCTAATAGCCTGGCGGTCAACTTCCCGTGTTTCTGTACAGCACATTCCCTCTCCTGCAAGCCTCTTTCTTGGGGAGGCCTTCTCTGATGCCCTCTTTAAGATCACAGACCACTCCCACTGCCCCTGGTTCTGTCCTCATCTCCTGCATCCTTTATTTGTCTCTGTAGAACATGACGTCTTAAACATCCTAATATTTACTTTTCCCTGGAGAAGGAAATGGTAAAATATTTACTTTTATGTTTTATTATTTATCTCTCCCATTAGAATGTTAGCTTTTTGAAGGCCATGATTTTTATCTATTAATGGCCTCGCATTAATGGCCTATCTGTTAATGTATCCCTCGCATCTAGACAGTCATGTGGCACATAGTAGGCCATCTGTAAGTACTTTCTGGGTGAGGAGCTCAGTAACTAAGCTCTGGATCTAATCTACATGGTGTTTTGTACCAGTTGTACCCTTCTTAGGCCGGGAATCTTTGATTATGGTACCACACACCCTATGCCTCTCATTTCAATCAGACTGGAAATGGTTGATGGGTAATCCCAAATCTTGTTTGAATCCTTTTTTTTTTTTTAACCTATCATTCCCACCAACTTTTTATCTTGAGCTACTAGAATTCACCAAAGAAAGACATTACAAGGAAAGATAGCTAAAGGATTATCCCTTATAAACACAGACACAAAAATCCTTGACAATACATTAGGAAACTGAATCCAGCCAAAGATAATACTTCATGACAAGGTAGGACTAATCCAGTTGAATTGAGAGTTCACTGCAGCTGACAATTGTCAGGGCACAGCCCTCTCACAGTCATGGGAGGACAGTGACAGATTCAACATCCCAGCTTTATACAGCCTCTGGTAATCCCAGGAGGTGAACTGTGGCTGCCAGAAATTATATTGGACTAGAAGAGAGAAAAAGGTTTTCTTTTCATCGTTAAGATAGTATCTTAAGGATTTATCCCATCAAATTACTTTGGCAGAAGTTTTTTGACACTTTAGCAAGTAAACCCCCTTGATGGGCATCTCAGATAAGTGTGAACCTCATCCCTGAATTGTACTCTGTTTTTAAAAAATGACACTGTACTAGTAATCCAAATTTCCATTTGTTTTTCTCTAAAGGCTGTTTCCCTGTCAGACACTTCCTTTTCTCCTGCCTCATTTGTAATTTATTTGCTTGCTGTGTGCTTTTCTGTTTTGTTGTTTTCTCTCTTCTGTCATCTTTTTCACTATAAGATCATTACGTTTTTACAAGCCAATTGAACTATAAAATCCATGAGGGCAGGTTCTATGTCTTTCTGTTCACTCCTGTGTACCCAGCAATGCTGGGCACATGGTAGGTTGTTCAGTAAATAACTTTTGGATGGATGGATGGAAAAATGAATGGCCTTTTACTCAGCTTAATCCATTACAGTACTAGGTTAGTTAGTCCTTTGGGATTTTCTTAAAAGCAGATGTTCTCTCTAACTTCTATTCAAGATTTTTTAAATTACACTTAAAATTTTTTAAATCATACTTATTTTGGCTTTCTGGTTATTTGATATCCAAATAAATGGATGTTTTATTAAATAATGAAATCATGCGCAAAATGTGCTTATACACATTTTTTCACGAGGGTCTGTTTCTTTTCAGATTTGGTACGACTCTAAGACATTTGCTCACTGGAAAGGAGCGTGTACAGTAAAAATCCCAGTAACCCTGGACGCTGTAAGCTATTTTCAGACTGTTATTTTTACCTGCTGTGCTGGCTAGTTTACTCAGGCTGCCATGACAAAACTCCATAGACTGACTGGCTTCAACAATAGAAAGTTAATTTCTCACGGTTCTGGAGGCTGGAAGCCCCAGATCAAGGGGCCAACCACTTCAGGTCCTGGTGAGGGATTTCTTCCTGGCATGGAGACAGACACCTTGATGCATCCTCTTATGGTAGAGGGAGTGTGTGCTCTTCTTGTGTCTCTTATGACACTAATCGTTTGGATCAGGGCCCCACTCCTATGACTTCATTTAATCCTAATTACCTCTTTTAAGGTCTCCAAATACAGTCACACAGGGGCTTGGGACTTCACTATGTGAAGTCATTCAGTTCATAACATGTGCCTTCATAGAAAGAACGAAGGACGTCAGTGTATAGTAACATATACACGTGGAGACTGAATGTAGATTAGTAGAGGGGCTCCCTGGTGGTTCAGACAGTAAAGAATCCACCTGCAAATTGGGAGACCTGGGTCAATTCCTGGGTTGGGAAGATCCCCTGGAGGAGAGCATGGCAACCCACTCCAGTGTTCTTGCCTGGAGAATCCCCAAGGACAGAGGAGCCTGGTGGGCTACAGTCCATAGGGTCACAAAAAGTTGGACACAACTGAGCAACTAAGCATAGCATATAGCACAGAACTGAAGGCAGGGAGAGGGTTTGGGGAGCAATGGCGAGTAACCATTAATGGGTACAGGGTTTCTTTTGGGGGGTGATTTTTAATTGATTATGCTGATGGTTGTATGACTGAATATACTAAAAACTACTTAACTGTACACTGTAAATGGATGAATTGTATGACGTGAATTTTCACAGTTTGAAACACTGAAGACACAGTTCTTCCCCATTTATTTACCTTTGCATGTCTAAGAAAAATAATCACACTGACAACAGGGAGTAAACACAGTGATCGCACAGATACCATACAGAATGGCCTTCTACAGCACCAAATCAGGAGACGTGAGTTTCTACTTGGACCTCTAGGCCCAAGGGGAGGCTACGAGTTATGATGTTAGACCCAGAGCAGCCCATCCAGGCTGCATTTCCTTTTGTTAAAATTAATTCATTTGTTATTTATTTGGGTGCAGCAGGTCTTAGTTGCAGCACTCGGGGTCTTCGTTGTGTCAAGCGGGAACTTTAGTTGCGGTGCACGGACTGTCTAGTTGTAGTGTGCAGACTTACTTGTCCTGTGTGATGTGGGATCTTAGTTCCCTGACCAGGGATGGAACCTGAGTCCCCTGTATTGCAAGGTGGATGTTTAACCACTGGACCACCAGGAAAGTCCCCCAGGCTGCATTTCTGAAGGGAAGTTTGCTCCTGCAACTGAATCACAGCCACTACCAGAGACCTGAAGTAGTGTGAAAATTTTTAAATAGATATATGTTATTTTTTAAAATTCTCAGCAGCAATATGAACTCCGTTATAGAGAAAATGGAGCTTCCCTGGTAGCTCACATGGTAAAGAATCCACCGAGGAGACCTGGGTTCAATTCCTGGGTCAGGAATGTCCCTTGGAGAAGGGAATGGCAACCCACTCCAGTATTCTTGCCTGGAAAATCCCATGAACTAAGTGGCCTGGCAGGCTATAGTCCGTGGGGTCAAAAGAGTCAGACGTGACTGAGCGACTAACACGTTCACGTTCACACAGAGAAAATGATTTCAGATGCCAATTTTCAGATCTAGAATAGACCTTAACATTCATCTACTTGAATCCCTCATGCTTACAGGTGAAGACAGGGAGGTTCAGAGAAGTTAAATTACTTGTCCAGGGTTTCAGCTAAATTTTGGTAGAACTGAGATAAGACCCCAGGTCAATTGGACTTCCACTCCAGGGCCCATCCATATTAACTTACTGCCTCATTCTTTGAAGGAAAATAAAAGAAGAAGAAATTGACGGATGCGGGTGGGGAAGTAAATGTGCTTTTACCTCTTGCTGCGAGTCAAGCAGACGGGGGACATCTTGCATACTCCACCCTCACTGCTGACTTCATGTATACAGCAGTGCCCCTTATCCGAGGCTTCATGTTCCTCAGTTTCAGTTACCTTCAGTCAACTGCAGCCCCAAAGTATTAACTGTGGTCCAGAAACACTAAATGGAAAATTCCAGAAATAATTCATAAGTTTTAAACTGCATGCTACCCTGAGGAGCATGATGAAATCTTGTGTCATCCTGCTTCATCCTGCCCAGGACATGAATCATCCCTCGGTCCAGCAGATCCAAGCTGTATATGCTACCCACCCATTAGTATAGGGGAAGGTATCATTATATAGGGTTCAGTACTCTCCTCAGTCTCAGGCATCCACTGGGGGTCTGGGAACGTATCCCCCGGGAAGGAAGGAGGTGCCTACTGTATTCTAGCTCTTCTCCCCACTTGCAGCTTACTCAGAGCAATGTACAAGACTTCACGTGATCCAGGGAGCTTCCTAAGAGAGGACTACACTGGGAGGCACGGAATCTACTGGGCTGTCCTTGCCGTGAGTGCTATTCCAGAAGACCCATGCCTACAGCTCTGTTGTCAGAGTCACATCAAGTGCCCTTGGCAGCTTCTAATAACAGAGATTTCACAGATTCACCATCAGAATTGAGCCAGTCATCCTCGTGATGCAGGGAAGCAGGGACCAAGAAGTGTATAGGCTAAAGTAGGGACAACAGTCGTCTATCCCAAACCACGAAACCACCATCTTTTATAAACATATACACAGGTAAATCTGGGCCTGCTTGCATAGACATAAAAATCCCCTCTTTAGCAGGGTCCTAAAAATAAACTTGTTTGTTATATTGACAGGAAAATTAAAAATACAAAGCAGGAAAGGCTACCTATAGGATATTCAGAATAGATAAAATTTGATGGAGGGTGAGAAGTTTTCCCTAATAATTTTTTAAATGAACCATTTTTAATATTTGAACTCTTTTCCTTTTAATGCCAGGGCCTGTGGTAAGCTACAGGCTGGGAGAAAAGTAAGAATACAGTAGACCCCCTTCCCCATGAGGGATATGTTCCAAGACCCCAAATGGATGCCTGAACCCGAGGAGAGTACAGAACCCTATATAAAGATATTTCCCCCTATACTAATGAATTTGTGTTCACAAATGTATTTTGCTTTTGAGTCTACATTTATAAAGAATGTATAATGGGACTTTCCTGGCAGTCCAGTGGTTAAGAATCCACCTACCAGTTCAGGAGACATGGGTTCCATCCCTGCTCATGTCACAGCGTGACTAACCCTATGCACCACAGCTACTGAACCCGCGCACTCTGGAGCCCATGCTCCACAACAAGAGAAGCCACCGCAATGAGAAGTGTGCGCACCACAGCTAGAGAGTGGTCTGTGTTCAGTGCAACTAGAGAGAGCCCAAGCGCAGCAACAAAGACCCAGCACAGCCAAAGCTAACTAAATAAAAAAATGTTTAAAGAATGTATAATGAAATATTTTAAAAGCCTTCTTTGAGATTGCCTTATATGAATCCTCCTCTGAGAGTATTCTTCTATTATAGATACCAGTGTTTCAACGTGGTGGAAGTGTGGTACCAATAAAGACCACTATAGGGAGATCCACAGGCTTCATGACTGATTCCCCATATGGACTCCGAGTGGCTCTAAGCACTAAGGTACTTGGAAAGTATTACTTTTGCACCTCTTGTTTGTTATGACTCTGTCTCTTTACAGTGGTAGCTCTGAGTGTATAAGAGTGGTGAAGCCCATCTATGGGATAGGTGCTCCTGATGTTTGTCTAGAAATCAAATTTTGAGTCATTTCTGCATCATTGTCCAACTTATCTAACTTTCCTGGAATTGCTCTTCAGGGAACTCTGAGAACTAGAAATGATAGAAATTTCCTCTAGGGTACTGTGACCCTTGGTGCTCTGCAGCTTGGCATTGATTACCACTGGACTGAAAGCTCACTGGGCCATAGGCAGCCTGCCAGTGTGGATTAGCCCTGTCAGTCTCCGGTAAAAGGGTCCTGTGTCTAGGCAACATTCCAGGGACGCAGCCCCACACACAACTTTCATTCTCATTGGATGGCTCAAACAACTACAGTCTCCTAGGGTAAGGTCTAGAAGGATCCAGAATTGATCTGTTCTTTTGAGGAGTTCTTTTGAGCTGAATGAGACCTATAGCAGATTCCTCTCCTAACCGTTTGCCAAAATATAGTGCCAAACACAAATCCTCACTCTTAAGCAAATGTTATAATTCACTTTCTTTTTCTTACATCTTTCTTTTCCATCCATTTCTTTTAAGCATGTCTTCTTGGGTCAAACTATGGGCCTTGGGCCTATGGGAGGGCTATGGAATAAATTACAAGAGACTTGATGTCCATAGCTCATGAAGCATTGTCAGTAACAGGGAACTGCCATATGGAGTGCTGTGACATTGTCTGACATGCAAAAGGGATCCTCCTACCAAAAGACAGTAGGAACTAGGCACCATTCTCCAAATGGAGGTTCTTCTAAAGATAGCTGATCTCATCCATTATATACTTTTTCCTTTTAACTTCAGTTTCACTGGGTGAATGTTTCTTGACCTGTTGTCACATTTTAGGGTAGTATTTTTGAAGTCACCTATGCCGCTGACCATACTTAACAGTTTAAACCTCTTTCAACAAAGCCTAACTCTCTGTGCCTCCTGTTGTGTGACTTCCTTATTCATATTATTTCACAAATGGGTATTGAGTGTTTATATATTTTATGATGACTTTGTACAGCTTTAATATTAAGCAATTGTTCAACATAATTTTTCACAGATTTTGTAATCAGTTATTTCCTTTAGGGAGGGACAGTCTTTTCCAAGAAAACTATTACATGAGCATACTCTCTGTGATTCCACTCTCCAGGGTTCTGCCATGGGTGAATTCTATCTCGATGATGGGCATTCTTTCCAGTACCTCCACCGGAAGCAATTCTTGCACAGGAAGTTTTCATTTTCCTCAGGTGTTTTGACCAACAGGTAATGGCAGCTAAAAGAGCCATGTGCTTTCATAAATAAATTATGCTATCCATTTGCTATCCTTAAATGCACACTGATATTTTAAGGTACTGTTTTTAAAAAGTAATGATGAAGGCCATTTGTATTTTTCTTCTTTTCTTCCAGATTCATTAATGTATGATTTAGAAATAAAATTTTAATATAAATATACAAGTAGAGTATACAAATACAATTGTAGTATATTTAAAGTGTATGGTGTAATGACTTGATATAGTATACATTGTGGAAGTATTCCCCTCATCAAGTTAATTAACATGTCCATCACCTCACATGTTTAACCTTTTTTTCTGCCTTTTGATGAGAACACAAGTTCTACTACTCTCTTAGCAAATTTCAGTTATGCAATACAGGATTATCAACTGTATTTGCCGTGTTAGATATTTGATTCTCAAACCTTCTTCATCTTATAACTGAAAGTCTGTACTCTTCTACCAGCCTCTCCCTACTTCTCCCACCCCTCCCCTAGCAACCACCATTTTACTCTGTTTCTATGAGTTCAACTCTTTTTTCCTTTTTTTTTTTTTTTGCATTCCACATATAAGTGATGTCATTCATCACTTTGTTGAATATTTCAGTCCACTTCTTGTACTGTTCAGGTCTGTGTTTGGTTAGGTACTTTTTAATATTTTCCATATGTATTGAAATTCTCATTTTGTTCATGCATTGCTCTTTGAACTTGGTGAGCATCCTATGACCGTTGGTTTGAACTATCTATCAGGTAAACAATTTATTTCATTAAGGTCAGTTTCTGTAGATTAATCATGTTCTCTTGTTAGGAACATATTCTCCTGTTTCATCTCCCTTGACTCCTGGTGTTGTTTCTCACATTAGATAAGACAGCCATGTCCTCCAGTCTTTACAGACTGGCCTCATGTAGGAGATGATCCTCATTGATCAGCCTGTCCTGAGCTCCTTATAGCTTCCAGACCTTTGTGATTATCCACACTGCCATGTTCGTTCTTAGTGACTGCCAGTAGTTAAGGATATGCTGAGACCCATCTGTATCCCAAAGGGGCATATTTTAGTCATCACCTAGATACAGGCTGATTAGAACCTTCAGGCAGTACCTGGGAAAGTATGCAGTTAGATCCTTTCCAGGAAGAACCTGGGAGATGGATATTTTTGCCTGCTCCCTCTGCACTGAGCCCTGGGGGGATAGCCACTCTGCCTATTAACAACTGCTTCTTTATTTGCTGTAATTAACTCTGTTGCCTCTTAGAGCAAGGTGATTTGAAGGCCTGTCTCCCCAGGTGGGAACCTTGAAAGGATGGACACTGGAAGTGTGATCCAAACCTTTTACTTTTTCTGGAGAAGCTGCTGCTGCCAAGTTGCTTCAGTCGTGTCCGACTCTGTGCAACCCCATAGAGGCAGCCCACTAGGCTCCCCCATCCCTGGGATTCTCCAGGCAAGAACACTGGAGTGGGTTGCCATTTCCTTCTCTGGAGAAGCTAGGAGTTGCAAATTCCCTCCCAACCTTATGGGACTATGCCAGAGGTGGGGCTTCCCTGGTAGTTCAGTGGTAAAGAATCCACCTGCAATGCAGGAGTCACAGCAGACGCAGATTCATTCCCTGGGTTGAAAAGATTCCCTGGAGGAGGGCATGGCAACTCACTCCAGTTTTCTTGCCTGGAGAATCCCCATGGACAGAGGAGCCTGGAGACTACGGTCCATAGGGTCACAAAGAGTCAGATACAACTGAAGTGACTTAGCACACAAACATGCCAGGGGTGGGAGTTAAATGGAAAGTGTGTTTCAGCCTTTCCTACTTGTTTTGATGTGGGTATTTTCTCAATCACCCAATGTGCAGGAGTCACTCAGCTAGTTTTCTGGTTTTTTCTCAAAGAGAATTGTTCCATGTATAGCTTTATATTCAGTGCATCTGTAGAAAAAGGAAAATTCAGGAGCCTCTTACGTTGCCACTTTGGTCTAGAGCCCCCTGGGAGTATTTTTCAATCACTCTATGAACATCCCAGTCTATGCCCCAACCAGTAACGCTGAAGAAGCTGAAGTTGAACGGTTCTATGAAGACCTACAAGACCTTTTAGAACTAACACCCAAAAAAGATGTCCTTTTCATTATAGGGGACTGGAATGCAAAAGTAGGAAGTCAAGAAACACCTAGAGTAATAGGCAAATTTTGCCTTGGCATATGGAATGAAGCAGGGCAAAGACTAATAGAGTTTTGCCAAGAGAACGCACTGGTCACAGCAAATACCCTCTTCCAACAACACAAGAGAAGACTCTACACATGGACATCACCAGATGGTCAACACTGAAATCAGATTGATTATATTCTTTGCAGCCAAAGATGGAGAAGCTCTATACAGTCAGCAAAAACAAGACCAGGAGCTGACTGTGGCTCAGATCATGAACTCCTTATTGCCAAATTCAGACTTAAATTGAAAAAGTAGGGAAAACCGCTAGACCATTCAGGTATGACCTAAATCAAATCCCTTATGATTATACAGTGGAAGTGAGAAATAGATTTAAGGGACTAGATCTGATAGATAGAGTGCCTGATGAACTATGGACTGAGGTTCATGACATTGTACAGGAGACAGGGATCAAGACCATCCTCAAGAAAAAGAAATGCAAAAAAGCAAAATGGCTGTCTGGGGAGGCCTTACAAATAGCTGTGAAAGAAGAGAGGCAAAAAGCAGAGGAGAAAAGGAAAGATATAAGCATCTGGAATGCAGAGTTCCAAAGAATAGCAAGAAGAGATAAGAAAGCCTTCCTTGGCGATCAATGCAAAGAAATAGAGGAAAACAACAGAATGGGAAAGACTAGAGATCTCTTCAAGAACATTAGAGATACCAAGGGAACATTTCATGCAAAGATGGGCTCGATAAAGGACAGAAATGGTATGGACTTAACAGAAGCAGAAGATATTAAGAAGAGATGGCAAGAATACACAGAAGAATTGTACAAAAAGATCTTCATGACCCAGATAATCACAATGGTGTGATCACTCACCTAGAGCCAGACATCCAGGAATGTGAAGTCAAGTGGACCTTAGAAAGCATCACTACGAACAAAGCTAGTGGAGGTGATGGAATTCCAATTGAGCTATTTCAAATCCTGAAAGATGATGCTGTGAAAGTGCTGCATTCAATATGCCAGCAAATTTGGAAAACTCAGCAGTGGCCACAGGACTGGAAAAGGTCAGTTTTCATTCCAATCCCAAAGAAAGGCAATGCCAACGAATGCTCAAACTACTGCACAATTGCACTCATCTCACATGCTAGTAAAGTAATGCTCAAAATTCTCCAAGCCAGGCTTCAGCAGTAAGTGAACCATGAACTTCCAGATGTTCAAACTGGTTTTAGAAAAGGCAGAGGAACCAGACATCAAATTGCCAACATCCGCTGGATCATGGAAAAAGCAAGAGAGTTCCAGCAAAACAGCTATTTCTCCTATATTGACTATGCCAAAGCCTTTGACTGTGTGGATCACAATAAACTGTGGAAAATTCTGAAAGAGATGGGAATACCAGACCACTTGACCTGCCTCTTGAGAAACCTATATGCAGGTCAGGAAGCAACAGTTAGAACTGGACATGGAACAACAGACTGGTTCCACATAGGAAAAGGAGTACATCAAGACTGTATATTGTCACCCTGCTTATTTAACTTCTATGCAGAGTACATCATGAGAAACGCTGGGCTGGAAGAAGCACAAGCTGGAATCAAGATTGCCAGGAGAAATATCAATAACCTCAGATATGCAGATGACACCACCCTTATGGCAGAAAGTGAAGAGGAACTAAAAAGCCTCTTGATGAAAGTGAAAGAGGAGAGTGAAAAAGTTGGCTTAAGCTCAACATTCAGAAAATGAAGATGATGGCATCTGGTCCCATCACTTCATGGGAAATAGATGGGGAAACAGTGTCAGACTTTATTTTTTTAGGCTCCAAAATCACTGCAGATCGTGACTGCAGCCGTGAAATTAAAAGGCGCTTACTCCTTGGAAGAAAAGTTATGACCAACCTAGATGGCATATTCAAAAGCAGAGACATTACTTTGCCAACAAAGGTCCGTCTAGTCAAGGCTATGGTTTTTCCAGTGGTCATGTATGGATGTGAGAGTTGGACTATGAAGAAAGCTGAGTGCCGAAGAATTGATGCTTTTGAACTGTGGTGTTGGAGAAGACTCTTGAGAGCCCCTTGGACTGCAAGGAGATCCAACCAGTCCATTCTAAAGGAGATCAATCCTGGGTGTTCATTGGAAAGACTGATGCTAATGCTGAAACTACAGTACTTTGGCCACCTCGTGCGAAGAGCTGACTCATTGGAAAAGACTGATGCTGGGAGGGATTGGGGGCAGTAGGAGAAGGGGACAACAGAGAATGAGATGGCTGGGTGGCATCACCGACTCGATGGACGTGAGTCTGAGTGAATTCCAGGAGTTGGTGATGGACAGGGAGGCCTGGCATGCTGCGATTCATGGGGTCACAAAGAGTCGGACACGACTGAGCGACTGAACTGAACTGAACTGAACTGATGAGCATCCCTTCCTTATTGTCTTCATCTTCCTTTCCTTCCTTCTCTGAAAAATGAAAAAGAATTCAGTATAAATTCCTATTAGTCCCATTTATTCATCTATTCAAACATTCATTAAGGATCTGATTTCTTGCAATTTGATTGCAGCATCCAAGTCACATTTGGGACTTCAGTGTCCTTAAGTGATGTCCCTCCAAGTGGCTTGTTAGAGGAAGACTACTGGTTAGCTTGGGCTTCCCAGATGACTCAGTGCTAAACAATCCGCTTGCCGTAACAGGAGACACAGGAGATGCGGGTTTGATCCCTGGGTCAGGAAAATCTCCTGAAGTAGGAAATGGCAACCTGTTTCTGTATTCTTGCCTGGAAAATTCCATGCACATAGGAGCCTGGTGAGCTACGGTTCATGGAGTTGCAAAGAGTTGGACATGGCTGAGCACGTGTGCACTGGTTGGCTTATCTTTGCATATAGAGTCATCTTTTTCCATCTCTTCATCCTAGTAAATGTGACAGCTATATGTTTCATGCCTCCATAGGCATGAAAGATGGGAGGGGATGGTGATCCGGTAGCTAGTCCAAACCCCTGTTCCTCTCCTTTTCCTAATGTCATTTGTTGTATCTATTCCAGTTGTGCTGACGAGACCAGTCATTATTCCAGCAAGTGTGTGGTGGAGCAGATCTTGGTCCTAGGCCTCAAGAAGCAGCCATCTTCTGTGACTGCCCACTTAGCTGGTGAGGAAACAGGCCACTTGGTTCTATCAGCATAGAAGTATTTGCCATGAAGAGATGGTTAGTCTAAAGCTGATGTAATGTGCTTAGCCAAGTGGATTCTGCTTTTTCTGGCAAGAGTCAAAAATACTAGTATCTAGAGGAGATGAGGCCATCCTGCTTCTCTCTTCATCAACTGTCTTTCTGCTCATTGTAAGCTGTTAATATTTTCCTGAGGGAAATCATTTGGGGGCTTGAAATAATACTGTAGCTTCTCTGAATATTTGTTTTAAACTGTAGGTATCTGAAGTCGTAGGGAATCCTACTGATATTTGTTGAGTTTCTTAAAGGACCTGGGACAGGATATATCTTTTTTTAACCTACTGAATTTGCTGGACAAATCACTTTGCTCCTTACAGTTTCTTTTCATTCAGTCTTTTACTCAAAACACTGGAGTGCTTCATGTTTTAAAAATTCATGGAAGTCCAGGAGTATAAGTGGTATTAATTTGGATTCTCCTATATGGAATATAAGATTTTATGATAGAGACAGAAACATTTTAAATTCAAAGAAAAGACATTTCTTTTCTGGATAGTCAATGGACTTTCCCTTTTACTGTTTGGATCTCTAGATGGCACCGCTCGGCCTGTGGCTTTTACATACCATGCCACAACATCCACCCTGAACCTGGAGACGCTCTCGCTGAACGTTGGTGCTGACTGGAAGGTGCGCATCCAGTGACAGAGCAGTGCGCCTGGTGGCAAGAGCCAGGAGCAGCTGTGCCTCTCTGCCCTCCCTGGGGCCTTTTATGCGATTCGTGCCTCGTGCTAATTGACTTCTCTGGCTTAAAGTCACCTTTCATTAGTCACAGTTTATTAGTGAACAGTAGATTTCAGATTTTTCAGATGTTACATTCTGAGATGTGCTGGGAATCATACTCTTGGCATCACACACCACTTCTAGATGCAAGTGGCCCAGAGACATTTATAGCATTCACAGCCCTCGCGTTGCTCCTTGGGCCATGGCCTGGGGTTTGTGCTGTGGCCCAGTGGGGAGCTTCTCTTTGAGCACAGCTGGGTGAGTTTGTTTCAAGTGACAAAGCGTTTGTGTGGCCCATTTGTGGAAGCTTGTCTCAGTCCATGTGGCCGAGCCACTCCAGCTCCAGCAGCTGAGCTGCTCAAGGTCTCTCTCGAAGTGGACAGTGGCCTCTGGTAACCGCCCCCCACCACAGACCTCTTTTACCCACTTAGACATGGGCAGGGCAACCCGTTTCTACTTTTCTACTTTCTATATGTACTGCAGCAACAAGGAGTTACTCTGCCTTACAGACTGAAAAGCTGGCTTAAAACTCAATGTTCAGAAAACTAAGATCATGGCATCTGGTCCCATCATTTCATGGCAAATAGATGGGAAAACAATGGAAACGGTCATAGACTTTATCTTCTTGGGCTCCAAAATCACTGCAGATGGTGACTGCAGCCATGCAATTAAAAGATGCTTGTTTCTTGAAAGAAAAGTTATGACCAATCTAGACAGTATATTAAAAAGTAGAGACATTACTTTGCCAACAAAGGTCTGTCTAGTCAAAGCTATGGTTTTTCCAGTAGTCATGTATGGATGACTTGGATCACAAATGGGGAGAGTTGGACCACAGAGAAAGCTGAGCACTGAAGAATTGATGCTTCTGAACTATGCTGTTGAAGACAACTCTCGAGAGTCCCTTGGACTGCAAGAAGATCAAACCAGTCAATCCTAAAGGAAATCAGTCCTGAATATCCATTGGAAGGACTGATGCTGAAGCTCCAATACTTTGGCCACCTAATGCGAAGAACTGATTCACTGAAAAAGACCCTGATGCTGGGAAACATTGAAGGCAGGAAGAGAAGGGGACATCAGAGGATGAGATGGTTGGATGGCATCACCGACTTGATGGACATGAGTGTGAGCAAGCTCCAGAAACTGGCGATGGACAGGGAAGCCTGGCGTGCTGCAGTCCATGGGGTCGCAAAGAGTCAGACACGACTGAGTAACTGAACTAAAGTGAGAGACTGAATCAAGAACACAAAGGGATCCTTTTACTTGTCATGTTTTTGGGGTCTCCAAAGTTCCCAAATTAATCGCTTAAAATTCTAGTCTGTTAATATTGGTTTTATTAAATTCTGTCTACTACCCAAAGATTATTTGTAACATGAGTAAACTATAATTTAAATTAATAACATAAATACCCACCATCAAACTTCAGAACAAGAACATAGGACTAGACTGAGGGTGAGGTAAGTGAGACACTTACCTGGGACAGAAAATATACGGGGATGCCCAAATTCACAGTAATCAAAATAAATAATACTTTAATGTAATATTTTAAAAATCAACACTAAAAGAAAAAGATCCATGATGAACAAATATCACAATTTTAAATAAGGATAGGATCAATATACCACATTTTACGTTTGACTCAGATCCCAGCACAGCTCGGCATGGGCTGGAGCACTACACCACAACAGCCCCTTGGGAGGTCCTTAGGGACTCCCTGCGGCCACAGCATCTGCTAGGGCAGCCTTGTATCCTCAGCCCTCCTCAACATACGCACTTGCTTATCAGGCATCCTCCACTTAGTAACTTGCCAACCGCCACCCCAGTGCCTTCTGTTCCCTGGACCCAATATCTACTGCCTGCCCTCTATGTATGCAGATCC
The DNA here is from genome assembly GCF_016772045.2 of Ovis aries. Lineage (NCBI taxonomy): Eukaryota > Metazoa > Chordata > Mammalia > Artiodactyla > Bovidae > Ovis > Ovis aries. The sequence goes on from NC_056060.1 coordinate 35,928,625, forward strand.
TACCATCTGTCCAGGCACAACTGAAATCCCACTTCCCCATGGAGCCTTTCTAACTCCCTACCACCCACAACTCCCCTTTACCACAGCAGTGACTTTACCCTTCTCTGACAGGCAGCCCCACTTCTACATAACATGCAGTCGGATGAACATTCTCTTGGATGGCCCCTCGGTGTTTCAGGTTCGTCTGTCTTGTTCCCCTATTAGATGGCATGTTCTCCAAGATCATGTTATATTTCTCTTATATCTGCCAGAGCACCATTATACTTGACTTTTAGTAATGATTGGCTGACTGATGGATTGATTAAAAATTGAGAATTGAATATACTTGTTTCTGCTTGACTTTTATGACATAGGACTCTTCCCTCCAGATATAGTAAATGTTGTACATTTTCCAGTGGACACATTTCATTGTATCAGTTGAGCTTTGCACTATATGTAAGTACATATAGACATATGCAGATTCTTTGTTCGTATTTCTGCAAGTTTTACAATTAAAGAGAAAGGAAGAAATCTCCATTGGCTGAAGTTTTATTTCCCAACTTCAGATTTCCCTGCCAACCTAATTGGAAAAGGCCCTGATTCTGGGCAAAATTGAAGGCAGAAGGAGAAGGAGACGACAGAGGATGAGATGGTTGGATGGCATCACTGACTCTATGGACATAAATTTGAGCAAGTTCCAGGAGTTGGTGATGGACAGGGAAGCCTAGTGTGCTGCAGTCCATGGGATCGTAAAGAGTTAGACACAACTGAGCGACTGAACTGAACTGAACCTGAAAGCTGAATATTCTTATCTAATATAAATGATGGTTTTTAATAGCATTTAATGGGAAATAGATGGGGAAATAATGGAAACAGTGTCAGACTTTATTTTTTTAGGCTCCAAAATCACTGCAAATGGTGACTGCAGCCATGAAATTAAAACACGCTTACTCCTTGGAAGGAAAGTTATGACCAACCTAGACAGCATATTCAAAAGCAGAGACATTACTTTGCCAACAAAGGTCCATCTAGTCAAGGCTATGGTTTTTCCAGTGGTCATGTATGGATGTGAAAGTTGAACTGTGAAGAAAGCTGAGTGCCGAAGAATTGATGCTTTTGAACTGTGGTGTTGGAGAAGACTCTTGAGAGTCCCTTGGACTGCAAGGAGATCCAACCAGTCCATTCTAAAGGAGATCAGTCCTGAGTGTTCACTGGAAGGACTGATGCTAAAGCTGAAACTCCAATACTTTGGCCACCTCATGCGAAGAGTTGACTCATTGGAAAAGACTCTGACGCTGGGAGGGATTGGAGGCAGGAGAAGGGGACGACAGAGGATGAGATGGCTGGATGGCATCACTGACTCGATGGACGTGAGTTTAGGTGAACTCTGGGAGTTGGTGATGGACAGGGAGGCCTGGTGTGCTGCAATTCATGGGGTCACAAAGAGTCGGACATGACTGAGCGACTGAACTGAACTGAAAGCTGAATAATTAAGACCTATCTTCAGATCAATATATATTGCATGTCTATTCATTTAAAATATTTTGGAAACAAGGAAGGTAACAAGAACTGTAGAGTAAGTTAGTGAGGAACTTCTCTGTCTTGACCCAGAACTATACTGAAAGGTTTAACTAGACACATTGAATGGAGAAAAATACAGCCTGGGTGTTCTCGAATGTTCTGTGCTCTTAATCATTTGTCACACTTTCCCCATCTCCTTTTCTGATGCTAAGGTCCAGAGAGCTTTGACCAACTTGGGGCCAAGTCGATCCACAGTGTTCAGTTACCTTGTTGTGGCTAATTCTGGATATGCTTTCTCAGGAAACTAGATTTAACGTAATAAAGTAGAATCATTTCAGGAGTGATTCAAACAAAACTCTAAAATGAGTGTGTAATATGTCTTTCCTTTAAGACTTAAATGCCCTGAAATGAGCTGGCAAATCAGCTTAAAAACAGAAACTGCTCAAAAGCAATATGGTCAAAGGTAATTCACAGAAGAAATTGAAACAGGCAAAATAAGTATGAAGTATGGTCAGCCCTATTAATATTTAAAGAAATTCAATAAGGGGTGCCTGATTGGCCAAGATTAAGATGAAAATGTCTAGTACTGATATTGGCATAGGAGCTAGACATTCTCATGCATCATTGGAAGAATTAGAATAAGTATAATCTTTCAGGATGGCAATCTGGCAATAGCATCAAAATTTTTAATTTACATACTTTAACCCAACAATTCCACTTCAGATAAATCAGATAAATTGCTCAGAGCTACTAATTGCAATGTGGTTTATACTGTTGAAAACCAGAAATAAACTGAATGTCCTTTAACAGGAGATTGGTTAAATATAACCCTTTCATACAGTGGAGTGTTATGCAACCATTAAAATAACAACCTATATATATCAACATAGAAGTATGTTTTGGATAAAATGTCTACTGAGTGACTTCATTTAAGTAAATAATAAACCAACATTTGAGGTACCATCCTATACTGTGCACAATGAGAAGGACATAAAAAACAGGTCTCTCAGAACTGTTTCAGATTGAAGGAGGGAATAAAGAGACATGACACCAAATGTGTTCTCTCCTGGAACTATAAGGGACATTACTAGGACAGTTGGAAAAATTTGAATGGGATATTTTGATTACATGGTAATTTTCCTAATTTTGAGAATTGCACTATGATTATATGAAAAAATTTCCTTGTTTTAGGAAACACATAGCTCTAACTTACTCTAAAATGGCTCAGAATATAATTTATGTATGTATGAGGAAAACAGAGACAGAGAAAATCAGCAAAATGTGTTAAAAATGTTACAATTGAAGAATCTGGATGAACCATGTACAGGAACTTCTTATACTATATTTTCAACATGCCTGTAAGTTTTAAACTTCCAAAGCAAAATTTTAAAAACGTGCTGAGCCATATCTCCATAGTATGAAGTAGCTGTAAAAAGTTTGGTTTCTATTATTGTAAAGGGTTATAAGGTGTGGAATGTAAAATAGGATGAAATATGAGGTTAAGAATGAACTCCAAGGATTTCCCTGGTGGTCCAGTGGTGAAGAATCTGCCAGCCAATGTGGGGGACACAGGTTCTATCCTTGGTCTGGGAAGATTCCACATGCCACAGGGCAACTAAGCCCGTGCACCACATCCACTGAGCCTAGAGCTTGTGCTCCTCAGCGAGAGAAGCCACCACAATGAGACGCCCTTGCGCTGCCACTAGAGAGTAACCCCTGCTCACTGCAGCTGGAGAAAGCCTGTGCACAGCAACGAGGATCCAGCACAGCCAAAAGTAAACAAAGAAGAGGGAACTGCAGACCACTACAGAGAACAGTATGGAGGTTCCTTAAAACACGAAAAATGGAATCACCATCCGATCCAGTAATCCAGCTTCTGAGCATGTATCCATAAAGGATGAAAACATAATTAGAAAACATACGTGCACCCCAGTGCTCATAGCAGCACTGTTTACAATAGCCGAGACATGGAAGCAACCTGAGTGTCCATCAGCAGAGGAATGGATAAAGAAGATGTGGTACAGTTATACAGTGGAATATTACTCAGCCATAAAAAAGAAGTAAATAATGCCATTTGCAACAACATGGACAGACCTAGAGATTATCAAACTCTAAGGGAAGTAGCTCAGAAAGACAAGTATCATATGATATCATTTATATGTGGAATTTTAAAATATGAAACAAATTAGTTTATTTACAAAACAGAAGTAGGCCCATAGACTTAGAAAACAAACTGATAGTTACCAAAGGGAAAAGGGGGGTGAGGGGTAAATTAGGAGTATGAAATTAACAAATGCCCATTATTATATATAAAATAAACAACAAGAACCTCCTGTATAGCACAGAGAACCATATTCCATATCTTGTTAAAAACCTGTAACAGGAAAGAATCTGAAAAAGAATATATATATATATACACACACACACATATGTATGTATGTACGTGTATATATATATTTGTCTGAATCACCTTGTGTATACCCAAAACTAACACAACATTGTAATCAACTATTTACTTCAATTTAAAAAATTAAAAAGAATGAACTCTAGTACAAGAAAATGCGTTTATTTCTGATGCAGCAGACCTCTTCAGATCATCAGATGAGCTGTTCCTCACTTGAGAAATGCCAGCCAAGCCAAGTCCTCTACTTTAGGGAACACAAATACCGCACTCAGAGCACCAGGCCAGGAGACCCTGACCACCACCCCCACCCCCCACCCCCCTGCCAATGCTGTGGCAGCACTCTCGGTGCTTTTATATGTGTCTCCCCACAGAGGTCTTGTCTGAGTGCAAGTGCTGACCAAGGAGACTTACATCTGGTTAACTGAGATCGGCCTATCAGATATATAGGGAATAGCCACAGGGAATTCTGGAGTTTGGTCTGTGTGCAGAATTCTTCAGTTTTTCGCATCCCTTTTAGTATCAAATGTATCATAATGATAGACAGCAGAAACACAGTCAAAACACTTAAACATGTGGAGTTTAATGGCTTTTAGCTCAAAATTGACCATCACACCTAAAAGCCTTCTCAGTAATGGAACTCCTATGGCAATATCAAGCATTCCACTCTGCTTTTAAGATTTCCATCTATCAAATCCTCTGAATGCCCAGCATAATTCCGGGGGTGGGAGGGAGGTGGCACTCTAGACTAAAATAACTTCTCAGCCTAGGGGATAGAAAGCCGTCAGCAACTCTCCTGGGAACATTACAGTCTTAACCATAGACAATGGAGGCCATATAACTGGCATTCTAGCAGAAATAAAGGAGACATTGGCATCTGATATCAGATCTGCCTGTCTTATGACCAGTCTTGCTAAAGACTGCAGTGTCACAGCAAGGCCAGACAGAGTCAGACAGCTGCTTCTCGACAGTTGTTTTCAGCACGGCTGATGGTGTTAGATTCCACTCCCATCAGAGCTAGGAGAAGGGAAGCCCTGACTATTTATATACAGGAATCCAGAGGTCTTATGCCTAATGTGGTTATTGGAGTCTTAGTTTTGCATTTACTCTTTCACTGATTACCAGGAGACCCAGGATCTAGCTTGGTTCTGTAGCGAACTGGCAGGGTGATCTTGGCCATGTCATTTAATCTCTCTAGGCCTGGGTTTTCTCTTTTTTCAAGAAGAGAGATAATCTCTAAAATTCTGTGACTTTCCCATGACTTAATAAAAATATAGTAGATAGCACAAGTTTTCTCACCTCTAAAATGGGGTTAATCAAACCTGCAGGGTTGTGTACCGACTCAAAGTATTCCGTGTGTATGAAAGGAAAAAAATAGTAACTTTGGAGAAACCTAGTAGATACCACCTTTGCCAAGTAATCAAAGTTGATATCACCGGTAATAAAACACATCAATATTAAGTACCCCCACATCTGATTTGATGAGAAGGGCATATAACCTCTGTGATATTCTTCCCCCAAAACCGTAACCTCAGTCTAATCACGTGAAAATCAGACAAACTCAAGTTAGGGATATTCTGCAACATACCTGATAAGTACACTTCAAAAGTGCCAAGTTCAGGAGAGATTGGAGGGATTGGAGGACACCAAGGAGATGCGACAATTAAATGCAGTGCAGATCAGATTCTGCAAAAGAAGAGGAAAAAAAAAAACTACATAGTGGGAACACTGAGAAAAATCTAAGCATATCTTGTAGTTCAATTAGTAGTACCTTACCAACATTCATTTCTGAGTTTTGATCATTGTACCATGGTTGTATAAGGTATAAACATTAAGGGAGGCTATTGAAGGGTATTTGGGAACTCTGTGCTGTCTTTGCAATCCTTTTGTATGTCTAAAATTAATTTAAAAGTTTTAAAAACTATGTGAAGTAGCCAGCTCACAGTAGGCATGTAATGAGTGGCAGGTGTTCCAATTATAAACGAATTCATTAATTCCAACAGTGTTGAGTTAAATGTTGGTGGGAGACAGTGATACACAATCATTAACTGCCTTGTTGGTGTAACAGGAGTCATTCCAGCCACAGATACTGCATAACTTAGGCTGAAACGTGTTATAAAAATTAGTCCTTCATGCTTTTTTTTTTCCTTCATTCTTGAAGAGCCTTCCAGGAATTGAGATGTGCAGCTGTTTACATGCTCATTATCTGCCTTTGTTTGTGGGCTCAGATTGGATTTCTTACTGAGAGCATGAGTTTCTACAGCTGTGTAGATAAATAAACCTTGAGTCTGGACCTGCTCATCTGATAGGAGTTTTATCCACAACTATTGGTAAAGCAAACTGAACACCACCTTGCACTCTGTGCGTTTGATATTCCCATCCTGCTATGACAGGAGGCTGATCTCCATCACACACCTGTCTTCATTACCCACAGATGGAGCTGACTTAAACAGTTGAGGAAAGAAAGATCAGCTGTGTGTGGCCTGGAGACAGCTCCTCCCCCAGGGGCAAATCAGCCAAGATACTTTCATTGCATTGGCAAAGCAATAAGAAGCAGAAGAAATTTCTTCTCACACAGAGAAGTTTCATTCAACAGCTATGCAACATATGTTTATTAAGAGCCTTCTATAGGCTTAACCTGAGGGTGCAGTCAGTCTTTTTGGAGGCTCTTTTAGTGCAGGCAGGTAGGCATACCACACGTCTGATTGGAGACTGTGACCACACAGTCCTGGGCACATGCACTCACTGTACACATGGAAGATGTTCAGTAGATGCTCATAAAGTGAAAGCTGCTTTGTACCAATGTCATTCCACCTGGTTTAACCCCAAAATAGTATTAACTTTGGTTCATCTCTAACAATTGTCGACTACAAACTGGCACTTGCCACGGACACTTGCCATCTACAAGGATTAAACCATGTGCTGTTGCAGCTGCTGACGTTCAACGCACCATGAAAGGAGTTCAGGGTGGAGAGCAGAAATAAAGCGCTGTGCTCCAGTGGGGGAGGAGGGAAACTAGCAGAGCAGGTCTTCAGATAGCTAGATATTTTCAGGAGCCAATTTTATGAGCCCAATTCTCGTATCTCTTCATATCTAGAAAAGCACTAAAATCTTTCATGGTAACGACTGTTCCTCATGACTAGCAAAAGCTTTATGAGACTAGCATAAACCTTCTAGAAAAATATGTGCTTGATTGCATGTATTCCCCCTTCCAAAATCACATATATACTGACCCTCCCTGCCTCTTTGGAGCAGTGTCTCAGAGCTATCTGAGGTGCTGTCTCCCCAGCTGCAGTCCTCATTTTGCCCAAATAAAAACTTAACTTGCAACTCTCATGTTGTGCTTTTTTTTTAAGTTGACACAATAACAACATTTATTATGTGCTTAAGACAATCCTGGCACTATTTTAAATGTTTTATACAATTTGCTTAATTTTTACAACTCAATAACAGAATGACTACCATTATACCCATATTATAGGCAAGAAGACTGAGACATCAGATGAAAGGAGGAAGTAACCTACTTAATCATGGAGATGGGAATGACAGCCAACCCCAGTATTCTTCCCTGGAAAATCCCATGGACAGAGGAGCCTGGCGGGCTACAGTCCATAGGGTCACAGAGTCGGACATGACTGAGCGACTAACACACACACTCCCCCTACAGCTGCACAGGCTCAGCAAGGGAGCCACAAGCCTAGACTGTGAACCTAGACATCAGCTTCAGATGCTCCCTCCTCTGTTCTGCTCTGCAAGAGCAGCAGTAAAGACCCTTGGGCTTTTCCTTGGAGGGATGGGAGAATAAGCTTATGGTTCCTACAAGCTGCAACTCCAGACCTAGGGCTCTTCAAAACTGCAACCCTGGTGGATCATGACCCTGTAATTCTCCCTATTCCATCTGTCACTTCCCCACTTCTCTCATAGCCTCTAGCCTTGGGCTGATGAGGTGGTCACATGGGGACAGGCGGGACTGCAGTCTGGGACTAATTTCCACTCAGCCACACTTGGAAATCTCCTTACAGCCTGGGTAGCAGCTACCATGAGCAGAAGACAAGGTGGAGGCCAGGCAGGCAATTCCCCAGAGCCACTTGTGCCCAAAGCCACCTTTTTAGGTATCACATGCCAGGACTTGACAGCCAACCTGGCTCAGTATCCAATTCCAACTTCTGACTCAGATGCCTAATGTGGCATGCCTGCATATGCTGTGTTCAGGTACACTTCTGTAGAGGATCTGGTCCCAGTGTTGATTTGGGGAGGTGGGGAGAGACAAGCGATGCCTAAGTCAAGAAGAGACAGGGATTTTCTCAGCTGAGAACTTTGCTGAGTGGCATTTTCCACCCAGACGCTTTCACTGAACGCTGACATCAGAACATTCTAGAAGAGATGCCAAATCAAGTCGAATAAGGTTCTGATATCCTAGAATTTTTAAAAGTAAAAACCCATGTTCTCAAAAATGCCTAGAATATTCTCCTAGAATTCAGTATCTCACATCCACACTTGCTAGCTTTTCTCAGTGTTGTTCTCCATTAATCTGGTGGTCGATAGTTTGGTAGTCTGCTGATTCAATACTGCATCTGCCATTCTTTGCTAATTTTCAGTTTCAACTTTCTCACATATTCCCCTTTCATTTCCTGATAACGTCAGCACTTCATGGCAACACAGGGACACCACTGACCAGGTCCTTCTCTCTCTACCACGCAGTCTAGCTGCACCACTACCCTCTCTCTTGCTCTCATACTCATGATCTTTCTTCATGTCTATTTTTGGTCTTCCTGGCTCAAGCTTCTTTGGGCCACGGAAACACAACCCTCACTCTCTTTCTCTCCCTCTGGTATGTATGCTGCTGGTTGGAGCCCCCCAGGTAGAAACTGCTGCAGAAATCATTTAGTGCTCCTTCCTCAGGAAAACTGATGGCTTCCGGACCACAGCTCAGTTTTTAAGCTGGATGACCTTCTGATGGGTTTTAAACTTCGAATTGGATGTGGACATTTTTCTTTCCGATGACAGAATCACTGGAACTTCCCCTTTGCAGTTGCTTCCTTTCCTTAAAGGTAGCTGAATCTTGCTGTCTTTAAAAACCTTTTCTTTCCAAATTTGCCTGCCATGCCGACTGTCATTAGCGCCTCTGTGGCCCCACGGACAGGGGCTGAGCCCAGGTCCCCAGGGCCCATCGCTCAGGCAGCCCAGGGCAAGGGCACTGAGGCAGGGGGTGGAAACCCAAGTGGCATCTACTCAGCCATCATCAGCCGCAATTTTCCCATTATTGGGGTGAAAGAGAAGACTTTCGAGCAGCTCCACAGGAAATGTCTGGAAAAGAAGGTTCTTTTTGTGGATCCTGAGTTCCCACCGGACGAGACCTCCCTGTTTTACAGCCAGAAGTTCCCCATCCAGTTCATCTGGAAGAGACCTCCGGTGAGTAGCTGACTGCTCGCTGCTTGGGTTTTTTTCCTCAGGGAAAACCTCCTACTCAGCACTTCTCCACAGCACAGCTCATGGGGGCACAGGGCACTGGGTGGAGGATCCTGGAACAGCTCCATGGGGCTCTGTCCTCAAGGGAGGAGGGCTCATTCTCACTCCTTGCTCTCTTTCTGAAAAAAATCTTGTTATTTTATGAAAGCAATTGGAACTCAATTTAATTCACCCTATAAAAAGGAAATATTCCTTTCCCAGAACAAATTCCAAACTGGAATAGCCAAACAACTTCCAAAATTCTGACTTGGAGAGGAGTCCAGATCTACTCTCTGTTGGGTGTCCTGCATCTTATTAGGATTGTTTTCACTCTCTCACTGGAGGGTGAAAATTGTGATGTTCATTTTAGTTTGCCAGTGGCCATGTGGTTCTGAAATACAGAGTCCTAAAAAGAGGAGAATGGCAGCGAAGACTACTTTTTCAAGCACAAAATGTTAGGATTAGAAGGAGAAGCCCCAGCCATCATTTGTCCTAATCTCCTGAATGAGGAAATAAAGACACACCACAGCAAAGCCTATTCAAGACACGCATGACAGCCTGGATGAAAACCCTTTCTCTCTTAAGGGCTCTTCCAGCCTTTGGCTTCCATGTACAGTAATCTACCGGAAGGCAAGTTACATTTTCCAGGCTTCCTTCTCTGATCACACCTCTGACATGACCCTTTCTTTAATTCAATAAGTATTTTTGAACGTCTTCTAAGCCAGAAACCAGGCAAGCAACTGAGGAGTCAGCGTAAATAAGAAAAACAAAAATTCCTGCCCACCTTCAGCCAAGAGTCCTGAGGGCAAGACATGCTTTGAATAAGATGGATAAATTGCAGGAGACAACGCTCAGGGTGCTATGGGATCAGAAGGCAAGGAGAGTTAACCTCCGCCAGAGAGAGAGAGCCCCTCCTGAGGAACCCATGTTATCTGAGTGCTGTTTTTTAGCTTCATGGGGTTAAACTGGATAAGCCTCGCTGTGGTGTGTCTTTATTTCCTCATTCAGGAGGTGAGGACAAATGACGGCTGGGGCTTCTCCTTCTAATCCTAACATTTTGTGCTTGAAAAAGTAGTCTTCGCTGCCACTCTCCTCTTTCCAGGGCTCTGTATTTCAGAACCACATGGCCACTGGCAAAGTGAAAAGAAGCACTGGGGCCTGGTGCTGTTCATGAGCCATGTGTCTGTTTTTAACCTGAGATGAAGTAGCCAGCAACCCTGTCTTCACACTGTGTTCCCCAAGGGCCCCACCCTGCACCTGCCGGTTCTGCGGCCAGGCCCATGACTGTCCTGAGGGCCCTCGGTTTACAAGAGAGGATTGGAAAGAACTTCATTCCCCAAGCCAGTCACTGCCTTGCTGCCAGGGCACTGGGACACATCACATCCCTGCTGAAATACCTTCAACCACACCGCTCTCCCTGCCCCCGCCCGCAGGCCTTGAGATCAAACTCCCTACCTGGGGGATTGCCTCTCCTCCAGCCAGCCCGGCCTCCCTGTCCATCTCTCCTTCACCCTCTCCCCTGGACCCTGTCACACGCAGCTGCTCTGTTGTCTCAAGTCTTATATCTCTCAGCCTTTGCTCCTGCTGTCTGCCTGCCATGCCCTTGTTTTTATCTGCTTTGTTCTGCCTTACCCTTGCTGTGAAACCCTGCTCAGGTATCACTTCCTTCCAGCTTTCTCATGGCCATTCCCATCAGCTGAGAGGGGGGGAGCATTCTCATTCCTCTTGGGAGCCCCTCACTCAGCAAAGCACCTAGCCCGCAGGAGGCACTCAGCTGCTGGTGGTAAATGAAAGCCCACATCACAGAGTATTGACCTCTGAGAGGGGACAGTCCTGTGCTCCAACCTGATAGTTCCTGAAAGCCTTTTCTAACAGTTCTGCAGAGACAAAAACCAAAAAACTTACAAATACTGCTTTTAGTGAAATTGTTGGTGGATTTTAGCCTTAAAACTTAGACCTACACATTAATAAACATGCTTTAAATGGGTCTGTTATGCTCTAGGCCCTAGATGGGTCCTGAAACAAACTGCCATTGTCAATGTGAAAGGAAGGCCATGAGAAGCCTTGTCCTAAATTGTGCTCCCACCACCACCGCCCCCCCCAAGTCCGGAACTTTGTACTGTCTCTAAAGGGCCAGATAGCAAAGCCCAATCTCTGTTAAAATGTCCCTATTTACTCTGAGGTTAAGTTTTGCCTCTTGGGTTCATTGGTATAAGCTAGAATACAGAATTAGAGATGGTCAGCCTTGGATTATCTTGGAGATGCGGTCCAGCTCCTTCACCTACAGGTGATGTGATTAAGATCCAGAAAGGGCATGTGACTTATCTACAGTCACATAGCAATGAGTTTGAGACTGAACTACTGCATTGACTAGAACTTTCTGAAATGTAAAGCACTTCTTGGAGGCATAAGTTTTCATAAGATGTAGTGACCTTTGTCAGGCTCAGACAGTCTGAAAAGGGGACTATATCCTATGAGAGGCCCTTCCTGCTTTTACTATCAAAAGCGCAGTCAACACCAATCTGAATTTTTATTCACAATCAAGTATTGCTTATTACAATCAGGTGGTGATAATGATGATAAAGGGAGAATTCCTCATGACGAACTATGATTCTAGTTAAGATAAACGGCTGGACGTCAACCTTTTCCTCTTAAAAGAAGAGAGACATAGGCCCCCACACCCTCCTGCAATCTCTCCTCACCCTCGCACCGGGCACAACCTCACTGTCTTTCCCCCTCTAATAGAGAGCATCACACATTGAGTCTCCAAACCAAACAATCTGATTCCTCTAAGCTTTACTTACAGCATCTATTTCTAGGATCAGAAAGCAACCAAACCTTACACCACTTCCCAATGGTTAAGCCAAATTTTCTTGATGACAAACCCCCGGAGAGAGAAGATTGGCTCTAGAAAGTGCTTCTGGGGGACTGATGACTCTTGCCAGGTATGGGGTGACACCCATGTTCCATTCCATGCGGTGGGGGCTGCGGTCACACAACATTCCTGGCCTCTCTCCTCTCTCCTTCCCTGAGGGTGGGGCGAGGGGGAGGGTGGGTTCGTAAAGAGAACATGACCTGTGAAGCCCAACACTTTCCTTTCTTTTTCCTCCTGGGAACAAGCTACCTGCTGTTCCTTGTGGCAAGTTCCCAAAGGCAGGTCCCTGAGGGGAGTCCTTAGCCTCCCTGAGACTCATACTGGCGAATAGTATGATCACAATTGACCCTAAGAACTCAACACAACGATAACTATTCTAAGTGCTTCCACATGTTAACTCATTTCATCTTCACAACAACCCTGAGAGGTGAGTGCTATTATTGTCCCCAGGCATTCTGGCTATAGAAACTTAACTCTTAGCAACAAAATCTATCTAACTGTGGGCTTTAGAAGCCAAGATCAGACTTATGAACAATATATGTAGCATTTTTGACTCCCACCTGCCTTACACATTTGTCTCATTTATCCATTGGTTCAAAACTCAGGCACAGAAGTGGGGTGTCATTTACTGGGTTCTCCATAAGCCACAAAAGGAACTGGGCAGTGTCTTAGGGGTTTGGGGCCCTGGAAGCAGCGGCCCCTGTGAGCTTAGAGGTAGAATGGCAGAGTGGCTAATAGCCCAGTCCTGACCCGAGGTCAAATTCTGACCCTGATACATAACACTTGAGTAATCTTGATCACTTACTCTTCTCTTTGCCTGTCCCAAATTTCCCCACCAGAAAAATGAGGAATAATCCTAATAAAAAGACCCATCTCACAACATTCTTGTGAAGGTTGAATTAATCCACACCAAAGACTTACAGCTGCCTGGGACGTGGGGGAGTGCCCATGAATTTAAAATGCTCCCGATATGACTAGATGTGCAGCCTCTAAAAAGGGCAATGTCAGAAATATCTTTCCAGTTTCATTTGTGTCTAGACCAAGATACTAGTCACAGTACTGTATTTGAGTACTTTGTGCCTGATCTAAATGAAGCGGTCTACCTACTGTGAGGATTTATGTGTGAACCATCCCCTGTGGGCAGGCAACTGCTTGTCCTTTTGGGCAATTCCAATCACCCCCCCATCAAATACAAAAGTGTGTTTGATTGTGAAATGTGAGTGCATCATGGGAGTGTGAAGGTGACCACATAATGGGGGATCACAATGCCCTGGGGAACATGGGTGCTCACTCAGCGACTGGCTCGAACAACCTTGGGACTAAGGAGGCGAGCAAATGCTCCCATTTCCCCATCTGCTTTTGCCTCGTGCATTCCAGGTTATTTCTCCATACGCTCCTGAAATCACTGTTAAAATCAGGGACAACTTAGCCCCTTTTGCTTTTGGAGGGGAGAGGCAAGAGGGGCCAGCTGCAAGACCTTGTGCATCTGGTGCCCTCCTTACCCTTGGGAATGTGGGATCCCCAAGTCACTCCACAGTGACCCAGAGGCCCATGAGGGAATTCTCCCTTGGGAAGCAGCATCTCCCTTCCTGGTGCCTCTGCCCTTCCCTCTGTAGGCAAGTTGACTCACATCCTCTTGTGGCACCAGGGTTCTGTGTGGTGCAGACCCTCCAGTCAGCTCAGCTCACTAAGGCCTCCAGCAACAGGGACTGGCAACATGTTCCTGAGCCTCCCTTGTCTCTGACCCTAGACAGAGTTTCCTTACAGTAAATTCCATCTCATTCCAGCCCCACCCTAACCTGGATCCCAGAGAAGGAGGGGTCAACTCTATTTGGGAGCCAGGTTAAGTCAGACTTCAGGTTAAACTGCACTTGATGGATTCAGCCTCAGTGTCTCTTGGCTCTGCCAGGAGAGGTTATAGCCTATTTGGGCCTCCCATTCACAGCTGAGGTCAAAACAGCATCATTGAGATACTGCTATTGCTCTTCAGTTGCTCTTCAAGTCTGACTGAGACCCCATGGACTGAAGCCCACTAGGCTCCTCTATCCATGGGATTTCCCAGGCAAGAATATTGGAGTGGGTTGCCATTTCCTTTTCCAGGGCATCTCCCCAACCCAGAGATCAAATCTATGTCTCCTGCTTGGCAGGCAGATTCTTTACCGTCTGAGCCACCAGGGAACCCCTCATTGATATACAGCCACGTCTAATTTATCCCTTCAGCTCTTCCCCTAGGAAATCTGTTTTCCCTTCCTCCTCTGCCCTCTAAGCTTCTAGGGCTGACAGCTGGGACTCTGCATTTTCCCTGAGCCACTTTCTGCTCAGCTTTCTTTGTTTTCACTGGCTCTTGGGAGTTGGGGAAATTAACCATCTTTCCCTGATCTCCAGATCTAGTGCTCTGTAATTTGCTGGCAGTAGCTGGGCCTCTAGCCATAGGTTGCCCAATTACCTTTTCCTCTCAAGTCCTGTTCCCGTGCCATCTGTTCAGGGCCCGACCCTTTGCCAGTTCAGAGCTGGGTCTCAGCTTCACCCACCTGTCTCTAGTGTATGCCTTCCCTCTAAAAACCAGCCCCATATCCAGTTGTGCTTTGCCCTGTTATTCTAACCTGGCTCAGCCTTGCTCTTCTGCTTCCTTGGGTCAGCTAGTTCCCTCTGCCTAGACCTGAGGAAACCTCTTTCCCAGACAGACAGAAGTCCCTTGGTACTCTGAACAGACAACTTCGTTTCCTTATAGTTCCAAACTTGGAAATTTCTTGAATTACACTCTTTTTAAGGATAGAGTTTAGATAAGTTTTCCAAGCTGTAATTTATCATGAACTGTCTTTCACCAAGTCTAGAAGATTCTGATGCTGGTACTTTCTTGATCTTATCAGAGGGTATCCCTGGAAGGTCACAACCACCACCCAGCTGAATGCAATTGAAGGAAGTTTCTAATGTAAGATGAGTGACAATTTCAGGAATATTAAAATATGAGGGGTTAAAAAGTGCCTTTAGGATGGAGAAATAAGACGAATAAGACCCCTTTTCTCCTAAACTCAGAGTTCTGCCAACCCCTTCATACTCCTTTTTCCCAAACCATTTCTTTCTCCTGGGCTCCTATCAGCCTGAATCCAACTCCTGAAGCTGGACTTTGCTGCTGTCTATCTGACCTGGTCTCCTGCCCCTTCCCAAGTCCTCAGGCAGAACTAACTTCTCCCTGTCCCAAGCTGTTACACCAGACAAAATTTTAAAATAAAATAGGACTTCCCAGGTGGTCTAATGGGCTTCCCTGGTAGTTTAGCTGGTAAAGAATCCTACTGCAATGCGGGAGACCTGGGTTTGATCCCTGGGCTGGGAAGATACCCTGGAGAAGGGAAAGGCTACCCACTCTAGTATTCTGGCCTGGAGAATTCCATGAAATGTGGTCCAGTAGTTAGGGATCCATGCTTCCAATGCAGGGGGCACGGGTTCAATCCCTGGTTGGGGAACTAAAATCCCACATGCTGCATGGCACAGTCAAAAACTAAACTAAAATAACTCATTACATTCTTCAGGTTAGGTCTTGTTACCACCACAAAATTATCTTTGATATTTTATACATGTTTATCCAAATGTGTTTATCCAATTCACATTTTATATGTGAATCCTCAGCATGGCCGAATCTTCAGCTTCTCTCTTCAAGAGGAAAACACCCAAGGAAAATGTAGGAAGATTCTTGTAATCATAGGAAGGGGGCTGGAAATGGTTGTTTTCTGGGGGAGGAAAAAGAAAAAAAATGCTGATTTAGTTACAAGAGAAAAGAGAGCTAGAACAGAAGCCAAGGTGGGGTGTGAGAAGCAACAAGGTAGGAGGCTTCACCTGCCAGGGTCAGCCCCCCCTTGACCTGAACCTCAAAGATCCCTTTATTGATAAGCTTGTGAAATGCTGGAGGCAAGTATGTGACTTTTCTCAGTAAAGGACGGAAGTTAGTGTTTAGATTTTCACAAGCTGGATTGGGCTAGCACACCCACAAATCAGAATGTGGAAAGCACAGGAATGGGGAAAAGAGAGAAGCATAAAGAAGCAAGTGGGGGCAAGGAGGGCCTGACCTCTCAGAGGCTGTGAAAGGGGGTTCAAGATCTCCAAGGAACCATGAAGCCTCAGCTCACACCTGGGAAGCATTCTACTTTTTTAAAAAAGCTGACACTTCTTTACCATTTTCATCCAAACTTCAGATTTAAATAATCACGATAGAACTTTTAGAAGTGTATTGTATACCCCCAGAGCACCAGGAATATATAGTATATATTATACAGGAGTATAAAAACTGCTATAAAAAACTCATTATAAATCATAGAATTGAAAATGTTTGGAAACTACTGCTTTCCACCACTCCAGGTAGAGGGGCTCCTTTCCTGATGTTAAGGTTTTGAAGGCAAAACGAAGTCCCCATCTCCTTTCCTGCATTAACCTTTCACAGTCTGAAAGTTCATCCTTATTTCTAGCCAGAACTTTTCCGGCCACAATTTTAGCACATTATATACACCTCTGACCCAGCAGACAGTGAAACAGAGTCATCTGATTTCCTCTATATTGTGATTCTCCCTATTTGTGAATAATGCCATCCTTCCTTTAGTTGCTTCAGATCAAATAGCCATAAAATTCCTCTGACTCTAAAGGAATGTGGTTTTTCCCTCCCTGGAGATGTCGATGCTGTGATCCATGATTAGTTGACCCTTAGAACTTCTTTGCCTTTTGGCTGAGATCGCAGACGGTAAAGCGTCTGTCTACAATGTGGGAGACGCAGGTTTGATCCTTGGGTTGGGAAGATTCATTGGAGAAGGAAATGGCAATCCACTCCAGTACTATTGCCTGGAAAATCCCATGGACAGAGGAGCCTGGTAGGCTACAGTCCATAGGGTCGCAAAGAGCCGGACACGACTGAGCGACTTCACGTTCACGTTAGAACTTCTTTATTTGTGAATTCACCTACTCACTGAAATTTATTTGTAACCCCTAAGTCAATATCCATAGGGCTCCTTCAGTCATTTGCTGACATGTATAGGGCAGTGAAAAATTTGTCTCCCTCCATACATGTTCCTAGCTGAAGTCAGACAAGGTGACCCTCTGCCTGCTAGTTTCAGCTCTCAGACTGTAAACAAGAGTCCTTCTCATAGTCTGTTTGGTGTTACATTTTGTCACATTTCTGTACTTTTTATTGATGATTTCTCTTTTAAATGCCCCTCAACGTGCTGTGCTGAAGTACTATTTAGTGTTCTAAAGTGCAAGAAGGCTGTGATGTGCCTTAAGGAGAAAATACATGTATTAGATAAGCTTCATTCAGGCATGAGCTGTGGTGCTGTCAGTTCAATGTTAATGAATTAATAACACATATTAAATAAGGTGTCTTTAAACAGAAATACACATAAAATAAGGTTGTATATTGATGGGTTGATGAAAATCTTGTGATCAGAGCCTCCCGGGAATCTCATACTATATTTCCACCAGGTGTGATGGCTCAATATTCACTAACTGAACATTCACAGTGAATTTATAGAACGTAACTACCATGAATAATAATGAGAATCAACTCTCTTCCTATGTTCTCCCTATTCCTGGGTATCACAGCTTGAAATAATACCCTATGAACAGTGCGATCAATAGGAAACACTGCAACACATTTTAATCCATTGCAGTCATTACTGTTTTTGATGTTAAAATTGTCCCATCTTCAGACAGTGTTGCCTGTTATCACTTGACATGACACCATTCATCTCCAACTGCTTCCTTGTTTTCTGGCCACAACAAAAATTCCCAGGCTCGTCTTGTACATTTCTTGCTCTAGAACCTGGAATGAATCATTTCTTTAAAGAGCCTGGTTCCTTTTAGTCTAAACTGGAGTTGAAGAAAAGGAGTGAAATGTAGAACACAGCTGACCGTTGACTTCCTAGGACCCAGGGCTTGCCCTTTACATCAGCACCCTGGATTTGGAAGCTTTCTGACAACCTGTGGGGACACTGGGCGTTTCTTGCTCTAATGACTGCTGCCATTGCCCATCACTGCTAAAATTAACACTCTACCCTTTGTGACTTCCCTGCCGGGAGGGTCACATGACCTGAGTTACTCAATTCTGAAAGGAAGAAATCCTAGTTTGGCACAAAATAAATTTACTCCATTCCAGTGTGAGAAGAGAAGGAAGATGCAGAGTCATAGGGACGCTGAGGCTGTGTGCAGTGAGCACTCTGTCCCTGGGTCTAGGACCCAGTCACTGTGCAGCTGCTGCTCTCAGGATTAGCATCTTTCCAGTGAACCTGGCTGGGAGGAGGTCTTCTTGTAATCTGTTTTAGTGTCATCACCTGTCAGACAGTTTAGAAGCTGCATCACTGGACTAGCCACAAAGAGGAAGAATTGGGGACATGCTGCAGAGTGGTTAAGTCAGACGGATTTCAAAGCAAACAGACCTGGTCTGAACCCTGACTCTGCCCCTAGAAAGTTACATAAAGTTTCCAAGCTTTTAGTTTCTTTTCTATAGTGCAGATAGTGATACTCTAATCAGATGGCTGTTCTGAGCCAGTATCCATAAAAGTCCAAGTAGGTGCTCAAGGTAAGCCAGCAATTACTATCGGAATAGGCAGCAAAGGGAGTGCACATTCTTTCAAGTCAAAGAAACTGCATTCATATCCCAGCTCCACCTCTTACCAGTGTGACCTCAGGCAAGTAAGTTACTAACCTTTCCCAGGGCTTGATTTCCTCACCTGTGAAAAGAAAATCACAGTTCCTACTTTCTTAGAGTTGTGGTAAGGATTAAATGAGATACTGTATATGACTTGCTTAGCATAATGAACCAGGAAGTACTGATGATGGTAATTGAAAGTCAAAAGGAGGTACCCAATTGAGAGTCAGCCCTCTCTCTAAGCAGAAAATCAATCTGCCATCCTGGAGTGCAGATGGGGGCCATGAGTTTCAGTGAAAGTGACAATCCTATAAATAACTTTAAGGACTGCTTCCCATCATATCCCATAACATAAGACAGCAGCTTTCCCCAGAAGTCATAACACCAACAGGACTCTAGACATCATAGGAGGAATAAGCTGAAATAACTCAGCAGTATTATGGTGCAAATGGGAGGGACAGAGACAGAAATAGCCAAGAAATGTATGAGAAGATACCTTTTGTTGATATGAACAAGGAAGAGAATTGTTCATAACTCATGTAGCTCTTGAGCATTTGTTATCTTTATTGTTTTTGTTTAGTTGCTCAGTCATGCCCAATTTTGGGGGACAACATGGACTGCAGCACACCAGGTTTCCCTGTCCAGCACCAATTCCTGAAGCTTGCTCAGACTCATGTCCATTGAGTCAGTGATGCCATCCAGCCATCTGATCCTCTGTCGTCCCCTTCTCCTCCTGCCTTCAATCTTACCCAGCATCAGGGTCTTTTCTAAGGAGTCAGTTCTTCACATCAGGTAACCCAAGTATTGGAGCTTCAACTTCAGCATCAGTCCTTCCAATGACTATTCAGGGCTGATTTCCTTTAGGACTGACTGGTTTGACCTCCTTGCAGTCCAAGGGACTCTCAAGAGTCTTCTCCAACACTACATTTCAGAAGCATCAGTTCTTTGGTGCTCAGCTTTCTTTATGGTCCAAGTCTCACATCCACACATGACCACTGGAAAAACCATAGCTTTGAATAGACAAACCTTTGTTAGCAAAGTAGTGTCTGCTTTTTAATATGCTGTCTAGGTTGGTCATAGCTTTTCTTCCAAGGAGCAAGCATCTTTTAATTTGAGGTTGCATCCACTATGGACACCTTTGTCTGTAGTGATGCTTCTAAGGCCCACATGACTTTGCATTCCAGGATGTCTGGCTCTAGGTGAGTGATCACACCACCGTGGTTATCTGGGTCATGAAGATCTTTTTTGTATAGTTCTTCTGTGTATTCTTTCCACCTGTTCTTAATATCTTCTGCTTCTGTTAGGTCCATGCCATTTCTGTTCTTTATTGTGCCATCTTTGCATGAAATGTTCCTTTGGTATCTCTAATTTTCTTGAAGAGATCTCTAGTCTTTCCCATCCTATCGTTTCCCTCTATTTCTTTGTATTGTTTACTGAAGAAGGCTTTTTTTCCTCTCTCCCTGCTATTCTTTGAAACTTTGCATTCAGATGGTTATATCTCTCCTGTTCTCTTTTGCCTTTCACTTCTCTTTTCTTCTCAGCTATTTGTTCTCTCTTCTCAGAAGACCATTTTGCCTTTTGCATTTCTTTTCCTTTGGGATGGTTTTGATCACCACCTTCTGTACAATGTTAGGAACCTGCGTTCATAGTTCTTCAGGCACTCTGTCTATCAGAGCTAATCCTATGCGTCTATTTGTCACTTCCACTATATAATCCTAAGGGATTTGATTTATATCATACCTGAATGGTCTAGTTGTTTTCCCTGCTTTCTTCAATTTAAATCTGAATTTTGAAATTACCTAAATGGACAATATTTACCCAATTTTACTAAAGTAAATACTGATTTTTAATTTCTCTAAAATTTATAATGTTATTTTGGGAAGACAATGTGCAGAGCATAATGTGAGAAACTTAAACTTCATTCCCCCAAGTAGGAACTCTATTGATACTTTCTAAAGGTAGTAAATAAAAAGTACTAGTACAAGCATATTATTTAAAAACATAGAGGTAAATACCAGAAAAAGTAGTTAAAAGAATTAAAACTGGCTGCCTCTGAGGTGAGGGATTTGTGGGGCAAGAGACCGCTCTTCCTCTAGATAACTTTTGTTTGATTTTTTAAAAACTTTATTCATTTGCACATATACCCCAATGTTCATCACAGCACTGTTTATAATAGCCAGGACATGGAAGCAACCTAGATGTCCATCAACAGATGAAAGGATAAGAAAGCTGTGGTACATATACACAATGGAGTATTACTCAGCCATTAAAAAGAATACATTTGAATCAGTTCTAATGAGGTGGATGAAACTGGAGCCGATTATACAGAGGGAAGTAAGCCAGAAAGAAAAACACCAATACAGTATACTGATGCATATATATGGAATTTAGAAAGATGGTAACGATAACCCTGTATGCGAGAGAGCAAAAGAGACACAGATGTATAGAACAGTATTTTGGATTCTGCGGGAGAGGGAGAGGGTGGGATAATTTGGGAGAATGGCATTGAAACATGTATAATATCATATAAGAAATGAATCGCCAGTCTAGGTTTGATGCAGGATACAGGATGCTTGGGGGTGCACTGGGATGACCCAGAGGCATGGTACAGGGAGGGAGGTGGGAGAGGGGTTCAGGATTGAGAACATGTGTACACTCGTGGCGGATTCATGTTAATGTATGGCAAAATCAATACAATATTGTAAAGTAATTAGCCTCCAATTAAAATAAATAAATTTAAATTTAAAAAACTTTGTTCATGTATAAAACAAATAAAAATAAAATTATTTCTTAAAAAAAATACTGACCTCAAAAAGTATTTTGAGGAAATTCCCAGGCAGTTCAGGGTTAGGTCTTCAGGCTTCCACACTGCAGGAGGCACAGTTTTGATCCGTGGTCAGGGAATTAAGATTCCCACATGCTGCTGAGCATGGGCAAAAATAAAAAGTAATAACAATAAACTTAAAAAAATAATAAATTTTAAAAATTATTTTGAGCTATTATAGTATCCTGTAAAACTAGTGCCATAGTTTCAAACACTAGTGAACATAGAATCTCCGTGACCCCTTCCAAGAGGATCTGAATCCTTAGGTCTGGGGTAAGCCCTGGTAATCTGCATTTTTAACTGGCATCCCAGGTGATTCTGATGTAGGTAGTCCAAAGACCATACACTGAGAAACACGTAGTAGACGAAGATGATGAGCCTGCACAAATGGACAGGGAGATGCATCCTCCTGATGGGCGGGCTGCTAGAATGGAGTTTCTACCCGGGCCAGCTCCTTGTACTCACACTCGAACTGCCCATTTGAGCATGATGAAATTTGGAAAAAGCTGAGATTTCCTGTGAATATAATTCTGATACACATTAATCCTCCTTCCGGGTCCACCACATTCTCTGCCTCAAAGGTCTTGAACTCAGAACAGAATGTGTCGGTTCACAGCCACTGGAACCCACTTTCAGAGGGACTTTCATTCGAGGTCAAGCTACCTACCTTCTAGGTTCCTCTCATAGATTAGAGTCCTGAAATGGTCAGCCAAGGTCTTTGGGGGGATGGGGCAGGGACATCAGGAGAATGAAGGCTTCATTAACCTCAGACAATGGCCCGGAGCAGATTCCTCCTATGCATTCAGCAGCCTGTATAGGATTAGTGTATACAGCATGTTTCGAAGGCCCCATGCTATATCCCATTGGCCGCCAGTGTTAAAGGCCTGAATGCCTTTTGCTGAGGCAGAGTAAGCCTCTCTGTAACTATATTTTCTCTTTTTAAAGAAAGAAGCCAAGCAAGGCTGATGGAGGTGGCCTGAAGGTCTGTAGGCCTTGTGGCCTGTCCTGGGGCTGTCCCTGGCTCTCTTGCTCCCCTTGCCGGCTCCCTGTCTGACTGGCATGGTGTTGCCCCTTGACCGTGGGCTCAGGGGCCTCCAGCCAAAGCTGCTGACTCTGACCACGGCCTTTCTCTGGGCTGTGTTCATTTGCATTGCGCTGCTGAGGGTGGAGGAGCTATATAGGCTCCGGCCCATTCACGGGAGGATTAGGCCTGGACCGAGGGCGCAGCAGGAAAGAGGCCACAGCAAAGGCCCAGCTCCACTCCCTGAGCGGTCACCATGCCCTACCTGCTGCCAGGATTCTTCTGTGACCGTGTGATCCGTGAGAGGGACAGGAGAAACGGAGAGGGCACTGCCACACAGCCCATCAAGTATGAGGGGCAGGATTTTGTTGTTCTCAGACAACGGTGCCTGGCTCAGAAGTGCCTCTTTGAAGACTGTGTGTTCCCAGCAGGCATCCAATCCCTGGGCTCCCATGAGCTGAGCCAGAAAACCAAGATGAAGGCCATCGCGTGGAAAAGGCCAAAGGTAGGGATAGGAGGGACAGGGTAGCTGTCCTGGTAAGGACAGCTCCTGGGGACAGGAGACCAAGTGGTCCAGAGCCTGAGACCAAAGATCCTGGATCTGACCAAGTGGCTTATTAATGTACTCCTGCTCCTAAATACTTTCATGCTTCCTCCTGAAACTGGAGCTGTTGTTTTCTGTTCCTGAACTAAAGACTATTTAATACTTTATAAATGCCTGAGACTGTAAATATTTTTGAGAGAGCTAATGCACTGACTTAACGTCATAGTAAAACAGTAAGGAATCATTGTCATATCTCTTCTTGAGAGCAGGTGTTCTTGGGTGGGAAAGTGGAGTGGTGAACAGAATTAGGGCTCACAGTTACAAAAGCAGTTCCATGGAAGGTGGTGAAAAGTTATGGAATAGGAGGCTGCAGGAGGCTGGAGACTTGTCTTCTTAACTGTTTGCCTAAGGCTGGTTCATTAGTGATATGTCACTTCTGTTTAAATAAAAAGGTCCGTGCTGACCTGCCACACTCCTTACCGGGAAAAGCAGTTTGCTCTGCTGCTGCTGCTGCTAAGTTGCTTCAGTCGTGTCCAACTCTGTGCAACCCCATAGACAGCAGCCCACCAGGCTCCCCCGTCCCTGGGATTCTCCAGGCAAGAACACTGGAGTGGGTAGCCATTTCCTTCTCCAATGCAGGAAAGTGAAAAGTGAAAGTGAAGTCGCTCAGTCATGTCTGACTCTTCACTACCCTATGGACTGCAGCCTACCAGGCTCCTCTGTCCATGGGATTTTCCAGGCAAGAGTACTGGAGTGGGGCGCCACTGCCTTCTCTGCAGTTTGCTCAAGGATGCCTTACAGCCCAGCAACTGAAGAGCCTGTTTGTTTCCATTGTATTCAGCTACTCTGTGCTTCTCAAACTGTGGTCTTTGGACTACCTGCGTCAGAATCACCTGGGATGCCAGTTTAAAATGCAGAGTCCTAGGGCTCATCCCAGGCGTATCTGTATTTCTGTATTTAACTGACTGTATTCATAATAAGTGAAACATGAGTTCATGGTGACTCATACCAAAATATTTCTCTTTGTGTGTGTATGACTTTTATATACTAACTTTTTATCCTTCAACTGTGCTATATTTCCTTATTAGTTTCAGAAATGTGTTTTTCTTTTTGTTATTTGTTCAGGATTTTCTCCATAGACAATTACATCATCTGTGAATGAGGAGTTTATTTCTTCCTTTCCAATCGTTATAAATTTCCTTCTCTTGTTTTATTGTATTAGCTAGGTTTTCAATATGATGTTGAGTAAGAGTGGTAAGAGGACTATGGCTGATTCATATTTGGCAGAAAACAAAATTCTGTAAAGCGACTATCCTTGAATCAAAAAAATAAATTTTTTTAAAAAGAAACAAAAAGAGTGGTAAGAGGAGAGTCTTGTCCCTAATCTGAAGGAGAAAGCATCTCATTTCTCAACATTAAATATGATGATAATTGTAGGTCTCTAAAAAAAAGTACATTTTCTTTACCAACTTGAGGACATTGCCCTCTGTTCCTGAGTTTTTATCATGAATGGGTATTGAATTTTGTCAAATGGTTTTTGTGTATCAATTGATATGATCATTGATTTTTCTTCTTAGCCTGTTGTGATGATTGATTTTCAAATGTTGAAAATCTTGCATACCTGGAATAAATCCCACTTGTCTGTAGTGTATAATTTCATTTATAATTTGTCATTTTTGAGTTACT
Source organism: Ovis aries (assembly GCF_016772045.2). Taxonomy (NCBI): domain Eukaryota; kingdom Metazoa; phylum Chordata; class Mammalia; order Artiodactyla; family Bovidae; genus Ovis; species Ovis aries. Next base: position 35,953,552 of record NC_056060.1, read on the forward strand.
AATTTTTTTGAGGATTTGGTTTTATTTTCATAAGAGATATTGATTGGTCTGTAGTTTTACTTTGCAATGTCATTTTCTGATTTGAGTATTAGGGTAATATTGGCCTCATAGAACGAGTTATGAAGTGCTCTCTCTGCTTCTATTTTTCTGGGGGGTATTATAGAGAATTGGTGTCATTTCTTCCTTGAATGTTTGATAGAATTCACCAAGAAAATTATCTGGATCTGGTGCTTTCTTTTTTGGAGGGTTATTAATCATTGAACAAAACTTTTTAACAGGTATAGCCATATTCAGATAATCTATTTGTCCTTGCGCATGTTTTGGTAGTTTGTGTCTTCCATGAAATTAGTATGTTTTATCTAAGTTACCAGTTCCTGTGGTCATAGAGTTATCTGTAGTATTCCTTTATTATCCTTTTAATGTCCATGGGATCAGTAGTAGTGACCTGTTCATTTTTGATGTTGGTAATTTGTGTCTTCCCTTTTTTTCCCTTGGTTAGCATGGCTAGAGGTTTATTAATATTATTGACCTTTTCAAGAACCAGTTTTTGGCTTTATTGATTCTTTCTATTGTTTTGCTATTTTCAGTTTCATTGATTCTGCTCTTATTATTTCTTTTTTTTCTACTTGCTTTGTGCTTAAATTTTTTCCTTTCTCTAGTGTTCTAAGGTAAAATATTGGTATTGATATCAGATCTTTCTTCTTTTCTAATATATACATTTAATATTGTAGCTTTCCCTCTGAGCCCTGGTTTCACTGCATTCCACAAATTTTGATGTTATATTTTTATTTAGTTCAAAATAATTTGTAACTTCTCCTGGAACTTCTTCTTTGACTTGTGTGTTATTTAGAAGTGTGTCATTTAATTTCCAAATAATTTGGGGTTTTTCAGTTATTTTATTATTGTGTTCTATTTTCATTCCACTGTCATCTGAAAACATACTTTGTATGTTTCATATTCTTTGAAATTTGTCAAAGTGTGTTTTATAACCCAGAATGTGGTCTTAGTGACTCTTCCATGTGATATTGAGAGCAGAAATGTGTATTCTCCTTGCGACCTCATAGACTGTAGCCCACCAGGCTCCCCCGTCCATGGAATTCTCCAGCAGGCTCCCCTGTCCATGGAATTCTCCCCTGTCTATGGAATTCTCCAGAATAGCTACTGGAGTGGGTAGCTATTCTCTTCTCTAGGAGATCTTCCTGACACAGGATTGAGCCTGGGTCTCCTGTATGGCAGGCTGGTTCTTTACCATCTGAGCCACTGGGGAAGTCCATATATTCAGTCTGCTGCTGCTGCTGCTGCTAAGTCACTTCAGTTGCGTTCAACTCTGTGCGACCCCATAGACAGCAGCCCCCCAGGCTCCCCCATCCCTGGGATTCTCCAGGCAAGAGTACTGGAGTGGGGTGCCATTGCCTTCTCCGATATATGCAATCTAGTACCTTATAATAGAAAATACCCAATTTCTCCCTTCCTTCCCTCGAGACATTACTATCACGGATTTCACTTACCATATGCTATAAGTACTCCACATGTTGTTGTTTGAATTACTTTAAATAAAGTTATTTTGAGATTAAGAATAAGAAAAATAAAAGCTTTATTTTACCTTCATTTATGCCTTCTCTGCAGAGACGGCAGCAGCACTCCACTCCAGTACTCTTGCCTGGAAAATCCCATGGACAGAGGAGCCTGGTAGGCTGCAGTCCATGGGGTTGCAAAGAGTCAGACATGACTGAGCGACTTCACTTTCACGTTTCACTTTCATGCATTGGAGAAGGAAATGGCAACCCACTCCAGTGTTCTTGCCTGGAGAATCCCAGGGACGGTGGAGCCTGGTGGGCTGCCGTCTATGGGGTCGCACAGAGTTGGACACGACTGAAGCGACTTAGCAGCAGCAGCAGCAGCATGCCTTCTCTGATGCTTTTCCTTTTTTTATATAGGTCCAGGTTTCTGTTCTAAATAATTTTCCTTCTCCTGAAGGAGCTTTTTTAACCTTCCTTGCAAGGCAAGTCTTCTGGAAATGAATTCCCTATGGTTTTGTCTGAAAAGCCTTTATTTCTCCTTCAGTTTTTAAAAAATTCACTTATTTTGGGCTGTATCAGGTCTTAATGGAATCTTTGTTGTGGTGCACAGGTTTCTGTCTAGCTATGGAACACAGGTTTAGTTTCCCCGTGGAATGTGATCTTAGTTTCACAGCCAAGTATCAAACCCACATCCCCTGCACTGTAAGGCAAATTTTTAACCGCTGGACCACCAGGGAAGTCCCTGTCCTTCAGTTTTGAAAGATTAATGCTCTGCATATAGAATGCTAGGTGGATGGTTTTTTCTATCAATTTAAATATTTCAATCCGATCTTTCTTGCTTGCATGGTTTCTGAAGAAAAGTCTGCTATAATTCTTGCCTCTTTTCCTCTAGAGTATTTCCCTGCTCTTGGCTTCTTTCAAGATCTTTTCTTTATCTTTGGTTATCTGCAGTTTGAATATGATATGCCTAAGTGTAGTTATGTTTTATCTTGCCAGTATTTATGTTGCTTGATGTTCCTTGAGCTTCCTGGATTTGTGATTTGGTTGTCTGTCATTAATTTTGGAAAGTTCTTGGACATTATTACTTCAAATATTTCTTCTGCTCTGCTCTTTTTTCCCTCCAGTATTCCAATTATGCATATGTTGCACATTTTGAATGTCTCACCATTCTTGGATATCCTTCTCTGTTTTTTGTTATTGTTATATTCTTCTCTTTGCATTTCACTTTAGGAAATTCCTATTGTCTTATCTTCAATCTCGCTGATTTTTTTCTTTGTCTTTGTCTAATTTACTGATGGATCCATCAAATATATGTTGTAATATTATTTATTTCTATTGTTTCCTTTTGAATCTTTCTTGATTTCCATCGCTCTGCTTATATTACCAACCTTTTCTTGAATGCTATCTACTTCTTCCATTAGACCTTTTGACACACTAGTCATAATTACTTTAAATCCCCTACTTGGTAATTCCAACATCTATGTCATATCTGAATCTAGTTCTGATGTTTGCTTTACCTTTTCAGACTGCTTTTACCTGCCTTTTGACATCTCTTGTAGTTTTTGGCTGAAAGCAGATGTTGTTTTGGGTAATAAGAACTGAGATAAATAATCCTTTGGCATGAGGTGGATTTTTTTTGGCTGCACCATAGCGGTGTGCAGAAATTCCCTGGCCAGGGATCAAACCCATCCTCCGAGCATTGGGAATGCAGTCTTAATCACTGGACCACTGGAAAAGCCCTGGCATGAGGATTTATGTTAGGCTGGCTAGAAACTGGTTGTGCTATGGTTGTTTCTTATAGCTGTAGATGTCAGATGCTTCAGATTCCTTTAATATCCTTGGTTTGTTTCCTCTCTTGACTTTGGGCTTTCCTAAGTACGTATCAGAGCTTACATCTTGCAGCTCTTTCAGCTGTAAGCCACTGTTATTTCACTGGAGCCCTGTTGATGTGGTAATACAGTGGGGGAGGGGAAGTGTTCTATAATCTAATGATTAAAGCTCTGCCTTTTAATGGGCCTGTCTCTCTGGGCTGTGATCTTCACACGTTTTTCCACTGGTATAGCTTTTTTCCCTTCTTTGGTGAGAAAGACTAGAGGGAGCTAGAGTGGGAGTAATATACTTCCCCCAACATAGGTAAGACAGGAAAAGCCTTTTCCCCAGTAGGAGGATCTTTCTTGAATTTTCACAAGAAATTAGTGGAATTTTTGGAGGTAGAAACCATGAAAGTATGGGGGAGGCGGGTTCTTCTAAAGACTGTGGCCTCCAGAAGTTTCTCACTCTGTGCTAGTCCTCACTCAGCTTCCAGAAATTCATCAAGGTTACCATTTCAGTGTTTCTCCCAGTTTGTTGCTGAGGCAGCTTCTGCCTCAGATAAACAGATCTTGGCTATAACTCTCTGGTTTCACTTGCATCTTTATTTCAATGTAGTTGACCTGTAACCTCAATTCTCTGATGGGTCCAAGCAAAGTCACTGGTTTTCAGGTGTTGGCTTTTTCCTGTGGTAAGGAAGGGAGGGATGACTTCCAAGCTCTTTACATGTTGGAGCTGAAACCAGAAGTCTCCTATTAGCCCACCCTTTTAAATGTATGTTTTTATTTATCTTATAATGCACATTATATGTTAGGATAATACACACAGATAATTTAAAACTAATAAAAATACTTTTGTAGAGTTGTGTGTTCAGAACATTTTAATGATGGAAAGAAAGTGAAAGTGTTAGTCGCTCAGTTGTGTCTGACTCTTTGCAACCCCATGGACCGTAGCCCGCCAGGCTCTTCTGTCCACAAGATTCTCCAGGCAAGAATACTGGAGTGAGTAGCCATGCCCTTCTCCAGGGGATCTACCTAACCCAGGGATCCAACCTGGGTCTCCTGCATTGCAGGCAGATTCTTTACCATCCAAGCCACCAGGAAAGTGCTCTTATGATGGAGGTATACAATAAAAAATGTTTGGAGACAGTGTACAAACCACAGTACTCAAAAATGGAGGAAATGGTTACCTGCTGCTAATTGCTGTGGCTCCATCACTGACAGATCCAGTCTCATGCCAAATTATAGCCAAAGGAGTGACCAGAAGCCTTAGGTCCCCAAGCTAAAGTGACAGAGCCAGCATGATTTACCCTTTGTTTATATTAACCAACAAAAACAGGTCTCAGACACTCCAGAAAACTAGGCAGTGAGGAGGGTATCTAGGCAAATCTAGCTAGTCTATGAATTAATCCTCAACAAGCTTGCTAACTGACCCTCACCAAACAGACATCTCTCATGAGGACACACAGTTGAGGGTCTCTAGGCTGGGGGTTTCCCAGAGGGCAGGCAGGGATGATTTCCTCTTTTTATTATATCCTTCAATCTCCCAGCCCTGTATATACTCAGAAGTCCAATTAGTGTCTGGTGAATTTAGCTGAGGTAGTATTGAAGGTAAATGTAGCATATTGGGGAATCTCTACCATTGCAAAAAATGTAACTCCATTCAAATACCTGAAGCAGACGGGAGAGAAAGCAGTGCAGCTGCTTCTGCCTTTCCAAGTTGTCAGCCCTGGAATTGGTGGCAGATGGGTGGACAAGGCTTCTGAACCTGTAGACCCAAGGAGAGAAAGCTACCCCTGTGACAGCTAAAAAATGTAGCCACAATTCCATTATTTGAGTCACTCTATAATATATTCCCTTATAAGAGGGGCAGGACACTCAGTAGTCAAGTGTCTCAGTTGGCAAGTAACAGAGGCCCAACTCTAACTTAAACCAAAAATGTTCTGTAACTGAATTTTCAAAGGTGATGATTGGGTTTAGACACACTGAATCCAGGCCTCAAACCACATCAAGACACACTTCCTAATATTATCTGTCTGTCTGTTTATCACCTCTGCCCTCTCCACCCACTCCTCCATCTGCTTCTTCTGAGTTGTCTTTACTCTCAAGCAGGTTACCTTCACAAAGGGGCAGAAATGGCCACAAGCAGCTTCAGGCTGACATTCTCCCGCTTAGTAACTCCTGGAGGAGAATGTGTTTCTTTCTCAATAGTTACAACGAAAGACTTGGCCCATATCTCTTGGCCTAGACTTGGTCATCTGCCCATTCCTGGTGGTCATCCAACCGCCTTCACTCTAGTTGCCCTAACAGCTGTGTGGAGCTGGGGGAAGGGGGAAGCCCACCAGTACAAGTGCTGACAGTAGGGTTGCTCTCCAGCTGAAAACTGAGGAATAATATCAGGAGAAGGGGGAACATATTGCAAGGATGCAAAATACTGGGGAGACAAAAATAACATGTTCACTATACCTTAATTGCTTTGCTTTTTAAGAGGAAAGAGTCTTATTTGAAATAATGAGAGTTTTCTATTTTATTAGGGAAAAATGGTTTTTAAAGACCACATTCTGGTAGTTGATGTTCTCTTTACTACATTTTTACTGCTTCTAGTTTTTATGTTTTGTTTTGTTTTAGTGCTGGGAGATAGAAAATTTTTTTAGAGAGACAGAAATGAATCATGAGTTATACTTAAATATCCAACTCAACTTTAACATTGCTGGGTTTTTCCTGAAGTTATTCACTTTTCTAATTTTACATATTTTCTTTTTAAGTGAAATCTCTCTTTGAAGCTTACTTGCTTTTGGCTGTGCTGGGTCTCCGTTGCTATGAGGGCCTTTCTCTAGTTGCGGCAAGCAGAGGCTACTCTCTAGTTGTGCACGGGCTTCTCATTGCAGCAGCTTCTCTTGTTGTGGAACACTGGCTCCAGAGCGAGGGTTCAATAGTTGTGTCTCAAGGTCTTAGTTACACTGAGAGCATGTGGGATCTTCCCAGACCAGGGTTCAAACCCATGTCTCCTGCATTGGCAGGTGGATTCTTTACCACTGAGCCAGCAGGGAGGCCCCCTGCATATTCTGTTTTACACTAAAAATATCCTAGTTCCTAATGACATTGATGTACATTATTTACTTTATCCTACATGTGAATGTTTTGAAGTAGTAACAATATTATTTTTATTTATTATGGTTCACATTTCATTATGGTTTGGGGTTTGACCTTAATATGTAAGGTTTAGCCTTTGATTGTATGGATCACAAAAAAACTGTGGAACATTCTTAAAGACATGAGATACCAGAACACCTTACCTCCCTCCTGAGAAATCTTTGTGCAGGTCAAAAAGCAACAGTTAGAACTGGACATGGAACAATGGACTGGTTCCAAATTGGAAAAGGAGTACATCAAGGCCGTATATTGTCACCCTGCTTATTCAACTTATATGCAGAGTATATCATACGAAATGCCAGGCTGGATGAAGCACAAGCTGGAATCAAGATTGCTGGAAGAAATATCAATAACCTCAGATATACAGATGATACCACCCTTATGGCAGAAAGCAAAGAGGAACTAAAGAGCCACTTGATGAAGGTAAAGGAGAAGAGTGAAAAAACTGGCTTAAAACTCAAGATTCAAAAACCTAAGGTCATAGCATCTGGTCTGATCACTTTATGGCAAATAGATGGGGAAACAATGGAAACAGTGACAGAAGTTATTTTCTTGGGCTCCAAAATCACTGCAGATGGTGACTGCAGCCATACAATTAAGAGATGCTTGCTTCTTGGGAGAAAAACTATGACCAACCTAGACAGCATATTAAAAAGCAGAGTCATTACTTTGCTGACAAAGGTCCATCTAGTCAAAGCTATGATTTTTCCAGTAGTCATGTATGGATGTGGGAGTTGGACTATAAAGAAAGCTGAGCACCAAAGAATTGATGCTTTTGAACTGTGGTGTTGGAGAAGACTCTTGAGAGTCCCTTGGGCTGCAAGGAGATCCAACCTGTCCACCCTAAAGGAAATCAGTCCTGAATATTCATTGGAAGGACTGATGCTGAAACTCTGATACTTTGGCCACCTGATGCAAAGAGCTGACTCATTTGAAAAGACTCTGATGCTGGGAAAGATTGAAGGCAGGAGGAGGGAACAACAGAGGATGAGATGGTTGGATGGCATCACTGACTCAATGGACGAGTTTGAGCAAGCTCTGGGAGTTGGTGATGGACAGGGAAGCCCGGTGTGCTGCAGTCCATGGGATCACAAAGTTCAGTTCAGTTCAATCATTCAGTTGTGTCCAACTCTTGGCGACCCCATGGACTGCAGCATGCTGGGCCTCCCTGTCCATCACTGGCTCCTGGAGTTTACTCAAACTCATGTCCATTGAGTCGGTGATGCCATCCAACCATCTCATCCTCTGTCGTCCCCTTCTCCTACTGCCCTCAATCTTTCCCAGCATCAGGGTCTTTTCAAAAGAGTCAGCTCTTTGCATGAGGTGGCCAAAGTATTGGAGTTTCAGCTTCAGCATCAGTCCTTCCAATGAATACTCAGGACTGATTTCTGTTAGGATGGACTGGTTGGATCTCCTTGCAGTCCAAGGGACTCTCAAGAGTCTTCTCCAACACCACAGTTCAAAAGCATCAATTCTTCTGCCCTCAGCTTTCTTTATAGTCCAACTCTCGCATCCATACATGACTACTGGAAAAATCATAGCTTTGACTAGATGGACTTTTGTCAGCAAAGTAATGACTCTGCTTTTTAATATGCTGTCTAGGTTGGTCATAGCTTTCTTCCAAGGAGCAAGTATCTTTTAATTTCATGGCTGTAGTCACCACCTGCAGTGATTTTGGAGTCCAAGAAAATAACGTCTGTCACTGTTTCCATTGTTTCCCCATCTATTTGCTATGAAGTGATGGGACCAGATGAGAAGGCAATGGAGAAGGCAATGGCACCCCACTCCAGTACTCTTGCCTGGAAAATCCCATGGATGGAGGAGCCTGGTAGGCTGCAGTCCATGGGGTCGCTAGGAGTCGGACATGACTGAGCGACTTCACTTTCACTTTTCACTTTCATGCACTGGAGAAGGAAATGGCAACCCAGTCCAATGTTCTTGCCTGGAGAATCGCAGGGACGGCGGAGCCTGGTGGGCTGCCGTCTATGGGGTCGCATAGAGTCAGACACGACTGAAGTGACTTAGCAGCAGCAGCAGCAGATGGGAGCAGATGCCATGATCTTAGTTTTCTGAATGTTGAGTTTTAAGCCAACTTTTTCACTCTCCTCTTTCACTTTCACCAAGAGGCTGTTTAGTTCTTTGTATTCTGCCATAAGGGTGGTGTCATCTGCATATCTGAGATTATTGATATTTCTCCCAGCAATCTTGATTCCAGTTTGTGCTTCATTCAACCTAGCATTTCTCATGATGTACTTTGCATATAAGTTAAAAAGCAGGGTGACAATATACAGGCTTGATGTACTCCTTTCCCAATTTGGAACTCCTTATTGCCAAATTCAGACTTGAAAAAAGTAGGGAAAACCACTATACCATTCAGGTATGACCTAAATCAAATCTCTTACGATTATAGAGTGGAAGTGAGAAATAGATTCAAGGGATTAGATCTGATAGACAGAGTGCCTGAAGAACTATGGATGGAGGTTCGTGACATTGTACAGGAGGCAGGGATCAAGACCATCTCCAAGAAAAGAAATGCAAAAAGGCACAATGGTTGCCTGAAGAGGCCTTACAAACAGCTGTGAAAAGAAGAGAAGCAAAAGGCAAACAAGAAAAGGAAAGATATACCCATTTGAATGCAGAGTTCCAAAGAATAGCGAGAGAAGAAAGTCTTCCTCAGCGATCAATGCAGAGGAATAGAGGAAAACAATAGAATGGGGAAGACTAGACATCTCTTCCAGAAAATTAGAAATACCAAGGAACATTTCATGCAAATATGGGCACAATAAAGGACAGAAATGGTATGGACCTAACAGAAGCAGAAGATGCTAAGAAGAGGTGGCAAGAATACACAGAACATACAAAAAAGATCTTTACATCCCAGATAATCACAATGGTGTGATCACTCACCTAGAGCCAGACATCCTGGAATGCAAAGTCAAGTGGGCCTTAGGAAGCATCACTATGAACAAAGCTAGTGGAGGTGATGGAATTCCAGTTGAGCTATTTCAAATCTTAAAAGATGATGCTGTGAAAGTGCTGCACTCAATATGCCAGCAAATTTGGAAAATTCAGCACTGGCCACAGGACTGGAAAAGGTCAGTTTTCATTCCGTTCCCAAAGAAAGGCAGTGCCAAAGAATGCTCAAACTACCACACAATTGCACTCATCTCACATGCTAGTAAAGTAATGCTCAAAATTCTCCAAGCCAGGCTTTAACAGTACCTGAACCGTGAACTTCTAGATGTTCAAGCTGGATTTAGAAAAGGCAGAGGAACCAAAGATCAAATTGTCAGCATCTGTTGGATCATTGAAAAGCAAGAGAATTCCAGAAAAACATCTGCTTTATTGACTATGCCAAAGCCTTTGACTGTGTGGATCACAAAAAACTGTGATCACAAAGAGTTGGACACAACTGAGTGACTAAACTGAACTGAACTTAGGATATATCCCCAAAGGAATAAACAGCCAACATTTTACATTGCAAGTCGCTTGAAAGAATTCATTTTATGTATGTGATCATGCCATCAATTTGATAAGCAGTTAGGTTCCTTTTCTTCAATTTGCTTTTAGCTTTTACAGATTGCTTTTTTCCCCCACTAAAATTAGTATACCAGTTTATTACTCTTTTAAGTATTAACCATTCTGTTTGGTGTGTAGTAGTATCACATTGTAGTGTTTCCCGTATGATTAATGATGTTGAGCATTTTCCCATGTATTTTTTGCCATTTGTATGAGGCTCCTATGGCTGCTATAATATATTACCATAAACTTGGTAGCTTAAAATAAGAATTTTATTCTTTCACAGTTACAGATTGCTTTTTAAAATTGCATTTTCTTCAATTTGGTTTTAATTCTATAAAATGTACATTGTTCCTAAGTCAAAATTATTTTAAAACAGATATATTCAGAGTTTTACTTCCATCCCTATATTCGCCACTTAATCCTTTCCTCCCCTATAGGTAACCTTTTAAAAAATTATTATTTGGGGTTTGCCCTTCCATTGATAAGAGCTTCAAGGGGGTGGTGTGTGTGCTGTGATCTATGCACGACTTTCCATCTAGTAGGTGAGACAGATCCTTGAGCTCAGGGAGATTCATTCACTGAGCTCACTCACCCGGATTGTTGTATTAGGGAAGACAGAAAAACAGAGAGGGCTATATCACCAAGATAGCAAGGCTTCTTGAAGCGGTGAAGGACAAAGTTAAAACCAAAACACAGAATCTATAATTATTTCAAAAGTTAAAATACAAAGCATGACACATCCAAACAAACACAAGAGCACCCCCTGTTGGCCTCTGTTGGGATGCATATAACTGGTAGTGCCTGGATTTGAAAACTGCTCGGACCAGGGTGTCACGTTGGGTTAGCTTTATTAAAGAAGCATACCTACCAACAGACTGGGAGGCCTTCGAGGCTCATGTCAAATTTATTCTTGGCTCTCCCTAGCTCTCAAGTCCTGTGGCCCTTGGGACACATGCTGATACTAAATATCTATGTTACCACATCTTGGGGAAAAAGATCCTTACTTTCCCTCCTGCACCTCTTTTCCTGGCTTAGAAAACAAACAAACAAGAGCTGTGTTTTGTACTGTCCCTTGGTCAAAGCTGAGACAATAGTGACACTGTCCTAACTCTCAAGGTGCTCCCTTACTCAGACAGTATATCACTGTGAGGGATCAATGTGGGACAGTGAGAAAAGGAGCCACGCACCTGGCTTCTCCTGCCTGCTAGCTGTGTGTCCTTGGGCAAATTCTTAACCTCTCTGAGTCTTGGTGTTCTCATCCGAAAAATAAGAATGATAGTATCCAGTTCATGGGCGTTTCTGAGGTTTAAGTGAGTGGTGTGTGTAAAACTCCTGATATGGGATGCCAGTACTGCATATGAACCTCAGTAAATAATAGCTACTATTATTATTTCCTTTTTGCTTCACAGGAAATTTGTGAGAATCCCCGATTTATCATTGGTGGAGCCAATAGAACTGACATCTGCCAAGGAGATCTAGGTAGGAAAGTTCCTCTGGTCCTATTTAGCCAAACAATCAAGGTGTGACTAAGAGGTATGATCCTTTTATAGTAAGTAAAGGGACAGTAATCTGGTTTTGCTTGTAATGAATTTGGGGGAGGTAGTTTTGATAACATTATTTAAACTCATTCAGCTCTGTGTTGGTGATTACTTCATTTAATTTCTGTCCCTCCTACCTTTCTCACCAGCTCTTTACGTTGTGTCACAACAGGAGGTCGCCTCCTCTCCAGAGTCTCCAGGACACTCACACACCCCACTCAGCAAGACAAAAGCCCTGTTTCTAGCAGGACCCACCTTCCTTAAAGGGCTTCCCTGGTGACTCAGTGGTTAAGAATTAGCCTGCTAGTGCAGGAGACAGGAGTTTGATCCCTGGGTCAGAAAGACTCCCTGGAGAAGGAAATCCCTTCTCCAGGAGTCCCCACAGTGGAGCAGTGGGGTCCCCACTCCAGTGTCCAGGCTCCAGAGGAGCCTGGCAGGCTAAGTCCATGGAGTCACGAGGAGTCAGACATGACTTAGAGACTAAACAACAACAACCCTTCTTAGAAAGCAGCTCTGAAATTGTGTGCCATGCATGTCCCTTGGGCATGCAGAATCGATATGCTCACAAAAAGTGCTTTCATAACTCGAACTCTTGTTTAAACTGCCCCAGAATAGCTCCGTTTTAAACAAGCTTTTCAACAAAGGCAACGCCTGCCATGTGGATGAGCATCCAATTTTGTCTGGTTAATTAGCTTGGCTGCTTCCTTTATCTCAGCCTCTTATTTGGAAGGTATTGTCTTTAGTGTGAACTGCAGAAAAGTGCTGTGAAGTAACGTTGGAGGAAACAAATATCAACAGACACAATTTAGAACTTGAGGGAAAAGGGGCACTCAAGGCCAAACTGCTCAAGGCCAGATGAAAGGAATTTAGCTAATTTGGTCCTGGAAGGAGAGGCTGAAGAGGGTTTGAATATCTGACTTCCTGCACTTGAAGGAAGGCTGCCTGCAGAGCCCTGCCCAGCTAATAACCTGGGCCTTCCAACCGACATGCTGTTTCAGAAAGGCTGGCTGCTTGGGAGGTGGGAAGTGGGGAGGGTGGTAGTGGTGGTGGGAGGAGGCCTGTGGAGGCTCTCAGCCTCCCCTCTGCAGACTCAGAAATGCCTTGACATCCCACACAGCACAACAAAGGCCTTGCATAATCTAGCCTGTGTTCTGTTAGTGTTCCTGGCCTGCCACTTGGGCATTCACACACACACATGCACACACTAACAGGGCAAAGTGCCACCTCCAAATACTAACCAGCTTTCCTTACAGTACTAATGGGCTGGTCTGATGGCTCTCAGATGCTCAGATCCTGCAGTCACATTGCAAAGGTGCAGGGCAGGCAGCTTCCTTACAGGTGTTAGAAAGAATGACCCAATTATGACCCCCACTGCTCAGTTTCCACTGAGGTCCAGATAGAGGTCTGAGCTTATACTGCAGCCAGAGGAATTGCCTATAGCCTTCAGGAAAGCAGTCACGAGGGAGTAAGTTACCCTGTTGATGGCATAGTCCAGGGACTGCGGTCACACTCCTTTCCTTGGCTGATACCTCCGTAAGGTCAGATCTGGAAGCAGGACAGTGAGAGTCAAGTGTACGCCCTTCTCCAGAAAGCAGAGCAGCTGATGGGGATGGGGTCTCCTTCTTCCCTGGAGGTGTGGGCCCTCCTGTGACCTGTGCCACGTGTTTGCCTGCAGGGGACTGCTGGTTTCTTGCAGCCATCGCTTGCCTGACCTTGAACGAGCGTCTGCTTTTCCGGGTCATACCCCATGATCAGAGTTTCACCGAAAACTACGCGGGGATTTTTCACTTCCAGGTGAGGTCAAGGGACTGTAGTTAAGAGGGCCAGTGGGCCGTCCACCTACCAAGTATCCTGGGCTTGACTTCCCAGTGGCTCCAGGAAAGATTCCCACCCACCCAGCCAGCTATGGCTGTGGGCAGTGACCCCCTTCAGGCCTCAAGCCTGTGAGGAAGTAGTTGTTTATTTCTTCCTACCCTCAACCCCCTACACCTTCCGTTAGGCCCCAGAAATGTTAGAGGATATCCTGTTTGCTGGCCTGTTGGTCTATTTTTACCCTTCCAGCTGTCAGGCTTCTGTGTGATAACCAGAAGCCCTTCTCAAGTAAATCCCTAAGACACTGGCACTAGGAATCCAGAGGGCCCTTGAGGCTGCAAAAGAAATGCCCACACAAGTCTATACCCACACTATCATTCACCCATTCCGGGCTCTGGAAGAAAAGTCTGGTTAATCTGGGGACCAGGCTTCTGGCTTGGCCCAGCAATGAGTCTTTTGGTTTCAGAATAAGTTCAGACACTGGAAACTTTCTGGATCCAAATTGTCCTAGCAAAGAGCCAAACCTCATGCTGACCCAGAACTGAAATGAGCTTCTTATGTGGGCACTTGTATCTATGGGTGTTCTGAGGCTTCTGAACAGCCCTGAAGGCTCCCAATGTCCTGGACTGACCCAGATCATCAGTTGATCTTGTATCCCAGGATGGAAGGCCTCAGAAAGGGTCTTCTCTGCAGGTTTAGGATCAGACTCCTGCTGCTATCCCAATGTGGACAGGGCCGCGGGGTCCCAAGTCTTGTTTTTTCCCTATGCCATCAAGCTGCTCACTCCCCTTGGGTATTTAAAAGGTCTGAAACCAAAAGGATCAGAAACACAAAGACCACACAGATTTTTGCCTTCTTGTTCATAGGAGAGTAAATGTCATTAGAAGGAAATTAAACTACTTTTGGCTTTCTTGGGTTAAAACCAATTTGTTCAAGAAAGAACATCATCTAGAATTGGGATTACTGGACAGTGTTCCTGGTTTAACCAGAGTATATTCTGGGTCACCTTCCATTTCCATGTCAATCCTTCTTCTTCAACAACAATTCCTACCTTATTTGTCATCAAGAAGTACATAAATTATACGTCACCTTCTCCTAGACCAGGGCTTCTCAGCCCTGACTGCATATGAGGATCAGCTGAGATAACTAAAAGTACTGATACCTAGGCTGTCCCCAGACCTACAGAGCAGAAGGAAAATCTCAAGCCCTCAGATACACATGGAGTACCTACCATCCCCTGTACTGAGCTGGACTGTGTGGAAGAAGCATAATGGTTTGTAACATACTTCCTGCCCTCAAAGAGGTCACAGTCTGCTTAAAGAAAGATTCACCCTCTCTAAACCCAGAATAGTGTGAACAAGAGGAATGTGGGGTAGGGACGCATTTCCTGCTGGTAATCTGAGGATGGCACTGTGCTTGATGCTTCTGTGCAGTTCTGGCGCTATGGAGACTGGGTGGACGTGGTTATTGATGACTGCCTGCCAACTTACAACAATCAACTGGTTTTCACCAAATCCAACCATCGCAATGAGTTCTGGAGTGCTCTGCTGGAGAAGGCTTATGCTAAGTAAGACGGGGATAGGAAATCTCTAGTTTCCATAGTGAGCTCTTTAATCCTCCCTTCTTGGTGGCACTACAGATCCTGGATCCCAGTATTATTTC
The DNA here is from genome assembly GCF_016772045.2 of Ovis aries. Classification (NCBI taxonomy): domain Eukaryota; kingdom Metazoa; phylum Chordata; class Mammalia; order Artiodactyla; family Bovidae; genus Ovis; species Ovis aries. The sequence goes on from NC_056060.1 coordinate 35,968,567, forward strand.
TCTGGAACTCAAATCCCAGAGCCTTGGTTGGCTCAAACTCATGAGCTCACTATATATACATATTTGTATGTATATATATATATAACTTTTTATTCTGTATTGGGGTATAGCTGATTAACAGTGTTGTGATAGTTTCAGGTGAACAGTGAAGGGACTCAGCCATATGTATACATGCATCCATTCCCCCCAAACTCCCCTCCCATCCAGGCCGCTGCATAACACTGGAGCTCAGAATATATGAATAAAAGCCATGTTGCCTCTCAGAAGTTCCACTCCAGCTACTAATGGCTTTAATGGAGCCCTACTTCAGATTTCGAGTATAGTGGAAAGAGAACTATCAGGAAGTGGGAATAGCAGGTTCCAGTCCCAGTGTTTCTCCTCTCTGTGGCCTCAGCTGGTCACACAGCCTCTGGGGCTCCGTCTCTCCATTGTGAAGAAAGGGAATCATAGTATCTGTTCAAAAGCTTACAGAGTTGTTGGAGAATTTGGATAAGGCAGCATCACAGGACCCAAGAGTAAAGTCCTGGAGCCAGGGGTACTGGGGTCATGTTTCCTGGAACCCTGTGACCCCAGACTAGTCTTCATCCTATCTCTCAGGCTCCATGGTTCGTATGAAGCCCTGAAAGGCGGGAACACTACAGAGGCCATGGAGGACTTCACGGGAGGAGTGACAGAGTTTTTTGAAATCAAGGATGCTCCCAGAGACATGTACAAGATCATGAAGAAAGCCATCGAGAGGGGTTCCCTCATGGGCTGCTCCATTGATGTAAGTCTGGGGTGTGGGGTGCAGGACAGGGTGCTGCCAGCTACTGGGAAGACTTACCCAGTGAACAGCAGCACAGGGCTTTCCTCTGGGATGGGGTGAACTTTCTGTTTTAGGAAGCAGAAAAGTAGCTCTCAACTTTGAAAACTGGGAATTTCTCAAGGGAGAAGTTTCTGGAGGTTTTCAATAAAGATCCTAGAATTTAGGTGGAAATAGGCCTCCAGGGTTTCTCTTACCTTAAGATGGTAGGTGTTGCAGGAGGGCAGACACACTGAAACCATAATCACAGAAAACTAGTCAATCTAATCACACTAGGACTACAGCCTTGTCTAACTCAATGAAACTAAGCCATGCCCTGTGGGGCCATCCAAGACGGGCGGGCATGGTGGAGAGGTCTGACACAATGTGGTCCACTGGAGAAGGGAATGGCAAACCACTTCAGTATTCTTGCCTTGAGAACCCCGTGAACTATATGAAAAGACAAAATGATAGGATACTGAAAGAGGAACTCCCCAGGTCAGTAGGTGCCCAATATGCTACTGGAGCACTGACTCGATGGACGTGAGTCTGAGTGAACTCTAGGAGTTGGTGATGGACAGGGAGGCCTGGTGTGCTGCGATTCATGGGGTTGCAAAGAGTCAGACATGACTGAGCGACTGAACTGAACTGAACTGAACTGAACCGGCCTCCAGGGCTGGTGTTTCTCAGTTCCAGCATGCCCCTAGTAAGCTGGCCACACACTGGGCTATGGACCTGAACCTACCAGTTCCCTAAGAAAGCCTCCCAGTCACTGAACTTTGATCATATCTCGCACGTGGGACACAGGCTTTGTGTTGTAATCTGGGAGAAGCTCAGCCTGCAGTCCACCTCTCAACAAAGTGGTATGAACTGAGACCAGAGCCAAGGGTAAGGGGATGGCAGACTGGCCAGGAGATGCACCTTCCCTGGGGGTTAGTCAGTGTATTCTAACAGTCTTGGTTATCTCTCTTTGTGAGGAAGGGGCCCAAGCTGAATTCCTGTTCCCTCCTCTCCTAGTACACCCAGTAGATGGGAAAGCTTGGGAAGATGAAGCACCCATGGACAAACGTTTTCTTTCTGCATCACTGTTCTCCATCTTTTCTCCATTCATGCTCTACTTATCTCTCCTCTGTTTCTTTGTCTATCCCCTCCCTTCTTTCTCTCTCCTTCCCTTTCTATCACCCTCCTTTGTTTACTCTCTCTCCCTCTCCTGGACTGTCCCCTGCCCTCCCTGTTGGGCCTCAGGATGGCACAAACATGACCTATGGAACCTCTCCTTCTGGGCTGAAAATGGGGGAGTTGATTGAACGGATGGTGAGGAATATGGATAACTCGCGGCTCAGGGACTCAGACCTCATCCCTGAGGGATGCTCAGATGACAGACCAACTCGGGTGTGTACTCCTCCCACCTGTATGGCCCGGTGTGTTGTGTGGTGTCAGACCTTCCTCAGCAGCCGGCACCGCCCACGTGGGCTCCTCCTGGGGCCTTCCAGGGGTCTGGGTTGGAATCTCTTGCTTGCTCCAAGGCTCCTGAGGAATGGAGGGGGGAGACAGCTTTTGGAGGGAATCTCTGGTGGGGGAGGGGATGGGGTTCCTTCATACTCCATGGTCAAGGCAGTTTCTCTGATATTGAATTAACAGGCATAAATATTTATGAGAGAGATTTCATTTATTTGTAAAGTATTTCTCTCCTTCTAGTTCATTCATTTATGTATTTGACACTTATTTACTGAGCTCCTACTAGGCTCTCTTCTAACAAAGAAAATTCTCTCCCATTTGTTTAGAATTCTAAGGAACGAGCAGTCTCCACACACTCCCGCTACCCCCTGCCCAGAGCTTATATTCTAGTAGTTTTGGAAGTAATACATACTATACAGTAAATCAGAGGAAAAATGAACCTATTTTTTCCCTATCTGAGGATAATAACATTTGGCATATGTCCTACTAGGATTTTTCTGTGCATACACCTAATCTAAATTTTTATTTTAAAAATGCAGTCATACTGTATGTACCTCTTTGCAGCAAGCTACTTTTTCAGCTAGCTTTATATACCTAATGTGTCAACAAGAATCACATTCTTAGTGTGTCTTCTATAACATTTTTTGTGGCTGTTCAATAGTCCAACATTGTAGTTGGACTCCAAATAAATTGTAGTTTTTTTACCCCATAACTTATTATTGGGAATTTAAATACTTTCTTTTTCTGTTTTGGCTGTAGTTTTTAAATGTTACAGCTAACATCCTATTAGATACATCTTTGTGTCCATCCAGGACACTTTTCTTTGGACAGATGGCCAGTAGTGGAATAGCTGGGAATGCATATGTAATGCCACAGAGTCACTTCAAGTGGTTTCCCTGGTCCAAAACTGAGAGATTTATGAACCTCCTGCCCCCCTCCCTTTATATTCACATGGTCTGGGTCCTCTAAAGACTGAAATCTGGAAGAGTTTGAGATGCCAAAAGCCTTGGCTCCTCATATACCCCTCACTTTGAAAAGGGCTCCAGGCTACCTCTTAAAGCTGTCATGTCACTAGGCAGAGTGAAGCCACAGAGATCCATCTAGGGCTCACTGGGTTTTGGCCCTCCTACCCTTCTGCCAAGGATCTCTTGTGGCTGCAAATCTCAGATGGAAGAGACTTCCCTGCTCCTTGAGGCTCAGTCATGTCTGAGCAGGACTCTCCTCTGGCTGCCTTGGAATTCTCTGCCTGGGTGCAGGAACTTTTAATTTCTTTCTTTTTTAAAATTTTTGGCCACATCACATGGCACGTGGGATCTTTGTTCCCCAATCAAGGATCAAACCCGCACTCCCTGCATTGCAGGTATGGAGTCCTAACCACTGGACCACTAAGCAAGTCTACTTTTAATTTCTTGAATATGTTCTAGGGTGGGTGGAGAAGGTGAGGGGATATAAAGATAAAAGGTTAGACCTCCATGTTTCATCTAACCCCTCTTCTCAATCCCTTTCTCTTCCAGGAATAGTCAACCCTGGGTGGGCTCAGGGAAGGGGAGCCTGACCCAAAGCAGCCTCTATCCACCCCCACTTCTTCCTTTGAAAGACCCAAGAGATCCAGAAAGGAGGGCCAGGCACGCTCACACTCACCTCGCGGCCCCAGCCTCCACATTGTTCTCCAAGCTGGTCAAGGGACCAGCTTGACGGAAACACCTTGTCTGGGCTGCATATTCTTGGCTCTCTTAAAGGGCTAGTGACGGTCTTCTCATGGCTAGGAGGCATGCTTCCAGGGCATGGAGGAGTGCTTGTCTTCACTGAACCTAGGATGTGAACCACTGTGAACTTTGTCTCAGGAAACAAGCCCTGACAGGCTGTCTGGTTTTCACTCCACAGACGATTGTTCCAGTTCAGTATGAGACAAGAATGGCCTGTGGGCTGGTCAAAGGCCATGCCTACTCAGTCACTGGGCTGGAGGAGGTGAGCCTGGCGGGGTATGAAGGGTTAGGACTTGAGGGGCTACTTGGGGGAACCTCCTGAAGTCAGGACTTGGCTTTCTGTGCCCTTTCGCATCTGCAGAATTTGCCTCCCATCAGGTACTCAGGCTGAGTGCCTGGGGTTAGAGGAGACTACTGGGACTTGTAGGTGGATCTTGCCACAAGACAGTGCTCAGTTTATGTTTATTTTTAGTGCTAAAGATAGCAATTGCCCCAACATTTCCAAAGAACAAATAGAAATCACTTTGGTTTTATGAAATTAATTTCATGGGCTCTTGTGTTTCTTATTTTTCATGGTCAGTAATGATGTTTTGCTCCCACTGACACATCTGGCCTTAACTGGGTCACAGCAGAGACAGGGAGTTTGTCAGGCCCCTTGTGCACAGTGGGCAGTTGTGCCCTGGTCATAGGGATGGGCAGAGAGGGGCAGTTGTCCACAGCAGCCCATGCTGCAAACAGGAGGAAGGGGCCCCTTTTTCTGATTGATCTACTTACAGGGGACATTTTCTGTCATTCTTCAGCCAGCAGGGACGTTTTTTTTCTATTAATAATTCACGAAGAGACACCTAACTGCCAGCAGAGCCCTACATTGTATGCCTTGCCTCCTCCACCCACGCCACCCAAATTTCTAAATGGCCAGTTGTTCACTGTGAAAATCACTTCTTAGAAGATGGCAAGGTGATGGTCAAGCCTAACTCCTGTGAGCTCGTGCTAAGGTTCTGCCATTTCACAGCAAACTTGTGATTAGTCTCCTTGACCAAGCAGGACAGCTCCCTGTATGGGATCCTCTCCCCACTCCCACCCCAACCCTCAGGGCAAGACAGAAGACCCCTCACCCCCTTCAGAAAGGTTCCAGAGCAAGAGAGCTTTTCCTCTTTGCCCAAGGCCCTGTACAAGGGTGAGAAAGTGAAGCTGGTGCGGCTGCGGAACCCCTGGGGCCAGGTGGAGTGGAATGGCTCCTGGAGTGACAGGTGGGTGAGGGGACCCCATGAGTAGGGGACAACAGGACCTGGGACAAGATTGGGTTGGGGACCAAACCATAACAGTACTTACAAATGCTTGGTCTAAAATCACCCTTAAAACCAATGATCCATAGAAGAGGAAAGGGGGTGTGGCTCTAGGGAAGGACTGGGAACAGAAGGGGTGTAGCTCCAGGGTAGTGCTGGGAGCAGAGCTTCGGGAACCTGGGACCCCAAGAGCTTGCTGATGGCCATTGAGGGGAAAGGAAAGATCCTAGAGAGCATGGGCCATGTCCAGGCAGGAGGGGAGTCTGGATGCAGTGGTCTGACTGGACAAGTAATTTTCTTTCTCGTAATTATCTATAAAATGGGGAAAATGTTAGCACCTACCTGGTGGGCTGTTACGAGGAGAAAATGTGATGGTGTTGCAGAGAGCTTAGCCAGTGCTAAGATTTCCTCTCCCTCACTGGCCCTAGGAAGAGACGAATAGGTCCTTTGAAAGAACTGTACTACTTATTACTGGGAGCAAGTGACTGGAAGCAGCTAAAACAGCACACAGAGGGAGGAAGCTATTGTGAAGGCTCCAGAACCTTCACAAAGCTTTTTTTGTTCCACCCCAATCGCTGGGTCCTGACTGCCTCTCTGCAGGGAGAGTGGGCCCTGGAGCTCCTTTATTCCCAAGGGGGCAGAGCAGGACTCCTTAGCTGAGAAGGACCTCAACCAGGCTGTGTGTACCCTCAGCCCCTGTGCTAATTTTAACATACCTCTCATCTCAGGGCACCATAATTACTGGCTTGTTTGGACATTCATTCACTTAGCAAGTATGTGTTGAGCACTTACTGAATCCCAGGCACAATCCGAAGCACTGGAGGTATGCTGTGAATAGGCAACTTTGCTGGGTAGACCAATAAGTTGCTGATCCTGGTCTCCTCACTGTTCCCTTCCTTTATCCGTGTGACAAATCCCAGACACCTCATTGTGCAGTATGTGTTAGGCCCCATGCTTCTGTCTGGGGACTTAGAAATTAACACAGAGATTCAGACCCTGCCCTATAGGCCTTAAGGTCTAGTGGGAAGGACAGAAAAACACTAATCATTGAGATAAATGCTATAGTTAGGGTCACAAAGCAGGAGCCCTTCTCATAGTATGAGGGGACAGGAAGGTAGCAAAAGGTTGCCTGGAGGGATGGCATTTGAACTGGGTTCTCTGTTCTGGAAGGGTCCCTGGTGCCCCATAAGTCTACCAGCCCACTGGTCCCAGTCACCCACAGGGACCCTCGCTATGTTCTCCAGTCTCAGATCTTGGGGTCCACTTTCTGCCAACTCCTCCACTTCAGGGACTGCTTACAAGTGGAACTCAGCTTCAGTCACTTAAGGAGAGTTCCCTCCCCGACCCACTGCGTCCCTCCTGCTGGTCTCAGGAATCTCCATGTCCCCTTCAGTATTCCTTGATTCCAAGCACTTCTTCAATCCCTAACCTCTCCAGAGACAATCCAGTTTAGCTTCATTCTTCTCACAAAGGTACTTTAGTTCCTCCTTCTTTGGGAGAGAGTGTGTAAAACTGCCCAGCCTTTAAAAAATACAAAACTGGGATGTTTCTTGGGGTGGCAGGAGGAAGGAGAAGTTGACCTGTTTAGTCTTTCTCTCAGTAAATCAGATAGTTACTTATTAGATGACAGGCCTGTTCTAAAAGTTTTACATGCAATATTTCATCTCTTGCTCATCACAGCACTACGAGTAGGTGACACAATCATTTCCCTTTTGCAGTTGAGAAAACAGAAACTGCGATAGGTGAAGTGACTTGCCCAGGGTTACAGCTAGTACTGGTATAATTAAATTGAAATCCCAAGTTACCTGTTTCCAGGGCCCAAATCCTAACTTGAAAGGGTGAGGAATGGTTAAAGTTTTAATCAGAGAAAAGTCTGCTGCTGCTGATGCTAAGTCGCTTCAGTCGTGTCCGACTCTGTGTGACCCCATAGATGGCAGACCACCAGGCTCCCCTGTCCCTGGGATTCTCCAGGCAAGAACACTGGAGAAAAGTCAGGCCCTCAAAAACCATTTTAAAAGATTGGTCTTAATCCTGAGGATGGTGGGAAGCGATTATGGGGTATCAGGTCAGATTTGCATTTTGGTGGTTCACACTGGCTGCAGTTGGGAGAGAAGCTATTTTGTTCATATTTCTCTGACACCTCCTGGCCCAGCTCATATCGGGCCTTCCCTTTCTTTTCCCTTTCATCACACCTCCATCATCCCTCCAGCTGGAAGGACTGGAGCTATGTGGACAAGGACGAGAAGGCCCGTTTGCAGCACCAGGTCACTGAGGATGGAGAGTTCTGGTGAGTCCAGGATCCAAGAAGACTCTGAAGGGTAAGGGATGGGGTGGGCACTGAAGTCTCAAACCTCCAACCCCAGAAAATGGCCATCAGATTCCAGCCCTTGGGATATCTGAGCCCTATTCTCCAAATCCAGCCAGAGACCTGGCAAGACTGAGGGTTTTGAGAGCAGTCTGAAAGTTATGGTGATGACCGGGCCCCAGACCAAGCCAGTGCGCTATAGCTCCCGCGGTGTTGTAACACTCTACCATACGCACTGCTCCAGCCACTTGCTCCTGGCCTTGGTGGAGCTGTTTTCTGAGTGGAGGAAGCCCTAGTTACTCAATTCACTCGATGCCACTCTCACCATCACTCTGATCATTTCTCCTGAGCCTTCAAGTCTCAGATTAAAGGGAACTTTCTTCTGGACCCACTTGTTTTCCTCAAGATTGGGATTAATTTGTGATACTCATCACCTTTATTTTTTTAATTAATTAATTTTACTTTACAATATTGTATTGGTTTTGCCATACATTGACTTGAATACACCATGGGTCTACATGTGTTCCCCATCCTGAACCCCCCTCACACTTCCCTCCCCATCCCTTCCTTCTGGGTCATCCCAGTGCACCAGCCTCGAGCACCCTGTATTATGCATTGAACCTGGACTGGCAATTCATTTCACATATGATAATTTACATGTTTCAATGACATTCTCCCATATCATCCTGCCCCCACCCTCTCCCACAGAGTCCAAAAGACTGTTCAATACATCTGTGTCTCTTTTGCTATCTTGCATACAGGGTTATTGTTACCATCTTTCTAAATTCCATATATATGCATCAGTATACTGTATTGGTGTTTTTCTTTCTGGCTTACTTCACTCTGTATAATCGGCTCCAGTTTCACTCACCTCATTAGAAGTGATTCAAATGTATTCTTTTCAATGGCTGAGTAATACTCCATTGTGTATATGTACCACAGCTTTCTTATCCATTCATCTGCTGATGGACATCTAGGTTGCTTCCATGTCCTGGCTATTATAAACAGTGCTGTGATGAACACTGGGGTCCACGTATCTCTTTCAATTCTGGTTTCCTCAGTGTGTATGCCCAGCAGTGGGATTGATGGGTCATATGGAAGTTCTATTTCCAGTTTTTTAAGGAATCTCCACACTGTTCTCCATAGTGGCTGTACTAGTTTGCATTCCCACCAACAGTGTAAGAGGGTTCCCTTTTCTCCACACTCTCTCCAGCACTTATTGCTTGTAGATTTTTGGATTGCAGCCATTCTGACTGGTGTGAAATGGTGCCTCATTGTGGTTTTGATTTGCATTTCTCTGATAATAAGTGTTGAGCAACTTTTCATGTGTTTGTTAGCCATCTGTATGTCTCCTATAGAAAACTATAAAACACTGGTGAAAGAAATCAAAGAGGGTACAAATAGATGGGAAAATATACTGTGTTCATGGATTGGAAGAATCAATATAGTGAAAATGAGTATACTACCCAAAGCAATCTATAGATTCAATGCAATCCCTATCAAGCTACCAACAGTATTTTTCAGAGAACTAGAACAAATAATTTCACAATGTGTATGGAAATACAGAAAACCTCAAATAGCCAAAGCAATCTTCAGAAAGAAGAATGGAACTGGAGGAATCGACCTGCCTGACTTCAGTCCCTACTACAAAGCCACAGTCATCAAGACAGTATGGTACTGGCACAAAGATAGAAATATAGATCAATGGAACAAAATAGAAAGCCCAGAGATAAATCCACGCAGCTGTGGACACCTTTGACAAAGGAGGCAAGAATATACAATGGAGAAAATACAATCTCTTTAACAAGTGGTGCTGGGAAAACTGGTCAACCACTTGTAACAGAATGAAACTAGAACACTTTCTAACACCATACACAAAAATAAACTCAAAATGGATTAAAGATCTGAATGTAAGACCAGAAACTATAAAACTCCTAGAGGAAAACATAGGCAAAACACTCTCTGACATAAACCACAGCAGGATTCTCTATGACCCACCTGCCAGAATATTGGAAATAAAAGCAAAAATAAACAAATGGGACCTAATTAAAATTAAAAGCTTCTGCACAACAAAGGAAGCTATAAACAAGGTGAAAAGACAGCCTTCTGAATGGGAGAAAATAATAGCAAATGAAGCAACTGACAATCAACTAATCTCAAAAATATACAAGCAACTCATGCAGCTCAATTCCAGAAAAATAAACGACCCAATCAAAAAATGGGCCAAAGAACTAAATAGACATTTCTCCAGAGAAGACATACAGATGGCTAACAAACACATGAAAAGATGCTCAACATCACTCATTATCAGAGAAATGCAAATCAAGACCACAATGAGAGGTACCATTTCATGCCAGTCAGAATGGCTGCTATCCAAAAGTCTACAAGCAACAAATGCTGGAGAGAGTGTGGAGAAAAGGGAACCCTCTTACACTGTTGGTGGGAATGCAAACTAGTACAGCCACTATGGAGAACAGTGTGGAGATTCCTTAAAAAACTGGAAATAAAACTGCCTTATGACCCAGCAATCCCACTGCTGGGCATACACACCAAGGAAACCAGAATTGAAAGAGACACATGTACCCCAATGTTCATCACAGCACTGTTTATAATAGCTAGGACATGGAAGCAACCTAGATGTCCATCAGCAGATGAATGGATAAGAAAGCTGTGGTACATATACACAATGGAGTATTACTCAGCCATTGAAAAGAATACTTTTGAATCAGTTCTAATGAGGTGGATGAAGCTGGAGCCGATTATACAGAGTGAAGTAAGCCAGAAAGAAAAACATCAATACAGTATACTGATGCATATATATGGAATTTAGAAAGATGGTAATGATAACCCTGTATGCGAGACACCAAAAGAGACACAGATGTATAAAACAGACTTTTGGACTCTGTGGGAGAGGGAGAGGGTGGGATAATTTGGGAAAATGGCATTGAAACATGTATAATATCATGTAAGAAACAAATCACCAGTCTAACTTCGATGCAGGATACAGGATGCTTGGGGCTGGTGCACTGGGGTGACCCAGAGAGATGGTATGGGGAGGGAGGTGGGAGGGGGCTTCAGGATTGGAAACTCATGTACACCCGTGGTGGATTCATGTTGATGTATGGCAAAACCAATACAGCATTGTAAAGTAAAATAAAGTAAAAAAAAATAAAATGTGGTCCAAAGAACTAAACAGACATTTCTCCAAAGAAGACATACAGATGGCTAACAAACACATGAAAAGATGCTCAACATCACTCATCACCTTTAAAATTGCTTGCTTTATTGTCTGTGCTTCCCCAACTACCTGTGCCTGGTAGTACTTGGGCCCAGTGGAGAGGCACACAGGACCACTGTGGAGAACTGAATTGCTGCCAAGCTCTTCCAGCAAGAATGCATGAGTTTGAGTTGTTAATGCAAGAGATACATCAGAACTGACAGTGTTGGGACTTCCCTGGCAGTCCAGTGCTTAGGACTCTGTACTTCTGCTGCAGAGGACATAGGTTCGATCCCTGGTCAGGAACTATCTGAAAGCCACATGGCAAGGCCAAATTTTAAAAAATAAATAAATAAAAATTTTAAAAAAGAACTGACACAATGTTGACCCTAAGAAAGGAAGGACAAGGTCCTCTCTAGGACCATGACAAAGCTGCTCTGGACTATTTCATTGTGCTGTGTTAGCCCTGCGTTCTTACCTTTCCCAGCCTCCCAAATAGTTCTCTTTCTTCTTCCAACCTCTCAGGATGTCCTACGATGATTTTATCTACCATTTCACAAAGCTGGAGATCTGCAACCTCACAGCTGATGCCCTGGAGTCCGACAAGCTTCAGACTTGGACAGTGTCTGTGAACGAGGGCCGCTGGGTGAGGGGCTGCTCTGCCGGAGGCTGCCGCAACTTCCCAGGTGGGAGATGCTCTGGATGGGGGAAGGGTCCAAGCAGAACAGGTTCCAGGCAGAATAATATTAACTAGTATCTGCCGAGTCTTTACTAACTTCCAGACATACAATGTCTTATTAAACTGTCCCCATTTTACTGAAAGGTGACTTCCCTGGTGGCTCTGTGGTAAAGAATCTGCCTGCCAGTGCAGGAATTGCAGGTTTGATTCCTGGGTCAGGAAGATCCCCTTGAGAAGGAAATGGCAACCCACTCCAGTATTCTTACCTGGGAAAATTCGGACAGAGGAGCCTGGTGGGCTATAGTCCATGACGTCACAAAGAGTCAGACACGACAGTGACCAAACAACAATAACAACATTACTGAGAAGGAAATCTCCATTCTGAGTAGCTTACATTAAGGAGCTGGTAACAACTTTTAGGCAGGTTATTATGTCAGAACTGGACTGTGTTCATTATGCTGAGGATTGAACTGGAGAACTGAGTTAGCAGCAGCTGCAAGAGTTTAAGCCAGAGATGATGAAAGTGAAGACCAAGTCAGGAGCAGCAGAGCTGGGGGAAGGGGCAGGTTGAGGGAAGGAAATATTGGGTGATCTGGAGAAGGAAGAATGACTTCAAGATTCTCTCATTGGGAGCCTGAGTAGATGATGTCAATAACATAACATGAAACACACAGGAGAAAAAAAAAGTTTTTTTTGTTTGTTTGTTTTTGACGGAGTTGGTTGTGGGCTTCTGCAGAGGAGTTTACTTTGGGACATGGGAAGTCTGAGGCACGTGTAGAATATCCTGGTGAAGATGCATGAAAGAGAACTGGATGCACAGATAAAAATGGCACTTGGCTCTATGATAGGGACTCAATATGTATTTGTGGAAGAAAAGAAGGATGGAAAGAAGAGGAAGGAAAAGAGGGAAGGAAGAAAGAAGGGATGATGGGAAGGAGTCAAAAGAGAGATTGAAGCTGGGATCTACAGCTCAGGAGTCAAGAGCATGTAGGGAGCAGTTAGAAAGTAGGAGTGGATAAGACAGCCTAGGTAGATGAGAGAAGAGGCCCAGGACCAAATCCCAGAGACTAGTAACACTGAAGGAGCAGGTGAGAAAAGTGAAGCCATCAACAAAGACAGAGAATGAAAATTCACAGAGGAAGGAGGAGCCACATAGCCAATCAGCGCAGCTCCATCTGTATAAAGGTATAAAGGCTACCCGCCCCCACCAACACACACACCAAATTAAACAGATGCCTGAATCTTTCTTATTTTTCATACATATTTGAGTATGTAGATGAGGAGGCTAGAGATGAATAGGTTCCCTCCGTCTCATCTCCTGTCCTTTCCTTTCTCTGAGAGGCAGATCTGAAAGTGCAATTCCTTTTGGGGGGGCACAGACACTTTCTGGACCAACCCACAGTACCGTCTGAAGCTCCTAGAGGAGGACGACGACCCCGATGATTCCGAGGTGATCTGTAGTTTCCTCGTGGCTCTGATGCAGAAGAACCGGAGGAAGGACCGGAAGCTGGGGGCTAACCTCTTCACCATCGGTTTCGCCATCTACGAGGTGTGCCGTCCCTGACGAGCTTCAGACCACCTCTTCAGGGAAGAGGCTTTCAGAGGGCTTCCTGAGGGGTTCCCCAGCTTCCCCAACATCCAGTGCCCCCCAAAACTCCTGATATCTGGCCCACTTGTGTCAGAACCTCTTAAAGTTTGTAACCAGTGGGGGAAAAACCCACCTAGGGGAGGCGGGGATGGGGCTGGGGCTGTCCCGGTAGGTACATGGGGCATTGGAGCCCCTCATTCACTCTATGATTGCTAGCATGCCCTTTGGCAAGTTTCCATCCCCATTAAGACCTGAAATCCACAAAAATCTGAGCACCTTCCTTTTCTGTTTCTCCCCCAGGTTCCCAAAGAGGTATAGAAGTGGAGCAGCCAGCAGTGTGTGCAGCGTTACCAGGGTCCTGTGTCTGCCTGAGGCACATGAGGACACCTCCCTTGGGGTTTGGGGGCAGGACTGTGATAGGAGAGGGCCTGGCCCACCTTACCTAACTCCAGAGCAGGTCCTCGGGCATGGCCTCCTGACCCCCACCCCCAAAACGTGCCCTTCCCCTTGCCCACCAGAGACCATCACACGCTTACATCCCATCTCACACTCACACACAGAATCACACAGACACATTGTGAGGCTGATCGCCTTCTTTGGGGGTGGAGAAATCACCTCCCTCAGACCCCGCCCACAACCTCCCCTGCTTCCTTGGGGTCTTTCCCCAGTCCAGAGGTGTTCTGGAGCTGAGCAGCAGCAATTCTGGTAAGTGACCCTGAGTGTGGGATGCCAGACTTGGCCTTCACTTCTGGATCACAGCAGAAAAGGAAGAGGATATGGGGTAGGGAGCTGCAGGGATGTTGAGCTATTGGAGGCCTTGGGCATCGGAAGCTGGTAGGTTGTGACTATGAAATGAGTGACCAGGGAGTTGGGGAGGAGGACCCCTGGAGGAGGACTGTGAGGAGGACCGGGTGTCCCTCCCGAGGGGCTGAGGCACCTTGGGCTCTTCCCTCCCTCAGATGCACGGCAACAAGCAGCACCTGCAGAAGGACTTCTTCCTGTACAACGCCTCCAAGGCTAGGAGCAGAACCTATATCAACATGCGCGAGGTGTCTGAGCGCTTCCGCCTGCCTCCCAGCGAGTACGTCATTGTGCCCTCCACTTACGAGCCCCACCAGGAGGGCGAGTTCATCCTCCGGGTCTTCTCAGAAAAGAGGAACCTCTCTGAGTGAGTCCCAGCCTGGCTTTCCCCGCCTATCCCTAAGAGCCCACGTCACCCATCCCAGAGACTAGAGGTGTGAAACAGCCAGACAGGTCTCCTCCAGGAGTCCTATTGACCAGGACCTCTTTCCCTATTCCTGAGCCACTGGGAGCATCTCCCCTACATCCATCCACCCACCCATTCAACCCACAGAGCGCTACTGAGCACCTGCTCTGTCCCCGGCACTCTTCTAGGCACTGAGGACAGAGCGATGAATTAAACAGAGAGAAATCCCCGCCTTCGTGGAATTTAACATTCTAGCATGAGATGACAATGTAATAGGAAAAAGTATAGAGAGTATATTAGATTTACGTAAGTGATAAGGGGAAAAAATAAAGTGGGAAGAGGGATAGGAGCAGTTAGGGGGGTGACTGAACTTTTATGTATGGTGACCAGGGAAGCCAGCAAGGGCACATCCTGCCCTCTTTGTCAATGGAGATGAGTTCATAGGCCCTTGCCACTTTGACCTCTGTCCCTAAACAAAACATAAGGTCCATGAATAGGTAGCTGGGTCATACATCTGGGGAAACCTAGACAAAGCCAAAAAGAAGCCCTGTGTCTGCATTTGGCTTCAGGGAATGGCACCTGTGGTAGGGAATGTCAGTCCCTGAGGTTCTCTTGAGGTCAGTCCAGACTTGGCTCTGAGAAGCCAGGTGGCCTGAGCAAAAGCCCTCTGCTTCCTTCTTGCACTTGGTGACACTGAGACCCCCTCATGTTTGTGTTCCTCACAGGGAAGTTGAGAATACAATCTCCGTGGATCGGCCAGTGGTGAGTGGTTTGGCTCTCACATGTGAAAAGGGCCAGGGAACAGGCGGGTGATGGAGGGGTAGCCGTGGGACACGGGAGTCTGGGGTGTGCAGAGCCATTACTCTGCATTACTGCAACTTCCGTGTGGCATGGCCTGAAGTCATGGGGCCACTTGTGTCCTGGTGGCATTTAGTCAGTCTAGGGGCTGGAAGGACAGAGAGTCCTAGAAGGAAAAGCAGTTTGAACAAAGAGGGAGGGACCAAGGCCACAGGAAGGGGTGACAACAGCTGCAGCCAGCACTGGATTTATGTTAGAATCTCACACAGAAAAAAAGCAGCACTACACCAGCTCTGGAGTCGGTGTCAAAACCCAGGTGCTCCACCTGCCAGCTCGGTGACAAGTTATGTAACCCTTCTAACTCAGTTTCCTACTCTGTAAAATAGGGGTGATATTAACAATACATGCTGCTCAGGGCTTTTGTGAGGTTTGAATTGATGAGATCATGTACATGAAGGGTCTGGAATAGCACAGGCCCTTAAATGGCGATTGTTCATATGTTTTACATCTTCAAGGTACTTCTCACATGGGTCATCTCTCTGATCCTTGAAAGATTTCTGACATGTAATAAGGTTATTATCCCTAGTTTTCAAGTAAGGAAGCAGAGGCTCAGTGGGTTAAGTGGGTTAAGCAGAAGTTAAGTGGTTTCTTTGAGTTCACAGAGCTTGTAAGTGGCAAGGCTGGAACTCACAACCAGATTCTCTGAGTGGAGTCAGGTTCTCTCCCCCACCCCATGCTGAGGCCTGTCCCTGGGGGTAGGAGGCCCAGGGTTAGAAGCACAGTGCTGGTGTCTGCTGAAGTCTCCATGTAGAGGAGTTTTATGACTGCCTTGGACTTTGGGTTTTGGTGAATAAATAGTCCCTTGTGCTCTGTGGGTGTGTCCTGGGCCAATAAGAGGAAGCATAAATACCCCCACTGAATTGTCTTCTGGGTAGTGATGCTCATGGTTCTAATCCCGACCCTGTGCTAGTGGCAGATCCCCAAGGGCCTTTTGAATTATCACAGATGTTGGTTTTAGTATTAAGTGCTGCTGCTGCCGCTGCTAAGTCACTTCGGTCATGTCCGACTCTGTGTGATCCCATAGATGGCAGCCCACCAGGCTCCCCTGTCCCTGGGATTCTCCAGGCAAGAACACTGGAGTGGGTTGCCATTTCCTTCCCCAATGCATGAAAGTGAAAAGTGAAAGTGAAGTCTCTCAGTCGTATCCGACTCTTAGCGACCCCAGGGACTGCAGCCTACCAGGGTCCTCCATCCATGGCATTTTCCAGGCAAGAGTACTGGAGTGGGCTGCCATTGCCTTCTCCTAGTATTAAGTGCATTTGGTGCTATTCTTATCTTTTGGATGTCGGTAATCAGTGTAGCGTATTTATCAGGTGCAGCAAACTCAAAAGCTTACCTGAATTCGTATGTCACCTAACGGAGCAGAGCAGGCACGTGTGACGGTTTTGGTGTCCCTGTGTGGGTACAGTTGCCTGTGGTCCTCTTGGTTTCAGACAGCTGGAGTGATGGTGACTGTGGCAATCCGGGGATGCAGAGCTGCTGCTTTCAGCTCCTCAGATTGCTGTCACAGGGGGTCACAGATCCGTGCAGGCTGCCAGTGAAAGTGAAAGTGTTAGTCACTCAGTCGTGTCTGACTGTGTGCAACTCCATAGACTGTAGCCCACCAGGCTCCTCTGTCCATGGAATTCTCTAGGCAAGAATACTGGAGTGAGTCACCATTTCCTTCCTCAGGGGATCTTCCCGATCCAGGGATCAAACCTGAGTATCCTGCATCGCAGGTGGACTCTATCGTCTGAGCCACCAGAGAAGCCCTGACCTTCTAATTTTAACGAAAAACCAAAAACTATAAATCAAATAAAATTCATTTTCAGGCCAGTTTAGGTGAGCCAACTTTTGGGGTGATTTAGTAACCAACTTCATTAAAAAATACAAAACATCTGCCAGAAGCTCCCCTTCCTTGGCCACGACCAATGGCAGAATGGACTATAAAAGCAAAGCCTTATCAGCTGCCAGTGTCTGGGCCTGGAAAATTCTCTTCTCCCTATACCCTCCAGGCCCGTTTGGCTCCACATGACCCAGATTTCTGAACCTCACCCGACACTGAGGACCAGGTTCACAGGGAAGCCAAAAGCCACTGGGTTTTCTGGGAACTTGCTTTTCACTTATCTTGCATTTATTATTTTCTTTTCTTGTGCAGAAAAAGAAAAAACCCAAGGTGGGTGTAACAGGGTGAGTGGGCAGACAGCACGCAGTGTGAGTGTGTAAGAGTGAGCATGTGTGTACTGGGCCTGCCTCCTCTCCCCAGCCCTCCACCTCCTTCCCTGAGCTCCTCTGGCAGCTAAGGGTACAGAGCATTGATAGCTTACACTTGCCGAGTGGAGGCTATGAGCCAGCCACTCTTGTAGGTGCTTTCTGTGGATTCTCTGCATCCTCACAACAACTCTATGAGATTGGTACACACAGACCTCAGAGATATTATGTGTTCAGTTCCAGAGCACTGCAAAAAAGCGAGTATCAGAATAAACCAAGTCACAGGAAGTTTTTGGTTTTCCAGTGCATATGATAGTTATGTCTGCACTATACTGTAGTCTATTAAGTGTGCAGTAGCATTAATACTAAAAAAAGTACGTACCTTAATTAAAAAGACTTTATTGCTACAAAATGCTGATCATCATCTGAGCCTTCAGCAAGTTGTAGTAGTAACATCAAAGAATACTGACTGCAGATCACCATAAGATAGTAATGAAAAAGTGAAATATCGTAAGAATTGCCAAAATGTGACACAGAGACACAAAGCGCACAATGCTGTTCAGAAAATGGCACCGATTAGACTTAAGATGGAATTGCCACAAACCTTCAGTTTGTAAAAAATGCAGTATCTGCGAAGCATGATAAAGCAAGGGACGCCTCTACTATGATTACCTTCATTTTCAGAGGAAGGAAAGGTACAGACAGATTGACCAACATGCCCAAGACCACACAGCCAGTGGCAGAGTCACCCTGGAACCAGGAGGTCTGGCTCCGTAGTCTGTGCTCTGAACCACCACACTGTATCGCCCACATAGAAGAGAAAGGGAGGATGGCCAACCAGTGAAAATGGGCCTGACATGGGGGTCCTGCAAAAACCCCCAGGAGAACCTCTTCTTTCTCAGAAGTGGGTGTGACTAAGCTAAGCTCAGACTTGATTCTTGCAGGAATGGCAATGGGCCCTGGTCCTCAGGAAGCAATTACAGAGTTGTGTGAGGATTTCCATGGCGGGGGGAGGGCCTTGTCTTCCGACACCAGTGCCTGCTCTGCAGGCAGGACAGCTCCTTCTTCCTCCTGTTTTCCCTGCCTGCTCCCCACTCCTTTTTCCTTAGCCTTCTGGGGAAGGGGGTGGCAGAGGACACCCAGAGGGGCTGTCACTGCCAGGGCTCTCATTCCAGGTGAAGCCAGTTGCCAATTCCCTCCTAGATAGTGACCTCTCTCTCTGATGGACTCTGCTTGCTGTGCATGTCCAGACAGGAAAGGGGAGAGGGGAAGAGAAGCTTCACATGCATGGCCCCAGAGGAGCTGCTCAACTTGACTGGTTTCAGGGGGAAAGATAAGGAGAGCTACCTGGGGAGCTTGCCCTCCTGGGTGTCCTGGTTAAGACCACTCTGCTGCAGGGACATCATCACTAAAGCTAACCATGCATGCTAAGAGCATCTCAGGGGCCTCAGAGGAAAGCTTTCATGTGTAATTTTGGAACTCGAGATTACAATCAACCTCATCCTTGCTCCTTTCACCTGATAACTTCCCCTGTGGTCTCCAGGGCAGTAATGCCTACAATAATGTTACCCCTTTTACAACTTTGGTTTGACCACCCAGAGTGCCATCCAGAAATGACTGACCTTTGGGCATCCTCACACCAATGGAGCAATAGCCATAGGCCATCAGACAAGGTTTGGTGTTAGTGTTCATGACAGCATCTGGAAGGATCCATCATAGGGATCCTCCAAGCTAGTACAGACCAGAGCTGACATTCACCAAGCACCAACTGCATATTAAGGCAGGTAAAATATACATTGTGTTCAGTTACAACAGTGTCTACAAGGTAGGTGCTATCAGGATCCCTCTTTTATAGATGAGGATAAAGATTCAGAAGTCCTTGTCTGAGGACACACTGCTAATGAGTGGGGAAACTTGAACTGGAAGCCATATTTGCTCTGAACCCATGTTTCTTGCCCTCAGCTCTCTGGTGCCGGGCCTTTACACTCCATGGCCTGTGTGGCCCAGACCCACACTTGGGCCCCAAGTTGTGTGCCTGGTAGGGGCGCCCCATGGCCACACTTCCCCCCTCAGACTGCTAGCCACACTTGCTCTGAGATTCCCTACAGGTATCAGTCACTTGAACAAGACCTCTTGCTTGGAAAGCAGAGCAAGCCAAGGTATTTGGGGCCTGCTGGGAGCCAAAGCTGGGGAAGCTCTCTCCATGGTCTGTCCATTCGTGCTGCCCTAGAGGAACAATATGGAAAGGCAAACGGGAACTCAAGAGTGCTCAGGAACTCTTATGCACTGAGAGACTTTGACTGTCCCCTTGTTCTCTGCACTGCTGACAGGGGCCTTGTCTTCCTCCTCTGGCTTTCTCTATGGGATGTATACCCCAGCCAGTGCCGCCACAGCATGGCAGCCGCTCTCCACCCTTTCACACTCTCCTCACTTGCATGAGCATGTCTGACAAATACCCCTTATATTTGGGCATCATCTTAAACGTTTTTCCAGTACATTTATTCATTCAGTATCTTGTGTGATCCCCATAAGAGCCCCATGAAAAGGGCAAAGCAGGTTTTATCATCCCCATTAATGGACGAGTAAACTCAAGCCAGAGGATATTTTTCATATGTGAGGGGCATGGCTGGGACTCCAGTCAAGTATTCTGACCCCACTCAGTGAGCATATAGATAGTCAGTTCTTTTCTCAATGTGTCCTCTGCCAAGTCCTAGAGGTTCCTTGGAGAAACCTCAGTAGCTGCCATGGTGATGTGGGGGTGTCAAGGGAAAAGAGCTCTGCCCTCTTCATTAAGCAGAGAAGCTCTGTTTTTAGAGCTTCTGGGGAAATTTAATTTGAACAAGGTTTCCATTTGAAAAAAAAAAAATCTACGAAATACTTGAAAATCACTGCACTATACCATGCTGCTTTTAGGATTCTTAGCATTTTCACATGTACTAACTACCATGTTTAATCCTCATAACTCTACAAGGAGATAAGAAACTTAGGTCCAGAGAGATTGAGCATCTTTCCTCAAGTCACACAGCTTGTTAGTGGCAGAGATGGAGCTTGAACAGAGGTTCAAGAAGTCCCAGCTCTGCTCTTTACTCCTCACTAAACAAAGCTGCTCCAAGAGAGAGGTTGCTTCATGTGCCCACTCAGCCAGTAATTCTTGTTTCCTTCCTGCCCCCTCACTCCCCTTTTCTCTCCAGCCCATCATCTTTGTTTCAGACAGAGCAAACAGCAACAAGGAGCTGGGTGTGGACCAGGAATCAGAGGAGGGCAAAGACAACACAAGCCCTGATAAGCAAGCGAAATCCCCACAGGTTTCTGAGCATGTGCATGAGTGGGGTGGCCTGCACACAACCGAGGCCTGTGCTCTTGGAGTGCATGGGGGTTGGAGGAGCCATAGGGGTGGGGTGTCCCTTTAACATCTAGAGGTTTAATTTTGTCCCACTGATATTTTCCCTCATCAAATTCAAAAATTTGGGGGTGCTGCTTGGATGAATGTCTTGGGATTGGCTGCCACACCAAGCTGGTCCTGGGAAGGACAGGCTGAGCTTCCCTGCTGGAGCCCATCCAGCCAGGATGATGAGAGAAGAGGGATGCAAAGCCTGTGACAGACACTGGGACAGAACAGCTCATTTCCTGGTGTCATTAACAACAGGGAAGATAAAGAACAGTAGTGGGAGCGGGGTGACACCAGAAGTGGAGCCCTCCAGAGCTCAAGGGACAGTGTTAGATTGGAGTGAGGACGGGGTCATATAAAGTATACAGGAGGCAAAGTATACTAACAGGCAAGATTCCGGATAAACCCATGGACATCTCTGTCCTGTGGTGCCCATCGGCATGGGGAGGGGAGGAGGGTCCTCTGAGGAATTGGCCTTGATGACAGAAACAGCTGGAGGTATCAGATTGGTCTGGTCTGCTTCATTCTGCTGGGGCTGGTTTGGTTGGGATGGTCAGGCTGTAAAAGGAAGAGAGGGCTCTAATTGGTGCGGATGGGGGAAGAGGACCAAGGGGGCTGTCTACATGTCTGTACAGCTGAAATACCTCCTCTGGCTAGGCTAGGGAGGTACAGAGTGAAGGGTTGTTGGGGCCCAGATGATTCTCACTCCAGATCAGTAGGTTCAACCAAGAAAGAAGAGCACTGACTCTGTACCCAGCTCCTGCTGCCACCTATGGCTGGTTTAGTCACCCTGGCTCCTTCAGCCCAGAAGGAACTTTCCTCTTGGGTTTGTCCATCTCCCTGGTCCCTGCCAACCAGTTTTCCTTTGTGCCTCCACAGCTAGAGCCTGGCAACACTGACCAGGAAAGTGAGGAACAGCGGCAATTCCGGAATATTTTCAGGCAGATAGCAGGCGATGTGAGTACCTCCAACTCTGACTCACTCAGACACTCCTCTCCTTGATGAATTGCTCAATTTGCCAGTTATTTCATTATTGTTCAGTGGAGGTCATTTGGGTTTTCGGTGGAAACGGGGTATATGAGTGTAGCACAGAAATCCACAAGTGAAGTCCTTTGAGTTCTAGACCGACACACCCACTGGGTGGGCCCACTGCTTTCTAGACAGCTGAAGGTACAGTGTCTTCCTCAGAAAAGCCCCAGCTTCCCCGACAGAACAGCCCTGTCATGGACTATACAAGCATGGACGGCCAGGATTTGATTTGCAAAGCCTATGCTCCATCAGCTGCTGCACTCTTGAACCATGACTCTCTTCCCCTTTCCTCCTCAGGACATGGAGATCTGTGCAGATGAGCTCAAGAATGTCCTTAACAGAGTTGTGAACAAACGTGAGCAGCTTAATTCTGCAGGGGCAGGTGGGCAGTCGGGTAGTGTGTGTCCAGCTATCTGAAGGCAGCTCCTCACTCTTCTCCATACCTCTCAGATAAGGACCTGAAGACACAAGGCTTCACGCTGGAGTCCTGCCGTAGCATGATCGCTCTCATGGATGTATCCTTCCTGCCACCCTTTCCCAGCCATGTCAGCAGCCCCTATGTAGTCTCCTGGGACTAGGGCAACAATGAGGGGGACCCAGTCAAGCAGAGGGGCCCAAATTCATGCTCAAGGAAAGATTTAAGGAGGCCCTGTGCTAAACTTCCTGGCTGCTGGTCTTAAAGGAGCTGTTGGAGGAAGCACAGTTGGGAGAACACTGGCCCCTGCTCTCAACCTCAGGCCTGGGATTCTGAGGCCCTACCCTTTAGTGGTCTTTAGAAAAAGGTTCCCTGGGTTCTAGAGCAGGCACTGATTCTGACTAGGGAAGCATGGAGGGGGGTGTTAAACACTAGGTCAGGGCAAGGGTGGATATCCTGGGCAAAGCCCTTCTGTAGAGGACGTCCCTTGCACAGCCCCCACAGAAGGTCTGCTCCCAAGCCAGGAGGATTTTGCTATGTGCCCTGTAGCCCTGACCTCCTTCCTCCAGACAGATGGCTCTGGGAGACTGAACCTGCAAGAGTTTCATCACCTCTGGAAGAAGATTAAGACGTGGCAGGTGGGAGGAAAGAACAAGGGTGGAAGTAAAGTGAAAGTGAAGTAAGGAAGGGACTAATTCAGAGGATGAGTGTGTGACCTCTGTCCTCAAATTTTCTATTGCCAGAAAATTTTCAAACACTACGACACAGACCAATCCGGCACCATAAATAGCTACGAGATGCGCAATGCAGTCAATGATGCAGGTATGGGGTGGCCAGGATGCGGATAGGAGGTGGTAGGAGCGGGGATGAGAGGGGAGGACTGGGCCACTGGGGCCTACCAAAGGGATGAGAAAGGGCTTCTTGTTCTCCTCTTCTAGGCCATAGCATGACCAGGAGGTTCTAAGGAGAAAGCAAGCAGGCCTGAGGACTCAACCCTATCTCATCCTCTCCTGTGCTCTCCCCCACAGGCTTCCACCTCAACAACCAACTCTACGATATCATTACCATGCGCTATGCAGACAAGTACATGAACATCGACTTCGACAGTTTCATCTGCTGCTTTGTCAGGCTGGAGGGCATGTTCAGTAAGTGGACAGCTACCCTTCTGCTCTCTTGTGCCCTTCCTGCTCCCTCTCCTGTAGTGGAGGGAATCTCCACTAACTGACCTTACTATATGACCCTGGACAAATCCCAATCTACTGTTCAGGCTGAACAAAGGTGAAGGCCCTTTTTAGGCTCAGAATGGGATGGCAAGGGGCAGTTATTGGTGATACTTTGGCCTATTTTGGTGCTGAAGGGCATCACCAGGCACATGGTCCTCTTAAGAAAAAAGGTGGAGTGGCGGGGGATTGGGGGGGAGCACCTGTAACTGGCCTCTGGTCTGTGCATTCTTCCGAGCAGGGGCTTTCAATGCATTTGACAAGGATGGGGACGGTATCATCAAACTCAACGTTCTCGAGGTAAAGCCTAAAAGAAACAGTACACTCCCCCTGCACTTTAAAATCTGAGGTGGAGGGATGGGATGGGATGGGATGGGAACATAAAGGGAACCTCAGAGCTCAGCAGGATGTGGTCATGGGGAATGCATACTGGGGGAAGGCTCTAAGGAAGCCTGTTATGGCTTTATGCTGGAAAATCTGTACTTTCTAGGGGAGATCTGTGGGAAGGATGCTTCTCAGGAAATCTTCCCAGTGTCTGGCATGCTGAGACTGGCCTTTTCTTCTACCCTTTAGATCTCTAGGG
Source organism: Ovis aries (assembly GCF_016772045.2). Lineage (NCBI taxonomy): Eukaryota > Metazoa > Chordata > Mammalia > Artiodactyla > Bovidae > Ovis > Ovis aries. The sequence continues at coordinate 35,992,477 of NC_056060.1, forward strand.
CTTGGCTCTTTTTGTCTCACGTGCATTCTGATCTTGGGCCTTCCTCTTGCAGTGGCTGCAGCTTACCATGTATGCCTGAACCAAGCTGGCCACATCCAAGGCATGGAGGATCACTCAGGATTTCAATTTCACCAACAGAGCTAAAGTCACTTACCTCAAAGGACACAGTTGCTGCATCCCCAGGAAGCCTCCAGGCACCTCATCAGTCTAGTTCCTCCTCTACTTACTTCCCGCCTAGCCTTAGGGCATCTGTCCATTTGTCAGGCCCAGCCTGACCCTTCAGTTAAGGAATGGGGAAGGGAGAGCTGTGTTGTCCCTGTGCCACATGGAGCCAAGTGCCTGTCTGCTTCGGCTATCCACAGGCCAGTGAGAGCTTTGCTTGGAGTCTGATGGCCTCAGCTCTGAAGACAGGTACTCTCCTTAGATGCTCGCAGCTGTCTGCAGAAGCATTTGCCAATGGCACTCAGTACTTCCTGGTGCTAGACCCCTCCCCCCCGCATTCACCCCCCTCCCCTTCATCTCTGTGTTCTCCCACCCATGGGACAGCAACCCAATGAGCACTTGGTTCTGCCTGATTGTTTCAGGACAGGGCTGCTCTGGAGTAAACTAGTTCAGTGAAAAGAGGTTTGGACATTTTGGGTTATCTGACTCATAAGTTAGGTTGCATTCTGAAAAAAGTTCATCTAAATAAAGGCATATGTTTTGCTGGTTTGATTGTGTTTTGTTTTCTCACACTGAGAGCTACAGCAAGACTGAGTAGCTCCAATCTCACCCATTGGATATAGAGCTATAGTTTCAGAATACAGCAATGGAAAATATACACACACACACACAAATCCCAAACCCCACTTTAACCATGCCTTTTTGCTATTTCTTGAGCACAGGAATCACTCAAATACTTTCCAAGATACACCAGGAAAGGAATAGGTGTTGGTGTCTAGATCAAGACAAAATGGGTCACCTATTAACTGGAGGGGCAAGTTAGCTGACTGTAATGACGCAGAGCTCCTCTACTAACACTGACCTACTGTATGACCTTGGACAAACCCTTAAATGAAGGTGTTTGCCGTGCTTATCTGGACCATGATCTATAACCATCTTGCATTTTCCACCCAATTTCCTTCTTGATCTCTATATCAACATGGAAAAGGGTCGGCCGTAAATATGTAGATAAGGTAACAAAAATAAACAATTAGTAAAAGTACTTTATTTTCCTCTTATATTTGCTTTATATGTTGCTTTACAAAGTTAGGAAGTTCACAGCTTTATACCAAAATGTAAGAAGGCTAAGCTATTTGCTTATAAACATTTTGTAGTCAAATGTCATCTGATTTCAGTCTTCTAACCCATATTCAATTAAAAAAAAAATCAAGACACCAAGGGCACTGGCGCAGCTCAAGGGCATGTACTTCTCTGAAACAGGAGAAAAGATCCTCAACAGCCTTTCCTCCTTGCTTCCTTCTCCCCTAATTCAACTGGGCTACTACTGTGAATTCAGAGGAAATCTGGGAAATGTTAGTCATCATGTGACCCAGCAAGGCCACATAGTTGGGGGTTGGAAGTGAGGTTAGCGGTTACTGTCTGATAAGTAGTAGGTTTGGTTTAATCAAGATTTCACATCTACTGATGTATGGAACTCAGTATAACCCAAACCACCTATACCACAGCTTGTTTCTGACCATCAGACAGCATCTCTGAAATTCTCATGGATCCTGAGGATTTGCTGGGATAAAATCACTGTTGTAACAATGTGGCAGGCTGTAACAATGTGGCAGGCATGGCCTTAACAGTTTTTAGGAGCTCTCCTTTTGGTAACAGTTACAAAATTTATAAGTCAGCCTATATAAACTGCAAACCAGAGGGGACGTGCTATTTAAATCCCACTTCACAATATAGTTTAACCTCCCCTCAAATGGAACTCTTCCATAAAATATACCATTACCATTCCGCTAAGTGTTATACACCTACTCCCACCAAATCATCCACATTCCTAGTCACTAAAGTTGTCCACTGTATAATCTACCAAAAAGAGAAAAACAAAAAACCCTTTGTTAGGCAAATAATCACTTAAATAGCAATAATGTTGCCTACAAATTATAGGTAGTTCAGAAGCTAAACACTCAACTTTTGAGGCAGAAAAAAAAAATTCTCCATGAAAGCAGGAGTGTAGTAACAATGATGTTCTCTCAAATTCAAGTAACATCAGGTCAAGAAAACCCTTTGTTTGCATTGTGTCTAACTGCTTTATACGGAATAGAGTAGCATGCCAAAATTTTGAACCTGATTAAAAATTTCATGATAAAACTTGAAGTCACTGATATTCCATCAGAACAAACTGCCATTAAAACACTAGCATATATACACAAAAGGACTTATGCTATGGTTTTCTTGGCTTCTGCTGTCAGAAGTAAACACAAGTAATTAAAAATAACATTTGATTCCTTAGAAGAAATGAGCTGTGTTTTGTCACATCACGTAACAATTTCCTTCCTCCACTAAGTGTGAAATATCAGAGCCAACACAAATCCCTGAACCACTGCCCTAATCTGAGAGGGAAGAGAAGGCCAGAATCAGCCAAGACATTATAGAAGACTTCAAAAAAAGACTTCTGCATAACTTTGAAGACACTTAAAAGTAATAACACACAACCATAAGCAGCCAAGATGCTTATGGTGCCTTTATTTCTAAACAGATGGCTACAACAGTGCATTTAGGGCAATACACTAACCTGGTGTTAAGTGAGTTTTACACATTCTTGCAACAAAGACATTATTGCTACGGCTTCAAAGAAAATTCCTGTGAAATGGGGAGAAGTATTATCAAGTATAGGTGCCCACATGCATACAACACGTACAAGAAACATCCATAACTGCACACATAAAGGCAGATAGACTGTGCATGATTCTATCAAAGTTAAGCTCAAATCAGTTTTTACTGATTCTATCAATCTGTTCATACCTACAACAGTTCCCCACGACTGCCCAACACCTCACATATCCCTTTCCTGCTGTACAAAGGCTCCACCACTCTCATCTTTTCAGACATGTCCTCAGGCAGAACAAAAGGGCACCTATGTAACAGAGCATGCAAGACTTTCTCAGCACACTGCTCAGCCAATGTGGGAATGTGGGTTCACTACAGTCCAAAGGAAAATGCCAGGTTTAGCAATAAATCTAAATGTACTTTCCTAGGAATCACCATTCCCAAACCCACAGAACAGCTTGGGTTCTCTGGTCACATGTACAGGAAATGGGGTAAGAGAAGGGAATGCTTGTTCTCAGACAGAAACAGCACACATCAACTTTATACAACAAGATCTTCTCTGCTCTCTCAAATATCATGCAAATCTCAGTAACGTGGTCAACACAAGAGTCCTGCCTTCATAAGGACAGAAGTAAATAATTCATGGGGCCATTCATTATCTAGATGTATCTCCCAGCTTAGTTCTTTTTTTTTTTTTGATCCAGTAAGAACCACCACAGGCTTTCCTGGAAAAAAAAGAACAGCTACTTAGTCTTATACTCAATTCCAGGGGTTTTGGATACCCTCATGAAACCTATCCCTGAACCCCAGGTGAAGTTCCCCTACCCTAGAGTCTGAGTGAAGACATGGGAGAAGTGTGTACACTAGGGTGGGTGGAGATAAACCTGGCTGCTCTCCTCTAGTAAAGAGTGGGCATCACATCTGGAGCTCAGTATGTGGCACTTGGCTCCCCTCTCCTCTCCTCCCTCTCTCTGTAGAATCTTTTAGAGTTTTGACGATCACAGAAACAAAAAGCTAAAGTAACACCTCTATGGCTTCACTGAAGAGTCCAGAGAGAATTTAAAAACAAAGCAGTGACAAGGCGGCTTTGTTCATTTGGCTGCTCTTGAAGGACAGGGAGGGTCTTTTCCCTTCACCCCACTCCACCCTTCCTTCTCAGCTTAGTGGGGGAGGTGAAGGCAATACACTGGTCTTTAAGAAGTTTGCTTGAGGCCTTAAATACTATATTCAGATGCTTTATCCTGATTCCCCCTATTTGTGTACTGCGGGTGGGTGAAAAGTACCTCATGAGCCCAGAGGAACTATATGATGGCTGCTGTCAGTCTAGGCACAACCAGAGAATGGGAGAGGGGTTGGCAATGAAGCAAACTAAAAGGTTTCAAACCTGCCCGCTTGGAGAGTCAGAACCTGGAAAGACAAAGGCACACCTCCAGTTTGAACAGCCTGCCAATACTTGTTAGACCCAGGTCTAACAGGGGGATCTCCAAGTACCTTGAACCAAGTCCTTGAACCGAGGACTTTTATCAAAATCTGCAGAGGTTCAATAGGAATTATTGTCTGCAAAGATTTGTCATTATGTGATCTGTTGCCTGAGCTCCTAAAATATAATCAGCAGAGCAGCTACTCCAGCTGTTAAAAATCTACTGTGTGTCCCCTTAGTATTTAAAGCCAGCTCTGTCCATCTAAGACGAGAATATTGAAACACATTGTACATAATTGTTAAGAAAGGAAAATAGTTGCTTCCAATTAAAATACCCAGTGGTTAGAATTAACTGATTGCAATAATTGAGGAGAAATTAAGACTGATCCTAAAACCCTAACATTTGAACAAATTTGTACTTAAACACGTGACTATTGGTGTAAACCATCATAAGAACAGAAACTAAATATCACAAACTGAAATCAATAAAATACATGTGTGATTTGGGTCAAACTGGGTAACCAATTAAGATCTGTGTCTTTAATAAACATCTGGAGAACACCAGTAGCATTAATTACTATATGCCATGCTGTCCCAGAAGAGTATGGTTCCTTAAAAATCTGTTTAAATCTGACAAACCTCCAGCAAAAACTTAGAAGTGTAACCTGTCATCCCATAGAGCTGCCCAGACTTATGCTAGTAGTAAGCCTGGCTAGTAACCACTTTCTCCTTCCCTGATTCACTGGGGAAAGGAGGACATTGGCCTGTGTAAGGGGCTGATGTGAGATTAGTTCAACTAAAGACTTCCCAACATGGGAGGCAAAAAACTTCATGAATCAATTTTGCTGTCATCCTCAGCATGGTGTTCAATGTGTCCTGCAGCATCCTAGAAATAAAGGGAAAAGGACCCATGAGAAATAGGTTGGTAGTAGGTCAAAAGAAAGTCAAAGCCACGGAGAGCTTCCCAGGTCTAATCTGTGATCCATGAAAGGCAGTTAAGACCCATCACTCTTAATTCACATGGAACTGTGCACTTGAGTTCTTAACACAAGAATGCTATAATAAACCTCTAGGTTCAGTTACTGGATTGGAACAAGTGAAAACATTCTCTTAAGGCTCTTTCTCAAAAACTACCTAATTCTTCACTTGAAACCTCATTAAGCTATCTCTCAAATCTGTGAATAATATTAATAATAAAAAGAAAAATCCTAACACTCTCCCTGTTTACTGCAAGTCTGAACATTCTAATAAGGCAAAAAAGGTTTCCTGAACCCTGCTCTGAGCAGTCAATGACCCCGGGTTGACCTCAAATCCCACTGATATACCTGTTTGGATCCTTTCTTAGCAGTAAAAAAAGCATCACAGTTCTTCCAGCGACATTTCAGAGTTTGAAAGTTTGGATTTGTATGGTCAGTCAGCAAATGTTGTTTTAAATGATCTACAACACCAAATATCAGAGAGCAGCCATGCCACTGGAGAGAGAATTGAAAGAGTTAAGTTATAAAGAATACGGGAAACATGCAATGAGAACATTCTTCATTGTAGCCTATGAGTAAGCCCCTATTCTTTAATTTATCCTTGGCTGGCAAATTCAGCAAAGCCAGAGGCAACCAAATTAATCATGAATTTATTCAGAAACTTTGAAAAGCCTGGGAAGTCTTTTGACAGTTCAGTATTCTGAAAAGGCAAAGCACTAATGTAGCCATTACGTCTTTAAATAATGAAGCTGTTAGCAAATACAGGCAAATTAAATAAAATTCAATTCAAACTATACTTATTCTTTTTTAAAAAATTTATTTTTAATGGAAGGATAGTTGCTTTACAATATTATGTTGGTTTCTGCCATACATCGATATCAATCAGCCATAGGTATACTCCTCCTGAACCTCCCTCCCACCTCCCACTCCATCCCACCCGTCTAGGTTGTTATAGAGCGTGGTAAACCATAATAATTCTTTATCTTGCCATCATAAAAAGAGTTTCTCAGTCCATTTATTTAAAAAGACAAAGAGCTTTCCTGTAATACTTGAGTAATTTTTAACAATTCTAAGAATTGTTGGCTTATAAACTTGAAAACACAAATGTATGATAAAGAAAACTACATTTGTGGAAATACTGGCAGAAAACTGCCAAGGAAGTCTGTCTTTACTTACAATTTTTATCACTTGAATCACAGTCTTGTGATCTTTCTGTTTTTTTTACTGTATTATAAATGTGGCTGTATTTCAATTGTTAGTCAGAAAGCATAAAGACTCTTTCGTTTTGGCTTTCTTTCCTTATAGGCTTTTAAGAAATGATTCTAACATGTTCATTTCTAAAAAGTAATGAAATCTTGAATTTTCCCTCTGTAAACACTATTTCATACCCCCAGCTTTAATACCAGAAGGTATTTTCCTCATTTCTCTAGATAAGTCTATTTTGGATACTGCTTTGGATTAAGTATGTTTTGGATTAAAACATTAAGTATGTTTTGGATACGTTATACTAGATTTTGCCTGTCTTCACTGAGAACACTAAAAATCAAAGATAGTGATGTATAAAAAGCTGAAAAGAATTAGGCCAGAGACAAATCTAAACTCAAATTTTAAAATGTGAGCATCCAGTTCATCAATGCTGAAAAGGGGATTAGGGTTTAGGGGAAAAAAATTCAGTGCCAGCTACTTTTCTCTGGTCAGTACTATTAGAACTGATGAATTAAATTAAGGTTTATAAGAAACAGTGAGAAAGTTTTGAGGTTTAATCACCATCCTCCACTCTAAAATAAAAACCATGAAATTTAGACTAGTGAACTGAGGTTTAGAACTTCAAGAGGGCAAATTTTTATTTGTCTATTTCTCAAAAACCAATGAACAAACCAAACTACTAATACATGTAAATGCCTGAGGAATGGGTAAAATGTTGTAGGCAGGTTATGAAAATAAGCACTTCCACTTTTCTTTCACACACTTCTGTACTATTGATGTTTTTATAGGCATGTATTAATATAGTAATAAAGCAAAATAATAAACACAAAGGAAATAACCTCTGAATGGACACTTAAACATAGTTCGTATCTAACCTTAAGATTGAACTTTCACTATAGAATTATAGAAGCATTTTATGTACTTAAAAAAAAATAAGCTTATTTGTCCTATGGTGGAAGACTCAATGTGAAAATGTTAAACCAATGATAATGAAGATCTATAAATTGGCCTGGGGTTGGGCAACATCTAAGTCTGGTGACAAGAACAGTTTCAGTCCTTACCCAGCAGCGGTAATTCTGCATCAGATTTAGCCTCACGGCCTGAATACTACCATCATAACAGCCAGTATAAATCTAGAGAAAAATGTTCATCATTATCAGACTAAAACAACACACAATAAAACTACTATGAACATCCTCAAAATAAGAGTCAAAAGCTGGTAGCACTACAACAGGAAACTATAAACCTAAACCCAAACCAGCCCCAGAGTACCATAATAGGAAAGTATCTTATACATCTTCCAGTCTGGATACTTGGAAGCTATGCTCCTTAGAAAGCCATTCTTGGGACTGTCATTGAGAGCAGAAGTGGTAGGGCTCAGAGGCACTGCTTATACTTTAACTGGTGTAGCCCTGGCTTCTGCTGGGCATTACATATCAGGCTTCTGAATTTCACTGGGACAAAGGCTCTACAGCTTAAAGTTAGAAAAATATCCATTCTGGTTCAACTCAAAATTTAAAAATAAAATCAAAGATGAGTAGGGTTACATGAGTTAGCTTCTACTTTTAGGTCTGCTATGCCACAATGACCAAATCTCCTGACTCTATTCCAATGTATTGTCCAGATCATAATGTCTCTGAAAAAAACACCACTCACCTGTTTTTTTGGCAACATCTTAAATTTACCTTCTATTTAATGGTGGTATTGTATTTTTTTATTGTAACTATTTTAGTTCTTAATAAAAATGGAATATTCAAGAGCACTACTGGGTTACTTCTCAATATTATAATACCAAGAAATAGAAAACATTCAATAATGAGGCATATCAAAACAGATGTCATTTTTGGAAGTGACAGTAACATTACTAAGAGTCTGTAGAATTTTTAGTAAACACATTCAAAAGCGAACATGTGACATGGCAAATTAAACTCACCATACTTTTATGGATGGTCATACACATAATCATGTCTTTGTGTCCTCCATAAACCTGCAATCGATCATGCGACTTAAGTGGAGGCAGGGAGGAGGGGAAAAAAAGAAAGAGAATCAAGGTTATTTATACCTTGTGTTTAATAAGCATAGTCCCTGAAGGCTTTTGCAAGTTTAAAACTGTACCTCAGGTATCAAGCTGAAGCACCAGTCACTTGTTAACAGAAGCATAATAGAATAGCAATCTTTTTAATAAGTCCTCCTCCTCAAGGGAAGAGCTGGTAATTGCGGGGAAAAACTCCCCACCAATTTCTGTGTAGTGTCAAAGTCTCAAACCTGAAATTGTACACAGAGAACCACACAGATTTGACAGGCTACAGCTGCCCTCCAGAAACTATAAATTTTGACACCTGTGAACCTGACCAGGTATCTCAGGGCAGTATTTCTGAAAGTGCTGTCCAAGGACCAAACTACTTCATAACTCTGAGTTCCACCCCAGCCTTTCCATATTTAAAAAAACAAAACAAAAAAACCCACACCAAATCCAAACAGACCATCTCTCCAAATCATTCAAACTAAATAGTGAATCTAAATTCTACCTGTAACTCATAGACACGAACAAATTTATCCAAGCAAGCAGTCACCATCACTTTCCCTAGGATATTCACCACAGTCACGGCATGATTGTGACCTTTATAGATCCGGACAAGCTCACCAGTCTGCACCAGAAGAGAGACAAGAGTCACTAGACTGATTTCTAAGAGTCTTGACTTTTGAGATTTATAACTCTGTAATTCTAAAAGAGGTAATGATGAGACTACTTGTACACACATGTAGCTGTACTAATTTTAGACAGGTGAAGTATTCTCACAAGCATTTGTTACTTATATAAAATATATGCACTGTATCCTGATGGAGAGAACCCAGTGTTACAGAGAGATAAGGGTCACAGCTCTGTGAGTATGTATTTTATAGTGTTTGAAGTATATTCACTTTTATCATTCCATTGGATCTGGACAAAAAGTTCCTGAGGCTGAATAACCTCAGAAGTTCAGACTAGGAACTAAACTTCAAAAGTAGCCTCTATGACCCAAGCAGAGTCTCACGGCTGTTTCTATTTGTGCTATTTTAAACAATATATCATATCTACTTTCTTAGAGCCTCAGATGCTCAATATGTCTCACATTTAAATGAGACATTCAAACTAAACCTGATGTAAACTTATGAGTCTGTCCCCCACGAAGAATTTTGATTTCTACAGTGCTTAACAGTATCCAGGAGCTTATGGACAAGGATTATTATTAAGTCTTTCCACTAGAAAGGAGGCTTAATTTAAATTGCAAGAGGAATCCCTTCAAGCTTTATCCACCATTTTATTAAAGATATACCAACAAGGCTTACATGAATGTTGTGAGCGTGGACTGACTGATCACTGGAGCCACTGAATACAAGGTCATTCACCACCTTAAAGAAAAAAAATTCAGTGAGTGAGATTCAGTATAAAGTTCTGAGGTTTCCTTTAACTTGTAATACACATTGGCAAACTCTACTTTCTACCCTGTTTTGAGATGAGCATGAATGAGGTATAAAATAAGCTTCTCAGACAAATTTTTTGAACTGAAATTTATGTGCTGCCACTAAGTACTCTGATAAACTGACAACATATTATTGGTTTTGTTGCTTCTTTGGAATGATTACAAAGTAGAACAGCATTTGAGTATATCTACATTCTATAATTAGATATTTGTCTCTCAATTAATATGCTAAAAATCAGTACATCCTGTGGTGATTGCAGGCCTAAGGAAAAGGACTGTAACCTCCTGTATTCTAAATAAGGCGTCAGAAAACATGGGAAATTTCATTTGAACTCTTCTGTTTGCACCAGACAATGAACTCCTGTTTCATACTTGCCTTCATGCAGAGGATGGTTTTGCTGTGGCCCTCCAGAGTTCTAAGGAGCAATCCATTCCGTGCATCGCGTACGCTAATGGTACAGTCGTAAGAACCCACAACCAGCAACTTTCGGGCACCTTCCTGAGCTGTGGCAAGACAGCTGACAGCCCGAGGGCCATGGCATTCAAAGATTTCAAGTCGTTTGTTGTTCTGAAAAATAAGCCACCATTATATGAAGTAAAAACCACTTAGTTGGAAAAACTCAGCATCAACTAATCCAAATCACTACCCTGATATAAACTCTAAATTCTAACACCTATCTGTAAGTTTTTATATCCACTGTGTATCCCTAACTCCCCAACCTCTGCCATTCCCATTCCAACACTCTCTTGTATTCATGACACCTTCTTCCTCCATTCTAGTGGGGACAGTCTTACGTTATAAACTCATTTCTATCTTTGACCCATGCTATCCTGATCACAATTAGAATCTGGTTCTCTTTATGTCCTCTCTCACTTCCCTTAAGTCAGTGACATGAAAGAGAAACCTTTTTTCCATATTTGAATACATTTTCCATGCCAAAGACCCAATAAGTCTGATTTTTGTCATCCAAAATGTATGTACTCTGTTTGTCATGGTTGCTTCCAAAATTCTCTTTGAGAACTACTTTCTTAGACAACCAGTTTCTCATTCATCAACTTTTATGTTATTCTGACCTTTTTCTGACCTCTGGTTCTGTTTTTCTCTCATAACATTAAGTTAAACTATAGGAGCCTTTATGTCAGGCAGCACGGCATGGTCACATCCTGAATGTGGATGTGGATAAACATTCCTTTACTTCAGATTTTAGACTTGCTTTCCTTACTCCCAAACCAATCTTGTTCATAGTTTCCTACTTTCCCCAAACTCTAAAAAGGTATTTTAGGTGCAAGTATAAGACAAAACTCCCCGAGACTAGGCAAGAGCAGCAGCTGGAAACCTCTATCTCAGCCATCTTAAAATGCTGGGGAGATAGATGAAAGGCATTCAGGGCCCAAAGGTAGACAGGCCAAGGTCAACAGCCCTGGCTTTTTGATGAGCCCCATCATCAAAGCACTGCATTCCATGAGTGTGGGCAAAACAGAATAAAGGCCCAGCCCTAACAAGGATTCAAAATTCACACCTCTGTAAAAACTCTCAAATCTCTGTCTCAAAGTCCACTTTGCTGGGGCTTTTCAACGATTTAAAGACCGTTTCAAAAAAACAAAAATAAAGATCATTCCCGTTTGAATTTGTCATCATTTTGCCCCAAAAGTCTGGCTCCTAACGTCATTTACCTTTGATTACATTAATCTCGCAAAATAGAACTGGGTAATTATCACGTTTTAGCCTTTAAAACATTTAAAATCTATCTTGTCTTCTGCGACCTATTCATATCAAGTGAACCAAATAATGTGATATTTGATTATATATGGGCTAGTTTCTTCTAACTTGATTCTAAGCTTTTTAAAGGCAGAAACCATAGCATATTTTATTGCATTTCTTGTACGTAGTTCCAGATAGCTGGTAGGAGAGACAGTAAGTACTAATTAAACATATGATATTCTAATTAGGTACAATACAGCAAACTTCTAATACACTGTTAAAAGATGACCAGATGGCCTTGGGATAGAATGCCACAACTAATTAGTAACCAAACCTATAACTTCTACCTCTGATTACATTTTTTATGCATTCTCTTCACTTTAGTCTACATGTCAGCTGCTGTAACAAAGCCTCCTAAATGGTCTCCAAGCTTCAACTACTATCAGTATTTTCCAATCTGTTCAACACCAAAGTGACTTTTTCTAAAATACCAACTGGATCATGTCTCTCATGCTTTAAAGCTTACAAGTTCAACTACATTAACAAAGCACACAGAGCCATCAAGAATTGGCCTGTGTTCGTTTCCTAAGCCTTATCCTGAGACCTACCACATAACAGTACTCAATAAAGGCTTGCTCAACAAATAGATTCATATTTGGGTCAGGAAAGAATGAGGCCCAAGGGCATGAAGGCAAACCTTGACTTAGTTCAGCTTACAGAACAGGCTACTTTCATGTTACCCTAAATCAGTTCTAAACAACATCACTGTCATACTCAAAGGAATTTAAGCTCACTTTTCATGGTGTCATTCTTAAAATGAGACAAACTAGTTTAACCCATGACTCATTATTTGGCCCCAAATCATTAGGCTTGATTTAATTTAGTAGAGTTACACTTTGGACCTGGCACACTTGGGCCTGAGCAGACAGAATGCATCTTGTTTCACTTACAACAGAAGGTACGTTTTTGAGCAGTAATTTTGCTGCTTTCTCTTACACACACAAAAACAGGAAAATGGCCTTGTCTTCGTATTTTCTTCCCTCACACACACCACTTCTAAGTGGCATGGGAGTTCAGCCTTCTCTCCCCTACCACTAACCTTTATGTTGAAGGTGACCACAGTGCCATTAGCCAGTCCTGCATAGAGAATTCGCCACCTACTGTGGAGGCAGAGAACCCGGTCTTCCAGCTGTAATTGCTCCACACACTCTCGAGTCTGATAAAAACACACAACACCTGATCAGTAGAGGTTAAAAGCAAATAAGGTATGAAAACAATCCTCTGTGAAACAAGAGTGTGAAATTATTTCTTATGAGGAAGAAAATGTTGCCTCCTCCATTTTGTAGAAAAGTATCTTAGACTGTTTTCTGCTTTGAAATTTGTGGCCAAAGAACCTCAAGCTGTAGGTAACATAGTAAACAAATATAACTTCTAATAATGTTACCTATGTTTCTAACTTGGAATGTAGAAATTCTTCAAAAGGCACTATGAACTGGGTTTTAGCCTCTTAAATGAAGTAGCCAAAAAGCTGCACTTGTCTAAAAAGGAAAATAAAGATTATAGTTGTATTATCTGATAATTGCATTAATCAAGCACTATGTGCTTTCCTGCTACTGATTCTCTATTTCAACAGCTCCCAAATGCCTCCTATAAACCAGTATCAGGTTAGCTGGTTTATAATTACCCAAAAAGTTTTCAAAATATATAGAACACCAAGCTTCATCCCTAAACCCTGAGATTCTAACTCAGTAGGCCCTGGAATATGTTTTTTAAAAATTTTCCTTCATAATTCTGATGCATATACAGGTTATACAAACACAGTTTGCGCTGATGTTCATAAAATGATTTCCATGAATTCCTAGAACTGTGTTTTATCAATAAAATCTAATTACCTAGAATAGGGCCAATTACATAGTAAGTACTCAAGATTGAATGCTGTTGAATGATACTAAGTGACTAAAATAATAAAAAAAGAACTGTTAATGTGGATTTGTCTATTTCTCCCTGTAATCCCATCAATATTTTCTTTACATATTTTGATGCTCTGTTATTCTCTGATAAGATAGATCACTATTCTATCTTGAATGTCTTCTATATTGACCCTTTTATCATTAATAAAAAGCTACCCTTGTTTCAGTAGTATTCTGTCTTAAAGTCTATTTGCCTGATAGTAATATAACTACTCTAGCTCTTTTTGTTGCTATTTGCAAAAAAAGGTACATTTCCCCCCCCAATCTTTTATTTCAGCCTACCTGTGTCTTTGAATTTAAAAGTGTCTTGTAGACAGCATAGATTTTGATGTTTGTTCTTTATCTAGTCAATCTCCTTTTCAATTTGAGTGTTAATTCACATTTAATATGATTATTAAATATGTTTAGATTCAGACTCCAATTTGCTTTCTATTTGTCTCATTTTTATTTGTTTCCCCATTTCTGCCTTGTTTTGTATTAAACAGTTTTTTTAGTATGCCATTTTAATTCTCCTCTATTAAATTTTTAAGCTATCTTTCTTTGCATTATTCTTTTAGTGACTGCTTTAGGGCAGCCGTTCTCAGAGTGTGACCCCTAGACCAGGAGCATCAGTATCACATGTTTGAAAAATAAATTCTTGGGCTCTATCCCAACCCTACTGAATCAGAAACTCTGGGAAAGGGATCTAGTAACATGTGTTTTAACAAGCTCTCTAGGTCCATCTGATGCACACTGAAGTTTTGAATCAGCCTTCTAGAGATTACTTCTTTAAACTGTAACAATCTAGTTCAAGTTAATATTGACTTATCCTCAATAAAATATAGGAACCTTGTACCAGCATAGTTCTAGCCTCTCCCTTTCTTGTGTTCGTTATCTCACATATACCATCTATATACATTAAAAACCTAATTATGTGGTATTATAAATTTTGTCTTAAATAATTAAGTCCTTTAAAGTAAAGAATTATGTATTTTTTTCCTGCTCACTTATTTTTATATTTTAAATATTATGCAACTGTGTATATATATGTATATTTTAATGCAAACAATTTTCTGTCATTTCTTATAATTCATTTAGAAAATTCTTTCTCAGAGGAGAGATCTATTTCTAAGTCTTTAAGTTTAAAAACTTCTTTTAACATTTCTTTTTCTACCTAGTATTAATTTTGGCATATGACATGAAAATAAAAATCAAGAGCAATATTTGTTGGAAAGATCAAAAGAGGTATATTATTAACAGTAGCAAGTGAAAAGATATGCAGAGAGAGACAGAAAACATGGTTTAGACCTAAGCCTCATTTCTACCAAAGGTTATAAGTGTACTGAAACAGATTTAAAACCAAGAAGATGAACAGAATGAAGCATCTGTCTCAGTGTCTCCACTCTACACAGTAAATATAGTCAAAGTGCTTCAGTATCATCACTTTTGATTTCTCTGGACCCACTTACCTTAACATTATAGCAGCGAATGGTATGATCACTGGAACCAGTGTAAAGGGCAGCATTCTTCCCAGAGGTCTGAGTAACCAGGAGGCAGTTCACTTTGGAGGTATGGCCCTCAAAGACACCAATGCACTTTCGACTCTGAAGTCAAGCACAGTTTAGATAATTACTTGTGGATATAGATGGATAAGATAATGTATTTCCTTAAAAAAAAAAAAAAGCTAAAACATACAGTTCATGTTTGTGTCCCCAGAGTCTAGAATAGTACCTAGTATATGGTATCAAAAGGTGTTCAGTAAGTACCTGTTCACTGAATGCCCAGTGAACAGAGGTACCCGCAACTTATATGTTAACTGAGCCATACCAAAAATTGCTTAGGGCAATTTGCTATAAGATAGATCAGAATTTTAATTAATGTTAGGCCAAGTCACTCTAGCATATGGACTAAAGTGCAAGCAAATTCAAACTATAGCTAATTACCCAGATAAGTTGCTGCATTTGATTAGTACGTAGAGAAAGCTTCACAATATTCAAAGACATGCCATCACAGGTCCTAGTGTCCCAGGGGCGGTTTCATAATGGAACACCCTGTTATCTCTGTGCACATACTGTTATATATATTTGCAATGCACATACATACCTATACCAGTCTTACAATTTAGAGTTAGAGCCAATTGCCCAAATCTTACATTCATACCTCCTGGTACCATTGCTTTCTTCCTTCAGTCATCTCTGTTGCCCTTCATACATTATTAGGCTAAAGGACCCTATATACCTATTGCCTACAGTAAACACATTTTCTCAGTCCATCGTCTAATCTTTTGACTTTCAAAGAGTTCATCAATTTCATATACTTTCACTGTATTTGTTCAGACAACGTAGTGTTCCTAAAGTTTCTTGGCTATCATTATTGATAAACAGAATTAGTTTGACATATGTTTTCCTAGTACTCAAGTATGGACATGAGAGGTAGACCATAAAGAAAGATGAGTACTGAAGAACTGATGCTTTTGAACTGTGGTTTTGGAGAACTCTTGAGAGTCCCTTGGACAGCAAGGAGATCCAATCAATCCATCCTAAAGGAAATCAGTCCTGAATATTCATTAGAAGGACTGATGCTGAAGCTGAAACTCCAATCCTTTGGCTGCCTGAAGCAAAGAACTGACTCATTTGAAAAGCCACTGATGCGGGGAAAGATTGAAGGCAGGAGGAGAAGGGGACAACAGAGGATGAGATGGTTGGATGGCCATCACCAACTCGATGGACATGAGTTTGAGCAAGCTCCAGGAGTTGGTGACGGACAGGGAAGCCTGGCGTGCTGCAGTCCATGGGGTCGCAAAGAACTGGACACAACTGAGTGACTGAACTGAACTGATACCCTGTGTGTGCTCAGTTGTGCCCAGCTCTTTTGCAACCCCATGGACGGTAGCCCACCAGGCTCCTCTGTCCAAAGAATTTTCCAGGCAAGAATATTGGAGTGGGTTGTCATTTCCTACTCCAGGAGATCTTCCCGACCCAGGGATCAAATCTATGTCTCTTGTATCTCTTGCATTGGTAGGCGAATTCTTTACCACATGCCACCAGGGAAGCACAAACGACTTAAAACTCAAAAGTCCACTATAAGAAAATTAAGAGTTATGAGCATAAGATTAAGTGTGGGGTAATGAAAGACTGCTGCTCTTATTAATAACTTGCACAATTCATCAACTCTCAGGGAAAATACCTCCTCTGACACTTTCCCAATGTTCATTCTATCCCTTCTCTATTATGTAGCAACTAGGTGACAGATCTCAGCATCCACTCCAGGGCTGGGACCTGACTGTCTCTAGCCTATTGTTATAATTTCATCTCCTTTTGCCAAGTGACTATTTAGGGAGGAAAGCACAGGACCCTTTTTTGGCGGTGGGGGGGAAAAGAAACTCTTGTGCCTATTGACATCTGTGAGCAGGAGGACCTGCTTTAGGAAGAGCTGATACCAGAGAAAATAGAAAGGAGAGAAAGAAAGAATTTAAGTCTTTGGTGACCCCACTGACTCACTAGATCAACTGTATCTAAAGTTAGTCTAAAGCCTACTCCATCTCTGGAAAGCAAACAGACGTGTGTTTAAAAGAGAGCAAGTTGGGAGTTTCTAAAACCTGTAAAGAAGCAAAAACATTCAAACTGATGTATCAACTTACCACTAGATTATAAGCTCGGACAGTTTTATCTGCTGAACAGGTATACAGTAAATTCCCAAATATCTGAATTGCATTCACTGCAGCTTGGTGCCCCTCAAAGCTCCCTTCTGTGGGCTCATCGTCATCTCCTGGCTCTGAAGATATTTCTAGAAAACAATGTTTCAGAAATGTGTCGGCTTGTATCTCAAAAAATACTAAGAAATTTAAAACATTATGAAAAAGTGGTCCCTGGATTCTCCTAAAAACCTGGTTTGCCTAGCAAAACACCACATTCTCATTACTGACCTTCATTATGAAGATTTCATATTAAGAAAAGGTAGGGAAGGCCTTTCTCTTAGGGAAAAAATACTTACATAGTGAGTCTTTGAATGATACCCTTTAAAGCACTAAATATCTTTCCACATCCAGTCTCCTCTGCTGCCAGTTATTTTATTAAGGCATTATTTTTAAAGTAATTCCTTCTCAAAACAAAGTCCCCCACCCCTCACGCCAACAAAACCTTAATACAGTTGTCCCCTGGTAACCAAGGGGGATTGGTTTCAGGATTCCTCCACCCAACATGTACCAAAATCCACAGATGCTCAAGTCGCTTATATAAAATGGCACAGTATTTACATATAGCCTATACACATCCTCCTGTTTACAGCAGACTCTTGAACAACATGCTTTGAGCTGTGCAGGTCCACTTACACACAATTTTTTTTTTTTTCAATAAATGCCCATTACACGATCTGTGATTAGTTGAATCCATAGATGCAGAACTGAAGACACAGAGGCCAACTATTCTAATTAGCTGAACACACGAGAGATCCAGATTAGAGATGTGAGTAAGAAACTGAAATACCAGGATTTGAGGATTCAGGGATACCAGTAACTGCTGGTCAAAGCATTCCATCCTCTTGGTAATAAGCCCAGTCCCCATTCCCTATTCTATAAGCATATTTAAGTAGATTTAAAGCCTGGCTTTAATACTTACAAAGCTTTTTTCCTGTGATCAATTTATCAATTCACTCATTTTTTAAAAAAATATGTAAGATTTATTTATTTACTTATGTATTCCAGAGTGTATGGACTCTATAGTGATTAATAGCTGTGGCTCATGGGCTTAGTTGCTCCAAGATGTGTGGGATCCAAGTCCCCAGACCAGAGATCCAACCCGTATCCCCTGTATTGGAAGGCCGACTCTCAACCACTGGCCCACCAGGGAAGTCCCTCCTGTAATTCATTTAATTAAAACTGAACAACCAAATACCTGAAGAGTTCTTTGATCCTTTTATGGAGGAGATCACAGTCTGAGTTTCTGCCACACTACAAAATAATAGCAAAAGTCTTCTTAGCATCTGTGTGAACAGGACAGGTAGGAAAACTTGTATTTTCCTGACTCAAAAAATTATTCTAAACAATGGAAAAAATAGCAATGATACAAGATCAGTTTCTTCATGTGAAATTTTTATATGAAAGGAAAAAACAATAAATATTTACAACACAAGTGAGAAAGCAGAAACTCTCCATTGCTAAGGAGATATCCATATCATCCCTACTGATTTTCTATAAATGTGACTCTAAAAAATTCTGATTTGGAACAAAAAGTTCCGTTTTCTAACGAAAGAATAGTGAAAGCTGCTCTGATAGGACCAACACAGTATCCTTACCTTACAGGGATGCCATCTTTATTGCGAGTGCCAATCTCACTGGTAGAGCTAACTTCATCACAACCAGAGCGAGAAGTTTCTAATGAATTTTGCTCTGTGGAGTTCCAAATATCCTTTTTAGATGGGCTATCTGGTTTCTCTTCTCCAGATTCAGAAGAATCAATGGCTACCACTTCTAACTGAGGATTAGGAAGTTCTAGGACTTCAATAGACGAGTCACTATCTGGTTCATCTCTGACACTTTCTTGTTCTGGGCCAGTTCTGCTATCTTCCCAGGTGGAGGTTGTCACTTTCCCCCCTTTAGCAGACTTTCCAGTTTTTACTTTCCTTACAGGTTTAGAAGTAAATACATCCTGTTCAGTGTCACTGTTCTCAGGAACATGAGCAGCCCGCAGAGTTTTCTTCTTCCTAAGTTTCTTCTTTTTCTTGTTCCCCCTAGCTTCAGCTGATGTCAGAGTGGACTCTGCCTGTTGTTCTGGCTGGTCAGCTGGAGAGTGGGGCTCTTTTTCTAAAGGGGTTTCTGAAGCAAAGGATAATCTTGGAAAAGAACTGGTACAGGCTTCAGACCCACTGTTGCCTTTGTTTGGCTCTTCACTTTCTTTATCTATGCTAGGAAGACCAGCTGATTGGGAAGAGGGACTGTTCCCTCTGTTTCTGGTAATTCCTTGCTCCACAGAAAACTTCAGTTCTTGGCTAGGCTCATGGAATCTCTCTGTTAGCTCTGATAAGGACAATGCTGCAGTGGTAACTGGATAAACTGGACAATTGTCACTGATCTCTCCTGAATTGAGAAGGAAAAAAAAAGTTATTCCATTGTCTTTGTGCCTGCTATGTGTAGTCATAAACTACAATTATCACTGACTGAATTTCTATCAAATATGACACTTTGATGATATGTTAACAACTTTAACAGTCATGGTTTAGTTATCTCACTCCTCAGCTTCCCATAACCTACATGTATTTCTAGCACAGTATGTATACATTTTGCCTTGCATTAATCTCAAATAATGTACACGTCTTATATCCTAGAAAAGCTCCTTTTATGGGCAGAGATTGTTTCTACTGATCTTTTCTTTCTTGTTTGAAACAATGAATGTGAATTACTTTTGCAGTCAGAAAAGGAAATCTAATAAAAGCTATTTTTGAAAAAAGTGTCACCACATTAAAAAACATACTAAATATTATCCATATAAAAGAAACAAAATTCAATATGAAAGATAACATATATTTGATGTACATATCAATGGTTAGTGATGCAACAGACAGCAAAATTTAGAATGATTCTTCAGACTTTTTGTTCAAAAAAAAACCCAAGAATACCACACAATATCAATTTGTTTCTTAATTTTCAATATAGCACCATTGTAGTTATACAAACTTCAGATAAGATTTTAAGCAACTTAGAAGTTATTCTCAAACGGTGACCAGATAAGCATTATTTTATAAAGACAGTAAAATCCCTGGCTATTTGTCAAAACCCCCAAGTTCCTGTTAGATGATCCCAACCCCAGAGCCCCCTGCCTTTCATCATGGCCGCCAGCTCTTTTCAGGTCTGTATTAACCTTAGTGTTTACTTGAAATGATAAAAACAGTTAAGTAGTGAGAAATCCAGAAGAGGAATATTATCTAGAAAACTGACTGAACAACTTCAATGCCATTTATCTCATGAAAAATAGACAATTCTGCGCCAGTCCTAATAAATGGAACCTGTTACATGCTAATCCAAAGTCAATTTAGCAATCCTGTATTAGAGAAAGTTAGGAAGAGTTACCAATATTTAAATAATCCTCCTAAATAAGAAGACTTAAAGAAAAACTATAGTAACTTTAAAAAGATATATTTATTTATTTATTCATTTATTCGGCTGTGTGGGGTCTTAGTTGCGGCACACAGGATCTTCTATCTTCATTGCGGCATGCAAGATTCTTTTAGTTGCGGATGCAGAATCTTTACTTGTAGCATGTGAGATCTAGTTCCTGAGGCCCCCTGTATGGGAGTGTGAAGTCTTAGCCACTGGATCACCAGGGAAGTCCTGTGATAACTTTAGATTTAATGGACAAGAATGACGTCACATCACTAATATAAAATTGCCCTAGACCCACTACAGGGTTGCCCTTAACACAGAGAAAAGTTTACATACTATTAGCTTGCAGTAATTCCTTGGACACACTGCAAGCAGAGCCTTGTGATATGGCATTCACAGTCTCTTCTTGTTCAGGAGACATGGGTTCTTGTTTAATATGAACTGATGAGTCGGGAGCAGGAACACTGCCATGAGCTTGGAAAGAAGATGTGATTGCTTGGAGAGGGGTTCCAGTGGATGATGGAGACACGTGGGAAGATAGAGGTTCCAGGAAATTCGGGAAAAAAGCACTAGGCAGAAGTGTGCCATCAGTAGATGTTTGAGATCTAACATTCTTCTGTTCTTGTGTAAGGCTAGAGGGAACCTGGTCTGGATGTTCAGAAGGTTCATATGTTTCTAGAACGGGAAACGTACACACATACAAATGCAAAAATGTTATCTGAAAAGCCACTCATTACTGAGCCAACTTGTATTTTTAAACATTACAAGAGAATTTTTAAAGATGCTCATAATTCTTTAAAATAGATTATTATGTAAGCTATATGTACAACCAATGAGGATACAGACAAGCAGGCATTAATATTCTAATTTTTCAGATTTTAACTGACTTCTCCAAAGTAATATTGATACTAATAGAAGAGCCAAATTGGTACCCCAGTCTTGGGATGCCTAACCCAAGACTCTTTCTATAACATTATTTCTATTGCTAAGCATTTTGGGGACATACAATCTTACAGGCCTTTCTACAGAAGCATGAAATCAAGGAGACATGAGAATAATCATATTAACTTTTTCATAACTACTTTAATTCCCCTCTAGAGAAAATAAAAAAGTAACAAGTTACAGACAGTCTAGTCCATCAAATTCTCTGAATACCTTGTAATCCCTGTAGAATCTGTATTCTATGGGTCCTCAGGGCACTCATTTCCATAGTTATCTAAAAATAAAGTATTTTGTTAAGCATTTTAAAATTCAACTTTAAGACGATCCTTTTTCATTAACCATTCCATCTGCTGTTACCTGCTGCTTCAGCATAAGTAGCCTTTGAACTTCAACATAAGCTGTCTGAAGTGCTGCCCGAGCTTGCAGAAGATTGTTATCCATGCACTGCAACGATTTGCTTAGTTCTTCTTCTCGTAAAGAAATACTCAGCAGCTGGTCAACCTGAGAACGTTCTGTCAAAAGAAACCATAAGGCTTAGTTTAATATTGGAGACTCCTCTTTAATAATCCAGGGAACTGCATCAATTATCTAGGATAGGCCTTTATTTTCTCCCCACTAGGTCACTGGAAGGAGACTCATCAAATTTTTTACAAATCACATAGTCAAGTCATGCTATCAGAGCTAGAGACCAAGCATCATGGTTTCAAGTGTACCACCACATGGTACCATCTTACCAAATCACCATCTTCCACAGTGATGCTTCCAAGCAAAACCTCTGGGGAAATGAACTCCTGTAGGTTTCACTTTCCATCTTCCTTTATCTACTACCCTCTTCAATCAAGGCTTTGGCTTAGATTGGGCCCCAAACCTAAACTGTTTGCACTCTCTTCTGGATTCCTATTTTTCTAGTCTGTTAGTTAATTTAAAATAGTTCTCTTTAATATAAAATTAAAACCTTGATATATTAAGGTTCTTTAATATAAAATAACTTTAATATAAAATTTTAAAATACAAATATTTATATTTAATATAAAATAATATATATTTTCCTGAAGAAAATATAGCGTTGAAATAAAATGTCCTACTACATGTATTTGTTTGTCATCTTTGTATCTGTCTCTTTCCCATGCAATATGCCAAGACCGCTCCCCTAAATTCCAGACCCACATATCTAACTACCAACCGGATACTTCTACTAAGGTGTCTCTAAAGTCCTTTAACTCAAGGGATCCAAAAGGGAACTCCTATCTTCTTCTACCCTCAACCTGTAACTCTCATAAAGTTTTCTATCTCTATAAATAAAGCCATCAACTGCTCCAGCTAGAAACTGGTATCATCTTTGACTCCTACCTTATCACATCCAGCCACCCAAAGTTCATCCAGCCACTTCCTGCACTAGATCTTATACTGAAATGGTCTGAGAATCAGTGAAAGGCAAGAGTCGTAGAAGCCTATCAGTCAGGGAGCCCCACAAATAACTTCTTGCCTTAATTCACATGAGAAAAGCAACCACGATTCCTCAGAAAGTGAGTGAAATGGCTATAAATGACCAAGAGGGATTAAAAACTTCTACTAAATGTCTTGTTTCTCTTCACTCCACTGAAAAGGCCCAGTGAGACTTTCTGGTTTTATACTGAACTCAATTTGTCCATGATATATATTAATTTCAGCTTTCTGGTTTAGGTGGTATCACATATTTCTTCTATAGCTCCAATTGGATATAGTACAAAATCGAACTTTTTCTATGCCCTTAAGCAAGGCAACAAAAATATCATAAATTAATAAATGGGTGTTCTCTGTTTGATAAGCTATACTTGTATATCAAGTTGTAAAAGGCTGAAGTGATACAAGAACAGTTTCTTTTTGCCAGAATATTCTATACTATACCTTTCTTTCCTTTAATTTTCCTTCTTTTATTTTTTCTCTCAAGACTTGGCAGTTCAGGAGAAGATCCATCCTAAGGAGATTAAAAAAAAAAAAAAAGAAGAATATTAAATATGCAATGGCCATTATCCAGCAGGGGGAAAAAGAATCAATTCTAAGTCAGTCATACATTATTATTCATGATTGCTACCATCAGGATAGTTAGGAGTTTCATATATATAATATGAGCTCAAATATTAGTTGACTGAATGTATCTGACCAAAAAAAAAAAGAAATACAACCAAGGTTAAGTACCTACCTAGCATCCTAAAGGTAGTAAAGCCTAAGGGCTTGGGCAAAGCACTTCACCCTGGTAAAAGCTAGTAAAATATCTGATTTCATAGTTTCTACTTTAGAATTCAGCAAGAAAATCTTTACAACAAAAAGTTTAACAGTCTGTGAGATAAGACCCAAGACATCAGCTATGCCATAAGACAATCTCTCATCCAATACTATCTGCTACAACATCTAGTTCAACAGGGCAAAGATGGAATTTAAACCCAGGTCTACAACCCGAGCCTTTAACTAGTTTGTTATATTCTCTCAATATTAAAGGAAACAGTCCATTTTCTGAGTGTCAGATTCTAGTCTATACTACTATCAGCAACTCTTTCTTTTCAGAAAGGGTTCCTGAAAGGGTTAAGCAATATTAGCCATCAGAGGTGCCAAAAGAGAAGTGTCAGTGAAGTAATGGATTCTAAAAAGACCAGGCTAGGCAACTTAAGTATAAAAGACAAAGTAAGAGAGACTAAGACTATGCTCATATAGATACACTCTCATAGTATTAAAACTACCCTATTAAGCCTAATAGTTCTGGGTCCAACAAACATATATGCCCTACAAATACAACACTAGAGTACCTTTCTTCAATAGCAGTACAGAATGCATCATGAAAACAGATAAAGTTACAGCTGAAGATGTGGCTCATTCCTTGGTCAGGTGATTCAAAGAATCATTGGCTTAGAGACTAGTTTTAGAGATGACTTCATATTTTCCCAGTACTGTACATTCATATTCAATTACAGCTAACTTAGTAGAGCTACTCAGTGAGAGAAGCCAGTAGGACAAAAATACAAAGAGCCTCAGAAATCTTCTATTCCAGAGTAGGGCAAAACACACGCCCAAGTACCCAAGAAAAACATTACGTTTTTCTTATCATAGCCAAGTCACTACATGAAATGTTCTACAAAACATACAGGAGTCATACTCACTCCAGTGGCTCTTCGTTTCTTTCTAACATTCTGGCCATCATTCTGTTCAGCACCAGAGGTACAGCTGCTGTCTGTGGCTGCATCTGCCAAACTGGAGTTTGCAAGGGCTGAGGATGCATTTGATGATAAAGAGTTTCCTTCTCCATTACTTTCCTGGGCATTATGATTCTCTGATAGTGTAGAACTCTCCTGGCTGTGCAGCTCTTTTGTCAAATCCATCAAAGGTATTGTAAGGTCAGGAGATAATTGCGTGCTATGTCGCCTTCGAGTAGCAACATTTTCAGTTCTTTCATCTGTTCTTAGGGAGGCAGCCAGAGGTGTCACTTCCTGCTTAAGGCTCATGGTTGGTTTTTGACTCTGTGAAGATCTGAATGAATTACTAGGTGAAAAAATCTGCTGGGGCTCATTTTCTTTGCCTGTGCCTTCCTCACTGAAGAAGCTATACACAGACGGAGCCCTGTCTATGATCACACTGCTCTCTGAAAGGCTTCGCTTCCTTGCCAACCCAGGGGATGAAGAAATGGAAACACCTTCCCACTGGAATCCTTCTAGATCAGACAGATCAGGCTCACCATCCAGATCCAAGACCTCTTGCTCATTTTGAACCAGAGGCACCATTTCTATGCCAAACCTCAAGAAAGAAAGGAAAAGAAAAAAAAAATTCATAAATCAGACACAGCTGGGAGAGCGGGCACCACTTAATGTGCCAAACTCTACTAGGCACAGAGATTGCAAATGTAAATGGACAGCTTCTGCCCTCAAGGAGCTTATAGTCTAGTAATTCTAAACATAAAGTAAGTTAACTCTATTATAAGTATTGTAATGTAACAAGTAGTAAATTAGATATTTGTATATAGCTATATACAAAGGGAAGGAATAAAAACTGAAGGTTTTATTTAATATGGAGCTCTAAGTCAACAGTAAGTATGTAATTTTTAATAGCAAACAAACAAAAAAAGTGTTCATCAAGCATTTACAAGCAACAGACACCATGCTAAGAACTTCATAATTTCAATGATACTCACAAGTTATGGGAAAAGAAGGGACAATAAATATGTTATTTCAGCAAGGATGGAAATTTAAGCCTGGAGGGCTATATAATTAAAACACAGCAGGATGATTTGCAAGTAGCAAACCTATGTTGAACACTGCTTTCCCATTCAGAAAAGTTTAGTGCCTTAACGTAAGGTGAACAGCCAAACTATTATTACACAAGTACTCAGGAGAATGTATTTTGTGATCACAAATACAATGTCCACAGCAGATACAGAAAGATAACCATCTATACGTTCTAAGGAAAAGGTAATGAGAAGTTATATCTAAAAGTTGCATCACTCATTGAGATCTACAGTTAAATACAGGGCTACAGATAGACATCTTTGTAATGCTGTCACTTTATGGCTTCTATCACCAAAGTGATGGATTTCTAATGGTATTTTCCCCACTTCATTTCTCAGAAGTAGGTGTGTTTCTTTGTAACCTGAATTCCCTGCTAGGAAACACTTTATTCCACTTGTTATAGAGTAGCAGTCACTCTTGGATATTTAAACCAGACATCTACAACAGATATTTTTTTTGCAAACATTTAATTAAACTCAACAAGTAGAATTTGACTACAGCCAAAGGGTAAGTTTAAAAGAAAAAAAAAAAAAGAAATGGATACTGAAAAGAGGCACACACCTGGGTAAGCCTTTGCCTAGCTCTTGCTTTTTCTTGGTTACTTGCTGAATGACCTGTTCCCAGTTGACATTTCTTCGAGATGCATTTAGAATCTGTCGAAGGGTTGGCTTGAGTCCAGATTCCTTCTCTGTCTCACTCTTTCGATGACCACTGATATTGCGGATGCGGCGAGCACTATTGAGGTTTGGCTCAGGAAGGTGTGCTCCAGTTTTGCTCTTCAAGCTAATGTGCCGGGTTAGATCTCTCTGGAGTGAGGCAGGAAAGCCAAGCTTGCTTAGTTCAGGCAGGAGGGGGCCTGAGGGTTGACCTATATCACTTTTTTGAAGCTCGGCATCCAAGCTAGTACTCTCAAAGCCTTCAGTTTCATAAGATTCATGAGATTTAACAGGGTCATCAACCTGTGCATCTTCTAGAGAGGTTTTCAAACCTAGCAGTAAACCAGACTGTGGGCTGGCTACAGATGTCATTTGTAACTCAGTTTCTTTTTGGTGAACTGCTGAGTTACACGGGGAAGTGGATGGTTTTCTAGATGTTTCCAGGTTTTGGTCATCCCCCCTTTTCTCATCAGCAGCAGGAGTACTGCAGGATAAAACTTCTGTAGTTGTAGAACCCAGGGTTTCAATTTTTGTCCCATGCTTTTCTGTGTCATATATCTCTCCATCACTTTCATCTTCTAATGCCTGTACTTGAAATTCAATCTTCAAAGATCCTTTTTCAGACTCTTCTACATTTCTACTTGCTTTTGCATAATTCCTGGTCCTTTTAGAAGCGCTAAGTGGATTTTGCAATGTCTCATGACACTGCAGCACATCTTTGGCTTTCTGTAATGTATCACTTAAATTTTCATCAGAATCCCTTTGAGTTCTAAGTGAACTTTTATTATTTCCTTTTAAAACATGAGGACCTGAACTTCGCATTCTGGATATGCAAGAACTCTGATTATCTTCCACAGTGTGTTTAGCCAAAGGATTTGAGTGTTCCCCAGAGAAAAAAGAATTAATTTTGGTGTTTTTTGAGGGATTCTTTGAATCTTGCTTTTGAGGAACTGATTTACTGTCTGGAGTTGGAAGGAGTGGGGATTTTAATGATGCCCTCTTATTTAAATTAGGCTCTTGTTCAGGTTTTTCCGTAATGGGGCATTCTCTCACCACCTCATAGGAAGCAGTGCAGTCAGATGAGGTTTTGTGTTTAAGAGAGCCAATATGTTTTTCTTTTCCTGTTTTCGGTTTTTGAGAATTATTTGTTTTATCATTTGGGGGCTCTTTTATTCCCATGGTTATCAAGCTATAATCAAAGAGAGGCTTATCTACCATTTCTGACTTGTTACCAGTGACTTCTTTCATTCCTGATTGTAAATCCAGAGTCTTCTGTGAAGGGTAAGGAGTCCAGCGACGGAGCTTTTCCCTTGCTACACTGCCACTCTTCCCACCAATTTTGGAAGTGAAGGTGTCTGTTTGTTTAGTGGTTTGGCTTTCTAGCTGCTCAAAATTGAAGTCAAGCAAGCCTTCTGAATGAAACTTACCACTTGCAAATCCTTCAGAAGGACTTCTGTATGTGGCAACTGCACCAACTTTGTCATTCTCTTGCCACTGCCACTTATACCTGTCTTGATTGTATTTGTTTGAGTTAGATTTCGTATTCCATAGCATATTCATGTCTTCCATTTGACAGTTAGAATTTCTGTTTCTGCCCGGTTGAAATTTGTCTCCGGGGCCACTGTAATTCCAACTGTTGGTACCACATGCACTGGATTTCCAATTTCCGTTACTGCTGTTCGTATGCCAACTGGAAAAGCCACCTGTTCCTTCAGAATGCCAACTGGAATTCCTTCCTGTACCATTATGATTCCAATCTACTGTCCCACTATTTGAATGCCAACCACCTCCAGAATTACTATGGTTGTGAAACCAAGGTGAGGAACCTCCTGCACCACCCTTATGCCACCCAGAACATCCTCTTGATCCACCATTATTTCTTGAAGAATGTGTGAAGCTGTTTTTCCTACTGTTACTATAGCCATCTTTCTCCCACTTCCTGTCCCACTGAGGAGGTCCACGATGATGCCATGCTGGCTGGCTGTAGCTCTCTCTGTCTTGGTAAGGGATTCGGTCTTCTCGTCTCCATTGGGGTCGCCTGTCATCAGAGTTTATTTCTTGGCTGCTATTGGAAGGTTTATCTTGTCTAGAAGAAAAACAGTCTTTTATTAGTGATTTAAAGGAGTTCTCAGAATTCCTTTAAAGGCATAACCCACCAAACATGCCCTCTGCCTTCTTCCTCTGTCACTTAGAATATGTAACTTAAGAGTATGTAATAGTCTTATTTTTATTTCAAATAGTGATTGTTTTCATATCTTTACATGATATAAACATATTTCACAATTTATTGATTTAAAATTAATATATTTATCAACCCCAAAATATTAAAAACTTGACACATTTATACTATCTTTCCTCTCCTGCTCTTTTTCTTAGCATATTTGAGGATTGTGTTCCTATCACCCAATTATTTTTATATTACACAACTTTTAGAAAAGAGGAGCAAGTACACTTTGTAGCTATGGTTAATTATCATAGTTAACACAATTTAAATCCAGCTGATCTTAATACCATGATTTCTTCAATAGTTGGTTCTTTCTGAAAACCCAGTTTCTTAACCTATTTTAAATGGTAAGATTTTACTCTGCATAATAGCTTTCATTAATAAACACTTTATCAAGTACACATTCAATGACTATTAGTAGTGAAAGAACACTTTTATGCATAGTTCCTGTTTCTGAAGGGCTTATAACCTAGCTAAGGAAATAAGTAAGGTCACAAACAGGAATAAAATAGTACATAACAAGCAAGTAGCATCCACGATAAATGCCATTAGGAGTTTCATGAGCCAGAGGTTTTTAAAAGAAGCTACAGCTGTTTCAACTATTCATGCTAGACAAGAAGCCCACAGAAATGTGAATAAATTTAAGCAAACATAATGGGAATCTGCATAAAACCATTTTCCTTCAAAAAGTACCTATGTTTTCCCTAACTCACATGTGCTTCACATGTGGTAAGGTGCTCAAAAAACTGAATAATATTAACTAAAACTACTGAATAACTACTAATCATAAGGCATTTATTGCTAAACACTACAAAGATTACCTCATTTAATTTTCACAACTCTGCAGCAAGCATTATTATTTCTACTTTTTAGATATGGAAACTGAGGATTGAGAGGTTAAATAACTTGCCTAGAGTAAGATACCTAGTTAGTGTTATGGCAGAAATTTGAACTTTGGCAGTCTAACTCTAGAGCCCATGTTCAAACTGAAGTATAGTTGATTTATAATGTTATTTTCTACTATAAAGCAAAATGACTCAGTTATATATGTATACATACATATATATATTCTTTTTCATATTTTTTTCCATTATGGTTTAACACAGGAGACTGCATAGTTTCCTATGCTTTAGAGTAGGACCTTGTTTTTTATCTGTTCTATATGTAATAGTTTGTATCTGCTAATCCCAAACTCCCAATCCATCTCTCCCTATCCCCCTCCCCACTGGCAACCACAAGTCTATTTTGAGCCTATACTCTTGACCACTAGACCTTGATAGAATGAGAATCTCAAAAACTGAAGTTTGATAGAATGAAAATCTCCAAGTTTCTGCAAGTGGGTTCCAACCTCTGAATCTGAACCTGACATAAATTTTAAACTCAGTACTGACTTTAATAGCTTTTAATGTCTCTAAGATTTTGGATACAAATTGGAATTTTTCTGTTTTTCACCTTTAGGATAAAAGCTAATTCACCTTAAAGTTCAAACATCCACTTACATTATGGATTACAACTACTGCTAAACAGGAGATCCTAAGTCCCCAAGTGTTCCTATAGACACTTGGAAGATTTTTATACCACCATTAACCAATTTGCTTTTTTACTTTCTAAGCTGAATGCAACTTCTGACATTCAAGGAGATCACTGCCTAGTTCTACTAATATCATCCAGAAATGAGAATTTGGCAATAAGTCAGTCACAAAGTAAAATTCCTAGATTATCATGAATTGGCTAGGTCAGGGGGACAATAGCATGTAGCTAAACCCACAGCTCAAAAAGAATAATCTAAATTAAAAACCTCATGAAGGAAAAAAGAAAAAACCTCATGAAGACGTAAGTAGATGACTTTATAAATATGTCACCAAAGAGGCTTATTAAAATAATCAAAGACTAGTAACTGCAATATGAATGTCTAATTTACTGAGAAGCTTTTACTCTCTGACTTAATGTTAAATCATTTACACAGATAAGCTAATAATGGCACAAGAATGTTAGAACAAAAATAGAAGTTAGTCTTCTAGAGGCTCCAACATCCTAAAACAAGAGTAAACTGCAGCTATATAAAAGTAGTGAGAATGTCATTTGAAGGATAACAACTAAACAATTTAAGAATCATGCTGCTATGGACATTTTAAAACTAAGAAAGTCCCTTTCAAAGACCTGTTCAAAAAGGTTTTAGCATAGAGAATAGCAACTACTACTTTTTAATATTCAAACTGCATTCTAACTGAAAATGAAATACAGATCAGGTATAACTAGTATTCAAAAAGGATCTTTAAAATTTTTAGAATCTGAAATGCTTTTTATCATGTTCTAGAACTTAAATCACCTCACTTCATAACTGGTTCTATATCTTTTACTCATATCTGAAATTTTCTGCTTCATTAAACTTTTCAGATCACTAATCAGTAAGGTTCAAAATACAAAAGGCTAATACCTAAATTATAGCTGTAGGTATGAAACTATCTAGTACAAGCTATAAAACTTATATTGTTGAAGTGATTCTGACACTGTCCAATATACAGCATAAATTTATTCAAGAAATACTTACTGAAGAAATTAATAATAAAAGGATAAATCAAACTTAGTAGAAGCACCTTCACATGGTGCTTCACAAAACAATTCACAAAACAATTTTTTCCTAAGGAATGAAATAAGAAATGCTATATAATATATTCAAATGAAACTTATTTACTAATATCTTTCCACTAGAAAATTCATGAACATGAATTTATTGGTACCCCCTCCCCAAACTGGAACTAATACAAACAATTCTAAACATAGTTATCAGCATGGTAAAAATTCCAGATATGTAACAGCTATGGCTAGTTTTTAGATAGGGTCAATACTGAGGCTTGTTTTTTTTTAAGGAGTTAATACAGTAGTTCAAGCAAGCATTCCATTGCCTTTTAAGATTAAGATGGCAACTTCAAGGTAAACTTTAAGGTAAAATCTGTGGCACAACACTGCAAATCAATTAAAAATTAAATTAAATTTTAAAAAAGATAAATCTGAATGCTCCAGGATGAAAAGAATGGAAATGGAAAATGTATTCTCTCCTACACTGTTTCACATAGGCTTTAAAAAATATCAAATTATTACTCACCGACTTTGTTCTTTCCTTTGTTTTATTAACTGAATGAGTTCCTTGTCAAAATAATCTTCCTCTTCTTCTTCCTTTCCATCATCTTCTCTTTCCTGGGCATCAACATTATCTTTGTGCAACTGGCCAGAAATGTGCTTTGCATATGCAGAAAGACCCACTTCTGTAACCCCGCACACTCGGCACTCATGACTACTGTCCCTAGGGAAAGAGGGAGATGAGGGACATTCAATGCTCCCCACCGGCATGGCACACTCACCAGATCTGTTATAGTTTCCTCTGAAAGACACTGCACACTTTGGCACAGTGAAAAATTAGTACTAATCAATCTCAATGCTCCTTTCATCACTTGTAATAAGTTTGTTCATAAGTTACTTTTGAAATGAATTAAAGATTCTTTTCCAGCAATCAAGAGGCAATACACTTCAGAATAATATAGTTTAGGAGAAATCTTCTTGAATTGCTGTACTTAAAACCTTGCCAGAGGAAACGTGGTGAAAGGGGAGGCAGGGAAGGGGGCTCAGAGCAAACAGAAGTTGCTCTGGAGCACACCCATGATGCCAACTGCACTCAGAAATCCTAGTGACAGCGCTCACATTTAATCTCTGGCTCAAAACCTTTCTCCCAGTGAAAAGTAAGGGGTGGGGAAAAGAGCAGGAGGCAGAGCCAATCACAGCCTAGTAACTAAATCGGAACAGCTGGAGCTCTGCCTGGAATGTGAAGATTCCGGACTCCAGGACAAATGATAGTAGTCTCAGCAAACTTTTTTTGGTCTCAATGATACATGTGATCTACATTCTGCTTCAGAAGGGTTTATTTTAAAGGGAATGGAAAGCATTTCAGTTGTAGGAAGTTAACAGCTGTGCTAGGCAAATGGTTTTTCTCAGGTTTCAGAAAAGAACACCATTTAGAGAGACGTAAAATCAGGTTCTCAGTTAAGAAAGATAATTGAGCAGGGTTTTTCTTCTTTTACTTTACATACTTTATAATGCATCTCATATGTGGCCAGTTTAAGAAGCCAAAGTCTTGAATAAATGACCAGAGCTGTAGTAGATGAATAATTTAACTGCATTTTTCGCTTCTTGAGTCCCTCAATCAGCTCAGCTATCCATGCAGTCACTATGATAAACATCAGAACACCATGGGTACATGTGTAATGAATAGACAGTAATGTCTACTCAATAATCCAAATTGGCTTATCTCTGTATCATTTATCTTGGGTTAATACTAGTGATATTTTTGCACTTCCTATGCCATTCTATAAAAATACACAAACACATACACAAAAAGACGTGTTGTCTTTAATAAGATAGACATAGACACACACATGACTCTGCTTCATCTTTCCCCTCATATCCATCCATACATGGGCAGAATTCACTTCAGCTAACCAGAAGAGACCCTCAAAATAAAGCCCCTCATTTACTAGACGATGGTTTCTGTTACTGATCATCTGAATATTCATTTAAAAAAAAAGAAAAAACAACTTATTGAGCAACTACTAAATTCCAGGCAACAAACTAAGTATATAGTTAATGGTGACAAATTATAAACAAACAATGCCAAATAAGTTACAACAAACAAACAAAAAAAACACTGTTTTTTCACTCTGTACCTATCATGAAAAACACCTCAGAAAAATGGAGAAAATTCGTAAGCTTCCGTTTTATTTTTTTGACTTTGTAACTTAAATGCTCTGGATGTAAAATAGTCTAGAACGCTAACATTCATTTTAATGAGTTCTGACCAGATTCCTCAAGTTACCCTGAATATCTATATACTAATTCCTTCTAATTCTTCAGGAACTTAAACATACTATTTTCAGAGAGTTTTCCACTGTACTTACTACAATTATATACTTTAAAAAAAGAAAAATAATCCTCAACTTTCTTCAGTTTACCACAGTCATCTCTCAAGCAACTAAAATTATGGTAGTTCATGAATGTTAACTTGTAACAGAAAGCAAGCCTTTTCTCACAGCAACAAAGAATGAACTTTAAAATGAATATATAAATAGAAATCTATCCCCAAAGGGCAGTATCAGAATAAACAGAAGACTGTAACAAATTTAGAATACATAATTTCCCCTATAATAACAACTCAGATCAACTCAATTTTCTGGTTAGAAAATCTTTTGGGCTTTAATCTCTCTACAACTGCAATAGGTTTTTAGTCCACTTTTCCACCTAAAAATTTATACATTGCTAAACTGTATATTGCAGTACCAGGGACTTCATTCTAAAAGGTATTCTTAAACAAAACCCCTGATTTTCCCCCCTTACTTCTAAAATGCAGAGTTTAAAAAAAAGAAAATGCAGAGGGTCTTTTTTTGGGGGGGGGGTCGGCCAGTGTGGGGAGCTGTGCCTCACAGCTTGCAAGATCTTAGCTCCCTGACCAGGGATGGAACCTGTGCTCCCTAGAGTGGAAGCCCTGGGTCCTAACCACTGCACTGCCAAAGAATTCCCTCAGAGAATTTTTCATATGTCCAAACCATCAAAATCCTTCTTCAAAAGAGATAATTGGAAAACCACACTGACTTTTTAACATATTAAGGAATGCAGACAGTAATTAACTCTTAAAAATAAATATCCATAACCACAGACCTAATTTGCAATTTCCAAAGCACAATTATATGTTAGATATACATCAAATACTTAAACACAGATATTTAAAACATTTTTGCTTTCATTGCCACAAAGTGTATTAACCATAATTCTGAAGCTACTTGATAGAAAAATACCTCAAGATCCTACCCAGATGGGTACAGCAGTAAGAGCAAGATAAAGTTAACACTAAAAATGGTTTATCAGAACACAGAAATCTCTAACATTTTTCTTACAAATGAAATCAAGTTTCTGGGGATTTTTTCCTTTTTTAAGATAAACTTTACAAGAAACTTCATAAAGAGAAAAGAAAGAATTTACATTTATACAGGGAAAGAATAGGACAGATTGACCACATCTTGTGAAAATTCCAATGTGTCTATATCTGAGGTTAAGCATATTAATTACAATATGTATTCATGCTTCCAAATAGGGTATTTGGGAAACCACATGTTCTTTAAAGTTAATAGCAAATTAAATAACATTTTAACAATGCTATTTTCCAATTCTTTATCAATGAACAGTTAAAATACTACTTCATATAATATATAAAGTAATCGTTGGGAAAAAACTACTGCTGTACTTCCTGACTGCTGCTACTGCTAAGTCGCTTCAGTCGTGTCCAACTCTGTGCGACCCCATAGACAGAAGCACACCAGGCTCCCCTGTCCCTGGGATTCTCCAGGCAAGGACACTGGAGTGGGTTGCCAC
This sequence comes from Ovis aries, assembly GCF_016772045.2. Taxonomy (NCBI): domain Eukaryota; kingdom Metazoa; phylum Chordata; class Mammalia; order Artiodactyla; family Bovidae; genus Ovis; species Ovis aries. The sequence goes on from NC_056060.1 coordinate 36,027,546, forward strand.
TTCCTTCGCCAATGTATCAAAGTAAAAAGTGAAAGTGAAGTCACTCAGTCATGTCCGACTCTTAGTGACCCCATGGACTGCAGCCTACCAGGCTCCTCTGTCCATGGGATTTTCCAGGCAAGAGTACTAGAGTGGGGTGCCATTGCTTTCTCCGTACTTCCTGACTAATAAAGGCAATAATTTTCCTCAGAGTGTTTAACAGAGGGCCCAAATTAGCTACATCCTGTTACCACACAATTTCCTTTCATATGTGAAAGGTAAAGCCTTCAGATATTCTATCCATAAGCTCCTCTTTATTAAGCTTGCTCTATCTATACCACAACAGCTGGTTGATAAATTAAGGTTTGTGCCCTTTTAATAGTATCTATCTGTAGAAACTACTTACAGGCCATATATCTGAACAAGTACATTAGGAAAAAACAGGGAAATGTTCCAGATGTCTCCAATTATGAACCAAATAAGGTACTCACTTCTCAGCAAGCCAGCATTCAAAATACAAATAATATGCTCTTTACATCTCTGTGTGTGGCTCTTTGCATTTTCGTGTACGGCTCAGCTGGTAAAGAATCCGCCTGCAATCCAGGAGACCTAGGTTTGATCCCTGGTTTGGGAAGATCCCCTGGAGAAGAGAAAGACTACCCACTCCAGTATTCTGACCTGGAGAATTCTGTGGACTGTATAGTCCATGGGGTCACAAAGAGTCAGACACGACTGAGCAACTTTTACTTTACATTCTTAGCCAGATCACAACCAAAAATTAAGTGATACTTAACATCAGAAAGCCAATTTTTAAACATGAAATCCAGAGGAAATAATCACAAACTGAGGACAGAAAGAAAAAAGATGACTGATTACTATTTGTCCCTTTTGTACAAAATAGTGATGACTATTCGTCATGATAATAAATGTTCCAAGTCAGTAAATGATGTTTGAGATTTTGTTGTTTTTTTATAGCTTTGCCAGCTGTTTTTCCTGGCTACCTCCTTGCCTTCTCCCTTGTAATTTGTTACTGGCCAGAAAACCATACCAAACATGTTTCCAAACCTGAAACCACTGTATCTAAAATATGAGTAAATTAAGTACCAAAGTGTCCTCCTCTAAATGAATTTGGGTGCTAATGCTGACGTTAATATTGTCAGTTCAGAGGCTTCAAATGCTAATTTCTTTAATATTTGACTATGCTCCAAATAACTGTAAACAGTAGACAAAATCTCCATGGCACAACTAAATTGACAAGTTGGGGGAGAGGGGAACAAGTTACAGAACAATATATATATGGCATGTAGTTCAGTTCTGCTAATAAGACAAAACAAAATCAAAACATATGTACAAGAGTGTGAACATATGGATATAAATCTGTCTACACGCAGAAGAGAGGTTTGGATAGGGTATATACTACACTGTTGACTTTCCTCTGAGATTGGAGTAGGAGGATGGGGAGATGATTCTGTATTGACTATGAACATGAATCTTAAGCTATCAAAAAGTTTTAAATGTTTTAATTAGCTGATTGGTGATTTTTGAATAAAACAAGGCATTCCTCTTAGAAAAAAATGGGCTTCTCTCCTAACAACTAGACTTACTGGCCTCATTTGTTTTGTTTCATTTCATAACACAATTCAGTCACTGAGTAGCCTAGAAAAAAGTGAATTTCTGAAGGAAGTCTATAGGAAATGGGATCAAATAATTAAGACAACCCACAAAAAGGTAATCAAAGGTTGACTGCATTTCATAGGTTCCTATGATAATGAGTTAAAGATCATATATGTTCAAGATATTATAAGGGTTCTCCACACTAAATTTGAGTGAACTTTTTTTTTTTTTTGGTAGGTAAGGAGCAGGTTTGTTTAGAGGGAAACATACTCCACAGACAGAGTGTGGCCATCTCAGAGGGCAAGAAGCCTGAACACTCTTCTACACTGCTGTGAAGACCTCAACTTCACACAGTAAGGGACTGAGACCACAGAAAAATTCCTCTTACATGCTAAACAGATGCTGAAAGTTCAGTAACATATTAATTTGCCGATACAACCTAAAACTGTATTACTTAAAATACAGATAATTCCAAATGACCTAGGTTGGCATCCTGATCAGTCTGTAACCATTATTTGTGGACTAAGGTATAATTCATATTTCTGTTTTCCAAAGTTCCTCTGTTCCATACTGTCTCCAAAGTTTAAATTCACATACAATTCAAAACATCAAAAAAAGGAAACTTAGTTGGGAAAAAAGACATGGAATATATATACATGCTACCTTTAATGTCTTAATTTCCTTAAACATCTCAAGTTTTAATTCACAAAACAGCATTCTTAAATACAGGTTTATACATAGATTTTATTTATACTAGTGAGATTCAGTGCTATTTAGCAGACTTTGGACTTCTCAGACTATTCCAACAACCAGTAAAGGTTTATGGCATGTGATAATTTGCAAGCTGCTTAGGCAATAATATGAAATGTCCTGGTTGCAAAGCTGGTGTGCAGGAATGAGAAAGCTTACTAATGACAGAACTAGCTCATCCCCATCCACCTCTGCCAAATCTATTTGCCGAAGTTCCTATGAATTCTACACATTTGAGATGTACCACAATTTATCCTTTTTGAATGGAAAAAAAAAAAAAGCTATTGTACCTGTTGTTAATTCCAAAAGACGGTTCAAGGCCATAAGACAATATTCATTTTTGAAGCATTACTATAAAATAAGCGAATAGGCCCTCAGATTCCCCCATATCCACAAGTTTATGGAAGACAAAGGTTCCATACCTGCCCTTCAGGTTCTCAAGTTCCCTGTGATGCAACATGCTCCGCATGTGTTCATCCATCTCCTTCAAAATTAAAGAAAAGCAGATTAAAGGAGAAAAACTTTCTCTGTCTTATTCAATCAACAATCAGGGCTCAAGCTCCTTGTGTTAACGTGGTGTTTGTGGTTTCTATTCACAATTCAATACTGAAAACAGTTCCTTATTAAGTAACTCTTTAGCCTGTTTTTGACATATTTTATTTTTAAATAAAGCAATAATTTTAAAAGACCTATTTAAGTGGCTTTCCAAAAAGGTTAGAAAGATTATTGTATTTAGGAGGCAAAAGACTAAATAATAAACAAATAGGTAAAATTCTAGCCCTTACAAAGTATTTACTTAAGTTTCTTAAAAAACAACAACAAAAATGCCTGAAATCACATAACTTCTCAACTACGTGGCTACTTTTCTTCATACTCTTTCCCCACTCAACAGACAGTTTCTCAAGAGTATGGTACAACTTTTATCCATGTCTTGGCCAGGGCCTGACATACACTTATTAATATCTGCTGAATGAACAGATGGATACATCAATTCTAGACAGAAGTTACAGACATCAGGGAATTTTCCTATGGTAGATCAAGATTTTAAAAATGCCTTGAACACAGCAGTTCTATCATGGCTTCATTTTCACTACCCACTCCCTTGCCTACAACAACTGATGTGTTTGGTTCCAATGAAAAGTTTGAGAATGTACTAGATTCCTCCCCCCATCCCCATCCCACTGGGACGGAAACAAAATCTATGGCAAGAGTTTCTATTTAAATGTGCAAGTGTGACACACACACTCACACACCTCAAAAAACTCAAAAGTTGTAAACGTCGGTCTCTCTGTCACACTAAGTATATATATAGCCAGTATGTCATCATTAGAGAATGGCTGTTTACAAATATAAAACTGACTCAGATGGTAAAGAATCCTCCTGCAGTGTTCAAGACCTGGGTTTGATCCCTAGGTCACAACATTAGGATACTCAGGGATGTAACATACAGTAACCCTAGATTCTTTTCTCCTCCTGAGTGTATTTGGAGCAGTCATATGTGTGTAGGTGCTAAGTCTGACTCTTTTGCGACCCCATGGACTGTAGCCAACCAGGCTCCTCTGTCTGGGATTTTCCAGGTAGAATACTGGAGTGGGTTGCCATTTCTTCCTCCAGGGGATCTTCCCAACCCAGGGTTTGAACCTGTGTCTCCGGCATTGGCAGGCGTCTTCTTATCACTGAGCCACCTGGAGCAACCACGGTTAATACTATAACAGTTTGAGAAACTAGAGGAAAGTACATCAACATAAGCTGTTTTTAGTCTATCTGAGTTTATCCCTTTCAGTTAACCCATTAATTTCTTAGACCGTATCTTAACATTTAAATCATGCCATTCCCTTGCTTAAAAAAAAAAACTACTGTTGGCTTTCCCTAAGGCAGGAGTAGATTTAACTACTCAGCTCTTATTTATTGTGATCCATGGAAAAATATGAAGAGACAAAACATGTTTTAATCCAGAGTAGAAGAAATGCCAAAAAACTTAAAATAGAAAAGTTGTGAGATATAACAAGACAGGCCACAGACTCCACAGAAGTCTGGCACCTCTGAGTAGCTCCCTATCCATCTCATATCTTCTCATCTTCCCTTCTCCCTCTAATCTAAAAGTAGGCATCAGTCAGTCAGTTCAGTCACTCGGTCGTGTCCGACTCTTTGCGACCCCATGAACCGTAGCACGCCAGGCCTCCCTGGCCATCACCAACTGCTGGAGTCCACCAAAACCCATGTCCATTGAGTCGGTGATGCCATCCAACCATCTTATTCTCTGTTGTTCCCTTCTCCTCCTACCCTCAATCTTTCCCAGCATCAGGGGCTTTTCAAATGAGTCAGCTCTTCGTATCAGGTGGCCAAAGTATTGGATGGAGTTGCAGCTTCAACATCAGTCCCTCCAATGAACACCCAGGACTGATCTCCTTTAGGATGGACTGCTTGGATCTCCTTGCAGTCCAAGGGACTCTCAGGAATCTTCTCCAACACCACAGTTCAGAAGCATCAATTCTTCAGCGCTCAACTTTCTTTATAGCCCAACTCTCACATCCATACATGACCGCTGGAAAAACCATAGCCTTGACTAGATGGACTTCTGTTGACAAATGTTTCTGCTTTCTAATATGCTGTCCAGGTTGGTCATAACTTTCCTTTCAAGGAGTAAGCGTCTTTTAATTTCATGGCTGCAATCACCATCTGCAGTGGTTTTGGAGCCCAGAAAAATAAAGTCAGCCAGTTTCCAGTGTTTCCCCATCTATTTGCCATGAAGTGAAAGTAGGCATAAAAAAGTTTTATTCATTGAAAATTTGAGTAAACCTGGTCTAAATTTTTAAAATTAGAACAGCAGTTCTTTTACATTTGTAAAGGCAGCAAGTATATTACTAAACATGATTTTAAAATTTCAGCTGATTTTCCCAACACTAATTGAAATTCTAAAAAAAAAGAAAAAAATTCTTCACCCAGCCTACTAAATGGATCACAATCAAACTCCTCAGTGGGGCAATCAATATTATCAACTATCTTCACTTAACTTACAAATTAAATTGTGGTACTATTATTTCCAGGATGAAACTGTTCTAGTCAGATAAGCCTTTTTACCTATTCCTAGATGGCACCCCACTCCAGTACTCTTGCCTGGAAAATCCCATGGACGGAGGAGCCTGGTGGGCTGCAGTCTGTGTGGTCGCGAAGAGTTGGACACGACTGAGCGACTTGACTTTAACTTTTCACTTTCATGCATTGGAGAAGGAAATGGCAACCCACTCCAGTGTTCTTGCCTGGAGAATCCCAGGGACGGGGGAGCCTGGTGGGCTTCCATCTATGGGGTCGCACAGAGTCGGACACGACTGAAGCGACTTAGCAGCAGCAGAACTGTTATACTCCCTTCTACCGCTGAATCTTTGTATTTTTCTTCCACCTAAAATGCCTCTTCTCCATTTCTTGTAAGCCATTTCACTCCCAAACATCTTTCAAGGATCACTCAGACTTGCCTGGCTAACCTCACTCATGGTAACTTTCCTAGTTCTCTGTATATCCAATGGCAATCAAGAACATCTTAAAAGCACAGAGGGAAAGTTCCTCAGTATTTAAGCTAGATGAATTCTTAGAAAGCAAATATAAGAGGCAGGGGGTGGCGGGGGGTGGTGGGTGGCAAAATATGAGACAAATTGCAGATAATTTCCTTAAAGCACAGGTAAATTCTTTTAGTTTTTAAAACAGTGTTTTTCTTTGAGCAACATCCCCACCTTGTGGATGTCTGAGGATATAGTTAGAACCACTGCTGCTATGCTGTGACAGGCTACAAATCAATGCCATTCCCTTAGCTAATCAGAAAGCTGTTACAATCTCAGCCTGAATTTTAATATATTTTCTCTATAACTGGTTACTAGATGAATTTCTCTTTATCATACTGTTAAGTATCTTCAAATTCCACGTACAGGTTTAATAATATAGTTACTGTCTTCATAAGGCAGTAATGAGAAAGAAACCAGTGGAATAAGACTAAGGTTTAGGAAAGAAGCATAAATGAGATGTTGTTAAAAGCTTTTACCCATCTATACATTCCACATGGTGTCTCTGAAAAAATGGTCAGTCATAAAAGCCTCAGATTCTCTCTCTTCTATTATTACCTTTTTTGAGCTGTACACAATGTGGCACAATATGCATTTTCGTTCTCGTACCATATTGACCAGATCTGAAGCACTCAACGTCACACCTGTAATGAGGAAGTAACATTTAGTAACATTTTCTTCCCAGATGTCCTGAGTTTCATCTTAACATAGCCCAAAATACAAGTCCTGCATCTCCCTAACCTCCACCCTGCTCCTACCCCAGTCTACCCATCTTGGTAAATGAAAATTCCAATTTTGCAGGACCCTAGGGCAAAAACTTTGGGAGCCATCCTTAATCCCACCCACCTTCTCATCCCATATTCACCCTCATCAGCAAATCCTGCCGGTCCCACCTTGAAGCACATCCAAAATCTAGCCACTCCTCACAGCTCAGCACATTCATCCTCCCATGGCACCAGTCTACTGACCTGACTCCCTATTTCCACTCTTGTCTATATTCTCATGAAAGTGAAAGTGAAGTTGCTCAGTCATGTAGCCCACCAAGCTCCCCCATCCATGGGATTCTCCAGGCAGGAATACTGGAGTGAGTTGCCATTTCCTTCTCCAGGGGATCTTCCGGACCCAGGGATCGAACCCAGGTCTCCCACATTGCAGGCAGACGCTTTAACCTCTGCGCCACCAGGGAAGCCCTCTCTCATGATCCATCCTCAAACCAGGAATCAAAGATTCTCAGAATGGAATTCTTTTAAAATTTAACTTAGATCACTTAGGGCTTCCCTGGTAGCTCAGCTGGTAAAGAAACTGCCTGCAATGCAGGAGACCCCTGTTCAGCTCCTGGGTTGGGAAGTTCCCCTGGAGAAAGGACAGGGTACCCACTCCAGTATTCTTGGGCTCCCCTGGGGGCTCAGATGGTAAAGTATCTGCCTGCAATGCGGGAGACCTGGGTTTCATCCCTGGATTGGGAAGACTCCCTGGAGGACAGCATGGATGACCTGACTCCCTATTTTCCCTATCCTCACAATGATCTATTCTCAAATCAGCAACCAAAGATTCTCAGTTCAGTTCAGTCGCTCACTCGTGTCTGACTCTTTGTGACCCCATGGATTGCAGAACACCAGGCCTCCCTGTCCATCATCAACTCCCGGAGTTTGCTCAAACTCATGTCCATCGAGTTGGTGATGCCATCCAACCATCTCATCCTCTGTCCTCCCCTTCGCCTCCTGCCTTCAATCCTTCCCAGCATCAGGGGCTTTTCCAATGAGTCAGTTCTTTGCATTATGTGGCCAAAGGATTGGAGTTTCAGCTTTAGCATCAGACCTTCCAATGAACAGTCAGGACTGATTTTCTTTACGATTAACTGGTTTGATCTCCTTGCAGTCCAAGGGATTCTCAGGAGTCTTCTCCAACACCACAATTCAAAAGCATCAATTCTTCGGTGCTCAGCTTTCTTAATGGTCCAACTCTCACATCCATACATGACTACTGGAAAAACCATAGCTTTGACTAGATGGACCTTTGTAGGCAAAGTAATGTCTCTGCTTTTTAACATACTGTCTAGGTTGGTCATAGCTTTTCTTCCAAGGAGCAAGCATCTTTTAATTTCATGGCTGCAGTCACCATCTGCAGTGATTTTGGAGCCCCCCCAAAATAAAGTCTATGTTATTTATAAAGAAACTGTTTCCAGTGTTTCCCCATCTATTTGCCACGAAGTTATCTGGAACTCTTTTAAAATTTGAGTCAGGTCATTTAACTCCTCTGCTCAGAATCTTCCAGCAGATGTCCATCTCACTTACAGAAAATACAAAGTCCTTTGTCACGGGATACAAAATCCGTTTCTCTCTCATGCTCTGACTCCATATCCTATCACTCTCCCTATAGTGCTCCATTCAAGTTACACTGCCCTCCTTCCTTCTGTTCCTTGATCACACTAGGGATTTTCCCACCTGTGGCTTTCTATATGTCCTGTTTCCTCTGCTTGGAATAGTCTTCTTCAGATATACTTATGGTTCTCATGGATCACTCCCTCACAGTTGCCTCGTCGGGGAGGCCTTCCCTGTCCTCCTATAGAATTGTACTTCCTGCCCCCCATTTCTTCTATCCCCCTAATAACCTTCTTAATTTTTTACTTTTTAGTAGTTCAGTTGGAGAAGGCAATGGCAACTCACTCCACGACTCTTGCCTGGAAAATCCCACAGATGGAGGAGCCTGGTAGGCTGCAGTCCATGGGGTTGCGAAGAGTCGGGCACGACTGAGTGACTTCATTTTGACTTTTCACTTTCCTGCATTGGAGAAGGAAATGGCAACCCACTCCAGTGTTCTTGCCTGGAGAATCCCAGGGATGGGGGAGCCTGGTGGGCTGCCGTCTATGGGGTCGCACAGAGTCGGACACAACTGAAGTGACTTAGCAGCAGCAGCAGCAGCAGTAGTACAATGGTAGACAGCTTCCAAAGATGGCCACAACATTATTCCCCACCCCATGTTCTCTTTTGCGATGTGACTTTGTCACCACTGCCCATCAAAAGGTAGAGTCCCTCTCTGTGACCTGTTTTGACCAATAAAATACAATGGAAGTAACAATGCAATTTCTGAGGTCAGGCCTTAAAAAATCTGCAGCTTTGGCCTTTGCGCACTGGGAACACTTCCTCTTAGAACCCAGACACATGGAGAGGCCGAAAGGGAAAAAACTGAGGGCACAGCTGAGCACCCAAACAACAATCAACGCCATTTGACAGTCACATTGGGCTCTCCAGGTCCAGCTGCCAATGAGGTATCCTAAGTGAGACCAGTTAAAGAACCAGGCAAATGAGCCCTTTTCAACCCAAAGAATTGTAAGAGTCAATAAAATAACTGTTTTAAGAATTTCACAATAGCTTGTAAAACAGCAAGAAATATCTGAAACAAGCATCTTTTACTACCTAACATAGTATATATTGTATTTCTCTGTATCCCCAATTATAAATTCCACAAGAACAAAGGCTGTATACTTAATTCCTAATACAGGTCTAACACTGAAAAGTGTCTGGCATACTGTTGGCATTCTGTAAGTATTTACTGAATTGTTCCAAATAGGATTATCCTGGGTATTAAATATGAGTCAGAGATAACTGGATAAATACTGAGGTTTGGATTAAGACCAGAAGGGTCTCTACAACCCTCCAGCACTACCATACTTTCTTCCTGCATCTCTGCAAGGATGCCCTACCTGAGAATTTAATTCCACTCCCCATGCAAACTTATTTTTCTCTCCACACATACAATACCAGACTCTATTTAATAGAGTTATTTGCGTCCTCATCTGGGCTTTAAGTTCCTTATGGGACTTAAAACTGTGAGGTAATGAAGTTATGCTGCTGCTGCTAAGTCGGTTTAGACATGTCTGACTCTGTGCGACCCCATAGATGGCAGCCCACCAGGCTCTGCCATCCCTGGGATTCTCCAGGCAAGAACACTGGAGTGGGTTGCCATTTCCTTCTCCAATGCATGAAAGTGAAAAAGTGAAAATGAAGTCACTCAGTCGTGTCCAACTCTTCGAGACCCCATGGACTGCAGCCTACCAGGCTCCTCCATTCATGGGATTTTCTAGGCGAGAGTCCTGGAGTGGGCTGCCATTGCCTTCTCCAGAGTTGATATGATTCCAGCTAAAAAGACAAAAGTGTTTTAACTTGCACATCCCTAAACTGGGTAAAAATATAATTTCCATTACAGTTTCTAAAATACTGAAATTAACTCACAGTCTTCCATTTGGGAATCACTGCAGAGAAGGCAATGGTACCCCACTCCAGTACTCTTGCCTGGAGAATCCCAGGGACGGGGGAGCCTGGTAGGCTGCAGTCCATGGGGTCGCGAAGAGTCGGACACAACTGAGCGACTTCACTTTCTCTTTTCACTTTCCTGCATTGGAGAAGGAAATGGCAACCCACTCCAGTGTTCTTGCCTGGAGAACCCCCAGGGATGGCGAGCCTGGTGGGCGGCCATCTATGGGGTCGCACAAAGTCGGACACAACTGAAGCGACTTAGCAGCAGCAGCAGCTCTCTTTAAAGGGCTTAACAAGGATTAGAAGTCAAGGAAATAGAAACCATCCAACTCTGCAATCTCAAAATGCTTGAGAGGTTACATCATATAGGTCAAGTAAGTGTGAATAAACAACTGCTGTCCTCACTTGGACCACCTTATATTTCTGCCATATCACTTAAATATACTTATTATGTAATCTTTCATATTTTCTCCAATGAATTATGAGAATTACCTGCAAATTTCTTAGTCATAAGTCTAAAAAAAAATCCTATAGTAAGTACCTTTTCTCAATATCTTATTATCCTAATACAATTATCATTCCCATAGGCAAAAACAGATTCTTTCCTTTCAGTTTCTCATATTTAGTCAACAAATCCTGACAGATTTCAATTTTTAAATTTTTGTTATATACTCTTCAATGTGATAAACCTGCATGAGCTTATTTCTATTCTCCCTTCCCCCAACTGCTATACTCACTAACATTTCCTGCCCTAACTCCTGCTCCCAATATATGAACTAGTTTTAAATCCAAGCAGTTCATTAGAACCACCTACATAGCTTATAAATAAAAAGAAATACAGCTGTTAAGGAAGAGCAGAACTATTATTGCATTAGTCTCCAGACATTCCATTCTGCACTTCACCATGCTCTCCCCATACTACTAGTCACTCAGAAGTGACTTAAACTGGTCAGTAAGTGAGCCTTTAAGTAATCACTATCTTCATGAAAGAAACAAATCACCAGTCCAGGTTCGATACAGGATCCTTGGGGTTGGTGCACTGGGATGACCCAGAGGGATGGTATGGGGAGGGAGGTGGTAGAGGAGTTCAGGATGGGGAACACGTATACCCCCGTGGTGGATTCATGCTGATGTGTGGCAGAACCAACACAATATTGTAAAGTAATTAGCCTCCAATTGAAATAAATAAATTAAAAAAAAAAGTGTTGCCTGTATGTAAAAAGTTATTGATTTTTGTATATTGTTCTAATAAAGGCTAGCTACCTTGCTAAACTCTCAAAAAAAAAAAAAGTAATCACTATCTCATAACACTGTAGTCCATCTCAAACATCAATATCAGATTATTCCTCTAAATATTTATGAAACTCAAGGCTGGAAAACAGCATTTAGCGTCAAAGAACTTTATCTGAAATATTTTCACATTATCCCATTAAAACAACCTGCTATGTAAGTAATAACAGGTTGTTTGATGGTGGGTATGTCTGATCTCCCTGACCTTACCATGAGGAAGGAATCTGACAAGAAAGGTCTGGAAGTATTTTGGGGCACAGGAACCTATAACCACAACTTTCAAAAGCTGTCCTATTTACTAGGTCTGAGTTCTGGCTGGCTCTTGTTTCCCAAGGTAAGTGACTGGTGATTTCCTGAATCCAGTATATTTGATGGCGCATAAGCTCATAAGCATTTACTTACTAGCATTCTTATATTATCTGCCCTAACACAACATTCAGCAGGAATATATATATATACCAACCACTTTTTATTAGAAAACACAGGGTTAAAACAAAAACAGGAAGTTAAGGCTGTGACCCAGGAAAAGTGATTCAAAGTCAAGCATCCAATTAATGAAGTTGTTCAGACTGCCCATCACCAGGCAAGAAAATGGACAGGGCAGACCACAATCTGATTCTTTATCTTGGAATCAGAACTATGATCAGATTCCAATACTTCTCAATTCTGGAACTTGGAAGCATTATGTCCTAGAGGGAAAAATAACCGAGAAAGAAAACGGGGAAACATCAACTCTAACAAAGTAATAAAAATGCTATCTAAAGTTACCATCACGTAACAGAGTAGGTCATAAGATAACTTATACAAACACTGTTTTAAAAGTTTAACTGGGTGGCTTGTTGCATTTATTTAATAGTTTTAAAAGTTTTCTTTCCAGCCTACTTGGGCTTCCCAGGTGGTACATTGGTAAAGAATCCACCTGCCAACACAAGCAACATGGGTTTGACCCCCAGGTGGGGAAGATCCCCTGGAGGAGGAAATGGCAACCACTCCAGTATTCTTGCCTGGAAAATTCCATGGACACAGGAGGTTGATGGGCTATAGTCCATGGGATTACAAAGAGTTGGACACGACTGAGCGACTAACATTTTAACAGTTTACATTCCTGTATTCATCACTTATATATATCTCAAAGCAACCCCAAAGATCCACATAGCAATTTAAAGTTCTATAACATAAATTATAATCACTGCAAGCTGAAGGAGCCCTGATAATTGTTTACCATTCTTCTCAAAAAGCTTTGTTGTTCTCCATGCATCTTACTGCTAACGGTTCATTCAATAATTTTCATCTACTTTATACAAGTATGATTATAACAGCAATTCTTTTCATAATTCTTCTTACAAAATCTTTTAAGTTAATGGGTGATGATACCACAATATTGGTGTAATGTGTAATGTAGTAAAGCATTTACTTTAGTAGTTTTAATTGATGCTAATAGCTTTCTAAATGCCTTTGTCTTGTATTTTAAAAAACCATTAAGTCTCTAAAAAGGTCACCATATATTTCAGTGTATTTTAAGAAGGCTTCCCTGGTGGCTCAGAGGTTAAAGTGTCTGCCTGCAATGCGGGAGACCCAGGTTTGATCCCTGGGTTGGGAAGATCCCCTGGAGAAGGAAATGGCAACCCACTCCAGTATTCTTGCCTGGAGAAACCCATGGACGGAGGAGCCTGGAGGGCTACAGTCCATGGGGTCACAAAGAGTCGGACAGGACTGAGTGACTTCACTTTCAAAGTCGTGGTTTAAAGGGTTTCCCAAGTGGTGCTAGTTGTGAAGAATCCACCTGCCAATGTAGGAGATGTAAGAGGTGCAGGATTGATTCCTGGGTTAGGAAGATTCCCTGGAGAAGGGAATGGCTACCCACCCTAGTTTTCTTGCCTAGAGAATCCCAGGGACAGAGAAGCCTGATGGGCTCTAGTCCAAAGGATCGCACAGTCGGATACCACTGAAGCGACTTAGCAGGAACGCACAAAGTAGCAGTATCTGCAAAGTAAGTTTACTAAAAGTTCACATGCATTCTGGAATGAGGCAATGACATATCCAAAATCTCAGCAATATAGTAAAAGATATGTTTAGACAGAATTAGCTCCTGTTCAAAAGTACAGTATTCCAAGAGCTTGAAAAATTTCCCAGGCTCAAACTTAGCTTAAAAGTATCAGCCTAAAAAGAATACCTGTATAATATATCCTCCTCAGTGGTCTGACTGGTTCCAAATAGGAAAAGGAGTACATCAAGGCTGTATATTGCCACCCACCTTATTTAATTTATATGCAGAGTACATCATGAGAAACGCTGGGCTGGAAGAAGCACAAGCTGGAGTCAAGATTGCCGGGAGAAATATCAATAACCCCAGATATGCAGATGACACCACCCTTATGGCAGAAAGTGAAGAGGAACTAAAAGCCTCTTGATGAAAGTGAGGGAGGAGAGCGAAGAAGCTGGCTTAAAGCTCAACATTCAGAAAACAAAGATCATGGCATCTGGTCTCATCACTTCATGGGAAATAGATGGAGAAACAGTGGAAACAGCATCAGACTTTATTTTTTTGGGCTCCAAAATCACTGCAGATGGTGACTGCAGCCATGAAATTAAAAGATGCTTACTCCTTGGAAGAAACATTATGACCAACCTAGACAGCATATTCAAAAGCAGAGGCGTTACTTTGCCAACAAAGGTCCGTCTAGTCAAGGCTATGGTTTTTCCTGTGGTCTTGTATGGATGTGAGAGTTGGACTGTGAAGAAAGCTGAGCGCCCAAGAATTGATGCTTTTGAACTGTGGTATTGGAGAAGACTCTTGAGAGTCCCTTGGACTGCAAGGAGATCCAACCAGTCCATTCTAAAGGAGATCAGTCGTGGGTGTTCTTTGGAAGGAATGATACTAAAGCTGAAACTCCAATAGTCTGGCCCCCTCATGCGAAAAGTTGGCTCACTGGAAAAGACTCTGATGCTGGGAGGGATTGGGGGCAGGAGGAAAAGGGGACGACAGAGGATGAGATGGCTGGATGGCATCACTAACTCGATGGATGTGAGTCTGAGTGAACTCCGGGAGCTGGTGATGGACAGGGAGGCCTGGCATGCTGCAATTCATGGAGTCGCAAAGAGTCGGACACGACTGAGCAACTGAACTGAACTGAAGTGGTCTCAGCGTCAAACTGTTGCCAAAAGCTTGGCCTCTGTACACCAGTGCCAAATCAAACCCTGGAGACAAGAGTTTGGGGTGAAGCTGAAAAGGATAGCTTTACTGCTTTGCCAAGCAAAGGCACACCCTGACATTTGGCTCAACTTGATGAGGGATTTCATAACAGTGGCTCAAAGGTGGGGTCTCTGACAAGACTAGGGTGTGAATGCCCTTAATCTCATCTCAGGTGGTCTCAGTCTCCTAATCCTGATGAGCTTCTCTGGTCCTTTTAATCTTGCCTCAGGTGGTTTCTTGGCTGCTTCTTCCTTGACTAGCAAGTGTTTGAATCTGCCTTTTAGAACTCTAGGAAGATCACAGAAACTAGTCTTTACTGCAAGAAATGGAGGACAGAAAGGCCTCTGTGCCTGGGAGCCCCACAAAGCCCTGGTAAGTTTCAAAAGTACTTGAGAAAAAAAATAAATACTTGAGACGGAATCCTATACTTTTCCTAATTCCTTACACCCACAGCAAAAGTAATCTCTTTAAAATGCAAACCTGATCATAATAGTCCCTTGATTTTTGTCCCCATATTGTATTTTGGAAAATTTCAAAGGCAGAAACGTTAAAAGAATTGTATAGTGAATATCCTACATCCAGTTTATCGTATATCCATGTTGTTGTTCAGCTGCTAGGTCGTGTCCAACTCTTTGCAACCTCATGGACTGGAGCACACCAGGTTTCCCTGTCCTTCACTATCTCCCAGAGTTTGTTCAAACTCCACTCCACTGAGTTGGTGATGCCATCCAACCATCTCATCTTCTGTCGCCCCCTTCTCCTTTTACCTTCAATCTTTCCCAGAATCAGGGTCTTTTTCAATGAGTTGGCTGTTTGTATCAGGTGGCCACAATATTGAAGCTTCAGCATCAGTCTTTCCAATGAATATTCAGGACTGATATCCTTTAGGATTGACTGGTTTGATTTCCTTGCAGTCTAAGGGACTCTCAAGAGTCTTCTCCAATACCACACTTCAAAAGCATCAATTCTTTGGCCCTCAGCCTTCTTTATGGTCCAACTCACATCCACACATGACTACTGGAGAAACCATAGCTTTGACTACAGAGACCTTTGTTGGGAAAGTAATGTCTCTGCTTTTTAATATGCTGTCTGGCGTCTGTCATAACTTTCCTTCCAAGGAGCAAGCACCTTTTAATTTCATGGCTGCAATCACCATCCGCAGTGATTTTGGAGCATCTGAAAATAAAATCTGTCACTGGTGTCCATATATCCACCACACAGATTCTATGGTTACCATTTTACTGCACTTGCTTTATTGGCATCTATCCACCTATCTTTGAACACTTTATCATGAGGTATTAAGATGTTAACATTTTTCCTGAACTTTGGGGGTCTATGTTCATAAGACAACTGTTGTTAATTTTCTTTTAAATCTGCAACATCTTTATCGAGTTTCAGCCTCATGAGTGTTTCTCTTTCGTCTATTTTCTGAAAGTTTATAAAAGATTGATGTTATTTCTTCTTTAAATACTTGATAACATTCACCAATGAAACCACTGTGGGAATCTTATTTTTTTAAAGTAATTCCATTTAATATAAACTAATTTAGATTTTATTTCAACTTGTGACAGTTTTAGCACATTGATACTTTCAAGAAACTGTCCATTTTTAGCTCAAATTTGTTCAAATAAAGTTGTTTGTAATATCCCCTTATTATCCTACAGGATCTGTAGTGATGCCTTTCATTCCTGATACTAGATATCTGTCATGTGCTTTTTAGTATCAGTGTACCAAGGGGTTCATGAATATTGTTGATTTTTTTCAATGAACCAACTTCTTGCTTTGTAATTCTATTGGTTGTTTTTCTATTTCATTATTCCTTCTATTGTCTTTATTATCTCCTTCCTTCTATCTACTTTGAGTTTAGCTTCTTGCTTCCTAAGGTAGAACTTTAGCTCCTTCATTACCTTTAAACTTTACTAAAGCAGATGTTTAAGTTATAAGCTTCCGTCTAAGAACGGCATTACCTCTATCCTACAAAACATTTTTTAGCACTTTTAAATAAACTATTTATTTTAGGATAGCTTTAGATCTACAGAAATACTTTATTTCCATACTTTATTTCCTTTCTTTTCCCCTAGTATCCTTTTTTTTCCTCCAGAATTTCACCGAGTGTAACTTTTTTTTTTTTACTGGACTTATACAAGTACTTTCTTCAAATTTTTTCACATAATAACTGGTTAGCTATACATTCTTTCATTCTTCTAATGGTCTTGACACGAGAGATTATAACAGGCATCCTTGTCAACCAGGATACGATATACATTTAATCATCATGTCTCCTTAGGCTCCTGGCTATGACAGTTATCCCACAAATTTAGGTGTTAAATTTTCATCATCTAGTTCAAAATATTCATTGATTTCTCTTATGATTTATTCCTAGATTCATTGATTTAGAAGTTTCACTGAGCTTCCAAATATTTGCAGAATTTTGTTTTTTGTTTGACATCTTGATTTCTACGTATTTTAACCCCATTAGGATCAAAGAACATATTTTGTAGTATTTCGACCCTTTTAAATATATTAAGACTTAATGTGCAGGAAGCACCTGGTCTATATCCACCGCTGGGGAAAAAAGTGTATTCTGTAGTTATCAGGTAGAAATCATATGTAACGATTTTCTGCTTGTTCATAAATGTCTATCAATTGCTGAGAGAAGTGTTAAAATTACTGTGATTGTCGTCTCTTCCTTTAACTGTATCCATTTTTGCCTGTTATATTTTGAAGCTTTGATATTAGACGCATACATACTTATGTCTGTCTTCCTGATGAACTGATCCTTTTATTATTATGAAATAACCCTCTTAATTCTGGCAATACACTTTATCTTGAAATCTACTTTATCTGATATGAAAACAGCCACTCCAGCTTTCTTATGTTTACTGTTGGAAAGACCTATCTTTTGGCATTTAGCCAATCTGTCTTTATGCACTGAAATCAGTGTTTATTCCACTGAAGTAAACAAAGTTATTCATATGGGTGGATTAGGACTAACATTATATTTTTAACCTCCTATTTTTTTGTTTGGCTATACCTGTTTCCATCTTCTTATGCGTTATTCACTTCAATTTTTCTACTAGCTTTTTAGTAACACTTCTTTGCAATATTTTTTACCATAGGGTTGCTCTAGGATATAGAGTATATATCCTTTTCATTTTTACCCTGAACCACTTTACGTAATATGTAGAAACCTTGTAACAATACATGTTCATTTACCCTTACTTTCCATTCTGTGATCTATGGTATATGTTTTATATCCGTAACACATGATGAACTCCACAAGATGATTTTAAGTCATAGATAGTATTAAGATATTAAAAGGAAAAAATAGTTTATATTTATCCAGATTTTTTTTTTACCATTTCTGATGCTCTTCATTCCCTGTACAAAGAATCAAGTTTCCATCTGGTATCATTTCCCGTCAGCCTGAAGAACTTCTTTTAGCAATTCTTGTAATGCAGATTTTCTAGAAACAAATTCCCTTGGTTTTATCTGACAATATTTTTATCTTGTTCTCAGTTTTGAAGGCTATTCTACTTACTCTGGAATTATGGATTGTCAGATTTTTCTTTCAGCATTTTAAACATCCTCTATTCACTCTGCTCCATTTTAATTTTCTATGCTTCAGTTTCCATATTTATAGAATAAAAATAATATCAGTACCAATGTCAGAGGGCTGCTATGAGGAGTCCTCTATAAATTGGAAAATCCATATTGTTTTATACAAAGCAGGTACTAAGTCTTTGCTATATTTAGTTACTAGTATAATTAATTGCTTAATGAATGCCTCTTCCAATAGAGTGCAAGCTCCATGACAGCAAGCAGGAATGTCTGTCTGGTTCACCATTTTATCCCCATTACCTGGCACATCATCTGGTATAGAATAGGTATTTAATATCTGTTGAATGAACAAGCAGAAATCAGCAAAGATATTTGGACTAGATACATAATAAACACTGGAGTATAACCTTCAAGAGTACTGCAGAAATCAGCAATGATATTTCGACTAGAAACATAATAAAAACCTGGAGTATAACCTTCAAGAGTATTACTGTTTTAGGTTATACTACTAAGATAGTTCTTTACATGAATGTCAGAATTTACCCTGATGACATATACACATGTAGAATATCCCTACTGGGATACTCAAGAAACTATTAAGTCACTGCCTCTGGGAAAAGGAACTGAGGACCTGGGGGTCAAGGATTTACTTTTCACTATAAGCTCTTTTGTACTTTCCTCCCTAAACACAAATTCAACCAACCACGATGGTACAATACTGTAGTATTTTTTTTTAAACTCTGCATATAAGTGGACCCACGCAGTTCAAACCCATGTTGTTTAACAGTTAACTGTATTATCATTTTTTAAATAAAAACATTTTTTAACTCATAATATCAAGAAGTTTGACTTTTACATATTTTGAACTTTCAGAGTGGTTCTAATCTGGTTATCACACCACATAGATCAATTCCAATTTACTGATACTCCAAAAAGTGTAATTTCATTAGATACTGATTACCCGTCTAAGAAGATACAAGGGGACAAATAGTATAACTATCAAGAGTAATAACAATTTTACATTCATATACTAGTTTATAGTTTACAAAATATGGTGGGAAACTGCATGACCTTGGAATTAAACAAAAATACCTAATGTGTTTACCACCTTGAGTAAATTTTGATTTCTCCAAACTTCAATTCTTTGAGAACAATGCCATCTAGTTATCAGAGCTTCAGTCTTAAAAAAAAAAAAAAAAAAAGACAATTTCTTGCAGTGAGTTTTGTCTTTTTAAAGGTAATTATTTGTGTTTCAAATAGTTAACACTATAGTTTTAAAGTTATAAAGGTACAAAAGGGATTACAGCTGGTTTTAAGGGGGTGAAATGCAGTTTTATAAAGAAGGACCCAGACTTAACTACCATAACCCACTAAGCAATCTCAGCATCACTACTGGGGGGGAAACTAGAGTACCCAGTCTGATCTTTGACATAGTCCCCAAGTGTTTACCTAAACAAATCAAGTATTACCTCTACCTTCAACTTTATAGTAACATGTTAAATGATAGAAGAAAGCTGAGCACCAAAGAATTGATGCTTTTGAACTGCGGTGTTGGAGAAGACTCTTGAGAGTCCCTTGGACTGCAAGGAGATCCAACCAGTCCATTCTAAAGGAGATCAGTCGTGGGTGTTCTTTGGAAGGACTGATGCTGAAGCTGAAACTCCAGTACTTTGGCCACCTCATGCGAACAGTTGACTCACTGGAAAAGACCCTGATGGTGTGAGGGATTGGGGGCAGGAGTAGGGGACGACAGAGGATGAGATGGGTGGATGGCATCACTGACTCGATGGACATGAGTTTGGGTAAACTCCGGGAATTGGTGATAGACAGGGAGGCCTGGTGTGCTGCAATTCATGGGGTCGCAAAGAATCGGACACGACTGAGCGACTGAACTGAACTGAAGAATCAAACAGAGATCTGGATAACTGTATTACTCTCTTTGAGTCATGAAGAAAAAAGAAGAGGAAAAAAGTAACTTCTAGATTTAAAAAGACTTCAAGAGACGTAACAGTCAAACTCAATGCATAGACCGATCAAAACCTGTAAGAACAAGAAAATGGGATAATTTGTGGAAATTTTTAAAAAGGATCGCATATAACATAAACTGTTGTTCAGTGTGATTATTATACAGGGCTACATAGAAAAAATTTTCTTTTCATTAGAGACTCATATTAAAGTATTTAGGGTGAAATATCAGGAATAAAAATAACAAATACAGTAAACTATTAAGGAATTTTTAAACCTGAGTGATCAATTTACAGGGGGTTCAAAATAGTATCTTCCCTACTTTTCTGGATGCTTAAAAGTCTTCACAATAAAAAAATAAAACAAAAAAGCTTACAGAGAAAACTATTGTTCTCCCACTCCTGTTTCCTAGCCACCTCCACTTCATCAGTTTCTTATATATTCTAACAGATATTCTATGCATATCAGTTCAGTTCAGTTCAGCGGCTCAGTCATGTCCGACTCTTTGCGACCCCATGAATCCCGGCACGCCAAGCTTCCGTGTCCATCAGCAACTCTCTCGGAGTTCACTCAGACTCACGTCCATCAAGTCAGTGATGCCATCCAGCCATCTCATCCTCTGTCCTCCCCTTCTCCTCCTGCTCCCAACCCCTCCCAGCATCAAAGTCTTTTCCAATGAGTCAACTCTTCACATGAGGTGGCCAAAGTACTGGAGTTTCAGCTTTAGCATCATTCCTTCCAAAGATATATACCTACAATAATCACCATTCACAGTTCTCCCTTTTTAAATATCTTCCTTTTAATCAAAGCAATTGGTTTTGAACTAACCTGATCAGACTCTACACCTCCTAACTCCTTCCAAGCCACTTTAAAACCATCTAGTATCTTTAATTAAGGCTATCATTTTCTAGACTAAATAGTTAACTCTAGAAACTGTAACTGCAGTATAGCTGCTTCTCAACCGAAGTGCTTAACAATATCTAACTTGATGTAACATGGGGAAAATTACCTTTCCATCCTATTTGAATTCACCACTTCCCTAGCTAAGTTAGGCAAATTACCATCAAACTTTCAGTGACGTCACCTGAAATGTGCGCCAAAAAAAATAACTTCCATTATAATAATTCATTATTTTTTGTGACAGACCTGAGTGTATCTGGCACATGTGTAGCAGGTGCTAGATAAATGCTAACTGAACCTAATTATTATCTTTTATTGTTTCACTAACTTGAGACCAGGGCTCAAAACAAATTTTAAGATTTTCCAAGGGGCTTAGAATAGTATTAGGCTCTTAGTAAGTGTTCAAAAGTTATTTTGCCTTGAGTAAATCTGATATAAAACATTATGGTGGATAAACACATTTGCTAGATTAAGAGAACTTTCCTTAACTACCATGCAGTTCCAAATTGTTAAAAGCCACGGAAATAAACTTCCAACAAGACGGCTTAATCTGATTCTCAAAGATGATTAAATTGAGCAGACTGAAGGGGGAGTGGTGTGCAAAGCATTTCCTCTCCATAATTATGCACTGAGATTCGGACTAAATGTTAAATTGACATATAGTAAGCTCTTCTTAATTAGTAGCTATTAAGACGCATCCCACCAGGAGAGAAGTCCGAAGGAGGAAAAAGAACAGAAGCTGTCTGTCACAAGAGGTTGAAAGGTGTCCGCGGCCTGAGGCCCGCAGGCCTTTAAGGGGTACCTGGGTCTATGGGCTCCCTGCTGCCCTAGAGGGAGAAAGTCAGCGACCTCCTCGAAAGGTCAAGCCTCTGGAGCCACGTTTCCCGCCGGAGCTGGGAGGAGGGCCGGAACGCCCCCGCGAGACACTGTATCCCGAGGCCAGAAGCACCGCCTGCCCGTAATCCCGCGCGACCCCTTCAAGAACGACCCGCAGCCCCCGCGCCGCAGCCCTCAGGCGCAGAGACTGGCCGCTTCCTGCACCCCCACAGCCTCCCTACAGTGGCAGACCACCAGGTCCCTGGGGTTCCGATACGCCTCGGCGCCGCCCGGCCCTTTGATACTCACACTCACAGCCGACCCCTCTTACTCCATCAGGCCGCCGAGGCGCCGGCGAGGGAGCCCATTGACGCCCCAGCCACCCCCCCTCAGCTTTGGGTCCGGCGACCCGCTCCGGACCCGGTCCCCACCGGGAACCTCCACCGCCGCCGCCGCCGCCAGAGCGCAGGCGCACAACGCTTCCGTCGCGCTCACTTCCCCCCACCCCCTCCGCCGCGGTCCGCCTTTCTCAACAACCTAGCTTTATTTGAACACACGAGAGTGAACAACGGACACAGAGGAACGAGACTTTACTTCAAAAGAATGGAAGATCACAAGGCAGCCCAGCTGGCAGACTTATCCCGCTGCACCGGACTCTGCTGTAACGCTGTAACCAGCCTCCCTCCTTTCTTTTCCATTCTTTTTGCCTTTTTTTAGGCTTCCCTCTTACTCCTACTCTCTTCCTAAGTCCCCACCGTTCCCCTAAGCAGTGGCAACTGTTGTGGCTAAACTTCCAATCATTCTTTCCTTGTAAAATTTACTGAAGCTTATTGACAGGTGCAAGAGCTTCAGAACAGACAGTCCCGAGTTCAAATCTTGACTTGCTGCTGCTGCTGCTAAGTCGCTTCAGTCGTGTCCGACTCTGTGTGACCCCATAGACGGCAGCCCACCAGGCTCCCCTGTCCCTGGGATTCTCCAGGCAAGAACGCTGGAGTGGGTTGCCATTTCCTTCTCCAGTGCATGAAAAGTGAAAGTGAAGTCGCTCAGCCGCGTCCGACTTTTAGCGACCTCATGGACTGCAGCCCACCAGGCTCCTCGGTCCATGGGATTTTCCAGGCAAGAGTACTGGAGTGGGGTGCCATTACCTTCAGTTCAGTTCAGTTCAGTCGCTCAGTCGTGTCCGACTCTTTGCGACCCCATGAATTGCAGCACGTCAGGCCTCCCTGTCCAGCACCAACTCCCCGAGTTCACTCAAACTAATGTCCTCGAGTCGGTGAAGCCATCCAGCCATCTCATCCTCTGTTGTCCCCTTCTCCTCCTGCCCCCAATCCCTCCCAGCATCAGAGTCTTTTCCAAGGAGTCAACTCTTCTAATGAGGTGGCCAAAGTACTGGAGTTTCAGCTTCAGCATCATTCCTTCCAAAGAACACCCAGGACTGATCTCCTTCAGAATGGACTGGTTGGATCTCCTTGCAGTCTAAGGGACTCTCAAGAGTCTTCTCCAACACCACACTTCAAAAGCATCAATTCTTTGGCGCTCAGCCTTCTTTACAGTCCAACTCTCACATCCATACATGAATACTGGAAAAACTATAGCCTTGACTAGACGGACCTTAGTCAGCAAAGTAATGTCTCTGCTTTTGAATATGCCATCTAGGTTGGTCATAACTTTCCTTCCAAGGAGTAAGCGTCTTAATTTCATGGCTGCAATCACCATCTGCAGTGATTTTGGAGCCCAAAAAAATAAAGTCTGACACTGTTTCCACTCTTTCTCCATCTATTTCCCATGAAGTGATGGGACCAGATGCCATGATCTTTGTTTTCTCAATGTTGAGCTCTAAGCCAACTTCTTCACTCTCCTCCCTCACTTTCATCAAGAGGCTTTTAGTTCCTCCTCACTTTCTGCCATAAAAGTGGTGTCATCTGCATATCTGAGGTTATTGATATTTCTCCCGGCAATCTTGATTCCAGCTTATGTTTCTTCCAGTCCAGCGTTTCTCATGATGTACTCCGCATAGAAGTTAAATAAGCAGGGTGACAATATACAGCCTTGACATACTCCTTTTCCTATTTGGAACCAGTCTGTTGTTCCATGTCCAGTTCTAACTGTTGCTTCCTGGCCTGCATACAGATTTCTCAAGAGGCAGGTTAGGTGGTCTGGTATTTCCATCTAACTCCTCTCTATCAGTAGATGACTTTGTCTCCTACTTCACAGAGAAAATAAGAGGCCAACAGATGAGAACTTCTTTAACTTCCTGTTACTAAACATACAGATTTACAAATACTTCCTGTCATTAAAATTGAGGAGATATCTTCTCTATTTTGATTCCAAGACCTTTCCTTCCCTCAGTACTTTGGACTGCCTCTACTCCTACCCACTCAAGATCTACTGACTAGTGCTTCTCTTTAAAACTATTTATTTTCTCAGTTGTATCTTACCTAGCATGCTTAAGTTTTTCCTGTCTTAATTTTAATAGCAACCAAAAAAGCAGAAACAAAAAACTTGAACACTTGTCCTCTTTCCCATTCCCTTCAAGACCATACTTTCCAAAAGCATTCTATAATGTGTCCTCATTTCTGCATCTCCTCTCTCCAAACTACGGCAATCTATCTTTAACTCTTGTCATTTCATGACATAGCTAAGATCACCAATGACCTCTGTGGTGGTATTTCTCAGATTTCATCTTCCTTGACTCCTTAGGAATAGACAACTCCTTTGAAACTTTTTATTTCCAGCACTGTGCTGTATTCTCAGGGGAGCCTGGAGCAATTTCCTGATCTACTTTTAAACTTTTCAATATTCTCAGTGATCATGGTAAACTGTAGGCTCACTTTCAAAAGTACAAGATTTTCCAAGACTTGGCCATTGCCAACTTTTAAGAACTCATTTCCCGCTTCACTGGAAGATATACGAGGAGCTTAGATGAACTACAAGGAAACTTCCAGAAGGCACTATGGTCTTCTTGGACTCTCCGATGCCCGCAGTCTGGAGACCTCTATTCCCGCCCCCACCCCTACTTCCCACCCCCACCGCCCCCACCCCTACTTCCCATCCCCCCCACCCCGCCCCCGTACCTCCGGTGCAACTCCTACTTATCCTTCATGACTTCAAAACTCACTTCCTCCGGGAACCCTTTCAGATACCCTAAGAATAAAGCTCTTAGTCCCTTGTGCGCCAGTGGCGCCTCGGATGTTCTGTATGCCAAGCACTATATTCTGTCCACTATAATGTGTTTCCCACTTCCCTGGTGGCTCAGACGGTAAAGCGTCTGTCTACAATGCGGGAGACCCAGGTTCGATCCCTGGTTTGGGATCCACTCCAGTACCATTGCCTGGAAAGTCCCATGGACAGAGGAGCCTGGTAGGCTACAGTCCATGGGGTCGCAAACAGTCGGACACGACTGAGCGACTTCATTCATTCATTCATTCATAATATGTTTACAAATCTATCTCCCAGTCTAGACAGAGGTCAGGGAAGGCATTCTATTCGCCGCCTTTTCCTCAGCATTCATCCCGCACAAGGCCAGGCACATGGGTTGCCCTCAGTGAAAGTTTGTTGCCTGAACACTGCCCACCTTTGGGCGGTACTCGAATTATCCGGTAAACGGGTGAGTCCCAGGGCTCTCCGCCTGCGTGGCAAGGAGATTTAAAGCCCTCGCACGGTGATTGGCTCCAGCTACAGGGGTGTGTCCGGGCTCGCCGCGCCGGGGAAGTGCGCAGGCGCGCAGTGCTGGCGAGCGCAGGCGCAAGAAGGTCGCAGCTGGGAGTCCGGCCTGCGGGTGTCCAGAGCTGTAGCGGCCGGAGAGTAGTGGCTGGAACTCTGCTTGGTGAGTCTCCAGGAGTGGGGAAGAGTGAGCTGGCCGGGGAGAAGATTGGGATCATAATCTCAAGGAGAAAGAGTGTATCGTGACGGTTGAAAAGTTGGTGAGGTCGGGCTTAAGGGGAGGAGGTGGCGCTCTGACCGGGACTTGGCAGGTCCGGCCCTGATCGAGGACGCTAGACGCCGGGAGACTTATCAAGCGGCCAGAGGAGGAAGGGTGGAGGGTGGTGGTTCTCTGGACTCTTCCTAGAAACCTAGCAGAGGTAAACTCCCACTCTCTAACTTCCCGCCCTCACGGTGTTGCTGCGGTCGGGATTAATAGACTGTATGGTGGCCGCAGTGATCAGAGAAACTCTGAACTAGTTGTTTGAAGGAGGGTACTGCGGTTCATAGCATTGGAGAGTCCATTCTGTCCAGGGAAGTCCAGTTTTAAAACGCGGCTTTACGGAAGACACACGAAGGAAAGGGTCGGTAAAGGATCGAATTCCACAGGGTAAGCGGGGCGGGGGAAAGTCCCGGAAAGTGTTTCACATGGGACTTTTTCTCATCGTTAGTGACCACAATGCAAGGAAAGGCAGATGGGAGTTAGAGGAAACCGAAATTCGTCAAAGTTGGGAAAAGAAGATGAGAAAGGAGTATTAACTTACATCTCTCGGGGAAGGGTGGGAGCAATAGGGAGAGGAGAGTATGGAAATTGGCAGCTTCTGACAGTGATCCCTCAGCACTGTGAAAATACTGTAGCGTCTTTGTAGCAGATCGGAGAAGGCAATGGCACCCCACTCCAGTACTCTTGCTTGGAAAATCCCATGGGCGGAGGAGCCTGGTAGGCTGCAGTCCATGGGGTCCCTAAGAGTTGGATACGACTGAGTGACTTCACTTAAACTTTTCACTTTCATGCACTGGAGAAGGAAATGGCAACCCACTCCAGCGTTCTTGCCTGGAGAATCCCAGGGACAGGGGAGCCTGGTGGGCTGCCGTCTATGGGGTCACACAGAGTCGGACACGACTGAAGTGACTTAGCAGCAGCAGCAGCAGCAGATACTTTAAGATTTGAGAGTGATATTACTCTATCTGCCGTGGTGCCCTTAAGATCGGTTTTCAGATGTCCCAGTGAGATACTGCAAGTATGGCTAGATAGAAATGGTTCTTCCACTTTCTTGTCTTGCATGGAAATTCTTGAGACATCATTAGCAAGAATACTTTGGCATCTCATCTTGAAACATTTCATAGCAAAATTTTTAAATATTACTGTTTCCGCTGCCAGCAAAGTTGATGCCAAGGCATGCAGTGATCACCTGTCATTCATTCCTTTGGCAAGAGGTAATGAGAAAAAACACATTCATGTAAATAATTAGGAGAAAAACCTTTTATATGACTCTGCTCCTTTGACAGGTCATGTGAAAGTAAATAAAATGATCATATAATTTAACCTACAACTTAAATGTTTATCAGTGTTGCTGGAGTTCTTTTTTTAGATGCTTATGGTATGTGAATATGCACTAGAAAATTGCTTTTGTCTTAGTTCCAGAGAAGGAATGATTTATTTGTGCCATTATTTTTTTTTAACAATATTACACTCTTTCCTATAAACAGTAAAATTTCTGTATGCATCTTAGTGTTTGTCTCGTTTACTCTAAATCAACTTTAGTAACAAGCTCACTGAACTACAGGTCACACCTTTTCTAATCATTGGGAACAATACCTTGAGCCAAGAAGAAAGCAAACAAATAGGCCCTGTTGCTCATGGGACACTTATGGTACTTCACTTGTTTTGAACCATTTGTTTTTTGTTGTTATAGTCGTTAAGTCATGTTGAACTCTTTGCGACCCCATGGATTGTAACCTGCCAGGTTCCCCTGTCCATAGAATTTCCCAGGCAAAAATACTAGAGTGGTTGCCATTTTCTTCTCCAGGGGATCTTCCCAGGCTAGGGATCGAACTCACATCTCTTTTGTTTGCAGGCAGATTGTTTACCACTGAGCCACCAGGGAAGCCCGTGAACTATAACAAAATCATTTCTTTTCAGCTTTAGTATATTTTTAAAAAAATGTTTTTTAATTGAAGGATAATTGCTTTTTACAAAATTTTGTGTTTTTCTGTCATTCATCAACAAGAATTAGCCATAGGTACACCCATATCCCCTGCCTCCCGAACCTCCCATCTCCCCCTTGGCAAAATCGTTTCTTGTTCTTGCTCTGCACTTTGGAAAATGCAGCTTTGGGCCTAATCTACTCATTTTTAAAATAAAGTGGAAATTGAACTACCTAAACTCTAATGTTGATGGACTCCAAAATTCTCTCAGCCTTGTGATGGTATTCATTATTGTGACACAGTTCTAACAAACTTATCTGGTGAAACCAGATAAAAGTAGAATAGCAAAAGGGAAAAAGAGGATTTTGCTCTTTGACGTTTTTGTGAAATCAGCTGAATTAAGGTACTTTGTTTCCCTCCTGTGGTTCCTATGTCTTAAACATTCTGAAATCTGTTTTTTTAACTCTTTGTACTTTGCATTCTATATATGTTAGCATTTATAATATATGACATTGCTTGCATCCAAGAGTGCTGAACCTTTTATTCCAGTGCTGTATTTTGTTTTCAGGTCTGTAGATTGACAGGAAAATAAATGACGGGGACTGGTCTTTTCTTTGTCTTGGGAGTGGTAGTGGTAGGGGCTTGGAACAGATGGATTCAGTGCCTCTAACAATTGGAGGAAGTGGATTGTGGAGCCAGGAAACAGCATCTACTGTTCTTTTGTAATATTGGTGGGGGTGGAGATGGGATTCCATTTTACTCATTTAAGTTCACTGACATTTTGGTTTTAATTTCAGTTTAGATTGAATTACTACTAAAATATTTAAGTCACTATTCACTATATTTTTCTGAAATTCCTTCATCTTCTTGATTTTTGTGAGTTCTTGTATATAAAACTTGTTTAAAATTTATTTTAACAATGTTTTGACAGTTGAGATTACCGTTAGACTGCCTCTTGATGCTTTTGGCTGCAAAGAATATAATCAGTCTGATTTCGGTGTTGACCATCTGGTGATGTCCATGTATGGTCTTCTCTTGTATTGGAGAGGGTGTTTGCTATGACCAGTGTGTTCTCTTGGCAGAACCCTATTAGCCTTTGCCTTGCTTCATTCTGTACTCCAAGGCCAAATTTGCCTGTTACTCCAGGTGTTTCTTGACTTCCTACTTTTGCATTCCATTCCCCTATAATGAAAAGGACATCTTTTGGGGGTGTTAGTTCTGGACGGTCCCAACACTTCATGGCAAATAGATGGGGAAACAGTGGAAACAGTGGCTGACTTTATTTTGGGGGGCTCCAAAATCACTGCAGATGGTGATTGCAGCCATGAAATTAAGACGCTTACTCCTTGGAAGGAAAGTTATGACCAACCTAGACAGCATATTAAAAAACAGACATTACTTTGTCAACAAAGGTCCATCTAGTCAAGGCAATGGTTTTCCAGTGGTCATGTATGGATGTGAGAGTTGGACTGTGAAGAAAGCTGAGCGCCCCAAAATTGATGCTTTTGAACTGTGGTGTTGGAGAAGACTCTTGAGAGTTCCTTGGACTGCAAGGAGATCCAGCCAGTCTATCCTAAAGGAGATCAGTCCTGGGTGTTCATTAGAGGGACTGAAGTTGAAGCTGAAACTCCAGTACTTTGGGCACCTGATGCGAAGAGTTGACTAATTTATAAAGATCCTGATGCTGGGAAAGATTGAGGGCAGAAGGAGAAGGGGACAACAGAGGATGAGATGGTTGGATGGCATCACTGACTCAATGGACATGGGTTTGGGTAGACTCTGGGAGTTGGTGATAGACAGGGAGGCCTGGCATGCTGAGGTTCATGGGGTCGCAAAGAGTCGGACACGACTGAGTGACTGAACTGAACTTGATGCTTTTAAAATAAAATTCAGGGACTTCCCTGGTGGTCCAGTGGCTGATACTCCATGTTTTCAATGCAGGGGGCCCATGTTTGATCCCTGATCAGGGAATAAGATCCCACATGCTGCAACTGAGTTTGAATGCTGCAACTGAAAGACCCTGCATGCCACAACAAAGACCCAGAGCAGCCAAATAAATATTTTTAAAAGAAATAGAAATATTTTTAAAAGAAAAAGAAAATCCAAATTTCTTGGTATAGTAGATAAGCCCTTCACAAACTATGTCCTGTCTGCCTGTTAAAGCCACCTTCACTACTCTGTACACATGCACACGCATACATACACGTTTTATTCCTGCATGTCTGTATTGTGGCACTTTTTTTTTTTTTTTTTGACCATGCTATGCAGCTTGTGGAATTTTAGTTCCCTGAGCAGGGATTGAACCCAGGCCCTGGCAGTGAAAGCACCGAGTCCTTACTACTGGACTGCCAGGGAATTCCCTGTGGCACTTCTTTAATAGTCTAAGATCACAATTTTTGTTTTAGAGTTGATTGTGCTTTAATTCCCAGATTACAATCCTGAGATGTTTCATAATTACTATGAAAAATTATTATACTTTTACTGAGCACTACATTCTAGCAAGGTTTTAAATTCTTCGTGTAAGTTAACTTAGTCCTTACCACAGGACTTGAAGTATCAGTGAGAAAACAAGCACAGAGAAGTTGAGTAAGCCATAGTCACCATTTGAAACCATTGTGCCTCCAAATACTGGGTACTTAATCACTATACTGTATTGCTTTTTGTATAAACAAGAATGCCATTCAGTCTGCTGTGGGGGAGTATTCCTTTCTGGGGATTTGAATGCTTATGTTTTCTACCTGTGGCATCTGACTCTTCATATCAGAATATTTGAGAAGCTTACCCAAAAGCATCTAAGTGAACCTTTGAATCAGGGCCAAAGTACTTGGATGGCCTAGGTGAATATTTCACTCAAGCAGGATAAAGCCTTGCCAGTCATCCCCTCCTCACACTTGGTATTTCCCTGGCAGATACCATAGATATGTCTGCCAGATTGTGTCTTTCTGTTCCCCAGGAGTGAATGCTGCATTCTTGAGCCTCCTTATCTTTCTTATAAATCATCCCGTTTCTGTTCTCAGCCTTTCTTTTAGACATAGTCAGTGTAATTGATTACAATCACATCTAGATCTTCCTTCCCAGGATTATATCCTGGTTACTTAGAGTATAATTGTGGAAATCCCAAGGTTGAGCAAGACTTGAAAACTTGGTGTTGGACATCAAGCAATTAAGTTATAATAGATGTTTCTGTAAAACTGAAGTGTACTTTTGATCATTTTGATTAGTTGTTTTAGTGGTACTTTCTCCGTCAGCAGTATTATTTCTGTCTTGAATCATATGCTTCAGTGGTCTTTGAAACCAAGATATTTAATAGATATGATTCAGAGGAGTACTTCTTATATTTGCATAGTGGTTTTTTTTGGTGGTAGGGAGTGGGGAGGGCTTGGTATAAGAATACAGTTGCTCCTGTAGGAGGAAGTAGAAAGGAGACTTGAGAGAGGAAGTGAAAGTAGGAACCTAACACTAAATAAGACTCTCGTCTCATCTAAGTGCTCTCAGGAAGAATTAAATTTCCTAATCAGAGCATGGATTCTTTTTATCCTACTCTAGAATGTTTAGAGTATTTTGGAATACCATGTGCCTACTACATACATTCCAATGTACACACTGGAATACCATGTGAGTATACATGTGAACATTTTTTCTTATTTTCTTCCTTCCTTGTGTGTCAGCACTTCTAATGTTCCATGTTAAAAAAAGGAATTTAAGAATGAAATCTAAAGAAAAACTAAATTCTTTTATGCAGTAAGTGATGGTTCATATCTGAACTTCTGCTTCATTCTCTATAATCCTTTTTTCCTATTTTTTCTATTTATCCTCCATTTTTCATCTTTAGGAGTCTTCAAAAAAAAAGAGCTGCTTAAGTGTATTGTGTGTGTATGTGTGCATGCTCCATCATGTCCAACTCTTTTGCAACCCATGGACTGCAGCCCACCAGACTCCTCTGTCCATGGAATTCTCCAAGCAAGAATGCTGGAGTGGGTTGCCAGTTCCTCTTCCAGGGGATCTTCCCCACCCAGGGATCGAAGCCACGTCTCCTGCATCTCCTGCATCTGCAGGAGGATTCTTTATCACTGTGCCACCTAGGAAGCCTGTATTGTGCATATACTTGTACTTTGTTAGGTGCCATCCCAGACACCTAATAATTCATGACATGAGATACCACATGTGAGGTAGGGATGATTGGCAAGGCTTCCAACAGCCTGAATGAAATATTCACCACAGCCATCGAAGTATTGTGGCTGTGATGCTAAGTTTGCCTGGAAGCTTTCTGATTAGCTTCTCAGACATTCTGATACCAGGAATCAGATGCCATGGAGGATGTAACAAATAACATGAGTGAAAATGGGTAGTTTATTAATAATCGTTATTTCATGAGTCTTTACTCTGTGCTAAGCATGTTATGTAGCTTAACTATTAATAACTTTATTTCTGAAACAACCCTCTTGGTAGAACTGTTATCCTAATGAATGAGGAAACTGAGACTTGAATAGGTTAAATAAATTGCTTGGGTACCAGAGCTAGAATGAATTCATGGTCTATCTGACATCAGAGTCTGTGTTATGAACCACTACATTATGCTCATTCAACACAGTGTTTTAAAGTATCTCACGTTATCTGGAAGTAGCAGGTTTAGTCAGTGGAGAATTATAGCTGAAATTATATTCAACCCAACTAGGACTTGACAACATTTCAGATGGTCTTCGCCTCAGTCTAGGAAGGCTATAATCCTATAGAGAGGTAGAATTTATGTGCATAAAACAATTAGAAAACTGAAGTGAAATGGAAAACTGTATATATTTGGAGGCAATAGAGAAGAATGCTTTATTTTCCATATCCTAACTAAAGTTTAGCATGAAATACACATTTGCAAAAGAAACAAAGGTAATTTTCTTAACATCAGATATGTTCCTTTACTTGACAACAGATGCTTGAAAAATGCTTGTGGTATGTATTGAGAGAGACATGTTCTAGGACCAGGGTTCCTTTCTGCTGTGCTTTCAGACTAGGTAGGCTGCTGACTCCTCCTTGCTCTCCATCTTGCTCTCAAAGAGTTTTCAGTTCTCTTGGGGAGGTCACCATAGCTACATGGTACTTTTTACCCATTCCCTGTGACAGCCCTGGCCTACAGTTTCCCTCTTCAGTTGGACTCTGTTCCCTCTTGCCATTTTATGACCACACTCCTCTGCCTTTTCTTTCTCAGCTGCCATCAAGTCAATTCCCAAAAGTATACCCCCACCCCTGCCACTTCTCCAGTAAGGATTGTGTAGTATATTGAGAGCCTAAGAATTATACTTTATTCTCATAGCATAAAAAAGTTAGACTAGGTGATCTCTGAGGTTTATTTCCCTTTAGAGATAGTTCTCTGAGATGAGAATTAAAAAGAAATTTTATTCACACATAATTGGTTAATTAAGCAGAAAATTTCTGTAGGCTTATATTTTCCAGTTGGTGTTCCATGGAACTGTGGATTCTTTGGGATTAATAAAAAGCATTATTGGAAGGAAAGGTTTTATGGTCATCTATGTGTGAGTGGGAGTGAGAAATAGATTTAAGGGACTAGATCTGATAGAGTGCCTGATGAGTTATGGATGGAGGTTCGTGACATTGTACAGGAGACAGGGATCAAGACCATCCCCAAGAAAAAGAAATGCAAAAAAGCAAAATCGCTGTCTGAGGAGGCCTTACAAATAGCTGTCAAAAGAAGAGAAGCGAAAAGCAAAGGAGAAAAGGAAAGATATACCCATTTGAATGCAGAGTTCCAAAGAATAGCAAGGAGAGATAAGAAAGCCTTCCTTAGCGATCAATGCAAAGAAATAGAGGAAAACAATAGAATGGGAAAGACTAGAGATCTCTTCAAGAAAATTAGAGATACAAAGGCAACATTTCATGCAAAGATGGGCTCAGTAAAGGACAGAAATGGTAGGGACCTAACAGAAGCAGAAGATGTTAAGAAGAGGTGACAAGAATACACAGAAGAACTGTACAAAAAAGATCTTCAAGACCCAGATAATCAAGAAGGTGTGATCACTCACACTCACCTAGAGCCAGACATCCTGGAATGTGAAGTCAGGTGGGCCTTAGCAAGCATCACTATGAACAAAGCTAGTGGAGGTGATAGAATTCCAGTTGAGCTATTTCAAACCCTAAAAGATGATGCTGTGAAAGTGCTGCACTCAATATGCCAGCAAATTTGGAAAACTCAGCAGTGGACACAGGACTGGAAAAGGTCAGTCTTCGTTCCAATCCCAAAGAAAGGCAATGCCAAAGAATGCTCAAACTACCACACAATTGCACTCATCTCATACACTAGTAAAGTAATGCTCAAAATTCTCCAAGCCAGGCTTCAGCAATATATGAACAATGATGTTCAAGCTGGTTTTAGAAAAGGCAGAGGAACCAGACATCAAATTGCCAGCATTTTCTGGATCATTGAAAAAGCAAGAGTGTTCTAGAAAAACATCTACTTCTGCTTTATTGACTATGCCAAAGCCTTTGACTGTGTGGATCACAAGAAACTGTGGAAAATTCTGAAAGAGATGGGAATACCAGACCACCTGACCTGCCTCTTGAGAAATCTGTATGCAGGTCAGGAAGCAACAGTTAGGAAAGGAGTACATCAAGGCTGTATATTGTCACCCTGCTTATTTAACTTCTATGCAGAGTACATCATGAGAAACGCTGGACTGGAAGAAACAAGCTGGAATCAAGATTGCTGGGAGAAATATCAGTAACCTCAGATATGCAGATGACACCACCCTTATGGCAGAAAGTGAAGAGGAACTAAAAAGCCTCTTGATGAAAGTGAAAGAGGAGAGTGAAAAAGTTGGCTTAAAGCTCAACATTCAGAAAACGAAGATCATGGTATTCAGTCCCATCATTTCATGGCAAATAGACGGGGAAGCAGTGGAAACAGTGTCAGACTTAATTTTTTTTGGCTCCAAAATCACTGCAGATGGTGATGGCAGCCATGAAATTAAAAGACGCTTACTCCTTGGAAGGAAAGTTATGACCAGCCTAGACAGCATATTAAAAAGCAGAGACATTACTTTGCCAACAAAGGTCTGTCTGGTCAAGGCTATGGTTTTTCTGGTAGTCGTGTATGGATGTGAGAGTTGAACTATAAAGAAAGCTGAGTGGCAAAGAATTGATGCTTTTGAACTGTGGTATTGGAGAAGACTCTTGAGAGTCTCTTGGACTTCAAGGATATCCAACCAGTCCATCCTAAAGGAGATCAGTCCTGGGTGTTCATTGGAGGGACTGATGTTGAAACTGAAACTCCAGTACTTTGGCCACCTGATACGAAGAGCTGACTAATTTGAAAAGACCCTGATGCTGGGAAAGATTGAGGGCAGGAGGAGAAGGGCACGACAGAGGATGAGATGGTTGGATGGCAACACCAACACAGTGGACGTGGGTTTGAGTGAACTCCGGGAGTTGGTGATGGACAGGGAGGCCTGGCATGCTGCGATTCATGGGGTTGCAAAGAGTTGCACACAACTGAGTGACTGAACTGAACTGAATGTGTGAGTGGGACAAAGTTGAACAGATTTCTTCACTGCTTAAGACTTGATTTCCAGTCAAGAATTTAATGAGCCAGCCAGTCTATAATGTGAGGATAAACATGAACACTGGGAGGAGTTGGGAAGATATAAGAGTTAAATATCTTCATCGTAGAAAGTCAGTGGGTGATACCCAAAATTGACAAATATCAAGAAACAACACCATAAGCACGATTTAGAGATTGGGAGTTAAATACTAAAACAACTAATACTGTTGAAAATTTTTCTCTGGAGTCCTGGGAGCAGGAATTGGTTTGGAGGAAGAGGGAGGTCAGGGGAACTGCTATTTATTACTGCAGTAGAGCTATTTGATACCTCAAACCGTGTGTATATACTTCATTAAAATTAAACATGGAAGAATATTACTTCTTCAAAATAATTTTTAATAGCTGAATGACATTCCATCATGTAGTTATACCATACTTTTTCAATGAGATCTCTTATCATTGGTTATATAGACCTCTTTGAATTTTTTAACATTATAAATAATATTGGCACTAAGGTATTTTTGTCTTTATCTGTGATTTTCTTCTAAATTGATAAAAATGAGAAAAGGCCAGAGAAGAGGGATATTTTAATTTTTCTTGTATATATTTCATTATCTTTTGAGAATTTTGATTTTCTTAATCAACATTTCATCTTCTTAAATAGTGTTCAAGTTAAACTTTAATTGTATAGGAGTAAGAATTGAAATGGCCAGATAATCTGGATGCAGAATCCATCACTGCTTCCACTTTTCTGCCTTGTATTTTCCATGAAGTGATGAGAGGAGATGTCATGATCCTGGCTTTTTTTTTTTTTTTTTCCAAACTCCACAACTATGTATTAAACTATATGTTAGGCTCTTGACTCTTATCCACATGGTCTGGCTTATCAAATAGATGAGTTCTATTGAGCGCCCCCTCTTGGAAGCCTGTGGTGCGTACATCCTGAATTCCACAACGGACTTCTGGAACTGGGTTTTTAGAGATGAGTGTGTTTGTGTGCTTAATTGCTCAGCCATGTCCGACACTTGCGACCCCATAGGCTGTAGCCTGCCAGGCTCTTCTGTCCATGGGATTTTCCAGGCCAAGAATATTGGAGTGGGTTGCCATTTCCTTCTCCTGATCTTGGCTTTTTAATGTTGAGTTTTAAGCCAGCTTTTTGACTCTCCTCTTCCACTTTCATCTAGAGTCTCTTTAGTTCCTTTTCACTTTCTGCCAGTAGAGTGGTTCATCTGCATATCTGAGGTTGTTGATATTAAACTATACGTATTTTTAATGTAGCATTAAGACTTATTGATAGAAATAATAGTGTTTAACCTTTTGTAATGACCATTTTAAGTCTTTCCAGAAAATCAGCGTTTTAAAATATACTAGCATGTAAATACGGAGAAGGCAATGGCACCCCACTCCAGTACTCTTGCCTGGAAAATCCCATGGGCGGAGGAGCCTGGTGGGCTGCAGTCCATGGGGTAGCTAAGAGTCGGACACGACTGAGCGACTTCCCTTTCACTTTTCACTTTCCTGCATTGGAGAAGGAAACGGCAACCCACTCCAGTGTTCTTGCCTGGAGAATCCCAGGGACAGGGGAGCCTGGTGGGCTTCTGTCTATGGGGTCGCACAGAGTCGGACACGACTGAGGAGACTTAGCAGCAGCAGCAGCAGCAGCAGCATGTAAATAATGCATTGGTTGTTGTCTTATTTAGGTTTCGCTTCCTATTGCACAGTTATTAATAATAGCCAGGAATACCAGTTTTAAAGTAATTTTCTCTCATTACAAGAAGTAAAACTTGAAGTTTTTTTCCTTTTAAAAATACAGAAATACAAGTTTTCAGAATTTCAAGAAATTGGAAGGAAGAAGTTAATGAAGAAGGCTATAAGATGTATTCTTAACATGGTTGTTCTGTCATTTTCCAACCATTTTTCTTACTGGAAAAGAAAGGTGATCCATTTAATGTAAAATATACTTTTTATTTCAGTGGTGCCTACTCTCTAGCTGCTGTCATATATTATTTTAACTACATCTCTAACTTAGATTTTACACTGTGGCAGAGACTAGTTTGTTTAGTATAGGAAAAGCTACAAAATTAATGTTTTCCTTCCTGTCTTCCTTTTAATTCCTACTCAAACTTTTTTCTTTCATTAGTCTATTCTTTCTCATGGTCTTTCTCTACTCTTAAGACTTTCTCAGTTTTTTTTTAAAATTTGAGATATTATTCATATAAGTTAAAATTCACCATTTTAAAGTATACCATTTAGTGGCTTTTAGCATATTCATATGACTGGAGCCATCACCACTAATTCCAGAACATTTCCATTACCCCCAAACAGCCCCATACCTGTTGATAGTCGGTCCCACCTCTGCCTACCCTGGCAACAGCCAATCTACTTTCTGCCTTTATGGATTTATCTATTTTAGACATTTTATATAAATGGCATTATACAATATATGGGGCCTTTTGTATCTGGCTTTGT
Source organism: Ovis aries (assembly GCF_016772045.2). Classification (NCBI taxonomy): domain Eukaryota; kingdom Metazoa; phylum Chordata; class Mammalia; order Artiodactyla; family Bovidae; genus Ovis; species Ovis aries. The sequence continues at coordinate 36,065,289 of NC_056060.1, forward strand.
TCAGTAAGAATTAGGCTTTTGAGGCTCATACATGTTATAGCCTTTTTATATAGTTCACAGAGTTCTCATGGCAAGTATGCTAGAGTGGTTTGCCATTCCCTCCTCCAGTGGATCACATTTTCTCAGAACTCTACACTATGACCCATCAGTCTTGAGTGGCCCTGTACAAGTATGGCTCCTAGCTTCATTGAGCTCCTTTGCCATGACAAGGCAGTGATGTGAAAACTTTGAAAGAGATGGGAATACCAGACCATCTTAACCTGTGTCCTGAGAAACCTGTATGCGAGTCAAGAACAACAGTTAGAACCTTGTATGGAACAACTGACTGGTTTAAGATCGAGAAAGGAGTACGACAAGTCTGTTTATTGTCATCCTGTTGATTTAACTTATACTCAGAACACGTAATGCAAAATGCTGGACTGGATGAATTACAAACTGGAATCAATCAAGATTGCTGGGAGAAATATCAACAACCTCAGATATGTGGATGATACCACTTTAATGGCAGAAAGTGAAGAGGAACTAAAGAGCCTCTTGATGAGGGTGAAAGAAGAGAGTGAAAAAGCCAGTTAAAACTCAGTATTAAAAAAACTAAGATCATGGCATCCAGTCCCATCACTTCATGTCAGATGGAAGAGGAAAAGATGGAAGCAGTGACAGGTTTCCTCTTCTTGAGCTTTGAAATCACTGCAGATGGTGACTGCAGTCACGAAATTAGAAGATGATTGCTTATTGGCAGGAAGCTATAACAAACCTAGACAGTGACAAAAGCAGTGACATCACTTTTGCTGACAAAGGTCCATATAGTCAAAGCTGTGGTCTTTCCAGGAGTCATGTATGGATGTGAGAGCTGGACTATAAAAGAAGGCAGAACGCTGAAGAATTGATGCTTTTGAACTGTGGTGCTGGAGAAGACTCTTCAGCACCCATGGACTGAAGACTCCCATGGGCTGCAAGGAGATACTTTGGCCACCTGATGCAAAGAGCTGACCCGTTGGAAAAGACCCTAATGCTGGGAAAGATTGAAAACAGAAGGAGAAGAGGGTGACAGGGGATGAAATGGTTGGATGTCATTACTGATTCAATGGACATGAACTTGGGCAAGCTCTAGAAGATGGTGGGGAACAAGGAAGCTTGGCATGCTGTAGTCCATAGGATCACAAAGAGTCAGACGCTACTTGGCAACTGAACAACGACAACATGTTATAGCATGTAACATTCCTTTCTATGGCTGAATGATACTCCATTGTATGGACATTTGAGTTTTTCCCTGCCTTTTTTAAAAAAATGGAAGTATGTGTGTAGTTGCTAAGTCGTGTCCAACTCTTTGTGACCCTTTATAGCCTGCCATGCTCCCCTGTCCATGGAATTCTTCAGGCAAGAATACTGGAGCGGGTTGCCATTTCCTCCTCCAGGAATTGAAGTATACTTGATTTATAATATTTGTATTAGTTTTGGGTGTACAGCATAGTGATTCAGTTATTTCTTTTTTAGATTATATCCCACTATAGGTTATTGCAAGATTATAGCTATAATTCCCTATGCTATACAGTAAATCCTGGTTCTTTTATCTAGTTCATGTATAGTAGTTTGTACCTGTTAATCCCTTACTCCTAATTGTCCCTCCCCCCTCCCTCCCCTTTGGTAACCGTAAGTTTGTTTTCTGTGTCTGTGAGTCTGTTTCCATTTTGTATATAAATTCATTTGTATAATTTTTTAGATTCCACATATAAGCAATATCATATAGTATTTGTCTTGCTCACTTTGTCATTTCATTAAGCATGATCTCTAGGTCCACCCATGTTGCTGCAAATAGCAATATTTCATTCTTTTTTATTGCTGAGTAATATTGCATGATATATGTACATACCACATCTTCTTGAAGTATTCATCTGTTAGTGGACACTTGGGTTGTTTCCATGTCTTGGCTATTGTAAATAATGCTGCTGTGAAATTGGGGTGCATATATCTTTTTGAATTAGTTTTCATTTTTTCCAGATACATACCTAGGAACTGGGATTGCTGGATCGTATGGTAGCATTATTTTTTTCAGGACCCTGCAGACTGTTTTCCATGGTGGCTGCACCAATTTACTTTCCCACCAACAGTGTAGGAGGGTTCCCTTTTCTCCACACTTTTCTCTCACATTTATTATTTATAAACTTTTTGATGATGGCCATTCTGACTGGTGTGAGGTGACACCTCATTGTGATTTTGATTTACATTTCTCTAATAATTAGGGATATTGTTTTGGCCACACCCTGCAGCATGTGGGAACTTGGTTCCCCAAACAGAGATTGAACCCAGGCCCTTGGCAGTGAGAGCACAGAGTCCTAACCACTGGACCACCAGGGGAATTCCCTTTTGATATGATTTTAAATGGAAATTTTTTTATTGCTTTCTCTTTCTGATATTTCATTATTAGTGTAAAGAAATGCAACAGATCTCTATTAATCTTCTATCCTGCTGCCTTCCTGAATTCATTTATTAGTTCCGGTACATAACTAGTTTTGTGTAGACTTAAGTTTTCTCTTGGAGAAGGAAATGGCAACCCACTCCAGTTTCTTGCTTAGAAAATTCCGTGAACAGAGGATCCTGGCAGGTCACAGTCCATGGGGTTGCAGAGTTGGTCATGATAGCACACACAAGGAGTAAGGGTTCTCTGTATAGATATCCGTCGTTGTTCAGCTGCTAAGTCGTGTCCAAATCTTTGTGACCCCATGGACTGTGGCACGCCAGCCTTCTCTATCTTCTGGAGCTTGCTCAAACTCATGTCCACTGAGTCGGTGATGCCATCCAACCATCTCATCCTCTGTCACACCGTCTCCTCCTGGCCTCAGTCTTTCCCAACATCAGGGTCTTTTCCAGTGAGTCAGCTCTTTGCATCATGTGGCCAAATTATTGAGTCTTTAACATCAGTCCTTCCAATGAATATTCAAGGTTGATTTCCTTTAGGATTGACTGGTTTGATCTCCTTGCTGTACAGAGGACTCTCAAGTCTTCTCCAGCCCCACAGTTTGAAAGCACCAATTCTTTGTCACTCATATCATCTGGCAGTAGTGATAGTTTTATCTTTTCCCTTCTTTGAGGGCAAGTTTGGTATTGCTGAGTCCTTTTAATTTTTGCTTGTCTGAGAAATTCTTTAACTCTCCTTTCTACATGATAATCTTACTAGGTAGAGTATTCTAGGTTGTAGATTTTTCCCTTTCAGCACTTTGAAATATATCATGCCACTTCCTTTTGGCCTGCAGAGTTTCTGCAGAGAAATCAGCTGATAGCCTTATGGGACTTTCCTTATAACTGATACTTTGTTTTTTTCTTTCTCCTTTAAAATTCTCTTTTACTTTTGCCATTTTAATTATGATATATCTTGGTGTGGGTCTGTTTGGATTCATCTTGTTTGAAACCCTGTGCTTCTGTTCCTGAATGTCTGTTTCCTTTGGGAAGATTTTAGCCATAACTTCTTTAAACATTTTTGGTCTACTTCTCTCTTCCTTTTGAATCCTCTGTTATTTCATAGGTTGGCACATTTTTGTATTTTCCATAGATCTTGTATGTTGCTTTCTTTTTTTCTTGTCATTTGCCTTTTTGTTGTTCTTACTGGATGATTTCCATTATTTTATCTTCCAGATCACTTGTTTGTTTTTGTGTCCTTTAGTCAGATATTCATTGCTTCTAGATTGCTTATATCTCAGCAGTTGAATTATCTATTTTGACTGGTTCATCTTTATATTTTCCAGATCTTTGTAGCAGTGACCTGTGTTTCCGTTGATTGGTTGTTGTTCGTTGTTGTTGTTGTGTAGTTGCAAGTCATGTCCAACTCTTGTGCAACCCCATGGACTGTATCCTGCCAGGCTCCTCTGTCTATGCGATTTCCCAGGCAAGAATACTGGAGTGGGTTAACATTTCCTTCTCCAGGGGATCTTCCAGATGATCTGTGAGCCTCCTAAACCCTATATTTCTACTGATAATCTTTCTTAATTCATTAGCATTTTTATTGCTGCCTATTGAACTCAGGATCTGAAGTGACTTAGCAGCAGCAGCAGCAGCCACCATGCAAGACGCTTCACCCTGACTGCTGGCAAGCCAGTACACGTCCATTCCTCTGAGTAGAGTCTAGGCTTCTCCAGCTCTTCATTCTGTTCTGTTGGTTCTCTCTGTAGCCAGTAGAGCTTGTCTCCTTTGTGCACAGGTCTGAGATACCCACATTGTTTCTTGACCCTCCCATTTCCCATGGCGAGAGTCTGCCCCTGCAGACCTTCTCTCTCTTCTGGATCCTTCCCAGGATATAGATCCCAACCTGATGCCTTTTTCCATCCTTCCCTGTTAAATGGAGATCTCTCTTGTAGCTTTCGTTGCATAGGGATTTCCAGCAATTTTCCTTGAGAATTGTAGATGTATTTTGGGGTGGGGGGAGGTGAGCTCAGTGTCCTCCTACTCTGACGTCTTTATCCCCCTCTTGTTTTTTTCCCTACTTTTTGGCTATTATGAATGATGATGCTTTGAACATTGCTGTACCAGTTTTTGTGTGGCCACAAAATTTCTTTCTAACATATGTAGGAATAAAATTGCTGTATCATACGGTAATTCTGTGTTCAATTTTTTGTCTTGGGTCATTAAGTGCTAGCTATGATTTTCCTCCATTAGGTACCAGAATTGTAACAGGGTAGAATATCATCCATTAGTACTTATTTGTATATTAAAAAGCAAAACTTTTATTTGAAACAGTGGTTTTCAACCTTAGCTACACATTGGAATCACCTGGGGAACTTTAAAACCTACTATACCTGGCTCCCACCCCCCAGAGATTCTGATTTAATTCACGTGAGCAGCAGCTTTGGTCTCCAAATTTATAAAGGCCCATTAGATGATTATAATGTGTAGCCAATGCTGGAAAACATTGCTCTAAAATGTACTCTAAGGCTGAAGTTAGGTTTGGCAACTTGAAAAGCAGATGGCAGGTATTGCAGGAAAGAAAGTGGGGCATGAGAGGATTTTCACATCCCAGGTCTTAGGCAAGTTCCTAGGATGGCCACCTATTGTGGGGGTTCTTGACCTCACACTGGAAAGAATTCAAGGGCAAGCCATGGTAAAGTGAAAAAAGGTTTATTCAGGGAAATACACACTCCGTAGACAGAATGTGGGCCATCCATATACAGAATGAGAGGCCCCTGGGCACAGGGGAGTTGTCAGTTTTTATAGAGGTTTGCAGTTTTATAGGCTGAGTGGGAGGATTATTCCAACTCTTTTAGAAAAGGGTTGGGGATTTCCAGGAATTGGGTCACCATCTACTTTTTGGCCATTATGGCCAGCCTTGGAACTGTTATGGTGCCTATGGGTGTGTCATTTAATTTGCAGATGTATTGATATTGTAGGAGTGTATACTGAGGCTCAAGGCCTAGAAGTCAGTTATCCACCATCTTGAACCTGGTTGGTTCTCACCAGGTCTTCAATGTCTTCAATGGCTATCATTCTTTTAAAGGTTGTGCCCTGGCCCTTTCCTGTCTCACAGGGATTTCATGTATATACTGGTTGCCCCTTGAACAAGGTGAGTTTAAACTGGGTGTGTACGGTTATACTTAGATTTTTTTTTTCCCCAGTGAATACCTACTACAGTACTAACATAGTCCCTGCCTTGTTAAAGGGTCAACTGTACTTTTCTTCGGGCAAAGATTCTTCGTGGCTACAGAGTTGATTGACTTAATAATATGGCTCTCTATTCTCCATGTAATATGCTTAATAGTAATTGAAAACACATGCTCTGAAGCAGTCTTGCCTAGGTTTCATCCTTGCTCTACTGTGTGACCTTGTAAAAGTTGCTTAACCTCACTGTTCCTTAGTTTGTACATATGTAAAATGTGGGATTAAATAGTGTTTGCTGTGGTCTTAATGTTTGTGTGTCCTCCCCTCCAAAATTTGTATGTTTAAAATCCAAATAGCAGGATGTCATGGTGTTAGTAGATAGGGCATATGGTTGGTGCTTAAACTATGAGAGCGGAACTCTCATTAGTAGGATTAGTGTCTTATAAAAATGACTCCCAGTTGCTAACTCCTCCCACCATGTGAGGATGCTCCAGCTTTAAATCATAAAGAGGGTCCTACAAGAACTTGTAAAATACCCAGTCTGGTATTTTGTTATTGCAGCCTTAATAGACTAAGTGTTGTAAGGATTAAATGAATGTGTGTATGTGTATTTATATATATTTTTTGTTTCTAGAATAATGTATGTATAATGCTTTACCCACTATCTAGACTTTCAAAATGATGAATAAAGATTATTAAAAAGTTAGCTGTCATTTACAAGTTTTTTTGTATATTTAAAATTTTTTTCCTAATAAAAAGTTAAGAAAGTAACATAATGACCCTCCATGTATTATTCACCCAGCTTCAGTGATCATGGCCATTCTTACATCTTCTATAAACTCCCACTCATCTCCTTACTTTCAAATTATTTTAAGGAAAATCCTGCAGACATTTATTTAAATAGCTTCTTTCTTTAATTTATGTGGCTGTGTCAGGTCTTAATTGCAGCACCCAGACTTCTCTAATTATGGCCGAGGGCTCCAGAGTGCTTGGACTCAGTAGCTGATCCGTGGCATGTGGGATTTTAGTTCCCCAAACAGGAATCAAACCCATGTCTCCTACATTGCAAGGTGGAATCTTAACCACTGGAGCACCAGGGAAGTCCCTGGATCATTTTCTTTAATCTTTACCAAAAAAGCCTTACATCTGTTCGATAGGTCTGATAGATCTGTTACCTATCTTATAAATGCCGAAACTGAGCTTTAGTGGGGACAGGTAGCTTGCCCAAGGTCACACAGCAAATATATTTTGGGATCAGAAATTGGCTGCTGGAGCTCCTGCTACTCACCACTATGCTAACATGCTCTGAACGGAAGTTTCTACTTGTAAATACATTGGTTACCATGAAAGTTTAATCAAAATATGCCAAAGAGAATTGCAAATTTTATCAAACTGTTAAGAGTACAGTAATGACTGTATAACTCATAGAGAAATTTACATTGTGATTAACTTTAAGAGAAGGAATAAAGTAGGAAACTAACTTGGTAGAATATCTTAATGCAAACTCCTTGCTTTCTGGTATAAACTGAGTTAATACCTTATAAAATCATTCTTATATTGGTCTTGTCAGGAATCGATTTAAGGTGCTATTTCTTCATTACTTCCTGTCTCTCCATTTTTATCAATGAAGACCTAGATCTCCTGTTAAGTTCTAAGTCCTTTGTTCTTTGTATTCCTTCTTCCCAGTAGTAGTATTTTCTTTTTCTAAATTAGTATAGATATTTTTTAGGTTCAAAATTATTATAAAACAGCTGAAAACCATGATTACTCTGGTCTTTCTAGTTCTTCCTTCCGTTTAACCATCGTTGAGTCTGGAAGATTTCATGGTATTACTATAGAAAGTATCTGAAATTTTGAAATGAGTCATCAGGTAGAGTGTTTAGCTTATTTTCTTATATTCAACAGTTCTCATATCTTATTAAGGGACCGTGCATTCAGCAGTAAGACCGTTTACTAGACCATGAACTAACCTTGATTTCAGAGTTGATTCGGCCTTGAATAATCAGTCTGGTCTTTATTGACTCAGTCACCTTAGGCAAATTATGTAAACTCAGCCTTAGTTTCCCTACCTATAAAATAGTATAACAGAGATAATATGAATATGAACATATATGAATAACTTAGATGAGTATAGACACATAGTACATGATCTGTGAGCATTTCTTCCTTCCCTCTCCCCCAAGGTTTTATAATAGAAAAGAAGTTAAGAAAGGTAAATTAGGAGTATACTAGTAAACCCAAATGAACCATAATAAGGAAAATAGGGTGTAAAAGCACCATGAAAAAGCTTACATTTTCATATCAAAGGCACACAAACAGCATAAGATCCCAGGAGCATTGGGAAAACGACACAGATATTTAACCTATTAGCTTATACCTAAGAAAAGTAAGTTTAATGGGATCTTTGTGTCAAGTGGTGTTTCATTTTCCTTCCCCTCCCTCTTCTCTAATTCTCCTTAACCTTCTGGATAGCCTTTCCTGATTCCATGAGGAAAACTTCTGGAGATAATAAATATGAGTAAAGCTGTATAGCGCATTCTAGCTCACACCCTGCCTGACACTTCTGAGCAGTTTAGTAAAGGCTAAAAAAGCCTGGGGAGCATTATTCTTTGTCTCTCTTGGGCCGTCCCCTTAACAATTCTGCTTTGTCTCTCTCACTCCCGTTTACTATAAATCATGTGCTCAACACCCTCAAAACTCCAGAGCAGAGCAGTCTTAGGCAGCTCTGTCCTGATACCAGCATGCCAAACATGTGAGAACTTCACAGAAGTCTGTTTCTTGTCTTGTGTGTCATCTGCTCAGGGAGGAACCAAAGAGTACTAGGCAGCACTTTGAGTTCAGTTAAAGGGTGTGTCCTACAAGATGACACCATTGCTGTGCCAGCAGTGACTCTTCGCATCTGCTTCCCAGCTATGTTTGCCTTTTTTTTTTCAATCTGCCTTTTTGATAATTAAAGGCAAGACAATGGAATCTTCAAATTTGACAGAGGTCAGTTTTGCATTCAAGCCTCTGTTTGAACCTACATGGAGTTTTGCTCATATTTACTAGGAGAGTAACAAATACTGACTTGTAATTAGCAAGAGTCACCTCTAGGAGTGGAATTAAAAATTATGCAATTGGAGAGATCTGAGCTTCCTTACTCCCCAAATATTTTTCTACCCATAGGATACTACATGGGAAAATCTCATAGGGATATCATTTCCAGGTACTAATTGATTAGTGTGTACTGTTTTTCTTATCACTTTCTGCATTGTGGGGCATTTAGGAGTTTTATATGACAGGGACAGATAATTTTGGAGCATCCTGCCTAGGAAGGACAGGCTATAAAGGTAGCTTGTAGGGGCTCTAGGAAGTAATGGGGAAGCACGAGGCTGCCTGGGAAGGCAGATGGGGGTATTCTAGAAAGGAAAAATGTACAAAAAAGATGAGAGGGTACAAAGCAGCTTCCTTTGAAATTGTGTGTAACATGAACATATGTGATTAAGGCTAAAGTTTCATGAACAGTGAGCAAAGTAATAAAGCATGTGGTTCTGTTTATACTTATATCTAATGAATGATCAGTTCTTAATTTAAGAAACACCTTTATATCTTTCTTTAAATTTTGTATTTATTTTAATTTTTTGGCTGTGCTGGGTCACTGTTGCTTGCAGACTTTTCTCTAGTTGTGACAAGCGGGGGGCTGCTCGCTAGGTTGCCATGTGTGGTATGTGGACTTTTCATTGCAGTAATTTCTCCTGTTGCGGAACACAGGCTCTAGGGTGCAGGGGCTTTAGTAGTGGCGGCTCCTGGGCTCTAGAGCACAGGCTTGAAAGCTGTGACGCATAGGCTTAGTTGCTTCTTGGCATGTGGGATCTTCATGGATCAGGGATCTAACCCATGTCTCCTGCATTAGCAGGCAGATTGTTTACCACTGAGCCATCTGGGAAGCCCCTATATCTTGATTCTGTATCTTAGTATATGAACCTTTTGCTAGAGCCGCAAGTCGTACTGTGGCACATAAGATGTGAGGTTAAATTTGCAACTTTGGCAGTTTAATAATTTTAATAGCAATAATTTTATGAGCATTAATGTCTTTAATCAAGGCTCAAAATCTAAATTAAATCCTGAAATGGTTAGAAAGGACAGTAGAATTATAAACAAAACTCTAAATGTAATGCCTTCCTGTCCTGGGAATGGGATATTATCACTTTTTTTAAGATGGTTCTAATAAAAGTTTTGGTTAGCTATGGACGTGACTAAAAAGATCAATATGTGACCAGCAGGCTATTCTAGATCATACGCATGTTATGGCAGTTTTTGATTTGTGGTTCTGTTGTTTATTTGAAGGCTTTATGCTACTATTATATGTCGCTTTGTTTCTAAGATCCACTTAAACACTTTTGAGGGTACATCTTGTTTTTCTACTTATTTGTTCATTCAGCACACATTTACTGGAGTACCAACTGTCAGATCCTATTAGGTGTTAGAGGTACAAAGACATAACAAAGTCCTTTCCAAGAGTTCAGTATAATATATTCGCAGTTAACAAGCCTCTCTGCTCATCAATGAGTGTACTGCGCGGCAGGATTTCTCAACCTCAGCGCTTTGACATTTGGGGCCAGACAATTCTTTGTTGTAGGAGGTTTGTGCCAAGGAGCATTATAGGATGTTTAGCAAGCATCCTTGACTTCTACCAACTAGATTCCAGTAACACTGCTCCTCCCTACCCCCCAACTCTTGACAGTCAAAAAATTCTCCAGATATTGCCAGATGTCCCCTGATGATAAATCCAGAATGTGAACCACACTTTTATGTGTCGTTGACAAAAGGCTTTTATATAATTGGTTTTCAACATTTCACTACAAAGCTATCAAAAGTAATAAAAAGAACACAACCTAGATAAGTCACACAGTGCTTATTATTACAGGTGAGGACTCAAAGAAGAATACTATACACAGTGTATCCCTGTTAATAATTAGAAGGCAGGACTCTTGAATCTTCACCTATTAAAAGTTTTATATTTCAATTTGGATGTCTATGAGATCACTTCCTGAGTTACTATGAGTTACTAAGTTAAGTTACTAAGTCTTAGGGACTTCACTAAAATAACAAACCATATAGTAATTGAAAAGGGAGAGTCTACTATTAATAAAAACTAGTTCTTTTCTGAGCTCTTTGTATCAGCATTATCATTTTCTTGTTAATAATGAAAGTATTTCATTTTCTCTGATGAAAAGCTGGAAGACCAGCACATGGTCTTTAGAATGGTCCTTGTGTTCTGTAGGCATATGACTTTGAATATTATTACTTTACTAACGGAATACTACCTGGCTTGGACTTCTTCACCTTATTGCTTTTCCATATTCAAACAATGTACAAAGAACATTCTACAACAAGGAATCTATTTTAATAGCTTCTTTTTTTTTTTTCTGTTCTTGGCTTTTATTTTTTGTATTTGTCATAAAATATAATCGATTAACAATATTAGTTCCAGGTATACAGCATAGTGAGTCAGTACTTTTACAGATTGTGCTCAATGGAAAGTTGTTACAAGATAATGGTTATAATTCCCTGTGCTATACAGTATATCCATATTATTATTTTTTTAATTGATTTTTTTAATTTAAATTTTATTTTTTACTTTACTTTATTGGTTTTGCCATACATTGACATGAATCCACCACGGGTGTACATGAGTTCCCAACCCTAAACCCCCCTCCCACCACTCTCCCCCTGTCATCTCTCTGGGTCATCCCAGTGCACCAGCCCCAAGCATCCTGTATCGTGTATCGAACCTAGACTAGCAATTTGTTTCTTACATGATAGTATACATGTTTCAATGCCATTCTCCCAAATCATCCCACCCTCTCCCTCTCCCACAGAGTCCAAAAGTCTGTTCTTTACATCTGTGTCTCTTTTGCTGTCTGGCATATAGGGTTATCATTACCATCTTTCTAAATTCCATATATATGTATTAGTATACTGTATTGGTGTTTTTCTTTCTGGCTTACTTCACTCTGTATAATCGGCTCCAGTTTCATCCACCTCATTAGAACTGATTCAAATGTGTTCTTTTCAATGGCTGAGTAATACTCCATAGTGTATATGTACCACAGCTTTCTTATCCATTCATCTGCTGATTGACATCTAGGTTGCTTCCATGTCCTGGCTATTATAAACAGTGCTGCGATGAACATTGGGGTACACGTGTCTCTTTCAGTTCTGGTTTCCTCAGTGTGTATGCCCAGCAGTGGGATTGCTGGGTCATAGGGCAGTTCTATTTGTAGTTTTTTAAGGAATCTCCACACTGTTCTCCATAGTGGCTGTAGTAGTTTGCATTCCCACCAACAGTGTAAGAGGGTTGGTTCCCTTTTCTCCACACCTTATCCAGCATTTATTGCTTGTGGACTTTTGGATCGCAGCCATTCTGACTGGTGTGAAATGGTACCTCTCATTGTGGTCTTGATTTGCATTTCTCTGATATTTAATAGCTTCTTGAAGCTTGTGTTTTAATAATGCCTTCCTTCTCAAAGTAGAGGGACCACTTTCCTATTAGAAATAATGCTTCCCTGAAAGTCCTGAAACCTGAATTTTAGATTCAGCTCTAGTACTAGCTAACATTTGTTTACCATCTCTCAGTCTTAATTTCTTCACCGGTAAGATGTAGATAGATAGATAAAGTTAGGTTTATTTTATCGTGTTTTCTAGATAAGTATCCTAAATTCCACATTCTTTGCTCAAATAAGCTTGTTTTTGTGTTCTTATTCTTACAGAATATCCACATTTCAGTTTCTGCACCTATCAAGAATTTTAATTGACCATGGATAATCTGTCAGCAGAAGAAATTCAGCTGAGGGCTAACCAGGTTACTGATGAGGTAAAAGTTTTACTTGGAATAGGTCATTAATTCTCTTTCAATTTTCACAGTGGAAGCATGAGAGGACCTTCTTAGAAGACCATTTCGGCCTCTCCCTAGTCTGTTTATATCAAAGAATGCATTTGCCCTTGAGTGCCATTACTGCTAGTTTCTTATTTTGTCAGCTCATCAAAAAACTAAATAAGTGCAAACAATCTGTATGATTTTTTTTAAATAGTCATTACTGAATAGTAACTTAGAACGAAGATAGATATGAAGAATTCTGTTTGTTTAATTTTAACAAAATTTTCTAATATCTGTGTGATATCCCTGGATTTCTGCTACATTACATTTTTATAAATCCCATTAACTATACTCTTTCAAATTTTCTCTTAAGCATCTGGTAGAAATAAAATAATGAAAATTAAATTAGTAAACTTTATTTTTTGTTTTAAAGAAGGGAGGAATGGATGTGCTAGCAATCTTTAAAAATAAAGTAGCATCATGAATATGGCCTGTGATCAGATTTGGAGGGCGGGGATATGCTACATATTTTAGAATGCTAAAACTCTTTTTTTCTCCTAGTCTCTGGAAAGTACAAGGAGAATCCTGGGTTTAGCCATTGAGGTAAGAAAGTGTTTAATCATCAAGTTAAGTATAGAAACTGTATAGAAGGAATTCTGATAACACAGACTGGAATTAATATTGTATCAATAAGCTTTATTATTTGAAATCGGCAATTGTTGAAATTGTCAAACCATGCACTAATGGGCCTTTTTGGCTTTTCTAATTGATAGTATTGGAATATAACAGGGAAAACAATTCACCATGAGTTTGTGACTTAATTATTTGGCCGGGGTGGGGGGCTTAATATGTTAAGGTGTGTTGGTTTGGGGAGGTTAGTTTTTTTCTAATCCTCTGAGAACTTAAGTTTCTAATGTTTCTTCCTTGCTGTTTTTCAGACCTTGTACTTTTGTTTCTGTTGGTTTGGTTTGGTTGTACTATCAGCTTTTTTCCCCTTCTTTTAGTCGCAGGATGCAGGAATCAAGACTATCACTATGCTGGATGAACAAGGGGGTGAGTTGCAGTCATTGGCAGGAACTCTTGATTTGATTTAGAATGCCAGAAAGCCTTTTCAAATCAGCCACAGTTAAAATTAATTAAGCCTTTGGGAGTACCTTTCCTTTGTAAGATAAGAGTGATATTTTGCTTCTTTTCTTCTGATTTAATTTATATCATGTTTTGATGCCTATTTGGGGTGAGAGTCACAATATCCCATTGTCCACCAAGTATTTATTTATTAGGTAGCAGGGCTTATTGTGTGCACTGGTCATTTGTGTCCTGGACATTATGATATTCTTTCATAATTTTCAGAAATCAAGTTACATCCTTGTGGAATTAGAAACTTTGCATTTGATTTGGCCCTGAGCAATCTGGTCTAGTTTTTATTCATCTTAGGACAGTCTTTAGGTTTTGAGCCTATTCAGTAATAGAAATGCTAGGAATCTGGTCTAGTGAGGCCTACGCCAATCCTCAACATGCTCCTGTTATACACATTTCTTTAGAACAAATCTTTCCACATTCAGAGGCCAGATACCCTAGGATCAGTATGTGAAAGACTTTTAAATTCTGGACAGCATATAGTACCATCTGGCCCTGATATAGTCACTGTGATGAATTGTTTGTGGATTCGAGGTTAAAGTTTGCTCTTCCGTTATACTAATAATAGCACTTTCTGATTGGCAGCATGAATGTAACATAAAATTTAACTTCCACAACTTATTCTTAGAACAACTAAAACGCATAGAAGAAGGCATGGACCAAATAAACAAAGACATGAGAGAAGCAGAGAAGACTTTAACAGAACTCAACAAGTGCTGTGGCCTTTGTGTATGCCCATGTAGTAGGTGAGTTGATAAATCAAAATCTTTTTCAAATAAATCTAAAATGAGAGTATCACCTTCAGAACCCCCCTCTCATCCCCCAGGAAGTGTTCCAGGGCCTAAATAAAGAACTTGGTTAGATCAACTTAATCTCTTTCTCCTTCAGGCATATCAAACTTTTTATGTAAATAGGCACACTCACTGAAAACCATCACTTAAATTTGATCAATCTTTCAATCAAGTCCCAATTACATTTTAAATAATATGAAAAGGTTGGGAAATATCCATCTGGATAATACATAGCAGGATGAAATTAGTGTGTTTTTCCTTTCAAATAAGGAGAATTAATAAAACATATATTCTGTGGTAGGCACATGAGGGATGGCCAAGGAAATAAAGGACTTGGATCTTGGCATCAAAGGACTTAGCATGTGGTTGGATAAATGAGACAGAATAGCAGAAAGTAGAAGCTATAGAAATCTGGTGCTAGATCTATGATATCAGTGGAGGCCAAGGGTACAGAACTACTAAAAGTTAGTTTGGAGTTCATCTTATAGGAGAGAGTGGACTTGAGTTGGGCTCTGAATGATTAGAAAGATCTGGATGGGCCTGGCAAAAGTGGGAAGACATTTCCTGTGGAAGATTTAATGTAAATAAAGACTACAGAGGAGCCTGACTCAACTGTACTACATGATTCACATTGAGAAAAAGTGAAAAATAAGACATAAGTAGGCAGTAAAGGAACTTGAATGCCAGCCTAGGGGGTTGATTGATTGGAGTGGAGGATATAACTGCACACGAGGAGACCAGTTAGGAACCTTTTGTAAACTAGGCCTGTGAGCTGTAACCTTATCATTAAGATTAGAGAGAAAAGTATAAGTCGGATTCTCTTTAAATCAACTAAAAGAAAGAAAGTCAAGTCAAGTCTCTCAGTCATATCCAACTCTTTATGGCCCCATGGACTATAGCCTACCAAGTTCCTCTGTCCATGGAATTTTCCAGGCAAGAGTACTGGAGTGGGTGGGATCGAACCTGGGTCTCCTGCATTGCAGGCAGACCTTTACCAGCTGAGCCACCAGGGAAGCCAACTGATTATGTGTCAAATGTGAAGAAAGAAACATCAAAGAAGGCTGAGGATTTGAAGCCTCTAGTAAACTAGGAAATGAGAAGTCTTCAAATATTTGTGTATAGTGTATGAGATAATACTTGACAAAAAAAGAATTCATTCATTTTAGTGACTTTATTATTAATATTTCAATTCTCTCTTTAATCTTGAATAAAACAACCTCCATGTGTTGACAAATAATATGTGTATTCAGACAAAGATGAGAAGTAAGCCATCCCTCAACTTTGAACTTCACCTTTGGCCAAAATGACATTGTCTGGAGATTAAATAACTATCTGTTCTGCTAAGCATATTCAGTTTTAAAAGAGCTTTGTAACTATCCAGTTGTCTCAGCCACTGTGATAAAGCAAGACCAAGATACAAAGGTTTACAGACTCAGCATTTTTTACTCCTCTAAAGGAATTAGGAATGGAGGAGCTTTTGTTTTGTCATACTTTCAGTTAAGTGTTTCCATGTGACAATATTCTCTGTACTATTTCTACCTGAGCAAATATAGTTAAATTATTTATTGGTCAGCTTTAGTGTTTGGGCATAAGAAACTAAGAAAGACAAGTCTGTTGACCTGTTTAGACCTTGGTTGACTCTCCAAAAGGGTATATTTTAATAGCAATCACCTATAAATCAGAGTTTAATATATTAAGCAAACAAGTTAGAAACACACAGACTTTTTGATCTAAATTCTTAACTATGGTTTTCACACTCACCTATGCTTTTCTCCTATGTTCTGTGTATGCTCTTGGAAGAGTTCAGGGGGAAAAAATAGTACATGAACTTCCTTGAGATAGGTATTAAGAGAAAAGCAAAGAAGAAGAAGTTCCCTCTAGAACCTAGAGCAAATTATTTCTGAATAAATCCTGAGATGGTCTGATATCATAGAAAGTGGGAAATGGAGCTATAGAAGTATTATTTTTCTTTTTCTTTGTGTACCCAGCCAAACATGGGCAGGATTTTCTTGGACAGTAGGTAGAGTATGTTCTTAAAGCAGTCCATTCTCAGCCTCTAACATCAGCAGAGCCCT
This sequence comes from Ovis aries, assembly GCF_016772045.2. Lineage (NCBI taxonomy): Eukaryota > Metazoa > Chordata > Mammalia > Artiodactyla > Bovidae > Ovis > Ovis aries. The sequence continues at coordinate 36,081,734 of NC_056060.1, forward strand.
TTCCTAATGGGTCAGGAGAAGAAAGCTCTTCATAACATATGGAATCAACAGGCTTCTATAACAGAACAGTTGTTCCTTGAAGAGAAGAGAGTAGAATTTCAATTTAAAGACTGATTTTAATTGCCTTCCTTTCACCCATTTCTCCTTTATACTGTTGACACCTTGCCCTCTATGGTATCTCTTTCACTCTTGCCAGGGGCATGATCTTTCTAAGCTTATCTGCTAATCTGTATTTCAGTTAGACTTATCATATAAATAGCCATAACATGAGCTTCTCAAGGCAGAGACAGGATCTTAGTTTTCTGTATAAAGCTAGTACTAATTGTGGTACTAGTTATAACAGTTCAGGTCCATAATCTCTTATCTGCCATTTAGAAATCTAAAAATTTCTGAAAGCCAAAGGTTTGTTTTTAATTAGGCTACAAGATGTAACCTGAACTGAAGCTGTTTAATAATCTATCCCACTTAATGTAATGTTAATCTCTTTCACTGCAGAAATATTGATATATGTGATTATGTGGTACTGCTCAAGATGTCTCTCATCCAGAGGTTTGGATGAGATTTGTGATCCTATATATTAATTTAGGTTCTTACTGTCCTGAACACTTGAAATGTAATCCTCACAGTAACCTTAATATGAGATAGTTTCTCTTATTATCACCATTTTACATATGGGGAAACAGAGGCACCAGAATGCTACGCTAGCAAGTGGAAGAGCTGAGATTCAAAACCAGGCGGAGCCCTAGTTTTTAACTGTATGATGCTACATTGCTTGACTGGCAAGAAAAGAATGAAGCTTTTTGTTGCTACTATTGTTAGATGTATTGCTATCTAGAAAATGTCTTCAGTAGATTTGTTCTTTGAGATTTCTTTTGTTCACTGGTATTCATTGAAGCCATGTCAACAGATCTTTTTCTAATAAAACGTGGAAATAGCTTCCCTTAACAGAACCTTGTATTATAAGAGAAGGAAATTTTAATTTTAGCTCATTCTTTTTAAAGGACTACTAGAATTTAAAAACAGACTACCAGGATTAAACTTTAAAACTGTGAATAAATGCCATTCTTTTAGCTTGCTGCTATTTGAATCCTAAAAGCAAAAAGCACAGATCCTTATTAAAAATGTTATGTGTTTGTCAATAACTTGTTTTTTTGTTTTGGCCTCACCTTGTGTCTTGCAGAATCTTAGTTCCCTGAGCAGGGATTGAACTGTGGTTTCTAGCAGTGAAAGTGCTGAGTCTCCTGGACCACTGGGAAATTCCCTTTGTCAGTAACTGATAAGTCAAAATCCTAACTAACAAGAGTTTAAAAAGAGGCAGGTTTAAAATGGGACTTCCCTGGTGGCTCAGACGGTAAAGCATCTGTCTACAATGCGGGAGACCTGGGTTTGATCCCTGGGTTGGGAAGATCCGCTGGAGAAGGAAATGGCAATCCACTCCAGTGCTATTGCCTGGAAAATCCCATGGACAGAGGAGCCTGATAGGTTACAGTCCATGGGGTCACAAAGAGTCGAACACGACAGAGCGACTTTACTTTCACTTTTCACTTTCTCAGAATTGTAAACTGCCTAATGTCCTAGTTTAACCATTGTCAGACAAAGTAGTCTTTTGTCTTAACTTGCCTCTTTGCATTCTGTGCTTATATTGCCAAACATAATGGCACATAGTTTCAAGACAGGTTGGTATTTCTGGGCAACCTTACTAGAGAAGTTGAAAGTTGGTACTACAGGTTTTATACTATTGAATCTTAAGTCATATTATGGTATAAAGATTCAGCTCTGATTTATTAAAATAAATATTGAATTACTGTATTTTAGTCAACGTATGAATGATTCCTTCATCCTACTCACTGGAGATACAAAATGTTGAATATTTTGCCTTCTTTTCATGTTAATTCTCATAATTTTAGGGCAGAATATCATTATTCAGACATTCTTAGGAATAATGAAGTATACACTGGTTTAAATAGTTTTCTTGTTTTTCTTTTTATCTAGATTCTCAGATGTTGGTTGTTTCTATGAAATCAGGCAGGAATTTAAATGCATTATGTTTTGAAAACTCTAAACCTGCTTCTGTTCTGTTTGAATGGCATTCACTACTTCCTGTATTTCATTCTCTCACTTAATCTCTTCCTTTCTAATCTGCTTACTAAAAATGAAGATTTAACATCAGAAGCTGAGCTCAGTAACTCATCAAAGGGAACTGTAAGATGCAGTCTTGTGGCGCAGTTTGGGCTGTTAACCTGCTGTCTAAAGGTGATGCTTCAGATGACTTTTCTGTGCATGTGCATGGATTTTGTGTATGGTGGAGACTCTAAAAGCTGTGCAGTGCTGTGTAATGTAAAGTGAATTTGTTCTTGATGAGTGTGGTTTGCCAGAAGATTGGATTGACAAGATCTTAATTTATAATAACATCCTTTGACTAATGGTTCTGATACCAAGTTTTTGCTAAAAAAAAATTTAAGATTATAAAACTAAAAACACCCCTAAAATTTCCTAAGAAGTTTTAAATAGGTTGATCTTTATAGAGAATTGCTGCATTCTAGTTCTGATCAAAGGTAAGGGGATTCAGTCTAAATACATGGACTTTGATTTCAGCTTCCTATCTTGTGTTAGGTTTTCCTATTTTCTGGCTCCAGAATCAAGATTTCCTCAGTTAAAGTATTGCTTCTAATGATTTTGGATTCCCCATGATTTAGGTCACTACCAAATTGGGAATTAATTGACAAAGTAAGTCATCTTAAATGCCATTTGGAACAAGAGGGGTATAAATTTAAAATGTTACCATATCTAGTATCTCCTTTTAAAAAATAAAGGTATGCCTTCTTTATATGTTATCACCTGTTCCATGATGCCTTTTGTGTCATATGTTAGCTTGCTCTGGTTTCATATTGAATTAATGCAGAGCTAACCAATCTTAACTTTTTATGGAAGTTAACCCTCTAGTTAGCCTACTGCTTACTGTAATATTTGACTCCTTAATTTTGGATCTTTATGGTAACTTTGAAGACCATAGTTAAATGTTAGAAAATTGTTTGATTTCTACCCTTTGTTTCTTGCTCTTTTTCTTTTTTCTTGTAATCTGATCACTCCCCACACATGCACACCCTTGTAATCGTTACAATTGGTATTTTAAAAAAATATTTATTTATTTGGCTGCATCAGGTCTTAGTTGCAGCACATGGGGTCTTTGTTGAGTCATGTGAGATCTTTCATTGTGGCACATGGAGTCTCTACCTGTGTCTTGCAGGCTCCATGGGCTTCAGTAGTTGGCATGTGGGATTCCATGTCCTCTGCATTGCCAATCAGATTCTTAACCACTGGACCACCAGGGAAGTCCCACAACTGATATTTGTTTGATCCCTTTTCTCTTTGGTATGAAAGAATTATAGCTAATATTGCGCTTTCTTTTTGCTGTTTTTGTTAGTACTAATGTTGACAATCAGAGCTCAAAAAAGAAATTATTAAAGTTATTGCGTTCAGATTTATAGCATCTTCCTAAATTAGGGACTATTTCAAATTCTTATTTTAATCATGCCCTTTTTGAATGTGATATTTATCTGAAAAAAATGTGGTACTTAAAGATTATTAATTGGGCTTCCCTGGTAGCTCAGACAGTAAAGAATCTGCCTGCAATGCAGGAGACCTAGGTTTGATTCCTGGGTCAGGAAGATCCCCTGAAAAGGGAAATGGCAACCCACTCCAGTATTCTTAGAGAATTCTGGAGAATTCCATGGACAGAGGAGCCTGACAGGCTACAGTCCATGAGGTTGCAAAGAATCAGACATAACTGAGTGAGTAACACAACAAAGATTATTAAAGTCTTCAAAACTGATAGTCGAGGTAAATCTAACTTTCTAGATGGGAGTTCTTACTTACATTAAAATCTACCACAAATTTGCTTAAGCATTTTATTATGAAATCTAATTTTTTTCCCGGAGGGGCTGTTAATTTTGTTATGCAGAAGAGTTTTGTTGCAAATCAGAACAATTTCTTTCTTACTGTAGACCAGAAACAACCCTGGCCCCATTATCTTTTTATATAGCTATATTCCAGTTACTTTCAGCTGGTTGTAGATCTCAAAGCTCAGGAATGGTAATGGGTGAGAAGAATAAACATGCCAGTTGGTAATTTGTGCACTTAAAGCAATGAACTTTTAAACTAAGGATCAGATTGAGGTTGAAATGAAAGAACAAAAATATGTCTAAAATATATACATATATTTTTCTAATGCTTACAGAATAATTTTACATCAATTATCAATAGCTCTGTGAATTAATAAATATTGTTATTAGTTTTATATATAAGAAAAAGATGCTCAGAGATGGAAGTTTGCATGAGACTCTATAGCTACTGAATGACAGGTCTGGGATTAGAATTCAAGTCAGTTCAGTTCAGTTCAGTTGCTCAGTCGTGTCCAGCTCTTTGCGACCCCATTAATTGCAGCACGCCAGGCCTCCCTGTCCATCACCAACTCCCGGAGTTCACCCAAACTCAAGTCCATCGAGTTGGTGATGCCATCCAGCCATCTCATCCTCTGTCATCCCCTTCTCCTCCTGCCCCCAATCCCTCCCAGCATCAGAGTCTTTTCTAGTGAGTCAACTGTTCGCATGAGGTGGCCAAAGTATTGGAGTTTCAGCTTCAGCATCAGTCCTTCCAAAGAACACCCAGGACTGATCTCCTTTAGGATGGACTGGTTGGATCTCCTTGCAGTCCAAGGGACTCTCAAGAGTCTTCTCCAACACCACAGTTCAGAAGCATCAGTTCTTCGGCACTCAGCTTTCTTCACAGTCCAACTCTCACATCCATACATGACCACTGGAAAAACCATAGCCTTGACTAGACAGACCTTTGTTGGCAAAGTAATGTCTCTGCTTTTGAATATGCTATCTAGGTTGGTCATAACTTTCCTTCCAAGGAGCAAGCGTCTTTTAATTTCATGGCTGCAATCACCATCTGTGGTGATTTTGGAGGCCCCCCCCGCCAAATAAAATCTGACTGTTTCCGCTGTTTCCCCATCTATTTCCCATGAAGTGATGGGACCAGATGCCATGATCTTAGTTGTCTGAATGTTGAGCTTAAGCCAACTTTTTCACTCTCCTCTTTCACTTTCATCAAGAGGCTTTTTAGTTCCTCCAATTTACTATAAATCTTGTGGCTTAGAAAAATCCTTGTGTATACATTTGCTTCCTCCAGATTAATTCCTCAGTGTCCCAGTACATAGAAATACTAAGGTAGACTACCAGAGTAATTTAAAATATTCCTTCTGCAACAGATTGGAAGTCTCTTAGTGTTTATCTTCCCTGGTTGGGCAGCTAAGTGACCTATTGAATTTAAATAAATCCATAGTGACAATAGAAGATTCCTTGGCTCCACCTCATACAAACTGAAATAGAATCTTCAGAATGTAGCCTATTTACCTGTGTTTTCAAAATCATCCAGTTCACTTTGGTGCTCAGTCAAGTTTGGGAAATAGTACCTTTTAAGGCACTTAAGACCTTTTGAAGGAAGGCAAATTAATTAAATCATTATTGTTTTTATTAGATACACAGCTGCCTGACAGTGCCCTCAAAAACAGGTATCTTTTAGGGTTTTACAAATCAGTGGGAGAAACTCCATGGTAACAGCATGTGGCAGGATCTTAAGCAAGCCTTATTACCTGGAATACAGGTGCTGAAAAGGGATGATGATATGCCATCAACAACATATAAAGATCACTGCTTTGTAAACATACAGAACATGTCATAAATGCTTAAAGAAAGCAGTATAGCTTTTTTTCCCAATCCATTTGAAAATAAATATGAAAATTCAGTTGAAGTCAGCTTTTTGCACCTTTTCCCTTTGATATTTGAAGAATATCTTCAAAGATCCAGTCCTCTTAAGAAGGAAGAGTTTGATAACCAGTCTGATTTTGTTTTAAATTATGCTTTTATTGAACCTTTCATAATATTATATTAAAACAATCTGTTTGTACTTTATGCCCCTTATATCTAATTGAAGGAAGAACTCTCAGAAGTTGAAGGAATTTCAAATATCATTTTTTTGAAGGTTGAGGAGGTTGGAACTCATGCATATCTTTTGTTAGACCAAGAGCCCACAAATCCTGTCCCAGTCCAGTGCTTATGTGCTAAGACTCTCCGAAGCACAGTGTCTTATTCTTTAGTGACAGTTTGAATTCCAGCCCTCATTATTTAACCTGTTTTACAATATGATATCCTAGTAAGAGTCCCACTTATATTATTTCTATTAATGTTTCTGGTTAACTTTCTGATAAACCTATATCCTGTTTATTTTGCTTAGTTACTATTACACTGCTTTAGAATTTTGCCTGAGAATTTAGATAACATGTATCTTGTTAACAAAGAATACATGTAAATGGGTTTTATACTGAACAGAAATTATATATAAATATTCATTTAAATAATTTGTATCCCCCCCCTTGTTCCAGGAAGGATTTAACATGGCTTATTACTAACCAAATAGATTGATTAATTAAACATATAGTACCCTTTCTTTAGCACTAATGATTAAGGTCTAAGATCCAGTTCTTGGTTTGCCAAAAATGAATTCTCACATGATCCTATTAAGGAAGGACCCACTACTTTCCTAAAATCTTTCTGTTTTTGCAATTTCAAAACTTCCTCATTAATGTATCATGGAATAAATCAGAAACCAACATATCCATATACTGCTTTTTGTTTATAGAAAAGAAGAATCTAAAATTGTGTGAGTGGAAACTTTACATAGCCAAATAATCAGTAAAAAAAGTTTTGTGTTTTTTGTAATAGCCACTTAAAAGTCATTTTACCGGGTTCCTTTTCTTGCCATTTATACCAATTTAAGTAGCAAATTCCATGGTAAAATTCTGACTTTGGCTAATTTTTGGTTATATCAGTTAATCTAAAGCATATACTTTTACTTTTAAGAGGTTTGGATCTAGGATCAATTTTTATTAAGGTGGATAAGTAAACGCTTAAATGAAAAAGCCCTAAACCAAAGGAGACAACTGTGACTGGTAACAGTGTGGCCAAGTTACTCATTCATTATCTGTTCAATTTGGAAATAATTCGTGCCTTTCTTCATGATGTTTGTTAAGAAAACTTTTTTTTTTTTTAAGAATTTAATGTTAACAATTCTAAATTTAAAAAATGGGTCAGGTGGAACTATTACAGTCTAAGTAAGTGGGCAGCTGAGGTCTAAGTACTGCCCATTCTCTCTCTTTCATCCCTCATCAACCTCTGAGATGCTTCTAAGAAACCCTTAAGGCATCCCAGAACATCTTTCCTAATTTATTTCTAGTGTCCTTTAACCTTTTTTCTGGAGAGTGTCAGAGGCTAGGGGAACCTGAAGAATCAAATAATTACATTTTGCTACTTAATAACTCCTCAGTGAAGAGTTGGTAAAAGTATTTTAACCTTCAAAAATTTATTTTTAATGTTGGTGGGCTTACACAGTTCATCTTTTTTCTCCCCTAGATTGTGATGGAGCATGGTATAGATAATCTAGATCTAGCTGCATGTAACTTTTATGCTAAGGGTGCTACGACATCCCCAAGGTAACAAGCACTTATGATGATATTTCTCCCTCTCCTTTTTCGTATCTCTACGCTCCTGACTCTTACATAGGACAAAGAACTTTGAGTCTAGTAAAGCCTATAAAGCAACATGGGGTGATGGTGGAGACAACTCTCCTAGCAATATAGTATCTAAGCAGCCAGGCCGAGTGACAAATGGTCAGCCTCAACAAGCGACTGCAGGAGCAGCCAGCGGGGGATACATTAAACGGTATGCTAGCTCTTCCCAATATTTTTACCCTTTTCCTGAAGGAATGTCTCTCTCTGGAGGTTGGGTGTATTTATCTATGAACTGTAACTTATCAGTTAGAAATAGCATTTATTCTTTTTTGGAGGGGGGGTGATAGTTGGTTTTTTCATGGTCTTTTTTTTTTTGGCTGCAAAGCATGTGGGATCTTAGTTCCCCAACCAGGGATTGAACCTGGGCCCCCTGCAGTGGAATCTCTGAGCTCTAACCACTGGACCATCAGGGAATTCCCTTATTCCATTTTAAAATTTGCCTTCTGACAAAATGGTGACTGGGATTATTGACCTTAAATGATGGATTAACTTTTCTTTATAAAGTACTTTACAAATTATTCAGGTAGTCATGTTTTATTTCTGTAAATAAGATGTGATTAAAATGTATCATTTAGAGTAGGAGTTGGCCAGATCCCTGTAAGGATATCCCTGTAAAGGGTCAGATAGTAAATATTTCAGGTTTTCCAAGCCATAGAGTCTGAGTCATAACTACTCAATTCTGTTGTAGGATAAAATCAGGTAATGGGCCACATTTGACTTTGAGCCAGAATTTTACAACCCTATTTTTAGAGCAGTGGTTCTTTAGACTTAAGTATGTAACAGAATCATCTGGGAGGTTTAGTGAAACAGACTGCTGGGGTCCCTTCGGGAGATCTGGAGTAGTCTAAGAATTGGCATATTTTCATATCTAACAAGTTCCCAGGTTATGCTGGGAATTACACTTTGAAAAACCTCTATTCTTAAGTCATTTCTTCATCTTCTGTTAAATGGCTTTAAGACATTGTTATCTCTTGAATCAGCCTTTCCATTTTCACTATAGAATGTTTCCCAAGAATGGTAACCTGCATCTGTTTGGGTCTAACAGGTTGCTGCTGTCAATTTGTTTATTTTTACAAAAACTAAATCCAGACTCAGTCCATGTATAATTCACCCAAAAGTACTGAATTAAGTGTCTTTTTGTAATAGTATAACAAATGATGCCAGGGAAGATGAAATGGAAGAGAACCTGACTCAAGTGGGCAGTATCCTAGGAAACCTAAAAAACATGGCTCTGGACATGGGCAATGAGATTGAAGCTCAAAACCGACAAATAGATCGCATCACAGAAAAGGTAAGAGCCTTCTTACTGCCACAGGAAAATGGCAGTATGTACAGTGCCTTTGTGCCAAACGACATCGAGTACAGTGTTCAGTAATAGACATCTGTGCTGTGTACTCTCAGGGAGAACAACAAGGATAAGATTCTGTCCCCACCGGCCTTACAGTTTTGATGAATTTCTAACATGTTGAAAAACAACAGTCAGGTCCTCCTGTCTCTTACTTAGTTGGTTCATTTTATTTTCTGTTAAAATTTTTATTTTGCCTGAGCTAAGTAGTTCTGTTGAACTACTAAGCAACTAAAATAACTTTATTGTTGGTTCATTTTGAAACCAAGACCTTGGGATCAACTGGTTTTATTTAAAATTCATGAAAATTAAATTTATTAAGAATAATAAAATTTCACCCATGAAACTCACAATCTCTTCTAACCTCTCTGTGAGCTGTCAGGGTGTTTTGTTTGCTGTCTTTCCCCTGAATGAGCGAGTTAGCTTTTGGAATTTTATTGTGTTAGCTAATAACAAATTAGTAAATTCCCGAATCCTCATCTCATGAGTCAGTAGGTAACAATCAGTTCTGCGGAATGGTTCTTGTAGGGTGGATACACAAAAACAAGAGAGAGTCCTGTGAACAGCAAAAAAAGTGTGGTTGCTATTTTTTACTCCATATGAGCTAAAAGATGCTGAAATTAAACCATGTTCAGTGTTTGGTAGTGTCACAACTTCTTGTTACTTCATTAAAATCTCAGTATACTTTAAAGACTGGGGTTTCTCTGTGGAATAATTTATGATGGGTTTCACTCAGGCAAAGAGTGGTTCATCAGATATTTTCAATGCTGTTACGTGGGTGTAGGCTACATATTACCCATCGTTTTCATTTACAGATTGATGTGGATGGCAGTACATTTGTTCCAGAGATCTTGGGGTATATTATTTCAGTCTCTGGGTTAGATCTAGGGTAACGCCAGATGAGATTTCTATGGTTTGGCTCAGGGGACTCCCACAGGATCCAGACCTATAGCAGAGAAGAGTATTCTTATATTTTCATTGCATCTAAATGCAATTGACTGTAAGATGCATCTTAGTTTCAGACACGTTAAACTGTGAAGAAAGATGTTACAGAACTCACGAAATATTAACATGTTCTTCTGTTATATCTTTGTCGTGTTTATACACCCACGGTTTTTCAGATGCATTTGATATTCTGTCACTTCTTGCCCAAAATGAGTTTTGTAATGTGACTTTGACTATTTCCTGAATTTTCTCAGTATGTCAGTTACTCTCAGTATATGAAATTTAATGCTTATTAGAGCAACTTAACCTTGTCAAATAATACTGGTATCTTTTTCTTTTTTTTCCAGGCTGATACCAACAAAGATCGTATTGACAATGCCAATGCCAGAGCAAAGAAACTCATTGACAGCTAAAGCTACTGCTATACTTCTTTATCATTTATTTACTTCCTTAGCTCCTCCTTCAAAGTCATCACCTTTCAAGAGTTTGAAATTTTGGTTCCACACTCTTCTAATCAGGAGGTGTGGAAGAAGATCTAGGAGTAACAGTCCCCAATTTAAAAAAAAATTTTCTCATTTTCCCTTGAGGGTATTCTTAGTCTTCCTTCTAGCATTTTCTTTCTCAGTCCATACAGTTAGGTTGATTTTCATACATCGTTTATAGTTTTATTTTTCATCCTCTCTGTTTACTTTAGCAGGTTCTTCTGCTTTCAAAATTTGGAAGCATTGCCAAAGACAGCCACGTGAAAGGAAGCTGGAGGCAGTAGGGGCAAGCACAGGAGGGGAGGCAAGAGATAAGAGGTTGTTACCTCAGTAAAACCTACAGACCCTAAAGCCAAAAGTGGCATAACCACAGTGAATATCTAGTAGGGTTTAATTTTTATTTTAAGTTGCAGTTATTGCCAGTTTAGGCCAGTGTTTGGTTTTGGAGCCCGGGTACACAATGTTTTTGTTATGCATCACAACTTTGCAACCTCTGCTCCAAAAAAGAACAGAATGAGCTTTTTTAAAGTAAGCTTAATTTCTGAACTCTTGGTGATTCACTTGTACATAGATTCTATGATCCATTTCATATTGCACATATAGGAACACATGGTATAAATGAGTAGCTTTATTTTCATATTATTAATAGTATCATGGTCCCATTACAGGCCTATTAACCTCATAAATTTGTCATTAGTCTTTGAGGAAAAAATGTGTAAATATGAATGTATAACATGAGAATTTCTCTCTACAGCAGGGCTTAAAATTTTTTGGAAAAGTTTGACAAAGTGTATCACATGAATTCAGATTTACCTCAATGCCACAAATTATGTTTAGATAGGAAAAAAAACTTATTTTGATCTCAGGTAGAAAACAGTTAGATTGCTTTGAGTTTTATGTAGTTTTAAACTTTTTTTAAACTAGAATTTATTCTGTTTAAATAATTTAGAAGATTATGCCTTTGGTTTACTTATTGATGATTGCACTATCATTCTCTTGTACTCAACTTCCAGAATCACATTTGTTTATGTGTTATAAGAATCTTACTGGTATTTGTCACTTTTATTTAAAAACTAGCTTCTGCACACTTCAAGGCTATTAATGTCGATTGGTTTGACAAATAACTACTGTTTGATCCTTACAATTAAATTTTGTAACTAATGGAATTGTTTTTTCAAATAGGTAATATGCTTCTGTGACTGCTTTGGGGGGATGGGAAGCCGTAATTTTGTCAGCTTTAATTTGACAAACTGAATAAAGCAAAGGTCCATAAATCAAATGGCACTGCCACAAAGAGCTGACTTAGCACCCTTCCCACACTTACTGGCAATATAGGACTTCCGCATCTGTGATTTGTCTTGAGGTTCATTTTAATCATTACTAGTCTTTTATTCATTTGATCTTAAATATACAAGCGACTGAAAGTGTTGTGGGTGAATACCATAGCCTACTTCTTGGAGGAGATAGTTAACATGGGAAACTTTCAAAGGCTGAAAGGAAAATATTTAAAGCAAGATTTTAATTAGGCCTTCAGAAATGCCACATGCTGAAAAGAATAGTTTGGCAAGTGGTAGTAAATGTGTAAAGTAAGAAGGTATAAAACACTGTAGGCTGTTCTTTACATAAATGCCCTTCCTAAAAGCATTAAAAAAAATTTTTTTAATGCTATTACAGCCAAAGGAAATTGTTCTGAAGATACCAATATGCTGTTCCAACAGTATATAATTGGTTAGAAGTGTAAGCTAAGGCTCCAGATTGCCTGGATTTATGCTGTAGCTCTGCCACTTGCTGGCTGAGTGACTGTAAAACCATTTCTGTGCCTCCATCTCCTTGTGTATAAGGAGGGATTAATGATTTCTACCTCAGAGCATTGCTGGGAAGACTCAGTGTGTAATGCATGTAAAGCACTTAGAGCATTGCCCAACAAATGTAGGAGCTTATTTCATTAGACTGCTGATAGCCGCTGTTCTGTCTAGAGTGGAGCTCTTTTTGGGTCAAGGACCTCTTTGTGAATCTGATGAAAGATAACACAACCTGTCTCTCCAGAGGAATAGACACACAAGCATACACATGTGAATCAGGAATAAATGGGTCTTGAAAGCCTATCCGTGGATCCAAGATGACATACATTTCCAAAGCTTCTGCTACTGAGAAGAAAGGAATGAGAACCTAGAAATCAGGCTCATAATACACTAGGAATAGAAGCTGTTGACCTGACGTTTTCTCCTGTAATAGTCTGGAAACTTGTTTCTATTACTTTTGAAAGGTAGTAACTGAGATGGTTAGCACAAGCTCTGGAGTCTGACCATCTGGGTTCAAGTTTTGGTTCATTTACTAGTTTTGTGACCTTGAGCATAAGACTGACCCATAATGAAGGAGTTAAACGGTATCCTCCAGTGAACTTAATTTTTTGTTTAATGGTTAGCCTCCTCTTCAGGTTTCTAGTCTTCTAATGACAGTGATCTTTATCCCCTATAGTTGTGCCGGTTTTTTTCCTTCCTTCACACTTTTAATTCACTCTTCATTACCACATTTCAACTCTTGTATGTATTATGAATCTCCCCATAATTTTAACTTCAGCTTCCCAGACATCTGATACTCAACTGCACTCAGAATTATTTTCATTAAATGCTATTCTTTAGCATTTAAAGGGAATAACCTAACTCTTACTAAAATTCTAAGTTATTTCAATTACATTTCTAATCATATTTATAGTTCTCAGACTGATAATCAGGTTCCTTATTCTCTATTCATTTGTTTTTCATTCTAACATAGTTTGCTCCAAGCCTTCTGTTTCTGTTTTACACTTGAAATAAAAAGTACCAGTCATTGAGTGCTTACTCTGTCAATAGACACTATGCTAAATGCTTTTATGTATCTTTTCACCAAGTCCTTATAACACACCTGAGAGGTAGGAGGTATTCCCATATTACAAATAAGAGTAAATTGCTCAAATTCATAAAGCATGTAAATGATGGACTTTGGATTCAAAGCAGGATCTTTCTGACTCTGAGGCTCATGTTCTTACTCAATATACTACACTGACTTCTAACTGAGCTCTAAAAGAACTTGGGTGACTTAGAACTGTTGGCCACTAGAATCCCAGCCTCCAGACCATAAGTCAGCCTACTTTATTAACTTATATTTAAGTCTAAATACTTGTGTACTATATCTTTGGGCATATTACCTTTAGTCCTTGCCCTCAAGTAGCCCAATCTAGCAAGAGACAGATGAATATAGAATCTGAGAAGTGCTACCATGACAGATGGAGCGGTTAATTCGGCTTAGACTTCTAAGGAGGGGGCTTAGACTTCTAAGGAGGGGGCTTAGACTTCTAAGGAGGAGGCTTAGACATAGAGAAGGAACATGTTAGTAAGAGAGGGCATTCCTGACTGAGCAAACAAGTAAAGACAAAGGAGAGAGACACTGCACTGTGGGTTTAATGAGAATAACCTGGGAAGACTGGGCAGGCAAATGAGAGCGAAGAGAGAATATCTGGCTGGGTCCAGGTAGTGAAAGCAGTCACAAGAGGACCCCATTAATAATTAAATGTTTGGAGACATTTAAGTTGTTTAATTTATAAGTTCTGATTTATTAGATAAGTACTGATAAAATATTTAGAGAAATGTTCAGTAGATCAGTAAGATTAAGCGTTAAAGTTTATTTAAAAAATTAATGATGATAAACGGGCACCCCCATCCCTCCCCTAGTTGAGAAACAGAATGACATGGGGAAAAGAGAACCCCTAGACCAGATTTAAGGTCACAGAGACTTTCCTCATATAAACACTAGGTTCTTGTGATCTCATGACTTAATGGTTAAACTAGGTTTGTAAAATGAGAACTAACTATACATGGTAAATAACAGCCCCTTGGCTAAGACAAAACTTCAGAAAACAGTGGAAGCTTTCTAAATGTTCATGTCAATAGCAGTCTGACATTATTTACTTTTATACCTTTAGTTTCTCTAAATAAGCATGGTTCCAGTACCACAAAAATATTTATCAGTCACATGAAAGCATTTCAGTACTCTTGCAACCTGAACAAGAAGATGAAATATTTCTCCCTAATCAGTTTCCTTTTTTGCTTTTAATTTTTGGCTGCATTGTGTGACATGTGGGTTCCTAGTTCCCTGCCCAGTATCAAACCCATGCTTCCTGCAGTGGAAGCACGGAATCTTTAACCATTGGACTCCCAGGAAAGTCCCATTAATTAGTTATTTTCAAAAGGCCATTTACAGGTTAAAGTTCCCCTGTCTTCTCCCTTTAAAGGATTAACCTTTCTTCCAGCCATAGTTATTTAAAAAATCTTTATTTAGTATATTCTCTTCTTCAGAGAATAAATTTGATAAACATAAGTTGTAAAATATTGTAGCAGTAGTTTTTTGATAGGTAATTTGATTATTAATAGTTATAAATACAAAAAGATTACCAGAAATAAGACATTATTTCTCATAAAACTTCAGGAAAAACTTGATTATTAAAACCCTTGTATCTTACAAGTTTTGCATATACAGTTTCAGCTCTTCTCAATAAGGCACCTGCAATAGTTAAAAAAAAAAAATTGCTACTGCAGCCTTGCGGAACACCTCTTAGTGTTGTGTTGTTTCTCTGGCAAAGTACATTGTTAATCAAGAGTCATATATTTACAAACATCCTAAATTCTAAGAATAAATACTTGGAGGGACTGGAATAAAATCATAAATCCTCAGATTAACCATAGTGGCCTCTCATGAATTACCTGAATTTCATAAAAACATGAAGTGTTAACACAGAGGTGGAATGGCAACTGATTTTATGAAAGCTCACACATTGAAACACATGAAATTTCAAGCTGTTGTGTGGAGCTATTCTGGTACCAGGCAGCATCCCCTCACTGTATACATAGCAACTAGCTACTGGGTTTCTTAAAGCCAAAGTAGTGATGGTTTTGAAAATCAATCAATTGTCCTTTGCCCTATCCATGACTCAAAATGGAGGACGCTTCCTGTCTCTTGATTCCTTTTAGCTTATTTAAGATGAGCCCTGGAAAGGAAAACAATCACTGCGTGAAATGTGGCCTCCTGGAGTATCATCTTCTTACAGCAGATACCCTTGACGACAACAGGAGCCTTTCAGTCAGCCAGATTGCAACAGGTTCCAAGTCAGTGTACTCTGTAGTTCCCATGCTCCTGGAGGACATCATGCAAATTTCTTCTTGGTAGCTGTGAACCTCTCCATGTACTAAAAATCATGAAAGAATTATGCATTACTATGCCTGAGACGGTAATTATTGGTTATTTAGGATTTTGTTTTTTTAATGGTTATTTAGGACTTGATGATTCTTTTTTCTTTAGGTTTTTATAGTTCTTCATTTCCTACAAAATCTACTTATTTTAGATGGAGATTTAAAGCACATGGTTTTATGGAGTTTTTTCCTCCTTATATCCTAGTAGGAAACCTATCAAAAGGTAAAGATGCTTTACAATAAGCTGTTTAGAGAATAAAAAAAAAATCACCTTGGAACAATACCATTTGGCTGATTCTCAGAACCCACCTCCATATTGGGAACAAATCCTACTGACATAAACAAGATTATACTGTACATACATCCTGCATCTGTAAACATTTATGTGGGTTACTTCACCTTTCTATTCTCTGGAACAGGAACTAGAAATGCAGAAGTACAATAATACATACCTTATCATAGCCTTCCAGTTCTCGAAGTTTCTTAATTTCAAAAAGGTTGCCTTCCACAGCAAGCAGACAGATCTGCGAATCACTGAGGATGCTCTGTGGAAGCATACTGAGCTCAAGACAGTTCTCCTCCAGACGAAGAACTTTAAGACGAGGACAAGAAGATATCTTCACTGAGATCTGAGATATCTATTGAACAACAGTTTTTTAAAAAGGATAATAAGAAAAAGTACAAGCACTATAGTGATTATTTTTTACTAAATTAAAAATCTTTACTTGACTATTTGTCCTAGTTCTTTCTTTTACCACCCCCATTTTCTCACTACCCACTCATTCCAGAAGCCTCTTGTGTTACCCAGCTTCTGTTACTACTCCTCCAGTTTTTTTTTGGGAAAAACTTTTGAAGGTCACCAGTGGCTTTTTTTTTTGGAGAAGGAAATGGCAGCCCATTCCTGTATTCTTGCCTGGAAAATCCCATAGACAGAGAAGCCTGGTGGGCCCCAGTCCATGGGGTCACAAAGAGTTGGACATGACTTAGTGACTAACACAACACACAAGTGGTTTTTTGGAAACAAAACTGATAATAAAAGCACTGTTCATTATAGAAAATTTGAGAATCACGAGTTTAAAGAAAACAGCTACCTATAATCCATCACTGTAAACATTTTGGTAAATTTACTGCCAATCTTTTATGTGTACATAGATGCCAACCACTTTTCTGCCAAAGTCAAGGATTCACTGACCTCATTCCCTGTTGCAGTTGACTGTGCTGTCTATCCTTTCCTTGAAACTCCCTCTTATACATACTAAGTGCTGTGGGGTTTGTTTTTTTTTTTTCCTATTTTTTGAATTATTCCGGATTTTTGGCTTCCCTTCTTGTTTCTATGGGCATTTTCCAAGCAGCAGTCCCTAGTACTTAATATTTGATTTTTCTAAACTTTATCCTAGGAAAGCCTGTTCATCCTTAAAGCTATCCCTTCTGTTAAACTATGTATCAACATTCATTTCTGCTCACCTGTATTTCCTTTCCTGTGTCTCTGATTTTCAATAAAATAACTTCGGATGCTTCACCATCGTGCCCATTCCCAAGAGCACCACTCTTCTTTTAACTCTTGAGTGCAATACCAAGCAGTTATCCTTGACTTACTCACCTCTTCTGCCCTTTAAATGTGCCAAGTCACCTAGTTATAGTTACTTAGCCCAGTAATCATCTCAGACCTCCACTGGGACCTAGTTAAAACTCAAATTCTCAGGCCCTACCCCAGAACTACAAAATCAGAAGCAATGAGTATGGGGGCCCCATGATCTCTTAACTAGCTGTCCAGGTTATTCTAATGCACACTAAAACCTGAGAACCATTGATTTGACGGAGCATAGGAATGTAGAGCAGGTGTTCAACTTGCTTAGCCAATTTTTTCTCCAAATATTCAGAATGTTTTCCCTAAAAGCTCAAGAACATAAAATAACTACTTTAAGGAAAAGATAAGACCAGGCCCCTCAAAGACTGAATATCATCCTAAAGGTCAATACAATCTAGAATAGTTTTGAAGAATAAAACTTAACTGCGATCTTTGGAATGTCCTACATCTCTATGCTGTCCAATACAGTAGCCACTAGTCACATATGGTTACTGAGCTATTGAAATATGGCTAGTGCAGCTGAAGAAATGAATTTTTTTTAAGTTTAAATGAATTTTAATGGCTATGTAGCTACTGGCTACTGCAATGGACTATGCAGATTTAGAAGCACAGACTAGAAAACCAAAGACGACCTGGTCTCACCGTGATTATTTCATCATTTGTGCTTTATTTCTAGATCAGATATTGTTTCTCCAGTCAGATACATGTTAACCAAAGAGCTTCTGAAGTTAAACAACTTTCAAATACTACAATTAAAGCTATCCAACAAAGAAATGAGTGATCTACAGAAATCTATCACTGATGGTTTTTCAGCAAAAGCAGGATACACTTGACAGGCCAAAGAAAAATGAATGACCCCTGATGTCCAACTCTGAGAACTTAGGAGTTTAAGCCTCTTTTCTACTCTATCTTCCTGACATAGTTCCTAGATAGTTCCCTGACATAGTTGCTAGATAATCAGAGGTATTTGAGGACTACCTGAAGAACTCGTTTCCTGAGACAGGTTTCAGTTTGGATATTACCTCCCATTATCTATCTCACCCTCCAAAGAACACCTACACAACAAACACATCCAGTGTCTCAACTAACTGCATGGTATGTTGGGCTTTGAAATTAGTCCAGTCCATAGAATGTATCTCTCTTCTAACCTCTGATAACCCCTCCATGAATATAGTGTAGAGAACAATTGGTTATTCAGGAGACCGCAAACCAACATAACACACTGTAGAAAAAAAATTGTTAAGCTCTAGACCTGGTTCTGGTTGAGGTTGAGTTCAATGACCTGCAGCTCCCCGACTATATCAGGTATGCTCCGAATCTGGTTCTTGGAGAGATCCACTACATCCAGGTGCCGTAGGCTACACAGCTGCGATGGCAGAGCTCTCAGCTGGTTCCCAGAGAGGCTCAGGGTCTTAAGGGCAGATAGTTGCCCAAAAGTAGATGGCAACTCTCTCAATTGATTGTTGTTTAGGCTTAGTGTCTCCAGTTTCTTCAGATTGCATAACTCGTCAGGAAGAGCAGCTAGCAAAGAAAAATGTAAAACCTGAATCTGATACAGCTGAAAAACACCTTTGATGAAGTTTTAAAAAAAAACTATATGGCAGTCTGTTATGCCTCTTGTTAAATATACATAGGCTTTTCACATGTTGCCCCATTTTTAAGTATTGCATCTTTACCAACATAGTCTGCAGAAGGTGAGGGTGCCATCAAAATGCAGGAAAACATTATGTTTATAATGGGCTCCTTTTGTGAAGAAGCCACTGCACAATCCCACAGCAGTTTTGTGGGATTGGAAGGCCCTCTCCTTCCCATACCATCTGTCTTTCCAAATTAGCAGCAAAATTAACTCTGTTTACAGTACACGCCAAAGATAGTCCCTTTCAAGTCCAAATTAACTTCCTATCAATCATTACCCCACCAGAGGAGGCTTATAGGTGTAATTCTAAGAGACAGAACGCCTCGAGGATTCTGCCATTCTCCAGCCTCTGTAGTTCCCTGAAGCTTGTAAGAAACCCCCCCAAAAAACAAACAAAAAACCCCACCTTTTTTTGTTGTTGTTAGATTCTGATACATTTACTTGAATACCAGTTTAATAACATTATAATTATACTCCAAATTCTATTCCAAGAGAAAAACCACCCTTCTTAAAGCCGATCACTAGCAAAACTCCCAGGAGCAAAGGCCATACTTAATTTGTTATTGTTCAAGGAGAGGCTCTTCAGCAGAGTAAACTTCCCTATGATCACAGGCGGCAGATTCTCGATCTTGTTGTTGGACAAGTCGATGGTCCTGAGATTGCTTGTCAGCTTCTGCAACTCTGAGGGGAACTGAAGAAAGAGGTTCTCAGAGCAGAGAAGCGCTTATCTATTAACCTCACCGCCCGCGATCCCTCTCCCTTTACACTCCTTGGTCGGATCCCTCCCAGGTCTCACCTCGGTCAACCCACGGTCCTTAAGTTGAAAGACACCAGTCTTCTGCGCGGTTTCCACATGAGCGCGGAGGGCACTATTTCCCATCCTAACTCCAAGGCTCAGGTCCCTGCGGGAAGGAAGCGCAGCTGTTACCACTAGGTTCTAGCCGGCACCCAGCTACCGCGTCGGCCTCCCGGCTGCGTCTCAATCCCCAGCTGTCACCTCCTGCCGATCCCGGGATCTTGGAGGCCAGCTTAAGAGTGGCAAGAAAGAAAGAGAAGAACGCCAGGCCCTGTCGATTTTGCAGCTGATCTGAGGCGAGACGCTGCTAGGAGTTGAGGGAAGATCAGGGATCCCCGAACTCGCCTCGTACCGCTCAGCTCACGGCAGGTTCGGCAGGGGAAGACCCGGGATCGGCGCTCACTGGGATGCGCTGCCCAGGCTTCCGCACGGGCGGAAACGCCCTGTGACGTCATCGAGGCGCGCGGTGCGTTCCACTCACTCTGCGCGCCACCCGGGAAGGTGGCTCACAGCCATGGCCGCGGCGAACCCCTGGGACCCGGCTACCGCGCCAAACGCTGCTGGGCTACTGCTGGGCCATCTCATTACATCGGAGTTGGTTACTGAGGTGCGTGGCGACGATGGCGTCATTAAGGAGGTGTACCCGGTGGCGACAGAAGCTGGCTGTGAGGTGGTGGTGCCGGAGTGGGTGTTGAGAGTGCTGGCTGGAGGCCGATAGGGCTACTTGCTGGCAGAAGTGACTGGGCCGCAGTGGGTTATGCAAAAGTGGGGCTCTGAGTAGATGGTGTTTCAAGTGTCTGGCAGGCGAGATATCTCAGGTCAGTTCGTGGGCGATAATAAAAACTACTGTTTCCCCGCCTTTTTTTCAATCCAGTGATAACCGCCTCTAGATTGTATGGATGGCGGGGTTGGGAAATAATGGGTAGATAGTTAAAACGGACGTTCCCAAAAGATGCTCATTGTGTAAAATATTGAAGTCTTACGAAGCGCTGGGTCCGGGAGGGCGCGAAGGGAAGCACGCATCTTTACAAGCTAGGGAGTCGCGGGGCTGGGGGGTGGGGAGGGGGTTATTGGCGAGAAAGATCCCGAAAGGCCTGGATATGAATGGCAAAACATAACCACAGCACTCCCCAATTCTCATCTTCCTCACTTCTCTCCTGTGTTTTCTTCCTACCAACTTGTCTAGGGCTCTGGGAGATAGTGAAGGACAGGGAAGCCTGTCATGCTGCAGTTCTTGGGGTCACAGAGTCAGACAATTTGTATAGTACAGTTCTGTAACAAGGTAATTTGATAAATTCATACTATAAGACATTTGGGATTTGTCAGTCTAGAATGTATTGGTAGAAGATAAACCAAGGGAATAAGTCTCTGGTGAGTTAGGCTGCTGATTGCTTTGGGGAGGATCTTCCTTGTGTCCTTCAAGTAAGGCTAATTAGACGTACTTGTTTTGCCTACAGGTAAACTGCTAATCCATAGCTCCTTAAAACCATCTTATAATCTTACTACACAGCTAGATCCAATGAGGAAACTTCTCAGATTTGTAGCATGATTCTACTTTAAGTAAACTGTACATATGAAAACCTATTTTTATTATAAGGATTTATCATTCTTTCAGAATGATGTATTATATGATCACTTTAAACAGTCTATCCATTAAGTACACATCATCCCATGTGTGTTAAAAATTAAGAGTAATGCTTAAAACTGTGTGATATGATATGATACAACACTTCTAGAAAATATAGCTTATTGAAGCTTTGTTCTGTTTTGATCTGTCCATTGGAGAATGGTTTAGTGAAAGAAAGGTAGGGTTAATTGTCTATAGGATAATACGGGATACTGCTTTGGCTTATGCCCTGTTGTTGTTCTTATTCTGTGACCCCAGGAACTGCAGCCTGCCAGTCTTCCCTGTTCTTCACCATCTCCCAGAGTTTGCTCAAATTCATGTCCATTGAATTGGTGATGCTATCTAACCATCTCATCCTCTTCTTTGTCTGCCTTCAGCCTTTCCCAGCATCAGGGTCTTTTCCAGTGAGTCGGCTCTTTGCATCAGGTGGCCAAAGTATTGGAGCTTCAGCTCAGCATCAGTCCTTCCAATGAGTATTTAGGATTGATTTCCTTTAGGATTGACTGGTTTGATCTCCTTGCAGTCCAAAGGACTCTCAGGAGTCTTCTCTAGCACCGTAATTCAAAAGCATGGATTCTTTGGTGCTCAGCCAGCTCTAACATCCATACATGACTCCTGGAAAAACCATAACTTTGACTATATGGACCTTTGTCGGCAAAGTGATGTCTCTGCTTTTTCATACTCTGTCTAGGTTTGTTGTAGCTTTCCTTCCAAGGAGCTTCATGGCTACAGTCACCGTCCACACTGATTTTGGAGCCCAAGAAAATCTGTCACTGTTTCCAATTTTTCCCCATTTGCCATGAAGTGATGGGACTGGATGCCATGATCTTAGTTTTTTGAGTGTTGAGTTTTAAGCCAGTTTTTTCAGTGTCCTCTTCCACCCTCATCAAGAGGCTCTTTGATTCCTCTTCACTTTCTGCCATTAGAGTGGTATCTGCACATCTGAGGTTGTTGATATTTCTCTTAGTGGCTTTGTGAAAGTGTTAATCACTCAGTTGTGTCCCACTCTTTCATGGACTGCAACACCATGGACTGTAACCCTCGAGGCTCCTTTGTCCATGGCAGTCTCCAGGCAAGAACACTGGAGTGGGTAGCCTTTCCCTTCTCCAGAGGATCTTCGTGACTCAGGGATCAAACCCAGTCTCCCACATTGCAGGCAGATTCTTTACTATCAGCCACCACAGATGTAAGAAGTCCTTACATCCTAGATATTCCTTACATCCTAGATATTCTGGCAAACTTTTGAGTCACAGTGCCTTGATCTGAGCTCCCTCTACTGGCAATACATGAGATAAGGATCCGGACCTAAAAAAACCCTCAGAATCTATTTTCTAATAGAAAGGAAGAGTACTACACATGCATACACACATAGTCTATTTTCTGTGTACTGCTCTCTTCCGCACTTTGCTACCATTTTAGAGCGTCTCTGTTAATGCTGCCTCCCTTTTAATGTCCCTAGCTAGAATTCAGTATGAAGAAGAAAGGACAGAGAAAAAAAGAAAGGATGCTCACAGATACAAGCATAAACAGATATGTAGATATAGATACCACAGTGTTATCAGGATTTTTACGTGAATGTCTAGACATGAATGTCCTGGATTTCAACTTCTTGTACCTAGCAGCAGAGTAAACAGAAATACCCTAAACAGATGCCCAGTGGCATGTAAAGTTCATATAATATATAACGGTAGTTGTCAGTAGTAAAGACTTTAGAATTTTCCAATCCCTGCTTTTTTTTTTTTTAAGGTGTTCCCTAAGTCACAGTCCTCAAAACAGAATTTCCATTTACTAGAGGAATTTGACTGTTCTTTCTCTCCTCTCTCCTTTTCTCGAAGATTCTTGTTTTCCCTCTGGTTTCTCTTGCATGTTTTTGGAAAGCTCCATTACCCTGTTGTTGAACCCAAGAGTTTACTAGTTTGCAAACATGCAACCAAGATTAGTGTACAAACATGGAAGGATGAAGAGGTACCAGAGAAGGAGGAAGTTACATTGAGAAATAGGAGATGTTTTACTTTAATTTACCTTCTTACCTTTAATTTACTTCTGAGAGCAGAAAGAGTCAGGCCAATATAATGGAAATGCAAATTGAACGTATTCTCATTTCAGCCCTGTTACACATTGGCAGTATAAAGTTGAACTAATACTTAACCTCCCCAGTCCTCAGGTTTGCCATCAGTAAAATATCCTGTGTTGTCTACCTCGGTGAATGACATAACTATCTGTCCAATCACCTGAAGCCGAATCCTTGGGAGTCATTACTGACTTGACTTTATTCCTCATTCCCTGTATCAACTAGGACTTGTAAATTCCATCTTCTTAGGAACTAATATCTCTCCCTCCCTTTCCTTTTTAACTGCTACTGACCTAATCCAGTCTTATCTTCTCACTGGGTATGCTGTGGCAGCCACTTGTCTAAATATCCAACCTCCAGTCCAGCTCTACTAATTTTTTGTCTGTTTGATATTGTTGGCTCATTACCAGAGTAGGTTGGGGTTTTTACCCCACAATGTTGTGAAACTATTTTCAGACTTTTCTTTATTATCCCCAATGGAATCCCTATACTCATTAAGCAGACACTTCTCACTCCTTCCTCCCCCATCTCCATTAATTTTATTTTCCATACTATCTCCATTTACATTTCTAAAATAGGTATTATATATGATTATGTCACTTCATCAGAAAACTTTAAATTGCCCTCATTTTCTGCCTTATGATTGCTTATTATAGCTATCAAGATCTCCCATGATTATGTAGGAAACTATGTTTCCAAATTGATCTTTCCCTTTTCACATATATGTTAGTATTAACTCACAGTTACTGAGTATTTGTAATGTCTAGAATACCTTTTCCTTACCATCCATCATGAGCTTGTTAAGGGCAGAGAGCTTGTTTCATTCATCTTTGAATCTTCCATTGTCTAACTCAATGTTTATAAAATTGATTATCATTATTCAGCCAACTTTTGCCATGAAGAGCCATAGAGTAAGTACTTGAGGCTTTTAGGTCCATAGGGTCAAAACTAAGCTATTTTAGTATGAGAACAACATGAGATAAGTAAATGAATGAACAAAGTTGAGTTTCAGCGAAACTTTATTTCTGGACCCTAAAATTTGAATTTCATTTAATTTCCATGTGTCACAAAATATTTTTCTTTTGATTTTTTTCTCCAACAATTAAGAAACATGAAAACCATTCTTAACCCTTAAGCTACACAAAAACAGGCAATGGGCTGTATTTAATTCATAGGCGGTAGCTTCCCAGCCCCTGGTCTATATGGTATCTGAAGTTCTTTCCTGTGCCAACATTCTAGAAAAGAAAAAGAGAATAGAAAAAACTATGGATGAAGCCAAGGGATGAAAAAGAGAATGTTCTTATTCTATGGTAACCTGCAATTTTAAAAAGTGATATAACAGACTGAAAGGATATAAAGGAAGTGGGGCAAGGGGGTAGGCTTTTTACAAGAATAATTATGCCTGGACAAAACTATTCCTTTATCTGAGAGAGGAAGAATATGGAAAGAGACAATATGAATGACTTGTAGCCAACAGAGGTCATTTAATGAATCAGATGAATGATTCTGTGGCCCAGAGTGTTTGATTTTAGCCCCTAATCAGCAAGGCCTAGTAGACTAGGTCTTGGTCATTTGTATAGAAGTGGTTCTCTAGCAAACTCAGCCTTAGAATTCTCTGGTAAACTATCAGTAGTGCCAATCTGGTGTGCATGATGCTTTAGGAAATAATACAAAGTGATTTTCTTTGTTTTTATTATTTTTTAAATATTTGGGTAAAGGATTTCTGATGGTGGAGGTTTTAAAAACAGGAAATACACATTGCTATTATCCTAATCTGTACTTCATTTTTCAGGGGGAGTGTTTGACATATCCTCATATTTTAGATATGTGCGCATGCTATTCCAGTGCATACAGAAACTTTTTCTGACATACTACTACTTACTTTGTCTGTTCACTTACCAATAGGAAATGTTAAATATATCTAAGAAATCAACTTCTTGCTTTGTGAACTTCTCCAGACTACAGCAGATCACAGATATTCAAGCTGAAATCTACCAGGTAAATTTTGCTGGAGTTTCTACTTTCCACTTCTACTAAAGGAAAGCATCTTAAGTGGTTCCAACAATTTCCTTGCAAGTAGAATGGTATCTAGCACATAGCTGCGTAGGCTTTTCTTTGCAGTAGTTAATAACAATAGTAATCATAGTAGTAATGAGTAGTAGCAATAGCAGCAACAGGGCTTAAACACCAAAATGAAAAGCTTCCATAACAAGTCATCTTCCTGCTCCCTTTAAATATTCCTGAGTTAAAGATTGTCCTTTTTTTAAAATCAAAGTTTAAGCTTTTACTTCAGGTAAGCTAAGTGGTATTTTTGTTTCTAATGTAGAAAAACCTGGAAATTGAACTCCTAAGCCTAGAAAAAGATGCAGCAGATGTTGTCCATCCTTCCTTTTTGGGTAAGTGATTTAATTAAATGAGTAATCATTCGAATGTCAACTTTTTCTTAAGATTACTTTAAATAAGCACTAGGCTACAAGGTTATGATAATTTTTCCAGGTATTATGCCAAAGCTAACAAAGTCAGCTTTTCTGTGGGCTTAGCTATTGCAAATAGCATAAAAAGTGGCTGAGGTAGGAGCTCCTCAGAGTCAGTAGAGCTTAAAAGACAAAGGCTGAAGAATCTTACAGATGAAAGTATCCTAAAGAGACATGATAGCTAAAGCAAAGGGTAACCATGGATTGAATATTTGATTAGAAAAAAAAATTTTTGGTATAAATCACATTATTATTATGATATTTGGTGATGTTTAAATATAGGCTGCATTAAATATTGGTAGTATTGTACCAATGTTAAATTATCTGAATTTAATAGTAGTGATTTGATTCTTATATAACTACACTTGTTGTTACATTAGAGAATGTTCCTGTTTGGGAAAATACATGCTAAAGTTTTAGAAGTAAAAGGTCATGACATCTGCAACTTAACTCTCAAATTGGTTATGAAAAATATATGTATGTGAGTGTAAAGAAAGAGAAAAAATGTAGCCAAATGTTGGTTCGTGAGTCTAGGTGAAATGTATATGGGAATTCAGTCAGTGAACTTTTCTTGAAACTCTTCTGTAAGTTTGAGATTTTTTTAAAATAATAATTTAAGAGTCAGTTGATAGCCATTAACTGAATTCTCGGGAAAATACTGACATAAAAGTAGCTGATAAGACGAATGTTTACTTTTTAGTGTTCATATAGAATATTAGAGGCAAAGACTTTATGTGAAAAATATGGCTCTGGCTATAAAAAGTAGGAGTAGAATTGGAAAACACTAAGAATTTAGCACTAGATTGGGTAGTCAACAGGAAGAGTAAGAGAAAATATTAACAGTTGAAAATGAAACTAGTGTTGGGTATTAAAGATAGCAAAGGGGAGATATTTAGGAGAGAAGTGGTGGGATTGATTTTTGATGTTGATAGTGATTTCAAAACTTGTCCTGTTGCTAACTATAAATTCTGATTCTGGTTTGTGTAGCTCAGAAGTGTCATAGTCTGCAAAGCATGAATAATCATTTGGAAGCAGTGCTAAAAGAAAAGCGGTCCCTCAGGCAAAGACTGTTGAAACCCATGTGCCAAGGAAACTTGCCTGTTGAAGCTGTTTATCACAGGTTAGACTACAAAGTAGACATTAACAGTTACATGTTTCCTGCTGCTGCTGCTGCTGCTGCTGCTGCTAAGTCGCTTCAGTCGTGTCCGACTCTGTGCGACCCCATAGACGGCAGCCCACCAGGCTCCACAGTCCCTAGGATTCTCCAGGCAAGAACACTGGAGTGGGTTGCCATTTCCTTCTCCAACGCATGAAAGTGAAAAGTGAAAGTGAAGTCGCTCAGTCGTGTCCAACTCTTGGCGACCTCATGGACTGCAGCCCACCAGGTTCCTCCGTCCATGGGATTTTCCAGGCAAGAGTACTGGAATGGGGTGCCATTGCCTTCTCCCCATGTTTCCTGAGGGTAGTTTTTGTTTAGACTAGTAATTATTTCATAGCATAATTCATTGAATAGTATATAAGTGATTGTATCTATTATTAATGCTGATACATTAAACCAGAAAGAAAACCCTTTACTTTAAAGAATTATAGCAATGGTGAAGACAAAGGCATTTCTTTTGCCAGTGTCTTGGAAATTATAATCACTTTAATGAAAGAAATTAGATTCATAACATAGTAAGGTAGATAAAATCATTTTTATTGTGTATAGACAGTTTTCTGTGATGTAAATTTATTATTATGTTAATATCTCTCTATAAAAATTCTGTTGGGGGAGTTTAAGCAGGGACAGATGAACACAGGGTCAACTAAAAGGAGGAAAATTACAATTCTGATCTTACCTGTGCTGACTGTATGCCTCAAAGCCTTGGGCAAATGACTTAAGTTTTTACCTTAGCTTCCCATTCCATAGAAGGGGCATGCTCTCTTTTTCTCAAAGGAGTATGGGAAGTATCAAATTGAAGGTGTAGGTTATTAATAATAAATAATAATAAAGTTAAAAAGCAGGCATCTGGTGATCTGATTGCTTTCTCCAACCAGTGTCTTACTAACTGACCCTGAGCTGATCAGTTTCCTTTTAAAACAAAAAAAAATTATTTATTTGGCTATGACAGGTCTTAGTTACAGCATACAGGATCTTTAATTGTGGCATGCAGGATCTAGTTCCCTGACTAGGGATGGAACCCAGGCCCCCTGCATTGGGGAGTGCAGAGTCTTAACTGCTGGACCACCAGGGAACAGTATTTCCTCTTAAGTGTCAAATCTTTTACCTTACAGTCAAATAATAGATACACAAATCCCATGCTTGTGAACATATTCAGTACAGTAAAATATCATTAATATATATACTATACATTATAAATATCAGAAGAACTAAGTAATAATTTGAAGGCATTTTGCAAATACAAAGATTTAAAGTAGTTTCATGTGTAGGCTATTTCAGTGAAGCACATTTATCCTTGTCTTCACCGTTCACCAGGAATACGTGGATTGAAAAGGAATGAGGTTTTACCTAGAGAAATTTTTTTACTTATGTGAGAAAGTGATTAACATTCATGTTTGTCTAACATTAGGTAACATTAGACACGATTAGTGTTGTCTCTGTCTGTTTTTCTGTTTGGATGACAAGCTAATTCCTGTTTAAAATGAAAGAGAAGAACCTTTTTTATCATTGATATTTCCATGAATGCAGAAAGGTTATTTAATGACTCATTGGGTAGATTGTAATTCTCTTATTTCATATTAAAAGTTCTAATTAAAGGGAAAAAAGAAAACACAAAATATCTGAAGTGGAAAAAAAATAGTTGACTTTTTTTTTCTCCTTCCTTCAGATACATGGTGCATTTGCTGGAACTGGCAGTAACTTTCATTGAGCGATTAGAAGATCATCTTGAAACAATTAGAAATATCCCTCATTTAGATGCAGATCTAAAGAAAATGGTGAGTATTACCAATAGCTTTAGGTACTTCATCTCCTTTCACCTTGCTTATAACTATCATTGGTTATTTTATACTAGAATCTCAAATGTGTGATCTCCCTGTTTAACTTTTTGATGGCTAATATTATCAGTGAATTATTTTTTTAATCAGGATGCCTTTTTTAAAATTTATAAGTCATTTTACATTGTTTAATTCTAATATTTAATAAATCTGTTATCTTCATTGTGCAAGGAACTATGCTATATATATCATGAGAGAGAAACAGATATGACCAATACCTTCCTTCAGATTCTCAAGGTTTGGTGAGAGAAAATATAAGATACTTTTTACTTTATAGTATTATTTGCATAGTGAGTACAGCAGAGAATGATAAAGAAGATGCTATCTACTAAGCACAGAAAAAGGGGTAATTACTTTCATTTTAAGAAGATTGGGACTAGAATAGCAAGTAGGAATATTTCAGTAAAGTTTTAAATAGGAGTTAGAAGCAAGCTGCATCTTGAAGAATCAGTGAAAAAAGCAGTTTGAGACAAGACATGAAAATTAGAGAGCATAGGTATTTGAGGAAAGAATGGTACTCCAGTTGATTTTTAAGGGCATTGAGAGGGAGATTGGCACAGGGTTAGTTCATGGAATATTTTGAAAATCAGACTAAGAAGTTTAGACTTTGAGTATTGAGGAACTGTTGGATGGTTTTTTCATTTGTTTTTAGAGTAGTGCACAGAGGGTTGATTTACTTAATCAGAAATGTAGTTAAATCATGGAGAAAATAACGGTAGAGTAGACTGAGCCTTGTCACTCCCAGGTATGAGCATAGCATCAGTATCACCTGGAACCTTGTTAGAAATGCAGAACTCCTTCACCTTAGACCTTCAGAATCTGAATCTATAGTTTAACAAGTTCCTCAGTTGATTTCTGTACACATTAAAATTTGATGAGCTGTGGGTTAGAGGACTATGCAGAGGAACCAAAGGCAAGAAACTTGGAGAATAAATCCAGTTGTTCAGATGAAAGATTTAAAGCATCTGAATACAAAGGATTGTGCTGATTATTTTAGATTCTGGAGGTCAAGCTTCTATCACGAGGCTACTATTTGGACAAGTGACACATCCAAGGAATGAAGTTTCTAGCCTTGGGGCCTTGAGGATGAGTAGTATCAAGAGATTAAAGAAACCAATAAGTTTGTTTTCTGACATGTCTTATACAGAGAGTAAATGTTTAGTCATGGTTTGTTGAACTGTAGTTAAATGGAGTTTGAGATACTGAATATGCATCTAGATGGAGATTTCCAGAAAACTGAAATGTAGGACTGAACTTTAAGAAGGTTAGTTTGACAGTATAGACTGAGTGTCATCTGCATGAAGGTGATTAGTAAAGAGAAAGGAGAGTTGAACTCACAAAGAAAAAGAATGTGTAGGAGATTTAAGGAGCCTTTGTATTAAGAGGCTGGAAAAGATAAGTTGTTAACTTTTGGTGTCATAATTCTTATGATACAGTAATGATGTATTAATGAGAGACATGGTTTCTCTCCTGTTTTCCCCTTCTTTCATCTGTTACAGAGCACAGCTTTAGCGAAGATGGATATTTTGGTGACTGAGACAGAAGAACTGGCAGAGAATGTACTCAAGTGGCGAGAACAACAAAAGGAAGTTTCCTCTTATATCCCCAAAATATTAGCTGAAAAAAATTCTCTTCATAAACATGATGTTATAGTGCCTCCTTTACCTGTTACTTCTAAAGTTAATGTTCAAACTATTAATGCCAAGTAATTATCAACCGTTTATTTTTATTTAATTATATGTAATTGTGTGAAGCCCATTTCTAGGCAATTATAACACAGGTATTTATAGACTTTGCCACTAGTCAAACTGAAAGAGCCCTCTTTATATTGAAATACTAAGATTCCAAGTTCATTAAGACAAAACTGAATTTTCTTTTGTTTTCCATGTATTTTTGTTCCAGTTTTCAGTAAAGCTCAAATGTAAGTATGGCAGTTTATTAACATGAGTGCATTAACCATATCTTAGGTAGCAGACTTTATTATGTTTTTTAAAAATGCATGTTTTTGAATTAGAAGAGTCTAGAATCTCAAAGTATGTTGATTATTCCTGTGGGATTGTCACTAAGTGTGCAGAAGAATAACAGCAGATCAGACTTCGATCCTTTGAAAGGCCTGCTTGAAAAGTTGGACCTTGGCTGGCATCTGGAAACTTAGATTCCAAGAGGCTTCCCTCCACTCTCGTCAGTTAGAGTTGCTTTCTGTGACTAAGGTGTTTGTACAGTGTGGTTTGTGCTAACACACGCTTTCTTCCTGGGAATCTAGAATTTGGATATATGCTAGGCAGGATGTACCTATGTGAATAGCCCACAATAACAACCCTGGCACAGCTTGTTTGTTTTGTATTGATTTGGCCCTGCTGTGTGGCTTGTGGGATCTCAGTTCTCCAAGCAGGTATTGAACCCGGGCTGTTGGCAGTGAAAGCATGGAGTCCTAACCACTGAGCTGGAGTTCCCTGGCGCGGCATCTTTTGCTTCTGTTTGTTTGTTTTTGGCACTGCATCTTTAATGAGGTTTTATGGTAGACAACCTTTCACACATGTCACAATTCGGTTGCTGGAGGAATTAAGCACATCCTATGGGACTCTACTGGCAAAGGACTCTGGAAGTTTGTGCCTGCTTTCCCCCCAGACTTTGCCCTGTACACCTTTCGCTTTGCTCTTCTGCTTTGAATGCTTTTGCTGGAGTAGATCATAGCTATGAGTACAGTGATGTGCTGAGTCCTATGAGTCCTCCAAGCATCTCATCAAACCAGGGTGGCAAGGAGAGAGGTTATGGGGACCCGACATATGA
The DNA here is from genome assembly GCF_016772045.2 of Ovis aries. Taxonomy (NCBI): domain Eukaryota; kingdom Metazoa; phylum Chordata; class Mammalia; order Artiodactyla; family Bovidae; genus Ovis; species Ovis aries. Next base: position 36,113,340 of record NC_056060.1, read on the forward strand.
AGCAGTTCCAGAGGGTATTCACTGGCAGCCTTAGAAACAGGCCAAAAAGCAAAGTAGAGCAAAGAAAAGAAAAAGGCACATTATGGTAAAACTTTGAGAGGTTTTACCTCACAAATTGCTCAGATATTTTACATATCAGAGTTTATTATGCATACAAAAGAGACTGGTATACTAAGTCTTAGGATGTATTTATTTGTATCAGGAGTAAAACTACTCTTGGCTTCTTTTCAGACTTAGGGTTCTCTTTTGCTTTAAATGTATGCTTCAGTATTTTTATGCTGTTGCATTCTCTATCACCGGAATTCACTCATCCTTGTATTCAGCACACTCTTAAAGACAAGAAGACCTCAACATAGTGGATGAGTTAAGTAGTTGTCCATAAGGAAACAGTATCATTACCCAAAACTATCCTGCTAAAACAACATGTTTTGAAGCCTGTTTTGCTGACCTTTGCAACTGGGGTATAGAAGAGTTGTCATAATGTCTTGAATATTGCTGAACATTGCCTAGACACTTTAAGCAAAACTTTTAGTTGCATTTCATTAGAAATCCGTTCAAGCCCATTCTTGGTTTCAAACATCTTACTAGGCATTTTCTTCATGTAATTTCATATATGTATATATGAGGATATATATTTTTATGTCACAGTTATTGATAAATATGATTTAAGTATTATTTTTGTGTTTTTTTTGTCTTTTATGTCTTTTTCAAAATAAATAAACCTTTAGTTTCTAACTAAAACTTTGTGGTCCTTGTCTGAATTCTGTATTGAAAGGACAGATACTTTATTTAGCATACACAGTTAAAAGTATAAGGATACAGATTATCTGATTCACAAAAGCTTCAGGTAAGTTGAGACTGAGGTCTACTACAAAGAGAAAAACTAATTTAGTACTATGCTGAAGTCAATAAGTGTGGATCAGTTGTTCTTTTCCCCCAGCTTCTAGACACGTAGATACTATCAATGTTGTTTAGTCACTAAGTTGGGTCTGACTCTTGGGAGCCCTATGGACTGTAGCCCACCAGGCTCCTCTGTCCACGGGATTTCCCAGGCAAGAATACTGGAGTGGGTTGCCATTTCCTTCTCCAGGGGATTTTCCCAACCCATGGCTTTTGCGTCTTCTGAATTGGCAGACAGATTCTTTACCAGGGGAAGCCCCATGCGTGAGTGCTCAGTTGCTTCATTAGTGTCTAACTCTTTGTGGCCCTGTGAAGTGTAACCCACCAGGCTCCTCAGTCCATGGGATTCTCCAGACAAGAATACTGGAGTGGGTTGCCATGCCCTCCAGGGCATCTTCGCAACCAAGGGATTGCATTGAGTCTTCTGTGGCTCCTGCATTGCAGGCAGATTCTTTACCGTTAAGCCACTGCTGAAGCCCAAGGGAAGCCCCAGATACTATCAATAAAACCATCCAAACAAAAATAGTTCTGAATGTTTTTCTACTTACGCTAGATGTGTGAAGAGTTGTGAATTCACTTCCAACACAAGAATAATGCTACTTTATGGAGACCATTCTGAAGAAATTTGCGTTGCTGCCTGATTTTTCCGGCACTTTTCTTATTTTACCCCTTGCTCTGATTTGTGATTCTGCCAACCTGACCCCTGTTATCCTCTCAACGTTCCATATAGTTAGGAAAATAGTCTGAGGAACAGGAAAACCCAAAGGGTTTCCTGACATGCAAAATAGAGAGTTGAGATATTAATAAAATTAATCAATGTATTATGGAATTTCCTAAGGTAATCCCTGTAAAACATGAATTTATATGAGATTTATTCTGCAATTTGTGGAATCTACTCATTAAGTTTATCTTAGAAATTAGTATAATTCAAGATAAGAAGATCACGTTCTAGAGTTCTTTTTATTTTGCCTTTTTCCTTTCTCACCATTTCCAAATTAATTTCCTCTTCTTTTGGGAAAACCACATAAATGTTTGTAGGAAAAGATTTACATTAGGACATGGTAAGAGCAGGAGTCTAGGAATTTATGAACTGTTCCTAGGAGATGATGGACCTCCAAGGTTGCGCTACCCAAATTTAGGATACCAAAACAGGACTCAAATATCTTACTTGAGACTTTGAATCACTTTAATGTAGAAGGCTAGTAAAAGGGAAAAGTCATTCACTTCCTGAAGGCTGTGGTAAGATTACATTTTCAAGGAGACCCTACACAGACAATATGCTTCCTTGTCAAAAATTAATTTACCTCAAGATGGCAACATATTTTTGATCAGTAGATACTAATAGTACTTTCTGTAACTTATATTTTCTTTTCTGAGTCTAAGCTTTTGTGGGGTGTAAAAATTTACCTTGGTCAATAAAGATTTACTTGAAAAACTGCAGGATGGAAGGCTTTCTGCAGAAAACCTGATGATAGGTGGGACTCACTGAACAGTGTATCAGTAATCTGCGTTGCCTTTTCTCTCCAAGCTCATCTTATATTCTTTTCATCTCCAACTCCAGATTCAGAGATTTAGAGACAGGGCTTGTCTTTAGCTACTGCATTACAGAGAGTAATAGCAAAGGCAAATTAGATCTGGTTTTAGATCCAAGTTCCACCGTTTAGTAGCTGTGTATTCTTTCTAACTTATTTAGTATCAGTCTCATTTTCCTCATCTCTGAAATGAGATAATAGTATCTACTTCATGGATTCTTGGGAAGAGTAAACAAGATAATGCGTAAAAACCAATCAGTCCCTGCTGCTAAGTCACTTCAGTCGTGTCAGACTCTGTGCGACCCCATAGACAGCAGCCCACCAGGCTCCCCTGTCCCTGGGATTCTCCAGGCAAGAACACTGAAATGGGCTGCCATTTCCTTCTCCAATGCATGAAAGTGAAAAGTGAAAGTGAAGTCGTTCAGTTGTGTCTGACCCTCAGCGACCCCATGGACTGCAGCCTTCCAGGCTCCTCCATCCATGGGATTTTCTAGGCAAGAGTACTAGAGTGGGGTGACATTGCCTTCTCCGAATCAGTCGCTAGTACATAGTAATTGAAAGTCATTGCTGTTATTAGATATAACCAAAACAAAGATGATTTTGATAACCCTTTCTAAGCTATTCCTTTTATTTCTTCAGGCAGAATGTTCCAAAAGTATGAACTGGATATGATGGAACTTAGTTAAGGAAACCATTCTGGATTCCCTGAAATTTTACTTTATAAATCACAGTGAGGTCACTTTCAGAAGTCCTGAGGGAGAAAGCTAGCTTGGTTAAATCACAGAACAGTGTAACTTCAATTCTAACAAAGGAAATTCAGATGAAAACTTCTGAGGTGCTTTTTTCTCACCTATCTTAATTGGCATAAATTTGAAAGTTTGTTGAGATACCCTGCTAATGAGGCTGTGGAAAAACAGAAATGCTCAGTATTACTGATGGAAACACAAAAATCATTCATATAGCTCCTATGGAGGAGAAAAAGTTTTATTCACTCAGTTGTGTCCAACTCTTTGCAACCCCATTGCCTGTAGCCTGCCAGGTTTCTCTGTCCATGGAATTCTCTAGGTAAGAATACTGCAGTGGGTTGCCATGCCCTTCTCCATGGGATCTTCCTGACCCAGGGATTGAATGTGGGTCTCCTGCATCGTAGGCAGATTCTTTACCTTCTGAGCCAGGGAAGTCCTACAGAAGAAAATGGGAATATTTAGCTTAAGTGCATAAGCATTTTCTTTTGGACTCAGCAATTCTACTTTTAGGAACCTACTGCAAAGACGTATTGGCGAAAATAAGAAAAGGTGTATGCATACGGCTATTTACACCAGGAATACTTCTAGTACCAAAAGACTGGAAGCAATCAAATTTGCTCTTAGTAAGAAATGATAATATATAAACTATGGACATCCACGATGCAGATGTAGAAAGGAATGAGGTATATCTCTCTATACTGACAGCAAGTGATACACAGGATATACTGTAAAGTATAAAACAAAGTCAGAATCAGGAATTCCCTGGCATCCCAGTGGTTAAGACTCAGTGCATTTATCGTTGTGGCCTGGGTTCAATCCCTGGTTGGGGAACTAAGATTCCAAAAGCTATGCAGGGCAGCCAAAAAGCCAAAACAAAGAAACAAAACCATAGAGTAGTATGTATGTTGCTGCTTATGTAAGAAAGGGGGAGGATAAAAATATATTGTATATATAGTATATAAATAAACTAAAAAGCATGGAAATGAAATTTTCTTCCTAGTCCTTCAGGTGCAAAAGTAGGTTATTTGAGATATTTCTTATTTCTTAAAGTAGGCATTTTTCACTATGAACTTCCCTCTTACAGCTGTTTTGTTGTATTTCAGAAGTTTTGTTATGTTTATTATGTTTGTTGCTTTTGTCTTACATTTTTTACATTGCTTTCTTTGTTATTTTTCTGACCTATTATTCAGTAGCATTTGTTTAATCACATATTTGTGAATTTTCCAGTTTTCTTCTTATAATTGCTTTTTAGTTTCATACCATTGTGGTCAGAAAAGATGTCTGATATGGTTTAAATCCTCTTAAATTTATCTTATTTCATGGCCTTACATAAACTAATATGTAAATTATATGTTACAAAAATTTATAAAAGTATTGCAATTTAACTTTTTTTAATTAAAAAATAAAGACATAAAAGGAACCAGAAGTCCTTGAAGAAAAGGCCTATATCACACTTGGAACATGTTCAAGATGCACCTGAAACTTCCTGTCATGTCAGAAATAAAGGAAGCTAGCAGAGGCTACTGGAGCTGAGTAAAAAGTCAATGAGCCTCTTCAATAAATGGTGCTGGGAAAATTGGACAGTTACATGTAAAAGAATGAAATTAGAACACTTGCTAACACCATACACAAAGATAAACTCAAAATGGATTAGAAAACTAAATGTAAGACCAGAAACTATAAAACTCTTAGAGGAAAACATAGGCAGAACACTCGATGACATAAATCAAAGCAAGATCCTCTATGACTCAGCTCCTAGAGTAATGAAAATAAAAACAAAAGTAAACAAGCGGGACCCAATTAAACTTAAAAGCTTTTGCACAGCAAAGGAAACTATAGCAAAGTGAAAAAACAACCCTCAGAAGGGAGAAAATAATAGCAAATGAAACAATTGACAAAGGATTAATTTCCAAAATATACAAGCAGCTCATACAACTTAATACCAGAAAAACAAACAATGCAATCAAAAAGTAGCAAAAAGACCTAAACAGACATTTCTCCAAAGAAGACATATAGATGGCTAACAAACACATGAAAAGATGCTCAACGTCACTCATTATTAGAGAAACGCAAATCAAGGCTACAATGAGATATCACCTCACACTGGTCAGAATGGCCCACCTTAAAAAAATAAATAAATGCTGGTGAAGGTGTGGAGAAAAGGGAACACTCTTGCACTGTTGGTGGGAATGTAAATTGATACAGCCACTATGGAAGATGGTATGGAGATTCCTTAAAAAACTAGGAATAAAACCACCATGAGACCCAGCAATCCCACTCCTAGGCATATACCCTGAGGAAACCAAATTGAAAGAGACACATGCATCCCATTGTTCACTGCAGCACTATTTACAATAGCTAGAACATGGAAGCAAACTAGATGTCCATTGACAGATGAATGGATAAAGTTGTGGTGCTTATACACAATGGAATATTACTAAACCATAAAAAGGAACACATTTGAGTCAGTTCTAATGAGGTGGATGAACCTAGAGCCTATTATATAGAGTGAAGTGAGTCAGAAAGAGAAAGATAAATATCGTATTCTAATGCATATATGTGGAATCTAGAAAAATGGTACTGAAGAATTTATTTACAGGACAGCAATGGACAATAGACAGACAACGAACAGAGAACAGACATATGGATATGGGGAGAGGGGAGAAGAGGGTGAGATGTATGGAAAGAGTAACATGGAAACTTACATTTCCATATGTAAAATAGATAGCCAACAGGAATTTGCTGTTGGCTCAAGAAACTCAAATAGGGGCTCTGTATCGACCTAGAGGAGTGGGATGAGGAGGCAGATTGGAGGGAGTTTCAATAGAGACGGGATATATGTATAACAGTGCAAAGAAATAGAGGAAAATAATAGAATGGGAAAGACTAGAGATCTCTTCAAGAAAATTAGAGATACCAAGGGAACATTTCATGCAAAGATGGGCTCAATAAAGGACAGAAAATGTATGGACTTAACAGAAGTAGAAGATATTAAGAAGAGGTGGCAAGAATACATAGAAGAACTATACAAAAAAGATCTTCATGACCCAGATAATCACGATGTTGTGATCACTCACCTAGAGCCAGACATCCTGGAATGTGAAGTCAGGTGGGCCTAAGGAAGCATCACCACGAACAAAACTAGTGGAGGGGATGGAATTCCAGTTGAGCTGTTTCAAATCCTGAAAGATGATGCTGTAAAAGTGCTGGACTCAATATGCTAGCAAATTTGGAAAACTCATCAGTGGCCACAGGACTGGAAAAGGTCATTTTCCAATGACTTTCATTTTCCAATGTAAAGGTCATTTTCATTCCAATCCCAAAGAAAGGCAATGCCAAAGAATGCTCAAACTACTGCACAATTGCACTCATTTCACACACTAGCAAAGGAATGCTCAAAATTCTCCAAACCAGGCTTCAGCAATATGTGAACCGTGATGTTCAAGCTGGTTTTAGAAAAGGCAGAGGAACCAGACATCAAATTGCCGACATCTGCTGGATCATTGAAAAAGCAAGAGTGTTCCAGAAAAACATCTATTTCTGCTTTATTGACTATGCCAAAGCCTTCGACTGTGTGGATCACAATAAACTGTGGAAAATTCTGAAAGAGATGGGAATACCAGACCACCTGACCTGCCTCTTGAGAAATCTGTATGCAGGTCAGGAAGTAACAGTTAGAACTGGACACTGAACAACAGATTGGTTCCAAATAGGAAAAGGAGTACGTCAAGGCTGTATATTGTCACCCTACTTATTTAACTTATATGCAAAGTACATTATGAGAAACACTGGGCTGGGTGAAGCACAGGCTGGAATCAAGATTGCTGGGAGAAATATCAATAACCTCAGATATGCAGATGATACCACCCTCATGGTAGAAAGTGAAGAACGAAAGAGCCTCTTGATGAAAGTGAAAGAGGAGAGTGAAAAAGTTGGCTTAAAGCTCAACATTCAGAAAATGAAGATCATGGCATCTGGTTCCATTACTTCATGGCAAATAGATGGGGAAACAGTGGAAAAAGTGTCAGACTTTATCTTTTGGGACTCCAAAATCACTGTAGATGGTGACTGCAGCCATGAAATTAAAAGATGCTTATTCCTTGGAAGGAAAATTATAACCAACCTAGACAGCATATTCAAAAGCAGAGACATTACTTTGCCCACAAAGGTCTGTCTAGTCAAGGCTATGGTTTTTCCAGTGGTCATGTATGGATGTGAGAGTTGGACTGTGAAGAAAGCTGAGCGCTGAAGAATTGATGCTTTTGAACTGTGGTGTTGGAGAAGACTCTTGAGAGTCCCTTGGATTGCAAGGAGATCCAAGCAGTCCATACTAAAGAGGATCAGTCCTGGTTGTTCACTGGAAGGACTGATGTTAAAGCTGAAACTCCAATACTTTGGCCACCTGATGCGAAGAGCTGACTCATTTGAAAAGACCCTGATGCTGGGAAAGATTGAGGGCAGGCAGAGAACGGGATGACAGAGGATAAGAGGTCTGGATGGCATCACCGTCTCAATGGACATGAGTTTGGGTAGACTCTGGGAGTTGGTGATGGACAGGGAGGCCTGGCGAGCTGCAGTCCATGGGGCTGCAAAGAGTCGGACACTACTGAGCGACTAAACTGAAATTGAACTGAATATGTATACCTGTGGCTGATTCATGTTGAGGTTTGACAGAAAACAGCAAAATTCTGTAAAGCAGTTATCCTTCAATAAAAAATAAATTAATTAAAGAAGAAGTCAGTGAGGTTCCCACTGGCCAAAGTTGGGGTGATTTTGGCTCCCAAGAATAGTAACTGTAGTAGACTGAAGCAAACCAAATAAGTTTAAACTCATGACTTTATAATATTGTTATAAACAACAACAGCTTACTAACCACCTTTGGAAAGTGCTAATGAACCAATTTACTTTGAAAACTAGTAAATAAAACAAAATTTAGTATTTGTCCTGCCTTTACTATGTGACCTGTCCTTCAGCTGATGAGGGAAAATTGCTTTGAAGTATTTAAATTCCTAAATGAAAAGTGATAAAACTGAGTTGCAACCTCGTAATACTATGATTTATAATAAGAAATATATTTGGTCCTTGTCTCACTTTTTGGCACAGAGCTCCTAAAACCCTTGGGATTTCCTAAGTGCTGAACCTGGCAAAGGTGTTGCTTGATAATGTTAATAAGGTGACTTTTTGACCTCACTGAGTAATGAGGCCTGGTTGCCAGGTGAAGCAACCATATGATTAGAAAACCGTCACTTTTAGTCCCTCCCCAACCCATGGGAAGGCGGGGCTGGAAGTTTAAACAATCACCAATGGCCAATGATGTAATCATTCATACCTATGTAATAAGGCCTTCGTAAAACCCCCAAAGGATGATGTTCAGAGAGCTGCTAGGCTGAGGAACCAGAACACTTCTGTGTGCCATGTGCAGAGTCCTAACTCCACAAGGAAGCTCTTTTGAGCTCTTTTGAGAGCTCCTCAAAACCTCTCTTGCTTGGGACCTCACCTTCTGTATCTCTTCAACTAGCTGTCAGTTTATATCCTTTAATAGCCTTGTAACAAGTTAGTAATCTAGTGACCAAACAGGTTTCCGGAGTTCTGTGAGCTGCTAGCAAATAAATCAATCCCAAGGAAGGGGTTTAGGAACCTTTGTTTTTATAGCCAGTAAGGCCAGAAGTGGAGAAGGCAATGGCACCCCACTCCAGTACTCTTGCCTGGAAAATCCCATGGACGGAGGAGCCTGGTGGGCTGTAATCCATGGGATTGCGAAGAGTTGGACACGACTGAGCGACTTCACTTTCACTTTTCACTTTCATGCATTGGAGAAGGAAATGGCAACCCACTCCAGTGTTCTTGCCTGGAGAATCCCAGAGATGGGGGAGCCTGATGGGCTGCCATCTATGGGGTCGCACAGAGTCGGACACGACTGAAGCGACTTAGCAGCAGCAGCAAGGCCAGAAGTATAAGTAGCAATCCGGACTTTCAACTGGGTCTGAAGTCTGCTCTAGCAAATTAGCCATACCCAGGGAGTGGGTCGTCAGAATCTCTAGTTTGTAGCTGGTGGGTCAGAAGAAAAGGTAACACCATGGACTTGTGATTGAGGTCAGAAGTGGAGGGCAATCTTGAGGGACTGAACTCAGCTGTGGAATCTGATGCTATGTCTGAGTAGAACTCAATCAAAGGATACCCAGCTGGTATTAGAAAACTGCTTGGTGGTGAGGGGACCGCCCCCAGTTGTTGGAAACTGGGTCCAGAACCTTTAAGCTCTTAATGAAATGATGATTTAATTAATTCAGAGGATGCTCATTAGTGGCTGCAAATAGCACAAAAAGAAAGACAGGTGCCGCCAATTGATTTGATCAAGGCTCTAGATTGAACTACCAAACCAGAAAAAATACAGAGGATAGAAAAACAATTAAATATCTCCATAGTGATCAATCTGTTAAATTAGTCTGTGGGAAATTTACAGAAAAAGCTGCCTGGTTTCTTAAACAAATACATGCTAAAGTGGAAAAGGAGGGGGGAAAGGAAGCTACTGAATAAAAGATTAAAAGATATATCAACCAATATTTGGATCCTCATTCAAACAAAGAGATGGTTAAAAAACTTATAATCACGTATTTGATGGTGTTAAGAAACTAACGTCTTTGGTTGTGATAACTGTATTATGTCTATGTTAAAAAGGTAGACTTCATCGTTCAAAGGCACATATTGAAATACTTATGAGCGATATAACTAAAAATATAGAATACTGTTATGACAACTTCTCCAACTTGAGGATAGAAATTTATATGCACATAAGATACACACACACACACACACACACACACCTGGCTAGGACTCCATGCTTTCACCCTAGTCGGGGAACACAATATGTGTTTAAATATATATATATATATAAATAAAATATATACATATATATACACAAAAATGCATATGTATTTGGCTGCAACATTCAGCTTGCAGGATCTTAGTTCCCTGACCAGAGTGAAAGCACAGAGTCCTAGCCACTGAACTGCCAGGGAATTGCCAAGATGGAAAGATATTAATATAGCGATAGTTCCCGCATCCCAGCTTTACTGAGATATAATTAACATATAACATTGTGGAAGTTTAAATTATATAACATGATTATTTCATACATGTATATATTGTGAAACATTAATATTGGTTAATATATCCTTCATCTCACATAATTACATTTTTTTTTTGGTGGTAGTGGTGGTGAGAATATTTAAGATTTATTCCAGGGTGGGAGGGAGGTCCACGGGGGAGAGGATATACGTACACATATAGCTAATAAGCGAAAGGCAAAGGAAAAAAGGAAAGATATACCCATCTGAATCCAGAGTTCCAAAGAATAGCAAGAAGAGATAAGAAAGCCTTTCTAAGTGAACAATGCAAAGAAATAGAGGAAAACAATAGAATGGGAAAGACTAGAGATCTCTTCAAGAAAATTAGAGATACCAAGGGAACATTTCATGCAAAGATGGGCACAATAAAGGACAGAAATGGTATGGACCTAACAGAAGCAGAAGAGATTAAGAAGAGGTGGCAAGAAAACACAGAAGTACACAAAAAAGATCTTCATGACCCAGATAACCATGATGGTGTGATCACTCACCTAGAGCCAGACATCTTGGAGGGCGAAGTCAAGTGGGCCTTAGGGAGCACTACTACGAAAAAAGCTAATGGAGGTGACAGAATTCCAGCTGAGCTATTTCAAATCCTAAAAGATGATGCTGTCAAAGTGCTACACTCAATATGCCAGCAAATCCAGAAGACTCAGAGGTGGCCACAGGACTGGAAATGGTCAGTTTTCATTTCAATCCCAAAAAAGGGCAATGCCAAACAATGTTCAAACTACCGCACAATTGCACTCATTTCACATGCTAGCAAAGTAATGCTCAAAATTCTCCAAGCCAGGCTTCAACAGTACATGAACCGAGGACTTCCAGATGTTCAAGCTGGATTTAGAAAAGGCAGAGGAACCAGAGATCAAACTGCCAACATCCTCTGGATCATAGAAAAAGCAAGAGAATTTCATAAAAACATCTACTTCTGCTCCATTGACTATGCTAAAGCCTTTGACTGTGGATCACAACTGTGGAAAATTCTTAAGGAGATGGGAATACCAAGCCACCTGACCTGCCTCCTGAGAAACCTGTATGTATGCAGGTCAAGAAGCAATAATTAGAACCAGACATGGAACAATGGACTGGTTCAGAATTGGGAAAGGAGTACATCAAGGCTGTATATTTTCACCCTGCTTATATATTTTCACCTTTACTTTATACGCAGAGTATATCACACAAAATGCTGGACTGGATGAAGCACAAGCTGGAATCAAGATTGCCAGGAGAAATATCAATAACCTCAGATATGCAGATGACACCACCCCTATGGCAGAAGTCGAAGAGGAACTAAAGAGCCTCTCAATGAAGGTGAAAGAGGAGAGAGTAAAAGCTGGCTTAAAACTCAACATTCAAAAAATCATGACAGTCTTCGCGGAGAGTCGCCGCGGTTTCCTGCTTCAACAGTGCTTGGACGGAACCCGGCTGCTCGTCCCCCCCTCACCCCGGCCGGCCACTCAGAGCCAGCCTTCGTCACCACTTGACAGCGCCCTCCGACCGGCCCAAGGTCCCCGCCGCCACTCCAGCGCCGCTCAGCCGTCGCCGCCGCCACCACCACCACCGCCCCTTTTCAGCCGCCCACCATGACGACCGCATCCCCCTCGCAGGTGCGCCAGAACTACCACCAGGACTCGGAGGCCGCCATCAACCGCCAGATCAACCTGGAGCTCTACGCCTCCTATGTCTACCTGTCCATGTCGTACTATTTTGACCGTGATGATGTGGCTTTGAAGAACTTTGCCAAATACTTTCTTCACCAATCTCATGAGGAGAGGGAACATGCTGAGAGACTGATGAAGCTGCAGAACCAGCGAGGCGGCCGAATCTTCCTTCAGGATATCAAGAAACCAGACCGTGATGACTGGGAGAATGGGCTGAATGCAATGGAATGTGCGCTGTGCTTGGAAAGAAGTGTGAATCAGTCGCTACTGGAACTGCACAAACTGGCCACTGAAAAAAATGATCCCCATCTGTGTGATTTCATTGAGACTCATTACCTGAATGAGCAGGTGGAAGCCATCAAAGAATTGGGTGACCACATAACCAACCTGCGCAAGATGGGGGCCCCTGGATCGGGCATGGCAGAGTACCTCTTTGACAAGCACACCCTGGGACACAGTGACAGCTAAGCCTCAGGCTGGCTCCCCACAGCCACACGGGTGACTTCCCTGGTCACCAAGGCAGTGCATGCATATTTGGGTTACCTTCATCTTTTCTATAAGTTGTAACAAAACATCTACTTAAGTTCTTTCTTTAGTACCATTCCTTCAAATAAAGTAATTTGGTACCCCCAAAAAAAAATAAAAAAAATCATGGCATCCGGTCCCATCACTTCATGGCAAACAGATGGGGAAACAATGGAAAGAGTGGAGGACTTTACTTTCTTGGGCTCCAAAATCACTGCAGATGGTGACCACAGCCATGAAATTAAAAGATGCTTGCTCCTTGGAAGAAAAGCTATGACAAACCTAGACAGCATATTAAAAAGCAGAGACATTACTTTGCTGACAAATCTCCATATAGTCAGAGTTTTGTTTTTTCCAGTAGTCACGTATGGATTTGAGAATTGGACAATAAAAAATGCTGAGCGCCAAAGAATTGATGCTTTTGAACTGTGGTGTTGGAGAAGACACTTGAGAATCCCTTGGACTGCAAGGGGTCAAACCAGTCAGTCCTAAAGGAAATCAATCCTGAATATTCTTTAGAAGGACTGATGCTGAAACTAAAATACTTTGGCTGCCTGATGGGAAGAGCTGACTCATTGGAAAAGACCCTGATGCTGGAAAAGATTGAAGGCAGGAGGAGTAGGGGATGACAGAGGATGAGATGGTTGGATGGCATCACTGACTCAATGGACAAGAGTTTGAGCAAGCTCTGGGAGATGGTGAAGGACAGGGAAGCCTGGCGTGTTGTAGTCCATTGGGTTGCAAAGAGTTTGACACAACTGAGTGACTGAACAACAACAACAACAACTAATTCACTTTGTTGTACAGCAGAAACTAAGACAACATTGTAAAGCAACTATGCTCCAATTAACAGAGGAAAAGATCAATGGATATACTACCCACAAAGCAAACTAGGAGCGAAAAAAAATGTATTCTCTTGGCAAATTCAACTTTCAACATTATTAAATAAAATCATCCTGCTATACATTAGATCCCCAGAAATTATAGCTGGGTGTTTGTACCCTTTGACCAACATATCCTCATTCTCCCTATCTACTCTGTTTCTATGAGTTTGGTTTTTTTAGATTCTCTATACAAGCGAGATCATACAGGATTTTTCTGCCTGAATTATTTAACTCAGTATAATGCTCATCTATGTTGTCATAGATGGCAGGATTTTCTTTTTTGATAATGGATGAGTAATATCTCACTATATATATATACATATATATATATGTATATATATATCAGATGTTCTGTATCCATTCACTCTTCAGTGGACAATTAGGTTGTTGCCACATCTTGGCAAATCATAAATAATGCTGCAATGAACATGAGAATACAGATATATTTTTGAAACAGTGATTTCATTTCCTTTGAATATATACCCAGAAGAGGGATTGCTGGATCATAGGTAGCTCTATTTTTAGTGTTTTGAGGAACTTTCATACTGTTTTCCCTTATACAGCCATTTTTTCCACTGCAAAGCACAGTGAGTAGAGAAGTCATTCAGAAGACTAGGTTTCCAGGTGAATTTGAATTGTAAATCAGCTGTCCCAATACTCCAGGGATGAGTCCATTCAAACAGATGAGCGAGGAGGCTGGATAGGTAAACCACTATTGGAACATGCCTGACATATAAAGGCATCACCATGACTCTATTACTGCCACTGCAGGACTAAAATAGCCTCCAACTGGTCCCTCTTGGGCTTCTATCCTTTCCCTTTCCTGAAAATAGTCTCAAAACAGTAGCCAGAGTAAACCTTTAAAAATATAGATCACATAATTTTACTTAATTTTTTAATTTTTAAAATTTTACTGGAGTATAGTTGATTTACAAGGTTGGGTTAATTTCTGCTGTATAGCAAAGTGAATCAGTTATACATATACCTACATCTTTTTTAGATTCTTTCCCATATAGGTCATTATATTGAGTAGAGTTCCCTGTGCAATACAGTGGGTCTTTATGAGTTATCTATTTTATATATAGTAGTGTGGATATGCCAATCCCAATATCTAATTTATCCCTCCCTCCCTGCCCCCATAACCATAAATTGGTTTTCTACATCTGTAACTCTATTTCTGTTTTAAAACTAAGTTCATTTGTACCATTTTTTAAGATTCCACATAAAAGTAATATCATATGTTATTTGTTTTTGTCTGACTTACTTCACTCAGTATGACAATCTCTTGGTCCATCCATGTTGCAGAAAATGGCGTTATTTCATTCTTTTTTATGGTTGAGAATAATTTTACTTTGTCCTTAACATTGTCCAGTAGCTTTCCAGCTCACCTAGAATAAAATCCAAAGGCGTTACCATGGCCTCATGCTACCTCTATGATTCTCTCCCTCTGTCACTCCATGCTATCCCCACTGGCTTTCCTACTGTTCCTCTAACATTCCAGGTTTTTACCAAGTTCAGGGGCTGTTCCCTGTGTCTGAAACTGCCCTTCCACAGAACAGCATCACTCTTCTTTTACAACCTTCAGATTTTTCTCAAGTGTCACATTCTCAAGGCCTTCCCTGGCCATATTATTTACAGTTTCAACACCCTCCTTACTCACTTCCTACCCCCCCTTCTGCTTTATTTTCACTTCTTAGCTAATCTGATATACATTTTACTTGTTTTACTTATTATTAGTTTCTTTCACCAAGTTGCATGAGGTCAGAGGTTTGCCTGTTTTCTTCACTGCTATGACCTTAATCGTAATACATGACTACTTAGGAAACACTTGTTAAATACATAAACTAATACCTGCAAGTGCTCCTCCCTCCAACACGTGTACAGTTCCTGAAATCCTATATAAAGTAGCACCTTTCTCCCTACATACACACAGAGACCATTACTGCATTTCCTTACCGTGCTTTTCCCAAAAAGTTTCATTTAGCACCATTCGACATATTATATATTCACGTATTTACTCTCTCTTCCCTTCCCTGTGGATTCTAATTTCCATGAAGGTTAGGACTGTATCCTCAGGGCCTTAGAACAGCACTTGACTCCGAGCAGGTACTCAGTAGTTACTTCTTGGATGAATTAATGAACCATTTCTGTCCGATACTATTCCCTACAAGATCACAAACTCTGCCAGGGTGCCGCTGAGCTTCCAGCACAATCTAAGAGAAGCTCGCCAGTGAGAACTCTAAATCCCGAACCCAGCGCCTTTTAAAGGAAAGACAATGTCCCTTGAAGGGAACAGCAAAAACATCGGTGTTCCCCTAATATTTAACCACAGGATTGACAGATCAGGCGAACGCAGAGAATAAAGGATTTAGTACATTACTAAACGTACTAAACGAAGACTGTAAACTGTCTAGTGTTAACGAATTTACTAGACTTTGTAGTGCTTCGGACACTGGAAAAACAAAAGCTAGTTTCTCTCAAGCGGGAGCCAGCCTTACCCACCCAGGATCTACACCACCCCGACCGCGAGGCTCAGGATTGGTCCAGGCTCCTCAGGCCTGACTGGGCTTCCTGCCAGCTTGTGGGAGAGGCAGTCCCGTGAGGCGCGTGGGCGGAGCGAGGCGGGGCGGCCCGGGCGTCCTCCCGCCCACCCAGCTCAGGATTGGCCGAGGCTCGGCAGGCACCTCCCCGGCCAGGCGTCGGCCCGCATATGGGCGGGGTCGTCCTGCGAGGCGCGTGGGGCAGGCGGGGCCAGACCCAGGTTGGGGCTGGGCTGGGGCTTGTCTTGACTTGGGGCTGGGTCCGGGGATGCTGCAGCTCGGCAGACCTGCGGGGTCTGAGCCGTGGCCGACGGATGGCCAACGTGCGGGTGGCGGTGAGGGTCCGGCCCCTCAGCAAGAGGTGAGTCTGGGCGGGAGGGGGCGCCTGAGGCGTCAAGTGAGCTGAAAGGAAGGCGGGATCCCCGCCTCTCCCTTCAGTGAGTCTGGCGCGGAGAAATCAGACACAAAGTGGCCCAAGGGGCCAGCGTCCGGAAACCGTAAAGGCCTGGCCGGGACAAGGCCTGGCTTGGGTTGGGTTTTCGATTAGTGCCCTGGCGGGGAGCTCTTAGTGGAAAGCCTCGGGATGGGCTGTCCTGTCCGTGTCCCCGGAGTCACTGTGTCCCGGCAGGAGTTTTGAGGGACCGCCCGCGGCTCAAGTTTTGATGCACAGTTTGAGCCTTTCTCTCTGGATACGCTGAGAAGGGTTGGGAAGTGTCTCTAAGTGGGGAGAGGGGTCGGCGGTGTACTGTCTCTTCTTGGTGGCTCTGGAGTACCTGTAATGACTGAGGGAGAATCGTGAGTTTCTGCGTGCACATGGGTTTCTCTGTGAAGAAGTGGACGAAAGCAGGTTGTAAGGCATAAGAGGGAAATTGAGGCTCAGAGAGATCGTGGTTTCATTCTGTGGGCGACTTCAAAAGTGTGAAGTATGACCTGGAGGGATGTTGTGGGGAGGGAGGAGGGAGGTGGGAGGGGGTTCATGTTTGGGATCGCATGTACACCGGTGGTGGATTCATGTCAATGTACGGCAAAACCAATACAGTATTATAAAGTAAAATAAAGTAAAAATAAAAAGTTAAAAAAAAAGTGTGAAGTAGGGGGAAGTCATTCTAAGCCCTTCCCTCAGCGTAGCCAGTTCCCGTTTTTTGTTTTTGTTTTTTCTTTCATGCGGGAATCTGATCCTACACTCCTCAGCTGTTGAGGCATCCAGGGTCCATAATTTCTTTCCCTTCTTACTGATTTTTCCACTCGCATGTTTGGAAAGTCAGGGCAGGCTTCACACAAGGCTTGGTGTTTGAACGCAAACGCTTTTGAAAGAGTTAGTTTGCTGACAGGTGGAGGAGAAAGTGTAGAGAGCATTCTGTGAGAACACAGAGCGAAGGACTTAGGCTCTTAGGAAACAGAAAAGTTTTGGGCTTTTGAGGAGAGGCTGTGTGAAGGGAGGTGAGTGGTAGGAGATAAACCTGGCAGAATGTGGTTTGGGACCTGAAGGCACAATATTGAAACTATTTGGGAGGTTTAAAAATTTCCAGGACACAAGATGGCTTGAAAATTGGACAGAGCAGTCAGAAAAAGATGTTGTCTCTCAGAACAAAATTCGGTTCTAGCAGGAGCAGGGCTTCCCTGGTGGCTCATTTGGTAAAGAATCTGCGTGCAGTGTGGGAGACTGGGGTTGGATCCTTGGGTTGGGAAGATCCCTTGAGGAGGGCATGGCAACTCACTCCAGTATTCTTGCCTTGAGAATCCCATGGACAGAGGAGCCTGGTGGGCTATGGTCCATGGGGTCACGAAGAGTTGGACAGAGGTCACTGAGCGATTAAGCACAGCACACAGCACAGCAGAGTCTGTGCTTGTCCTGAATGGAGGTGATTGGCTTGAAAAGTCATACAGTTGACTGAATAATGAGAGCAGCGTGATAAGGGAAAGGGACAAAAAAGTAGGAAAAGACAGAAGTGGTGCAATGGGAACTTCACTGGTGGTCCAGTGGCTAAGACCTTGCATTCCTAACGCAAGGGGTTTGATTTCAATCCCTGGTCTGGAACTAGATCCCACATGCTACAATGAAGAGTTGGCAAGAGTTTGGCAGCCACAGTAGAGAATAACATGTCAAACAAAAGTGAAGGGAAAATAAGGGCACAAAAGCTTATTAATTTTTAACTAAATTTTATTTTTTATTATTTTGGCTGTCCTGGGTCTTCACTATTGTGTGTGGGCTTTCTCTAGTTGCAGCCAGTGGGTTTCTCATGGAGATGGTTTATTATGTTTTGGAACATGGGCTCTAGAGCGCAGGTTCAGTAGTTGTGGTGTACAGGCTTAGTTCCTCCGTGGCCTGTTGAATCTTCCTGGACCAGGAATCGAACCTGCATTGCCTGCATTGGCAGGTGAGTTCTCAACCACCGACCACCAGGGAAGTCTGAAAAGCTTATTAACTTTTAGCTCAGGTTAAGAGCCTTGGGCAGCAAGGGGTAGAAGGGCAAGACTGCAGTTACCCAGATAGGAGAAGATTATAGCCTGCTGAAGATTCGGGAGCCAGGATGAATAAACCTAGCATGACCCCAGCTAAGAAGTCCAAACTATTCCCCTCTTCTCACCACACTGTATTCCAGGGTTTGTTAATTTCCACCACCTTCGCTGAGGCTCATCTCAACATAGGCTATTTACTGATTATGTGATTTGTCCCAGCCTTCAAAAAAGTAATCAGCACAGATTCGGTTAACAAAGTCATTGGATCTTATGTGGTACTTGGAAATAAATCTTAGAGTTCAAGCTTCCTTTTTTATTTTTCCAGATGAGAAAATGGTCTTGTTAAAGATCTAAAAGTAGGTAGAGCCAAGATTCCATTCACCAGACCAAGCTGCTCCTTCCTGAGATTACAGAAAAATTGTACTTCTTTCTCAAATGCCTGTTTGCTCAGTAGGACTAGTAGAGACCATCAATAAAATGATAATATAGAGAATGGTTTTAGTGCGCTCCCTTTTACCGCACAGTTGTTTCCCATAATCAGAAAATCTGTGTCTCACTGTAAGAGGCTGCTGCTTGTTTGTCCCAAATCATTCATCATTGACAGAACATATTGGCCAATACTGTAGTCTCCAGAACACTTTCCACTGCCCTTTCAAAAAGGTAATTATCATGAACTATATTCCCTTTATGTGCTCTTCTTTTCACATCTGTGAAATAGTATAAATACTTTAATGGTTTTTTTTATGAAGATTAAATGAAAGGATACATTAAAAATACTTAGAACAGAGCCTGGATGCTTTTAAGTGTCTGATAAAGTGCTAGTTATATAATTTTTAGCAGCTATTTTTATTCCTCCTTGTTCTTAGCTGTCTTTTTAAATTTTATAAATGAGTAGATAACAAGTGGAAATGGCTTGGCTATTTTCTAAGATAGTGATTTTCAAATTCTAGGATACATACAGTTCACCTGGGGAGCTTGTTATAATACAACTTGTTAAGAGGAATTCAAATTAACTAGCTCCACCACCTCCTGTAATTCTAATGAGTGAAGCCTGTGGACCACACTTTGAAAAACTGTCCTAGGAGTCAGTGTGTAACTGAGGATTTATTCCTATGCAAAACCTTTAATCCTAAGGAATGAATACCTATTGGTAGAATTCAGGCCCCAGAGGCAAGTGGTGGTAGCCACAGCAGACTTCTTTGAACTCTGTGCAGTCAGCTGCCCTGTTGAGGTTGGTGTTCTTTCTTTCTCTTCTGCTCAACTTTAATTTGTCTTCATTTTGTTTTAGAATATATTGGAACCACTAGGTTACCAATGGCTGTGGGCCAGGCAGGGAAGGGGTGGTATCTCACCAACTATAGTGTCATATCCTTTTGTCAAGAGGTCAAGTTCAAGACCCTTTTTTATTTTGGCTGCTTTATGCTAGAGTCCTAGGTGAATCCTTAAGAAAGGGCTCACTTAAAAAAATTAGATTAAATAGATTTGTAAAAGTTTTTCCCCTTACTTTGTTGCTCAATTTTCTTATAGCCTGTATATTTTATAGTGGATAAAGAGAAAATAAAACCTATTTTTAAATGCAGAAGGGAAAAAAAATGGTCTTAACACCAAACTGAAAGATTTTCTTTAGGAGAGCTAGGGGCAGGGGATGCAGTTTTATAATCCTGGGGGACAAAGTATATCCGTACTGCCTTAAGTTCTGTCTAGTATGAAATATGAAAGAAAGAGCATCAGAGCCTTGAGGAAATTTAAGTAACAGGAATGCCATCACCTGTGAGAAGGAAATTTTTTTCTAGTACTTTATTCCAAATGCACTGACTAGTTTACAAAAATAATCTTAACCTAAAGACCCCTGTCTCACTGTGTATCCCTTGCCATCCCCTCCCCCCAAGTCCTCAAGGCCACATCCTGGCAACCCTGAGGGAAGATAAAAATGACACTGAACATATTTTCTCAACTTTCAGGTCCCAGGCCAGGAATAATTTAATTGATAGTTTTCACTGTAGTAGAAAGTACCAGTGAGTTAACTCCCATCTGTTAATATTCTGGCCTTGAGCACTTTATTTTAAAATATATATTTATTTGGTTGTGTCAGGTCTTAAGTCAGGCACATGGGCTCAGTAGTTTCCCCACGGCACGTGGAATCTTCCCAGACCAGGGGTGGAACCCACATCCCCCTGCATTGGAAGGCAGATTCCTAACCTCTGGACCACCAGGAAGTCTCTGACCTTAAGCACTTTAGCTAAAGCTCTATGTTGTGAGAAAAGATTTCATATCTAGATTGGAGTGTATTCCATTCATTTTGGGCTTCAGGTTTATGAATCATTTGGATTAAGCCCCTTAAAGTGAATTCAGGGTTCGTTAGTTGATAGAAGTGTTACTACATAACTACAATTTAGGAAGATCCTTAAGGATCTTGGCTGTTATTCTGGCTTAAGAAGATAATATAAGGAAAGGATTTAGGAGATATGTTCTCAGGTCTCAACAGAAAGGACTCTGAAACCTTTTTCATTATTTTATAATGAAATAAAATATTTCATATTATTTATATATGCTCAAAATATCAGAGGAAACGGGAAATGATGCCATGCTGTGTGCTGAGCTGAGGATACTCTCAGGGTTTCCCAAGCCTGATTTCTGAGGCATATGGCTTTGTGGTTAGACAGATCTGGATTTAAATTCTGGCCCTGCCACTGCTAGCTGTGTGACCTTGGACAAATTACATAATTTTTCTCACCCTTAGTCTTCCATTTATTAAAAAAAGAAAGCTCTGTCAGGAAGCTATGTCAGGAGGATGTGTTAAGAGGATAGCATAGGATGAAGAATAGCATATACTATACTTAATACAATGCTTAGCACATAGAGGGTACCCAGTAACAGTGACTCTTCACTGTTCCCAAGCCGAGTTCTAACAATCCAGAGAAACTCGCCAGCTCAGGGACTGCTTCAGACACCCCAGTTGTGGAGATAGCAGTAGGGAAACATTTTGTCCCAATAGTGCTGGTCTCAGCTGCTCTTTTCCTGATTAATTTTAAAAAGCAATATTTCCTCTCATCTGGGTTTGTGTCTTGCTTCTAGGGAGATCAAAGAAGGGGGAAAAATTATTGTGGAAGTTAATGGCAAAGTGGCAAAAATCAGGAATTTAAAGGTAAGCCTAAAATTGTTTTCCTTTTTCTTTCCCCTAAAGAACTAGTATTAATTATAGTGACTTCTGGGGTGAAGGTGTATCTGTGAATGCATTTAGAGAGGGAGAGTGGAGGAGGAAAGGGCATATAAGGGAAATTGTGGGAAGAGCTTTGACCAACCACAAAGCTAATATAAAAATATAACAGGGAAGAAGTTCCAGGGATGTAGTTACTGCAACCCAAGTTCTACCAAATGGGGTACAGCTATTTTGGAAACTGGTTAGTAGTAGATATTTTGAAAGTAAACACATGGCCAGCTTAAATCATGTTTGGGGACAATTTGTGCATGTGTTTAACTTATCTGACCTCCTATTAGACATTGGCTCAATCTTCTTATTGAATATCATTTCATTGAGAAGCATTAACAGGGGTTTTAGTATGCATCTGCTAATACAGAACTCATTTTTAGCCACAGTGAGGCCAAGTAAAGACTTTAGATCCCAGAAGAGAGTCAGGCATTAGCCCAAGTCTTGCTGTAAATACTCTTCCATAGATCTGACTGATCTTTGAGTTACAACTAGACAGACACTGGCAACTTCCTTCCCCACCCTTACTACTTCCTCTGGCTTATTTCCTCCATCCCATTCTTTTCTTTTCCCAGGCCAGGGGAAGTGGAAGGGATTCTTTCTTTCTGAGCCTTGAGTAGTGGAGGACAGGGAAGCCAGCCACGTAAATGCCGCTGCAGTTAGCTTGCAGGTGGTACTTGACATTCCTGAGAGCTGAGGAAGCTGCCTTGCAGGAGGAGGGTTTTCTGGACCCCAGTCCCCCCAGCCACATCCACTCTTGTGTTCCTCCTGTGATGTGATCCATTTCCTTTTATCAGTAGCTCTCTGCTGAGAGAGAAACCTGCCAGACTTTCAACAGGAGCTCCCTGGGGACAAAAGACCTTTCACTCTCTCCTGTCTCTTATTTATACCTCTGTTGCCTAATCACTTCAGCTGCTTTGTTCTGAGAGCTTATATTTTTGGTTCTTAAGAATAAATCTTGGCCAAGATCACACTCTAATCTGCCCCCTGCTCACCTCGCTGGCCAGCTATCCTCTTTTCTGAGTCCAGTTATCCACTCAGAATCTCTTCATCATTCTGTCAGCCTCATTCTACTGTAGGTTTTAGAACCCAGTTCAAGGGATTGTTTCTCCCTGTCCAGAATCTAAATATTAAGTAGTAAGATAGGCATTTCTGTGAATAATGCCACTCTCCCCAGTACCTGGAGGTCGGTACAATTTCCAAGCTGCTCTCTTCTACCCTGAGCAGGTGGATTGGGCCCAGCTCTTCTGTCCAACATGCCTTCCAGGGTTGGATACCCCAGGGACCTCTGTGAGAGCTCTAGGTTGACAGAGCCTGTCAGGCCCAGGGACTGAATTACTCATGCACGACTGGTATATTCTATAGAAATACTCAGAGAAGAAATGATAGTAAGAAGAGGCCCAGGGAAGGAGAGGTTTTTTTCTCCCAAGCAGTCTTACGCCTCACAGGTCTGGTTTATATATAGATATGTGATAATATGATAGACATTTAATTCTGTTGCTTCATTGTACCTAACAAGATGAAGACAAAGGTTACTTTTTTCCCCCTTTTCAGGTAGATAAAATAAAGGTTCTCATGGTTAGTCCAGGTATCTCTATCTACAAGCAGAGGAATCAAGTGCCTCTGATTTGATTCTGATATTACAGTAGAGAAGATACTAGATCTTGTGTTTAATTTTAGGTGGACGGTCGACCTAATGGCTTTGGCGACTCCCGGGAGAAGGTTGTGGCGTTTGGCTTTGATTACTGCTACTGGTCAGTCAACCCAGAGGATCCCCAGTATGCCTCTCAGGATGTGGTAATGTCATTTTCCTTCACTTTCCCCAGGTCTTTATAACTGGATAACTATTGGGAAATTAATGTGGAATCTGGGCCCTGGCTATTTCTTACTTATGGTAGGTTGGTCAGAAACTAATGATGTTTTGGTTTGGGAAGTATTGTCTGCAGCAGATCTGCTGAGGACTGAGAGGATGAGCCAAGCCTTTGCTGGCTAACGCTGTTGGTCATCCTTCCTGCTGCTTAGCTTTCCCACAGATTTCCAAGGTCTGGTCAAGGAGGTCTATGTAGGACTTCTGTTTCTGTGAAGCAGCAGCATTGTCCTGGTTGGAGCACTGTCAGAGGTCATGCATTTGGTCCCTGTGATGGCCAGCAAGCCTTGCCTGATTCACTTCTGTGACCACAGACAGTAGCTCTTATCCTAGCAGCTGCCAGGGTCCTTTCTCAAATTAGAAAAATATCTTTGGCTTTTCATATGTCCTTTCTTAAATGAGAAAGAGAATACTAGAGGAATATGTTCTTAGAAAAAAGTATTGAAAATGGATATATTTGGGGAGGGGCCCTAGACAACCATTGCCTATCAGTCTATATGCCTTTGAATAAAAAGCCAAAGTGTGTTTTCTGCTAAGTATTTCAGTCCTTTGTGAAACTTTCCCTAATTATGCTAAAGAAACCATTTTATCAAGTTTGAGTGATTTAGAGGACAGCATAGGCATACCTCATTTTATGACATTTGGTTTTATTGTACCTAATAGATACTGCATTATTTACAAATTGACTATTTGTGGCAACTCTGCATGAGTAAGTCTGTCTGTGCCATTTTCCATAGCATTTATTCACTTTGTGTCTCTGTGTGACATTTTGGTAATTCTCATAATATTTAATTTTTAAATTATTATTCCATTTTTGTGGTTATCTCTGGTCATGTCGCCACTATGACTCACTGAAGGCTCAGATGATGGTTAGTATTTTTTAGTCTTAAAGAATTTTCTAATTAAGATTTGTTCATTGTTTATAAACATACTGCTATTGCACTTAGTAGACGGCAGTATGTGTAAATATATCTTTGGTATGCACTGCTGAGTCGCTTCAGTTTTGTCCAACTCTGTGTGACCCCATAGACAGCAGCCCACCAGGCTCCCCCATCCCTGGGATTCTCCAGGCAAGAACACTGGAGTGGGTTGCCATTTCCTTCTCCAATGCATGAAAGTGGAAAGTGAAAAGTGAAATTGAAGTCGCTCAGTCGTGTCCGACTCATCGCGACCCCACGGACTGCAGCCTACCAGGCTCCTCCATCCATAGGATTTTCCAGGCAAGAGTACTGGAGTGGGGTGCCATCGCCTTCTCCATTGGTATGCACTAGGAAACCAAAAAATTCATGTGACTGCCTTTGTTGCAATTATTCACTTTATTGTGCTGGTCTGGAGCCAGACCTGTAACATCTCCAAGGTCTATGGGTACTGATTTTTCTGCTAGTACAGACTTCTGAAGATGATTGGATAGTTCTAAACCATGGAAGTATAATTCCCCATCCTTCCCTTTTGAGGGGACCATGTGGAAACAAGATCCTAGACCACTGCGGGATTTGTTATTTTCGTTGGTCCCTTCTGTTGTAATATGAGCACCTCACTTTTGTAGTCACAATTTATTTGCCATAAATGCTTAGCAGGTGCTGCAGCTGCTGCTGCTGCTAAGTCACTTCAGTTGTGTCCGACTCTGTGCGACCCCATAGATGGCAGCCCACCAGGCTCCCCCGTCCCTGGGATTCTCCAGGCAAGAACACTGGAGTGGGTTGCCATTTCCTTCTCCAGTGCATGAAAGTGAAAAGTGAAAGTGAAGTCGCTCAGTTGTGTCCAACTCTTAGCAACTCCATGGACTACGGCCTACCAGGCTCCTTCGTCCATGGGATTTTCCAGGCAAGAACACTGGAGTGGGGTGCCATTGCCTTCTCCAATGCATGAAAGTGAAAAGTGAAAGTGAAGTTGCTTAGTAGGTGCAGTGTGGGTATTACCTGGCTCCGACAAAGCCTTCTCTGCCCTTTGAAGGATGAGGGCTTTTGCAGATCCAGGCTTGTCTTGTGGCCCTGGACTTTTATCCCAATACTCGAGCATGTATGAGGTAACTGGTTTACTAGTGTTCATATTGTTCCACTGAGAACATCCAAGAAGAGCCAGGAAAGGAACTGACTCTTAAATAAGAGGATGGTACTCCTAAAGCAGTTCACAGTTGTGACTGTATCTGTGGCATCGAAGACAGTGGTCTCTAGAAGAAAATGTGAGCATTCCAATGGCTCCTTCCGTTCTTCTTGGCCATGGCATACCTAGGACTGTTCTGTACGTAAGAAACATTAACTATTTTGTGTAACATTTGATGGATAATCTGGGAAGTATATGTAAACAAAAAAATCACCATTTAGTATACAGTGTATAGGTATAATTTTGTTTTGAGGCTCATATTTTGTATTTATGTAGCTTAAGTGTATAAAAATTATCTAGTGGAAACCCAGAAGCCCATAGAGGAGGATAATTCATAAATGTGATTCCTCTTCTGTTGCCTGATTTGAAATTCAGTGGAAAGATCAAATGGGATTTGGACAGGAAGCCTGTGCAGAGAGATAAAACCAGTGCCTCCTGAAATTTATTCTGGCTTGTTTACTAAAAGTCTAAGGAATTCATTGGGTAGTATATGAGAGGGAAGGAAAGGAATCTCTGTCACAGGCTGGAGAAGGGCCAGAGTTTCCAGAATGTTATCAACACTCAGATCCACCTGATTTGTTTGGAGGGACTCATCACTGACAGAAATTGGAGCCCAGACTTTTAACCTTAATCAGTATGACTCTGAGGTCACCAGGGTTAGGAAAGGCAGATTGTTATAAAATAGGACTTGGCATAGGAAAGAGTTTATGTGTCATCTGGTTCTTCCCCTCCCAAAATACAGCAATCCTTTCTACTGTCTTTCTGATCATATTTTGGGTGTGGGGGTGGCAAGAGACCAGTCTTATTGAAGTATAATTTTGATATAAGCCACCATTTAGTGTAGAATGTACAGTTCTGTGAGTTTTGACAAGCACATATAGTTGTGCCCCCAATCCCTCCCAGCATCAGAGTCTTTTCCAATGAATCAACTCTTCACATGAGGTGGCCAAAGTACTGGAGTTTCAGCTTTAGCATCATTCCTTCCAAAGAAATCCCAGAGCTAATCTCCTTCAGAATGGACTGGTTGGATCTCCTTGCAGTCCAAGGGACTCTCAAGAGTCTTCTCCAACACCACAGTTCAAAAGCATCAATTCTTCGGTGCTCAGCCTTCTTCACAGTCCAACTCTCACATCCATACATGACCACAGGAAAAACCATAGCCTTGACTAGACGGACCTTAGTCGGCAAAGTAATGTCTCTGCTTTTGAATATACTATCTAGGTTGGTCATAACTTTCCTTCCAAGGAGTAAGTGTCTTTTAATTTCATGGCTGCAGTCACCATCTGCAGTGATTTTGGAGCCCCAAAAAATAAAGTCTGACACTGTTTCCCCATCTATTTCCCATGAAGTGATGGGACCAGATGCCATGATCTTAGTTTTCTGAATGTTGAGCTTTAAGCCAACTTTTTCTTTTTTTTTTTTTAAGCCAACTTTTTCACTCTCCACTTTCACTTTCATCAAGAGGCTTTTTAGTTCCTCTTCACTTTCTGCCATAAGGGTGGTGGTGTCATCTGCATGTCTGAAGTTATTGATATTTCTCCTGGCAATCTTGATTCCAGCTTGTGCTTCTTCCAGTCCAGCGTTTCTTATGATGTACTCTGCATAGAAGTTAAATAAGTAGGGTGACAATATACAGCCTTGACGTACTCCTTTTCCTATTTGGAACCAGTCTGTTGTTCCATGTCCAGTTCTAACTGTTGCTTCCTGACCTGCATATAGGTTCCTTAAGAGGCAGGTCAGGTGGTCTGTATTCCCATCTCTTTCAGAATTTTCCAGGTTTGTTGTGATCCACACAGTCAAAGGCTTTGGCATAGTCAATAAAGCAGAAATAGATGTTTTTCTGGAACTCTTTTGCTTTTTCCATGATCTAGCAGATGTTGGCAATTGGATCTCTGGTTCCTCTGCCTTTTCTAAAACCAGCTTGAACATCAGGAAGTTCACAGTTCACGTATTGCTGAAGCCTGGCTTGGAGAATTTTGAGCATTACTTTACTAGCATGTGAGATGAGTGCAATTGTGCGGTAGTTTGAGCATTCTTTTGTATTGCCTTTCTTTGGGGGTTGCAATGAAAACTGACCTTTTCCAGTCCTGTGGCCACTGCTGAGTTTTCCAAATTTGCTGGCATATTGAGTGCAGCACTTTCACAGCATCATCTTTCAGGATTTGAAACAGCTCAACTGGAATTCCATCACCTCCACTAGCTTTCACATTCCAGGATGTCTGGCTCTAGATGAATGATCACACCATCGTGATTATCTGGGTCATGAAGATTTTTTTTGTGCAGTTCTTCTGTATTCTTGCAACCTCTTCTTAATATCTTCTGCTTCTGTTGGGTCCATACCATTTCTGTCCTTTATTGAGCCCATCTTTGCATGAAATATTCCCTTGATATCTCTAATTTTCTTGAAGAGATCTCTAGTCTTTCCCATTCTGTTGTTTTCCTCTATTTCTTTGCATTGATCGTTGAAGAAGGCTTTCTTATCTCTTCTTGCTATTCTCTGGAACTCTGCATTCAGATGCTTATATCTTTCCTTTTTTCCTTTGCTTTTTGCTTCTCTTCTTTTCATAGCTATTTGTAAGGCCTCCCCGGACAGCCATTTTGCTTTTTTGCATTTCTTTTCCATGAGGATGGTCTTGATCCCTGTCTCCTGTACAATGTCACGAACCTCATTCCATAGTTCATCAGGCACTCTATCTATCAGATCTAGGCCCTTAAATCTATTTCTAATTTCCACTGTATAATCATAAGGGATTTGATTTAGGTCATACCTGAATGGTCTAGCGGTTTTCCCTACTTTCTTCAATTTGAGTCTGATTCTGGTAATAAGGAGTTCATGATCTGAGCCACAGTCAGCTCCTGGTCTTGTTTTTGTTGACTGTATAGAGCTTCTCTATCTTTGGCTGCAAAGAATATAATCAATCTGATTTCGGTGTTGACCATCTGGTGATATCCACGTGTAGAGTCTTCTCTTGTGTTGTTGGAAGAGTGTGTTTGCTATGACCAGTGCATTTTCTTGGCAAAACTCTATTAGTCTTTGCCCTGCTTCATTCCGTATTCCAAGGCCAAATTTGTCTGTTACTCCAGGTGTTTCTTGACTGCCTACTTTTGCATTCCAGTCCCCTATAATGAAAAGGACATCTTTTTTGGGTGTTAGTTCTAAAAGGTCTTGTAGGTCTTCATAGAACCGTTCAACTTCAGTTTCTTCAGTGTTACTGGTTGGGGCATAGACTTGGATAACTGTGATATTGAATGGTTTGCCTTGGAAACGAACAGAGATCATTCTCTTGTTTTTGAGATTGCATCCAAGTACTGCATTTCGGACTCTTTTGTTGACCATGATGGCTACTCCATTTCTTCTGAGGGATTCCTGCCCGCAGGAATCTATGTCACATAGATCAGGTGTCAACAAATATGAGCCTGTAGAGAGCAAGTCAACTAGAAGTTCTGCTGAGAGGCAGCTTCCTTGTTAATAATCTATAGACCCTAAATGTTTAACATTTCATTTGACTCTTTCCCCAAAATCTATCAAACATGTGTTTTAACTCCGTTTTATAGATAAGGAAACTGAGGCATGAAAGGTTACAAGCCTTGCCTAAGTCACTTAGCCAGTAAATAAGTAGTGAAGCAAGGATTCAAACCCAAGATAGTCCGGCTCTAAATTGTGTGTCGTGTCCACCAAGCCTCACTGACTCTCAACATTAGACAATTCTCAGTTAGTCTACTAGTGACCTGGTCCTCTTTCTGTGTATTATCTGTTTCCACCCTTTCAGTAACTTGAAATGGAGAAGATTTTATCCTCTTTCAGTAGTTGGGGAAATTTAGGCTTAAAGAGATTACATGATCTGCCCAAAGTCACACAACAAGAAAATGAGTCTTGGATTTGAACACAGGATCATCTGAATGCAAAGTTCATATTCTTTTATAAAAATACAAAAAGAGGTATATAGTAAAAGGAAGAGAAGGAAAATTGAGGAGAGAGGATGATGGGAAAGAGAGAGAAAAGGTTATGGTGAATGGGGATTGGCAGGAGATTATACTATCTGATTTGACATCAGAATTATGGGGTAATGGACATCAGCATTCCATTTTTTTTTTCAACTTGAAAGCAATCATTGTTTGTTAACTGACTAGATTGCAAAAATAATTATGGTGGATACCTTAGTTCATCCTTCTAATAAGCCTGTTGATCTAGTCTTCCCTGTTGCCAGCATCTCCACCTTCTACAAAATGGGTGGTCTTTTTCTTCATTCCTCCTCATGGAGAAGACAATTTAAAGGGTCACAGGAAGCTGCTTGCTTCTTTGAAACATTTTCCAACATACAGATGTCATGAATCATATCCTCCATGCAGATAATGCCATGTTTCCCAAAAGATTGAGCAATCAATGTGTTATCAGGGCAGTTTACTTCTTGTTGATTTTGCCATAACCTTACTTAGAGATGAATTCATTTGCAGACTTCAGATTTGGGTACCCCCATTCAATGTATTGGAGAAGGACATGGCAATCCACTCCAGTATTCTTGCCTGGAGAATTCCATGGACAGAGTAACCTGGCGGGCTACAGTCCACAGGGTCACAAAGAGTTAGACACTATGAGTGACTGAGCACTCTTGAAGTTAGAACTGGATTTGAATTCAGGCACAGCCACTTATTAGCTGGCTTTTTTCAAACAGATAACTTAACCTCTCTGAGTCTTAGTTTTCTAGCTGGAGTTACTGTGAGGAGGAAAAAAAATAATGATGTGAAGTACTCAGTCTAGGGCTTGGCAACTAGAAGTTGAGTAAATGAGGTCATGAGTGTTGTGGCTTGGGTTGTGATTATCACTATCACAGCACAAGAGAAGCAAGGCTCATGCTTCTTTCTAAGAGCTGAACTAGATTTGAAAATCTCTTCTTTGAATTTGTTGTGCTCACTTCTGGGACCAGCATGCTCCACTTGGAAAATTAACTTCCCTCCATTCCTCCTGGTCAGGAACATCTGTTGGAGCGGGAGTCCTCTGCTCAAGCATATTGTGTTTGGGTGATTATGTGTTTGTAAAAATTTCCATGAAGAGCATTAGCTCAGCCTTACTCACCAAGGACTGTGAGTGGCTGTCAAAACAAGTGCAGACTGAGTCAACAGAAAGCCAGTCAGGAACAAAAAACCTCCCAGCCCTTGTGGGACGTAATTGCTTCTATACTCCTGGGAATCTTTATTTTAAAGTGCTTTTGTTGTTTGGCTAAAACACAATGCCTAAAATGCCTGTAGCTTTTCCACATGAAAAATTGTGTGAGTGAGCAGGGATTTCCTCCCCACAACTACCAAATTCAAAACTGAAATTCTAGTAGCACTGTGATTGTGTTTGTTGTTGTTTACATGTCCACAATATGCTGAACATCACACAACACACAAAGACCATCCATTGCTTACCCTCAAAGAGCCCTGGCAGGGGCCAGGATGGAGGGCAGTGAGTGTGTGTATGTTGACGTGCATGCATGCATGCATGTGTTATAGGTTCTTTGGTGAACATATTCTCTAGTCCTGGACTCCAGTTTAAGGACGTTAGGAACCTGGAAAGGCTTCAGAGGAAAACCCCACACACCCCAAAATGATAAAGGGCTGGCTGCAGGAACCAAGAGGAAAGCTACTGTCAGTGTAGTGCACGCCATGTGTGTGATTATTTAATGAAAGAACATTGCTCTGGAGCCAGGAAAGACAGGTGACAATAGTGCTTTGCAAGTATGGAGCATGATGATTTTAAGCTTATGCAGAATTAGAACAAGCTGGTCTTCATTGCCATTAGGAGAAAATGGAAGAGAATTCCCTGGCCATCCAGTGGTTTGTACTCTGCGCTTTCACTGCCAAGGGCACAGGTTGAATCCCTGGTCAGGCATCTGAGTTTCCGCAAGCTGTGCAGCACAGCCAAAAAAAAAAAAAAAAAGGAAAAAATAGAGAAATTTGAATTAGGACATGAAGATTACCTTTTGCAGAGTTTTTGAATCCAGCTAAATAATTTTGACTTTAGAATTTCAGAATTTTGGTGTTAGAAGAAACACTAGAGACCATCATGACACACGTTTGAATGATAAAGGCATAGAGAGACAAAAATAGCAATTATAGGGTGTTTTTTCTTTTTGGCTAGTCCAGAATTACGCTTGATGTTGCATGGGAATGTCTGTTGCTTATTCTAGTGACAGGGTCGTGAACTGCAACACAGAGTTTCCTGCAGGGCAGGAAGTGTGCTGCTTAACAGAATCCCAAGGAAAGATCTTGTTCTTGAGACTGGGCCTCTCCCTGGCTCTTTACTCCATCAAGATGAGGACATAGCATTGTAGCCATCTAGTAGTATGTGGGGGCATTGAATGCCTATTATTATAAGTTCTCTAATGTGACATGCTTTTTTGTACAGTTCTTCTGTGTATTCTTGCCACCTTTTCTTAATTTCTTCTGCTTCTGTTAGCTCCCTGCCAGTTTTGTCCTTTACTGTGCCTATCCTTCCATGAAATGTTCCTTTGGTATGTCCAATTTTCTTAGAGAGCTCTAGTCTTTCCCATTCTGTTGTTTTCCTCTATTTCTTTGCATTGTTCACTTAAGAAGGCTTTCTTAGCTCTCCTTGCTATTCTCTTGGGTATATCTTTCCCTTTCGCCTTTGCCTTTCACTTCTTTTCTCAGCTATTTGTAAGGCCTCCTCAGACAACCACTTTGCCTTCTTACATTTCTTTTTCTTGGGGATGGTTTTGGTCACCACCTCCTGGACAATGTTACGAACCTCCATTCATAGTTTTTCGGGCACTCTGTCTACCAGGTCTAGTCCCTTGAATCTATTCGTCACCTCCACTGTATAATTATAAAGGATTTAATTTAGATCATACCTGAATGGCCTAGTGATTTTCCCTAATTTCTTCAATTTGAGCAGTTCCACAAACTATGGAATATTCTTGATGAAACGGAAATACCACACCATGTTACTTGCCTCCTGAGAAACCTGTATGCAGAACAAGAAGCAACAGTTAGAACTGGGTGTGGAACAACGGACTGGTTCATAATTGGGAAAGGAGTACCTCAAAGCTGTATATTGTCACCCTGCTAATTTAACTTATATGCAGAGTATATCATGTGAAATGCTAGGCTGAATGAATCACAGGCTGGAATCAAGATTGCTGGAAGAAATGTCAGCAACTTCACATATGCAGATGATACCACGTTAATGGCAGAAAGCAGAGAGGAACTAAAGAGCCTCTTGATGAAGGTGAAAGAGGAGAGTGAAAAAGCTGGCTTAAAATTCAGCATTCAAAAAACTAAAATCATGGCACCCAGTCCTATCACTTGATGCAAATAGATGGGGAAAATGTGGAAACAATGACAGATTTCATTTTCTTGGGCTCCGAAATCAACGTGGACGGTAACTGCAGCCACAAAATTAAGACGCTTGCTCCTTGGAAGAATAGCTATGACAAACCTAGACAGCATATTAAAAAGCAGAGACATCACTTTGCCACAAAGATCTGTAAAGTCAAAGCTATGGTTTTTCCAGTGGTCATGTATGGATGTGAGAGTTGGGCCATAAAGAAGGCTCAGTACCAAGGAACGGATGCTTTCAAACTGTGGTGCTGCAGAAAACTCCTGAGAGTCCCTTGGACAGCAAGGAGATCAAAACAGTCAATTCTAAAGGAAATCAACCCTTTAACTGGAAGGGCTGAAGCTGAAGATCCAGTGTTTTGGCCACCTGATGGGAAGAGCTGACTCGTTGGAAAAAACTCTGATGCTGGGAAATATTGAGGGCAAGAAGAGAAGGGGACAACAGAGGATGAGATGGTTGGATGGCATCACTGACTCAAAGGACATAAGTTTGAGCAAACTCAGAGAGATAGTGAAGGACAGGGAAGCCTTGCATGCTGCAGTTCATGGGGTGGCAAAGAGTCAGACATGACTTAGCGACTGAACAATGACAACAACATTGTGACCAGGCTAGGGCTACTTACTGCTTCCACAGAAATAACATTTCTGTCTGGGGACTGCAACCCATTATAAGATGATGATTGGTCTATGACCTCCTGCCTCAGAAAGTAAGTAGGGTGAGGTAGAGAGGAGTATGACCCTCACTTTTGTTGTATCTGCTGTACTTGGAATGTGAATGAAGGCTTTGGAGAAGAGGAAAGAAGGTGGAAGAGTTACTGAAACTGAAGAGGGACCTTGGAGGAGCAGGAGAAGGGGAAAACATGAAGAAGAAACTAAGGTGAGAAGGAATTTGAGAGTTTACAGAGGGGTTAGGATTATATCATTTTTTATAGTAGATATCATTTCCAATTTAGGTATAGGAACAGGCTCAGATAGGTTGAGTAGCTTGCTTGAAGGTCACACAATCAAGTAATGGAGCCAGGATTCAAACCTTTGACTCTGATTCCGAAGTCCAAGCTCTCAAAGCCTGCACTATTTATACATAGTTCTCTTTGTTTCTATATTTCCAGTGTTGCACGTCTTAAATGATCAATCAGTGGTTAGTGGATTGATAATTTCATTTATGGTTCAGTGGATGAGAGACAAGAAGGACTCTGCCTTCCTCAATCTTATGGCCTATTTTGAGAAGGCCTTGCAGTTTACCTAAGCTAGAGAGCCACAGACATCTATGAATTTCTCTGTGCATCCCTTTCCCTAATGCATATATGTGCTAGGGCAGCTGGGGAGCGTGTGGGCGTTAAAGGATTTTCTCATGAATATTTGCAGAGCTGTGTACATTCCATCACTAGTGCTAATTCTTCCCAGCCAAGATGGAGACAGAAGTAGAAGGGAGAGAATTTTATAAGAAAAAGCCTTTTTGTGCAATAATTGGATGGGGCTCTTCAGGCCTGAGTGGGGGAAGGGAGATTACCATGAGTGTTTCATTTCAGCACATTCCCTCTGCCAACAGCACAGCTGCTTGGCTCCATAAGCATGTCCATGGGCTGGATTTTAAAGGAATAAGGTCATTCTTTTGGCTTCATCTGAACTCATTTTTTTTCCCTCTCTAGAAACTTGGTTGTCAGTCTTTGTAGTTTTAGACTTACAAAAAAAAATGTGAAGAACTGAGATCCTTGACACTTAATGCTTGCTGTTGGTGCTGGATGCCTGTACAAAAATGAACAGCAGAAATGAGAGAAATCTTATAAGATGCAAAAGCTTGTTTGGATTTTTTTTTCCTCCTCTGTGAGCCAAGGGTAACAAGGAATTTCTGGTACTATCTGGAGTCCTTGAGATTTAGCCTGGGGAGAGAGGTTGTGTATAGGAGTGGCATGCTCAAAGCTTGATAATCAGCTGGAAACTTGGGGCAGCCAAAGCATAAATACAGACAGAGGTCCTGAGATATGTCCTTGCTGTTCCTGCAGTGCTGAGAAGTTGCCCTAGACTCCACTTCCTTTACACTTGAATTTGTCCTGGATTTAAAAGGATTGTCAGTTAATTGCTTGAAGATGAGAGGCATGATGATGGAGATGATCACTTTGAGGATCTTTGGAAAAACCAATTTGCAAAATCACCCGAACAAGAGGATGTAAAATGAAGAACAGCCCTTTGAACAAAAGGTCTGTGTGTCCACCACAGTGGACATGTGTTCACAGGCAGACTGATAACAGTAAGCTTCTCCAGTGGGAGCCACCTGGTCTGCATGGCCAGGTGCTGAATTCTCTCCCATATATTTGCACAGTGAGCCTGTGTCTGGTCCCCTCTCAGCACCTTTCAGTGGTCCTCTGTTTGTGGGGAGCCAGTCCAGCAGACCAACAAAAGGCCCCTTCTAAGTGCAGTGTTCCGAAAAGGGTTCAGAAACTGTTGGGAAAGAAATGGGACTGGTCTCTCTCTAGTTCTTTGCTCAGCAGAAAGCAGACAGCTGCATAAAATGTGTTAGTAGATTAATTAGTTTATTAAAATATTTTGCTATAAAGGTAATCAAGCTAACTGGAAAATGTTCAAACAGTCCAGAAGGGTATAATATAAAAACCGAAACCCCTTCCCCTTTCATACTTCCCTACTGGTCTCATTCTTCAGAGGTAACCACTTATCTTAAAAAAAAAAAAAAGTACTAACGGGCTTACACTGTATATTTTATTTTCAACTGGCTTTACTTTATCACCTTATCTTGGCCCTAATTTATTGGCAATACCTATTGTTCTACCTCATTGTTTTAATGCTATATAGAATTCCATCATACAAAGGTATTGTAGTTTAACTATTTTTCTAGTGATGTACGGTTTGAATATATTATGATATGTAATTATAATTCCATAATTATGGATTCCTGCTATTATATAATATGTATTATATTATGTGTCTGCTGTTTCTGTAATACTAGAGTTAGCATCTTTAATTTCTAGTAGTGTATCTGCTTGTTTGGAGAGTTCAGTTCAGTTCAGTTGCTCAGTCATGTCCGACTCTTTGCGACCCCATGAATCGCAGCACGCCAGGCCTCCCTGTCCATCACCAACTCCCGGAGTTCACTCAGACTCACGTCCATCGAGTCCGTGATGCCATCCAGCCATCTCATCCTCGGTCGTCCCCTTCTCCTCCTGCCCCCAATCCCTCCCAGCATCAGAGTCTTTTCCAATGAGTCAACTCTTTGCATGAGGTGGCCAAAGTACTGGAGCTTAAGCTCTAGCATCATTGGAGAGTAGTATATTTTAAATTTCAATATATTTTTGTCTAATTTCCTTCCCAAAAGATTATACCAATTTACATGCTTAACAGTAGTGTATTAGAATACTTCACCACATTCCTTGTCAATACTAGGTGTTATCAAACTCTTTAATCTTTGCCTGTCTTATTTGAAATGGTATCCTATTTTTAGCTTTTCTTTTTGATATATTTGATAAGCATCTCTGTATGTTTCTGGGCCATTTGTATACTTTATTCCCTGTGAATTATGTGTTTATGTATTTTTCCCCATTTTTCTACTGTACTGTTCATTTTTCTCTTATTTTTAAGAGCAGTTAGAATATTAAAGAAAATGTTCCATGCCATAGATGTTGCAATTGTTTTCCCTGTTTACTTTTGTTTTGATTTTGTAATTTTTCCCCTGTGTGTGTGTTTAAATGTAGTCAAATTTATTGACCTTTCTCTGTGGCTTTCTGGTATATTAAGCTTAGAAGGGCCTGCCATTCTGAAGTTATGAAAGTATTTGCTATTTTTTTTTTCTGGTACACTAATGAATTTATCTTCTTAATTTAAATATTTGATCCATTTGAATTTTTTTGGTGAAGGAAATGAGGTGGGGCTTGAACATCCATCCTTTCTCCGCTAATGTTAGGGGAAACACACTGACTGAAGCTGCCCATCCTGGCCAAGCACCATAGTAACCATTTGGATGAGGTATTTTATGACAGGAGATTCCTTACTAGGAACATGGAACTAATAAGCCACCACCAATAGGAATAGTTCTGGAAAGGTCAAAAGAAGATGCCACCTGTCTTACCACCTCCCAGAATCCTTCTCACTGGCATCCATCTTGGCTGAGCAATGTATGTGCCACCAGGAAGGACACTGAGTCAAAATGATTGGCCAGAAACAACCTGGAAACTAATCCCATCACCATAATACCTGAGACTGCAAGCCACATGGCAGAGCAGTCCTCCTGGGTTCCCCCACCCTCCTGCTCTCTGCCCAGGCACCCCTTCACAATAAAGTCTCTTGTTTTGTCAGCACGTGTGTCTCCTTGGACAATTCATTTTTGAGTATTAGGAAAAAAACCCCTTTTGGGCCCTGGAAGGGGTCCCCCTTCCTGCAACAACATGAAAAAGCCATTTTTATCATTTGCTTAATTCCTATGTATACCTAGAGTCTCTTTTAAAATTATTTTATTTCATTGATCTATTTGTACTTTAATATTGTGCCAGAACTAAATATAGTGTTTCAGAAGTTTCTTTTCCAAGATCTGAAGTTAGGGGTGGTCATTATTGTGTCTTGGCTCTAATTAGTCTGTGGTTTACACATATTTACATAAGCTCAGCTTCCAGCAAAAACAACCTTTTTAGAATCCTGAGCAGGGGCTTCCCAGGTGGTGGTGGTGCTGCTGCTGCTAAGCACTTCAGTCGTGTCCGACTCTGTGCGACCCCATAGATGGCAGCCCACCAGGCTCTGCCATCCCTGGGATTCTCAAGGCAAGAACACTGGAGTGGGTCAGGTGATGCTAGTGGTACAGAATCTGCCTGCTAATGCAGGAGATTTTAGAGAGTGAGGTTCTATCCCTGAGTTGGGAAGATCACTGGAGGAGGTCATAGCAACCCACTCCAGTATTCTTGCCTGGAGAATCCCATGGACAGAGGAGCCTGGCAGGTGAAAGCCGATAGAGTCTCATAGAGCTGGACAGGACTGAAGCAACTTAGCATAGACACATGCAGAATCCTGTCCAGGTGTGGGGATGAAGGAAAATAATGTGTTTATATCTTTGTTTTGTTTTCTTTACCTTTTAACCCTGTTCGCTTACCTCTCCATTAAATCGGCATTAAGTTTGATGTCTTATTTGTGAAAGTTCACTAAGATCCTATAATATG
The DNA here is from genome assembly GCF_016772045.2 of Ovis aries. Classification (NCBI taxonomy): domain Eukaryota; kingdom Metazoa; phylum Chordata; class Mammalia; order Artiodactyla; family Bovidae; genus Ovis; species Ovis aries. The sequence continues at coordinate 36,151,384 of NC_056060.1, forward strand.
TGATTATTTCACCTTCTTTATTCATTCATTCAACCTACACCTACTGAAAGATATGCCAAGAATTGTGCAAGGCATTGGAAATAATAAGAGTTGGACATTGTACTTACCCATGAAAAACTTAGTTCTTGAAGGAGACAGATACATAGTTAATTACCTTACAGTGTGGTAAATAATATACTGTAGTAAATATTTTATTAAACATTTGAAAAATCTTGAAGAGAGGTTAGCCTTTTTTCATTGGGAGTGGGGGTGTTGTCAGCAAATCTAGTCCACAGGGTGATTTTTCTTTTCAGTATTAAGTAGTATTTAAACCTGTAGTTCTTTTCCAAAGGCGAGAAGGGCCTTAAGACTTGAAGCTGGTGGTTCACATACATGGATTTAACTATACACTTTTGGTGAGTTTCCAAAAAGATCAGTGGCTTCTCAAAAGCATCACATGAGTGATGCTTTACTTGATTCACCCCCTTCTGGTTTCATTCTAGATACCACTTAGTCTTATAAAATAGGTTTATGAATCATTTGATTGAGCCTAGCTGTATAGAATATTAACTTGATTTCTGATCATTATGAGGGAGCTGGGTTCAGTAAAAACCTCTCTTCTCTCTGCAGAAAAGGCAGAGTGGATGGTTTCTCAATTTTTAAGTGTGAGGCAGAGGAGTATGAGCTATTTATAGATTCACCTCCCCCCACAGATGAACACAATAGAAGCCCGAAATCAAATGGTGACCAGATGTGCCCGGGCATCTCCCAGTCTGTATTTAGAAACTGGAAAAGGCAGAGCTGCTAGGAAGTTGGTCTCAGGGCAGAATTGGTTGAACTCACTCATAAGATGATTGTATACAAACAGCCCCTTGCATCGGGTCCGTAGGAGCAGAAGGGTAAAAGAAGTGTGTGCGCAAACTCATTTTTCTTGCTTCTTTTCCTGGCAGTGGGAGATTATTCCTTTGTTAATCATTTCATTGCTCAACTCTTTCCTCTGTAGTTGGGTGGTTAGACAAAGTGGAAAAGCTTTCTGGGGATATGTACTGAGTTGATGTGGGGTAAGAGCCAGTGTGGCTTCTGTGCTGTTGGTAGAGACAGTGGTTCTGCTCAGATGAGAAGAGATCTGACCGAAATGGAAACCCTCAGTTGCTTTTTCTTTTTCTCTTTACTATTCCTTCCTTATTAAACTAACCCCATCTTGCTTGTGGTGGTGGTATGGTTTAAAGCACAAACATGTAGTGGTTTCTGGCTGGTATTGCTTTTCCTTTCCTTCCCACATTAAAGATTTTTGAGAAAATAGAAGCAGCTTCCTCCTTTAATAAGCATCTGGCACCATTTGCATGGAGTTTAGAGACTCGATTTCAGGGTTTGGAAAAGTAATGTTTAATTTTGGAGAATGTTCTCGTGAACGACTCCTATAAGTGGCAAGAAAGAAAAAAAATACCACGTTTTGAGAACCTGCTGTATTCCAAGTACTGAACTGAGTGCCTAGTTCCTCTCATTCACTCTTAAACAGCAACCCCATAAAGTGGGTTATTACCATCTCTGTTCTACAGATGTGAAAAACAGGGCTCAAAGAGGTTAGGAAAAGTTCTTTAGGTCCACACTACTAAGAGGTGGAGTCCAGATTGAAACCCACATCTGGTGCCTGCAAAGCCCTTGCTCTTTCCACTGCCCCTGCCACCAGTTGTGTGTGCTAACTTCTCCTGACTATGCGCTTGTCTCTGATATTTGAAGTATGATATGAATTAGCTGACAATTAAAAGAATTTGAATTGTTAAACTTTGCATTTATCATAAGAAAGGATCCAGGAACCATAATGAGGAACACGTGGTTTCAAGCCTCCCTGTTGATGCTTCTCTCTGAGATACGGAGAACACCATCTATTTTAAATTTTGTGTCTGAAGCAAGTGCTGTCTACAGGTGGAGTCAGGGTGTTTTCTACTGAACCCCTCAAATAAGTTTAGTTGACCCAGTCACTTTCTGAGATGCAAGAAATAGCTCCTACTTTATAGCAAATGGATGCTTTGTTTTACCTATTCTGACCCAAGATGTTCTTATTGTTTAGTCATTAAGTCACATCCATCTCTTTGTGACCCCATGGACTGCAGCAGACCAGGCTTTCTTGTCCTTCACTATCCCGAAGTTTGCTCAAACTCGCATCCATTGAATTGGTGATGTCATCCAACCATCTCATCCCCTGTTGCCCCCTCCTCCTCCTGCCCTCATCCAAGCATCATGGTCTTTTCCAATGAGTTGACCCTCTGCATCAGGTGGCCAAAGTCTTGGAGCTTCAGCTTCCAATTAATATTCAGGGTTGATTTCTAAAGATTGACTGGTTTGATCTCCTTGCTGTCCAAGGGATTCTGAAGAGTCTTCTCCAGCACCACAGTTTGAAAGCATCAATTCTTTGGCACTCAGCCTTCTTTATGGTCCGACTCTCATATCCATACATGACTACTGCAATAACCATAGCTTTGACTATACAGACCTTTGTCAGCAATGTGAAATCTCTGCTTTTATTACACTGTCTAGACTTGTCTAACTTTCTAAGAAGCAAGTGTCCATTAATTTCATTACTGCAGTCACCATCAGCAGTGATTTTGGACCCAAGAAAAAAAATCTGTCAGTTTCCACTTTGGGAAAAAGTGGCCATCTATTTGCCATAAAGTGATGGGACTTGATGCCATGATCTTATTTTTTTGAGTGCTGAGTTCTAAGGTAACTTTTTCACTCTCCTGTTTCACTTTCAGCAAGAGGCTCTTTAGTTCCCATTCACTTTCTACCATTAGAGTGGTATTATCTGCATATCTGAGGTTGTTGGCATTTCTCTTGGCAGTTTTGATTCCAGTTTATGATTCATCCAACCTGGCATTTCGCATGATGTACTCTGCATATAAGTTAAATAAGCAAGGTGACAATATACAGCCTTGATGTACTCCTTTCCCAATTTTGAACCAGTCTGTTGTTCCACATCCAATTCTAACTGTTGCTTCTTGACCTGCATACAGGTTTCTCAGGAGGCAGGTGAGGTGGTCTGGTATTTCCATCTCTTGAAGAATTTTTCACAGTTATGATCCACACAGTCAAAGGCTTCCATGTAGTCAATGAAGTAGATGTTTTCCTGGGATTCCCTTGCTTTTTCTATGATCCAACAGATGCTGGCAATTTGATGTCTGGTTCCTTTGCCTGTTCTAAACCCAGCTTGAACATCTGAAAGTTCTCAGTTCACGTACTGTTGAAGCTTAGCTTGGAGAATTTTGAGCATTACTTTGCTAGCATGTGAAATGAGTGCAATTGTGCGATAGTTTGAACATTGTTTGGCATTGCCCTTCTTTGGGATTGGAATGAAAATGACCTTTTCCAGTCCTGCGGCCATTGATGAGTTTTCTAAATTTGATGACATACTGAGTGCAGCACTTTAACAGCATCATCTTTTAGGATTTGAAATAGCTTAGCTGGAATTCCATCATCTCCACCGGTTTTGTTTGTAGTGATGCTTCCTAAGGCCTACTTGACTTCACACTCCAGGATGTTTGGCTCTAGGTGAGTGACCACACTCTTGTGGTTGTTCAGGTCATTAAGACCTTTTTTTGTATAGTTCTTCTGTGTATTCTTGCCACCTCTTCTTAATCTCTTCTGCTTCTGTTAGGTTCTTGCCATTTCTGTTCTTTATTGTGCCCATCTCTGCATGAGATTTTCCCTTGGTATCTCCTATTTTCTTATGAGATTTCTAGCCTTTCCCATTCTATTGTTTTCCTCTATTTCTTTGCAGTGTTAGATTAAGAAGGCTTTCTGATCTCTCCTTGCTATCTCTGGAACTCTGCATTCAGATGGGTATATCTTTCCCTTTTTCCTTTTCCTTTCACTTCTCTTCTTTCCTCAGGTATTTGTAAGGCCTCCTCAAACAACCATTTTGTCTTTTTGCATTTCTTTTTCTTTGGGATGGTTTTGGTCACCACTTCCTGTACAGTGTTATGAACCTCCATCCATAGTTCTTTAGGCACTCTGTCTACCAGATCTAATCTCTTGAATTTGTTCATCACTTCCACTGTATGATCATAAGCAGATTTGATTTAGGTTATACCTGAATGGCCTAGTGGTTTTCCTTACTTTCTTCAATTTAGCCTGAATTTTGCAATAAGGAGCTCATGAGCCACAGTCAGCTCCTGGTCTTAGTTTTGCTGGCTGTATAGAGGTTTTCCATCTTCGGCTGGAAAGAATATAATCAATCTGATTTTGGTATTGACCATCTGGTGATGTACATGTGTAGAGTCGTCTGTGTTGTTGAAAGAGGGTATTTGCTATGATCAATGTTTTCTCTTGACAAAATTCTGTTAGCCTTTGCCCTGATTCATTTTGTACTCCAAGGCCAAACTTGCCTGTTACTCCAGGTATCTCTTCACTTCCTACTTTTGCATTCCAGTCCACTATGATGAAAAGGACATCATTTTTAGTGTTGGTTCTAGAAGGTCTTGTAGGTCTTTATGTATCCGTTGAATTTAAGCTTCTTTGGCATTAATGGTTGGGGCATAGACTTAGATTACTGTGATGTTGAATGGTTTGCCTTGGAAATGAACCGAGATCATTCTGTTCTTTTTGAGATTGCGCCCAAGTACTGCATTTTAGACTCTTTTGTTGACTGTGAGGGCTACTCCATTTCTTCTAAGGGATTCTTGCCCACAGTAGTAGATATAATAGTCATCTGAATTAAATTCACCCATTTCCGTACATTTTAGTTCACTGATTCCTAAAATGTCGATGTTCACTCTTGCCATTTCCTGATTGACCATGTCCAATTTACCTTGATTCCTGAACCTAACATTCCAGGTTCCTATGCAATATTATTCTTTATAGCATTGGACTTTACTTTCACCACCAGACACATCCACAGTTGAGTGTTGTTTCCACTTTGGCTCAGCCTCTTCATTCCTTCTGGAGCTACTTTTCCACTCTTCCCCAGTAGCCAGGTTTTGAAGTGGACTTTACAAGTGGTGAAATATGCCCGTGAAGGAACCTGGGATCTGTGTACTAACCCTGCCAGCCAGTTGCTTCTTTCCTTCCTGGTGCAATTCAGTATGACCTGGTACCTCTTTTTCTTTTTTGGCTGTACCACGTGGCATGCAGGATCTTAGGTCACTGACCAGGGATTGAACCCGTGCCACCCCCAATGGATGTGGGGAGTCTTAACTACTGGATCACCAGGGAAGTCAGCCTTTTTTTTTTTAAATTATTTTTGCCTTTTCATACTGTTCTTGGGGTTCTCAAGGCAAGAATACTGAAGTGGTTTGCCATTCCCATCTTCAGTGGACCACATTTTGTCAGAACTTTCCACCATGAACTGTCTGTCTTGGGTGGCCCTACATGGCATGGCTCATAGTTTCATTGAGTTAGACAAGGCTGTGGTCCATGTGATTAGATTGGTTAGTTTTCTGTGATTGTGGTTTTCAGTCTGTCTGTCCTCTGATGGAGAATGACAGCATCAGACCTTGCTTTCATCACCAGTCACATCCACAACTGGGTGTTGATGAAAGTGAAAGAGGAGAGTGAAAAAGTTGGCTTAAAGCTTAACATTCAGAAAACAAAGATTATGGCATCCGGTCCCATTACTTCATGGCAAATAGATGGAGAAACAGTGGAAACAGTAGCAGACTTTAGTTTTTTGGGCTCCAAAATCACTGCAGATGGTGACTGCAGCCATGAAATTAAAAGATGCTTACTATTTGGGAGAAAAGTTATGACCAACTTAGACAGCATATTAAAAAGCAGAGACATTACTTTTCCAATAAAGGTCTATCTAGTCAAGGCTGTGGTTTTTCCAGTAGTCAACTATGGATGTGAGAGTTGGACTATAAAGAAAGCTGAGCGCTGAAGAATTGATGCTTTTGAACTGTGGTGTTGGAGAAGACTCTTGAGAGTCCCTTGGACTGCAAAGGAGATCTAACCAGTCCATCCTAAAGGAGATCAGTCCTGAATATTCATTGGAAGGACTGATGCTGAAGCTAAAACTCCAGTACTTTGGTACGTGATGTGAAGAACTGACTCATTTGTAAAGACCCTGATGCTGGGAAAGATTGAAGGCAGGAGGAGAAGGGGATGACAGAGGATGAGATGGTTGGATGGCATCACCAACTCAAAGGGCATGAGTTTGAATAAACTCTGGGAGTTGGTGATGGACAGGGTGTGCTGCAGTTCATGGGGTCGCAAAGAGTCAGACACAACTGAGCGACTGAACTGAACTGACTTATTTTTGGCTATGCTGGGTCTTCATTGCTGCACAAGCTTTTCTCTAGTTGTGGTGAGTGGAGGCTACTCTTTGTTGCAGTGCACTGGCTTCTCATTACAGTGGCTTCTCTTGTTGTGCATCGTGGGCTCTAGGGTATGTGGGCTTCAGTAGTTGTGCTGCACTAGCTCTAGGCTCAATAGTTGTGGTGCGTGGGCTTAGTTGCTCCATGACATGTGGGATCTTCCTGGACCATGCACTGAACCCATGTCACCTGCATTGGCAGGTGGAGTCTTGACCACTGAGCCACCAAGGAAGCCCTTGGTACCTCTTTTTCTAAGTAGGTCCTTCCTCATCTGTGAAATACCCTGGGGTGTCCAGTTTCATGTTGGGGAGGGAAAGATGAAAGCAGGACCTCCAGTTTGAATCCAGAAGAATCTTAATATATGTTTTTGAATGAGATGAAATCCTATATTGTTTTCTAGTTCTATCCTAAATTCTACCCGCTTTAATTTCCAAATATTTATTTTTCAATGAAGATGAACCTCATCTGCTCAGTATCTTCCACATAGCATTTATATACCAGAGAGAATGAGTCTCTCAGGCATTCATCAGCTTGTTAGGGCTTTTAGAGGTGTATCAACTATGCTTCTTTGAAAATCAGCCCCAAGTTTCTGAGTGACTGTCCAGGTTTGTGTCAGTGCATCTCTGGGTCGTCACCAACAAATGGCTTTTGAGCTAAATGCTCAACACTGTCAGGTCTCTCTTTGACCATCTAGTTTGTTTTTATTTTTTTGTCTTTTGCATGCACTTTAATAAGTGCCTGTGACAACACCAGGAAGCACCTTTGTTCCAGGGCTGTTGGCTAAGGCTGGAGTCACACTTTATTTGGTTGAGGTGACTTGAGATAAAGATCTGAGGTGCAAGAAGTGCCGCAAGATGAGTGTGGTTTGAGGTCTCATGATTCTAACATGCAGCTCTGTCTTTTGCAAACTAGGGCAGTCTTCAGGGTTGGAGGAAGGTAGTGTGGCTCGAGGGGGGGAAGCTGCCTGCCGGTGGGATACAGGAGGCAGATGCTGTTAAGATCAACATGAAATTAATCTCTTTAACCAGACCTTGGATTGCTGAGAATGATACAGGCTTCAGATGGGCTGCTGAGCCCAACTGTGAAACTGAAACCATGTTGGGGGTTCAGCTCATTTGCTTCTCCAGCATTAAGATTGGTCTCTAGAGACCCATTCAGACTAAACAGTATTAAAAACAGGAAATTTGCTCCTAGCAGCATAGTTGCAGGAAAACTTTTTCCACTTGGGCAAGAATGAGAGTTAAAAACAGAAACTCCATCCTCCAGGCTTGTTTTCTTCTTATATAAAAGTAATGTTTGTAATTCCCAACAACTTGAAGCAGCTTGGCCCTACTTGACTGCCTGTCAGGCTACTGCCTGAGGGGATTCATTACCGAAGATGGTAAAGAGCCCTTGTGAACACATTAAAAAATGTGGAGGCAGTGCTCTGTGGAGGATGCTGACTTGGTGATGTTTATCTTCACCTAAGATCACGTATGCAGAATTAACGCAGGAAGCACTTAGGGGAGACCTAGAGAACAGCTATTGTTTAATTTGATTCAGCACCCATTTGTGGTGTATATTCTGGATTGGGTCCACAGGTTATGTATTCATTTATTCAGTCATTGTTAACTGAGCACGTACTGTGTGGTGTGCATAGGTGCCTCAGACATGTGATGTGCTTTTTATCCCTTTTGTACTGTGGGACCTGCTCGGGTTTGCTCCTGACAGTCAGCCTAGGGCAGCCCTGAATCAAAGAGTTCAACTCCTGGGACTGCTGCTCTTCTGCATAATTTGCTGCTAAGATTGATGGGGGTGGACAGGGGGACATTTTGGAAGAAGAGAGTGAGGACAAAGAGGAAAGTAAAACCTTGAGAGGAGGGCTTCCCTATCGGCTCAGTGGTACAGAATCTGCCTGCCAACGCAGGAGACTCGGGTTCGATCATGGCGCCAGGAAGATCCATCATGCCGTAGAGCGACTCGGCCCCTGCAGCACAACTATTGAGCCTGTCCTTTAGAGCCTGGGAGCCGTGATTACTGAAACGTGCACACCCAGCCCTACAGCCAGAAAAAGGCCCGCACAGTAAACAAAGACCCAGCATAGACAAAAATAAATACATTTATAAATTATATGTATATATTTTAAAAAGCTAGAGAGGAAATGCTATTCTTTTCTTCTTCTCCCACTGTGTTGTTACTCTGCCTAAGTAGTCCAGCGGGGAGAGAGTGGACTGAAGGCCTCAGTGAACGTGAGTTACCCTACCCTCTGTTCACCATGCTTGACCAACGTGTCATGAACAAGGTTCTGCAGTAGAAGAAACTGTGTGGTGAAAAGATTCTTTACAGCTGTGTGTCATTATTTTTTGCTGGTAAGAAAAACAGAACTGCTTTTTAAAACTTTAAAGTGGAATATGTGCACAGAAAAGTGCACTTATTAGAAGTGAACAGCTCAAATTTTCTATCCACTTGAACTTTTACAAACTGAGCGTATCTACATAACCTGCATGCAGATCAAGAAATAGAGCATTACCAGCATCTCGGAAGTCCCACTTGTGCTCTGTTAAAATACACTATAAAGCTCTTTCCTGGGGCTTTTTTCCAGTGTATGCTCTGCAATGTTGAGAGGAGAAATAATGTCCCTACCTCGCCTGCTAATCTCTGAATTTAAGAGGACAGGCAGGCCAAACACAGCCTTTCCTGGCTTTCTCCTCAACCTTCCTTTCTTTTTCTGACTTGCAGCTGTTAGTATCCTATTAACCTTCTCTTATATTCAGCCCCTGGTTTCTGGCTATAGAGATGTGTTTTGATGTGTTCCCTTGATCTCTTTTTTCTTTGGCTATCCCATGAGTCATGTAGGATCCTAGTTCCCCAACCAGGAATATCAAACCCATGCCCCCTGCACTGGAAGCTCAGGGTCTTAACCATTGAACTTCCAGGGAATTCCCCATTTTAGTTTGTCTTTGTGTTTTACATTTATAAAATATACTGAAAGTGAACAGGTGCATTTCTTTATTAAAAAAAATGTTACAGAGGACATCTTCAAAACGGAGTAGATTAGCAGGGCTTTAGTATGTGTGCTGCTTTAGTATCCTCCTCAGCTTTGGTACTCTTCAGGCTGAGTGTATGCCCGATTTAACTGTTGTATGTAGGATTATATTACAGCCCAGCATTATGAGTTATTATCCACATGCAAGCGGAGCAGTTGGCAAGCCTTCTGGGAAGCTATGCCTTTGCTTGGGGTAGCGTCACGCTTGATCACATGGCCCCCATAGAAATGGAAGGTGTATATATAAAGGAGAGCCCATAAGAAGAAAGGTCATAGAGTTAGAATTTTGTAAACTGGACAGACTTTATGATGACTTTTTAAGATGACTTTAAAAAGTCATCCATCATGCAATTGTGGTTTTGGTTAAGACTGGGCTGTAGTGCCACAGAGTCTGGGTTGGAACCCCATCTCTGACATTGCTAGCTGTGTGACAGGGCAGCTTTCTGGACTGCTCTCTGATTTAGTTGTTTCATCTGTAAAATGATGATAATAGTATCAACTTCATGGATTATTGTGAGGGGTAAATTGTTAATGTATCTAAAGTGCTTTGAATATCACCTGGTACATTTCAATAGTGAATAAATGTTGTTCTTGTTACTTTAACATCTGTCATGACACTAGATTGGCAACTGTCTGAACCTCTTCTTTTTTTAAAATCTAAATGCCAGTCAGGATGGGATTGAGGTAGAATATGTTTCCACTACAGAAGTTTACTTCACAGCCAACTTCATTTGCGCATGGTGACAAGATGAGGACATACATCCACAGCATGGGAAAGAACAATAATGTTTTTTAAGGCTTAATCTTCATTTCCTATAAATTCTTTCTATAGTAAGGTAGAACCATTGTAAACTTCTCATCAGTTTCACTCTGCAGGGGTGGCTGAAGTTTTCCTTCTCAAAAAAAGTGAAGTTTCCATATCAGCAAGATTGGTATTACCTGGGAACTTATTGGGCTCTACCTCAGACCTACTGAATCAAAATTCTAGGGGTGGCATCCATCAAACTTTTAAAATAGCTGTTCCCTTCTCCATAGGATCTTCCCAACCCAGGGATCGAACCCAGGTCTCCCGCATTGCAGGCAGATTCTTTACTAGATGAGCCACAAGGGAACCCCAAGAATACTGGAGTGGGTAGCCTATCCCTTCTCCCATGGATCTTCCCAACCCAGGAATTGAATCGGGGTCTCCTGCATTGCAGGCGGATTCAGAGTATAGAGTTTACTGAGTCAAGAATCGAACCTGTCAATCTTAAGGGAAATCAACCCTTGAATACTCGTTGGAAGGACTGATGCTGAGGTTGAAATGCCAGTAGTTTGGTCATCTGATGTGAACAGCTGACTCATTGGAAAAGTCCCTGATGCTGGAAAAGATTGAGGGCAGAAGGGAAGGAGAGCGTCAGAGGATGAGATAGGTGGATGGCATCCCTGATGCAGTGGACATCAACTTGGGCAAACTTCGGGAGATGGTGAGGGACAGAGAGGCCTGGTGTGTTGAAGTCCATAGGGTTGCAAAGAGTCAGACATGACTGATTGACTGAACAGCAACAACAGCAATCAAAAATGTCCTGAGTTTCCCTGCATCCATCAGTCACTGGTAAAAATTGCTTTTTGAAGAACATCTGGCTCTTAAAAGGAACTCTTGAGGGCAGTCCTCCAAAAAAAGAGACAAAAAGATACAGATACTAACTTTTGGAAGTTAAAGCACACCCATTGGCTGGTACACATGAAAATAGTAAAGAAATCCAAATGTATTGATATATAGATGTAGAACATTAACAGCACCTCCCATACCATCAAAGCTGGTCAGAAGAGTGTGGTAGGAAACTAAGGAATTCTGAAATACATCCTGATACCAGAGTGGGCCATGGGAAAACCACTCTGTGTGTCCTGTCCCTAAGACTTCCTGGGAGAGCCCTGTGCCTACCCTCATGTGTCTTCTAGGTAGGTCTGTGGTCTATAAACAGTCTCCTGTATCTTCTACATCTACCAGTGTGGGCATTAAGAATTGATATTCATAAAGATGACTTCAAGTCCTGCCATTGCCAAATCCTTAGACATTAAGAAAGAATATACTGAATAATTTGAAATTTTTAATGTACATGAAGTTGACAGTGATTTCTGGTTAACTAAAATATCAGAAATATGTTTTTATTAAGAAAATCTCATTTTGTGATCATTTAGCCAAAAGTGGTTTGGAACTTCCCTTGTGGTCCAGTGGCTCAGACTCCATGCTCCCAATGCAGGGGTTTTGGGTTCGATCCCTGGTAAGGGAACTGGATCTTACATGCTACAACTAAGACCCTGCACAGCCAGATAAATAAATTGAATAAATAAAAGTGGCTTAACCATTGCTATGTGATGATCATTCATGCTGTTCACTGAATATTCAAGGCTGTTTATCTCCTGTTGTGTGATACAATTTCACTTTCTGGTCCCATTGTGTGTGGTGGTGGGGGGGGGGGGGGGGGGGGGAGGTTGCATATGATGAGCTCTGTGAGTATATTTAAGAAGAAATGATGTCTGAGCCTTCAGTTGCTGATCTATGACCTTGCAAAGCCCTTTTTCCTTCTGGCATCAAGATCAGTAACATTGGAGATAGATAGTTCTGTCAGAGAAGCTACAACCACCAAGACTCCCTACTGACCCACAAGTAGCATGAGCCAGAAATAAGCTTTTGTTGTTTTCAGCTACTATGCTTTAGGGATCTGCTGCTGCTGCTGCTGCTAAGTCGCTTCAGTCGTGTCCGACTCTGTGCGACCTCATAGACAGCAGTCCATCAGGCTCCCCCGTCCCTGGGTTCTCCAGGCAAGAACACTGGAGTGGGTTTCCATTTCCTTCTCAGTGCATGAAAGTGAAAAGTGAAAGTGAAGTCGCTCAGTCGTGTCTGACCCTTAGCGACCCCATGGACTGCAGCCCACCAGGCTCCTCCATCCATGGAGTTTTCCAGGCAAGAGTACTGAGGTGGGGTGCCGTTGCCTTCTCCCTTAGGGATTTGCTGCAGTAACCTAACTTTGTCCTGACTGCTAACTCTTCAGTGTTGAGCTTGTTGAGTAACTTTAACTTTAGTTGTGCATACACGCATGCATGCATGCTTCAGTTGTGTCCGACTCTGTGCGACTCTATGGACTGCAGCCCGCCAGGCTCCTCTGTTCATGGAATTCTCCAGGCAAGAATACTGGAGTGGATTGCCATTTCCTCCTCTAGGAGATCTTCCTGACTCAGGGATCAAACCCAATCCCTAGGATGTCTCAAATGCATTAGCAGGCAGGTTCTTTACCACTAACACCACCTGGGAAGCCCAACTTTGGTAGAGTATTAGGTATTTTAAGAAAATGGATCAAGGTGATTTGTTCATGTACTTTCATTTATTTTCAATGATAAATGATCTTAATGTGTTTCAAAGTGTTGTTGTTCACTGGCTCAGTCATATCCGACTCTTTGCATGCCCATGGACTGCAGCACACCAGCTTTCCTGTCCTTCACCATCTCCTGGAGCTTGCTCAAACTCCTGTCCATTGAGTCGGTGATGCCATCCAACCATCTTGGTGTCTTCCCCTTCTCCTCCTGCCTTCAGTCTTTCCCAGCATCAAGGTCTTTTCTAATGAGTTGGCTCTTTGCCTTAGGTGGCCAAAGAATTGGAGCTTCAGTATCAGTCCTTACAGTGGATATCCAGGACTGATTCCCTTTATGATTGACTGGTTTGGTTTCTTGCAGTTCAAGGGACTCTCAGGAGTCTTCTCCAACACCACAGTTCAAAAGCATCAATGCTTTGGTGCTCAGTCTTTATGGTTCATCTCTCACATCCATACACGACTATGGGAAAAACCATAGCTTTGACTATATAGACTTTTGTTGGTAAAGTGATGTCTCTGCTTTTTAATACACTGTCTAACAGTCATCAAGACAGTACGGTACTAGCACAAAGACAGAAATATAGATCGAGGAAACAAAATAGAAAGCCCAGAGATAAATCCACACACATATGGACACCTTATCTTTGACAAAGGAGGCAAGAATATACAATGGAGAAAAGACAATTTCTTTAACAAGTGGTGCTGGGAAAACTGGTCAACCACTTGTAAAAGAATGAAACTAGAACACTTTCTAACACCAGACACAAAAATAAACTCAAAATGGATTAAAGATCTAAACGTAAGACCAGAAACTATAAAACTCCTAGAGGAGAACATAGGCAAAACACTCTCTGACATAAACCACAGCAGGATCCTCTATGATCCGCCTCCCAGAATATTGGAAATAAAAGCAAAAATAAACAAATGGGATCTAATTAAAATTCAAAGCTTCTGCACAACAAAGGAAACTATAAGCAAGGTGAAAAGACAGCCTTCTGAATGGGAGAAAATAATAGCAAATGAAGCGAATGACAAAGAATTAATCTGAAAAATATACAAGCAACTTCTACAGCTCAATTCCAGAAAAAAACGACCCAATCAAAAAATGGGCCAAAGAACTAAACAGACATTTCTCCAGAGAAGACATACAGATGGCTAACAAACACATGAAAAGATGCTCAACATCACTCACGATCAGAGAAATGCAAATCAAAACCACACTGAGGTACCATTTCATGCCAGTCAGAATGGCTGCTATCCAAAAGTCTACAAGCAATAAATGCTGGAGAGGGTGTGGAGAAAAGGGAACCTTCTTACACTGTTGGTGGGAATGCAAACTAGTACAGCCACTATGGAGAACAGTGTGGAGATTCCTTAAAATACTGGAAATAGAACTGCCTTCTGACCCAGCAATCCCACTGCTGGGCATACACACTGAGGAAACCAGAATTGAGAGAGACATGTGTACCCCAATGTTCATTGCAGCACTGTTTATAATAGCCAGGACATGGAAGCAACCTAGATGTCCATCAGCAGACGAATGGATAAGAAAACTGTGGTACATATATACAGTGGAGTATTCAGTTCAGTTCAGTCACTCAGTCGCGTGCGACTCTTTGTGACCCCATGAATCACAGCACACCAGGCCTCCCTGTCCATCACCAACTCCCCGAGTTCACTCAGACTCATGTCCATTGAGTCAGTGATGCGATCCAGCCATCTCATCCTCTGTCATCCCCTTCTCCTCCTGCCCCCAATCCCTCCCAGCATCAGAGTCTTTTCCAATGAGTCAGCTCTTCGCATGAGGTGGCCAAAGTACTGGAGTTTCAGCTTTAGCATCATTCCTTCCAAAAGAAATCCCAGGGCTGATCTCCTTCAGAATGGACTAGTTGGATTTCCTTGTAGTCCAAGGGACTCTCAAGAGTCTTCTCCAACACCACAGTTCAAAAGCATCAATTCTTCGGTGCTCAGTTTTCTTTACAATCCAACTCTCACATCCATACATGACCATTGGAAAAACCATAGCCTTGACTAGACGGACCTTTGTTTGCAAAGTAACGTCTCTGCTTTTGAATATGCTATCTAGGTTGGTCATAGCTTTTTTTCCAAGGAGTAAGCATCTTTTAATTCCTGGCTGCAATCACCATCTGCAGTGATTTTGGAGCCCCCCAAAAATAAAGTTTGACACTGTTTCAACTGTTTCCCATCTATTTCCCATAAAGTGATGGGACCAGATGCTATGATCTTCTTTTTCTGAATGTTGAGCTTTAAGCCAACTTTTTCACTCTCCTCTTTCACTTTCATCAAGAGGGTTTGAAGTTCCTCTTCACTTTCTGCCATAAGGGTGGTGTCATCTGCATATCTGAAGTTATTGATGTTTTCTCCCGGCAATCTTGATTCAGTTCAGTTCAGTTCAGTTCAGTCGCTCAGTCGTGTCCGACTCTTTGCAACCCCATGAATTGCAGGGCACCAGGCCTCCCTGTCCATCACCAACTCCCGGAGTTCACTCAGATTCACGTCCATTGAGTCAGTGATGCCATCCAGCCATCTCATCCTCTGTCGTCCCCTTCTCTTCCTGCCCCCAATCCCTCCCAGCATCAAAGTCTTTTCCAATGAGTCAACTCTTTGCATGAGGTGGCCAAAGTACTGGAGTTACTCAGCCATTAAAAAGAATACATTTGAATCAGTTCTAATGAGGTGGATGAAACTGGAGCCTGTTATACAGAGTGAAGCAAGCCAGAAAGAAAAACACCAATACAGTATACTTACATATATATATGGAATTTAGAAAGATGGTAACGATAACCCTGTATGCAAGAGAGCAAAAGAGACACAGATGTATAGAACAGTCTTTTGGGCTCTGTGGGAGAGGGCAAGGGTGGGATATTATCATATGTGAAACGAATCGCCAGTCCAGGTTCGATGCATGATACAGAATGCTTGGGGCTGGTTCACTGGGATGACCCAGAGGGACGGGATGGGGAGGGAGGTGGGACGGGATTTCAGGATGGGGAACACATGTACACCCATGGCAGATTCATGTTAATGTATGGCAAAACCAATACAATATTGTAAAGTAATTGGCCTCCAATTAAAATAAATTTATATTAAAAAAAGATTTAAAAAAATACACTGTCTAGGTTTGTCATAGCTTTTCTTCCAAGGAGCAAGTATCTTTTAATTTCATGACTGCAGTCACCATCTAGAGTCATTTTGGAGCCCAAGAAAATAAAGTCTGCCACTGTTTCCATTCTTTCCCCATTTATTTGCTATGAAGTGATGGGCTCGGATGCCATGATCTTAGTTTTTTGAATGTTGAGTTTTAAGCCAGCTTTTCCACTCTCCTTTTCACTTTCATCAACAGGCTTTTTAGTTCCTCTTCACTTTCTGCCATGAGGTTGGTGTCATCTGCATATCTGAGGTTATTGATATTCTCTGGGCAATCCTGATTCCAGCTTGTGCTTTATCCAGCCCAGCGTTTTGCATGATGTTGCATATAAGTTAAATAAGCAGAGTGAAAATATATAGCCTTTACATACTCCTTTCCTAATTTTAAATCAGTCTGTTGTTCCACTTCCGGTTCTAACTGTTGCTCCTTGATCTGCGTACAGGTTTCTCAGGAGGCAGGTCAGGTGTTCTGGTATTCTTATCTCTTTAAGAGTTTTTCACAGTTTGTTGTAATTTACATAGTCAAAGAGTTTAGCATAGTCAATGAAGCAGATGTAGATATTCTTCTTGAATTCTCTTGCTTTTTCTATGATCCAGTAGATGTTGGCAATTTGAGCTCTGGTTCCTCTGCCTTTTCTAAATCCAGCTTGAACATCTGGAAGTTCTTGGTTCACGTACTGTTGATGCGTGGCTTGGAGAATTTTGAGCATTACTTTGCTAGCATGAGAAATGAGTGCAGTTGTATGGTAGTTTGAACATTGTTTGGCATTGCCCTTCTTTGGGATTGGAATGATAACTGACCTTTTCCAGTCCTGTGGCCACCGATGAGTCTTCCAGATTTGCTGGCATGTTGAGTGCAGCATTTTCACAGCATCATCTTCAAGGAATTGAAATAGCTCAGCTGGAATTCCATCACCTCTGCTAGCTTTGTTTGTAGTGATGCTTCTTAAAGCCCATCTGACTTTGCACTCCAGGATGTCTGGCTCTAGATGAGTGATCACACATCGTAGTTATCTGGGTCATGAAGATCTTTTTAAAATAGTTCTTCTGTATATTCTTGCCCCCTCTTCTTAATATCTTCTGCTTCTGTTAGGTCCTTTATTTCTGTCCTTTATTGTGCCCATCTTTGCATGAAATGTTCCCTTGGTATTTCTGATTTTCTTGAAGAAATCTCTAGTCTTTCCCATTCTTTTGTTTTCATCTATTTCTTTGCATTGTTCAATTAAGAAGGCTTTCTGATCTCTCCTTGCTATTCTTTGGAACTTTTCATTCAGATGGATATCTTTCCTTTTCTCCTTTACCTTTCACTTCTCTTCTCAGCTATTTATTGGTAAGGCCTCCTCAGACAACCATTTTGCCTTTTTGCATTTCTTTTTCTTTGGGATGGTTTTAATCACTGCCTCCTGTACAGTGTTATGAACCTCCATCCATAGTTCTTCAGGCACTCTGTCTATTTGATCTAATCCCTTGAATCTATTTGTCACTTCCACTGTATAATCATAAGGGATTTGATTTAGATCATATTTGAATGGCCTAGAGTTTTTCCCTGCTTTCTTCAGTTTAGCCTGATTTTTGCAATAAGGAACTCTTGATCTGAGCCATAGTCAGCTCCCAGTCTTATTTTTGCTGACTGTATAGAGCTTCTCCATCTTCAGCTGGAAAGAATATAATCAACTTGATTTTGGTATTGACCATTTGGTGATGTCCATGTGTAGAGTCGTCTCTTGTGTTGTTGGAAGAGGGTATTTGCTTTGACCAGTGCTTTCTATTGGCAAAACTCTGTTAGTCTTTGCCTTGCTTTATTTTGTACTCCAAGGCCAAACTTGCTTGTTACTCCAGGTGTTGAAAGTGTTAGAAGGCCTCTCATGTATGCAGGACTCTCTTTAGTTTTTCTTTGACTCCTTTTTCTCTTGGAACCCTCAAACCCACTTATATTTTTGAAGAAGTTGGTTCTAAAAAGGACTTTTGCCCTATAGCTCTGGATGGCAAACTCTTAATATGTCCTGTGGACTCCATCTGGCCACTACCCGATTTAGTAAAGTTTTCTTGGAGCATAGCCATGCCATTTGTTTGTGTAGTATTTGTGGATGCTTTTGTACTACAAAGAGCTGAACAGTTGTGACAGAGACCATATGGCCCATAAAGCCTAATATATTTGCTGTATGGCTCATAATAGGAAAATTTTGCCAGCTCCTATGTCATAAATCCTGATTACTAGGAATAGAAAGATTCTCAGATGATTTGCCTGAATTGTTGCAGATACCTAGCTCTTGGACATTCTGTCTGATGGAATGAAGCTCTGCTCCTGGATATGCTGCTGTTGTTGTTTAGTCATTAAGTTGTGTCAGTCTTTGCAACCCCATGGATCTGCAACATCCCTTTATTTTATCCATACCTTGAAGGCAATGAAACAGCATATCCCATTTGGATTCTGCCTGTGAAGATGCAAAGATGCCCTCATACCTAATAATCTGACCACCTTCTTTGTCTTTGTTCAGACCAGCTGCTGGGCAAGCTGCTAACAAGTCCACTTGCCATGTGACTGCTGCTCAGAGATCCTGCTTTGTTCCTGTTGGTGATGACAGTTAAACCTGACATTGTGATAGGGCTTTTTCAAGCTGCCTGGGAGAGAGGTGATCAGGTTGTCTCACATGATGGGTCACGAATGCGAGGCTATGTGAGGAAATCAGGAAACTAGAAACTGTCTGCTGTATCCACCGTCACACAGCCAGGCCACACAACAATGGTACATTATTCATCACTGCTCAGAATCCAGCAGTAACTGTAGGAGGCCAACAGCAGCTCTCTGTCTACCATTCAGAGCTCCCCAAGAGAGTTCATCTTTAACCAATTTGGCATACCCTTATTAACATTCTTTTTTTTTCAGGGTTTTTTTTTTTTTTAATGGTGCTATCAGTTTATTTTATTTTTGGCTGAGATGTGCAGCATGTGGGATCTTAGCTCCCTGACCAGGGATTGAACTCAAGCCCCCTGCAGTGGAAGCCCTTAAAGTGTGGAGTCTTAGCTACTGGATCCCAGGAAGTCTCCCTTATTATTAACAGCATCCTTATTTGGGGTCATCTAAAGGTTGACAAGGGCTTCCCTGGTGGCTCAGTGGTAAAGAATCTGCTTGCCAATGCAGGAGACATGGGTTCAATCCCTAGGTCAGTAAGACTCCTTGGAGGAGGAAGTGGCAACCCACTCCAGTATTCTTGCCTGGAAAATCCCATGGACAGAGGGTTACAGTCCATGGAGTCTCAAAGAGTCAGACACAACTTAGCAGCTAAATGACAATGCTTGACAGTCTCTCTTTTGCCTGTACTTACTTTGCTTGGGGCTCAGTCAGATGGGGCGTAGAAAAAGGGTTAAATGACAAAAGACATGGTAGATTATGATCAAGGAATCCTTGTGATCATCTTTTTAAAAGCGGCGGTGGGAATAGCAAGAGTCTTTGATTCTGTTCCCGTAAGTCCACCTTTCATCTTTTCTCACATGAACTTCTCTAAGGAATCTCTCTTTGCAGGGAGGAGGAAAGCGGTAGTGTTGGATAGCCATCTATTTGTCCTGTGAATTCCTTGCTTATGTCCAGAAAGTATGAAGGGCGCATATGGGACCTACCAGGTCTCATGTGCCACTTGGATAGTTGTCTATGGGAACATTCCTTAGCAAAAAACACTGTTAGAAATAGACTAGTCTTGTATAAACAAAGATATGTGTTTTGGTGATCTCAAAGTTCAGTTTCTTGATTCCTTCAGGAACTAGGAACTTAAACTAAAAATATGAATTTATGTTTCTCTCTGTATATCTGAGTATTTGCTGCTGTGTTCAATTGTATTTCATTAAAATTTTATTTATTTGTTTGGCTATGCTGGGTCTTAGTTGCTGCACTTGAGAGCTTTGATCTTTGTTGCAGCATGTGGAATCTAGTTCCCTGACCAGAGATCGAACCTGGGCCTCTTGCATAGGGAGCATAGAGTCTTAGCCACTGGACCACCAGGGAAGTCCCCAACTCTTTTTTTCTTTACTTTTTTCTCTTTGCATAAAAAAGAAGCCCTAGATAATTAGACAGGGATTTCTGTTATCTTTTTAAAATATAATTTTATGTATTTATTTTTGGCTGTGCTGGGTCTTTGTTGCTGCACATGGGTTTTCTCTAGTTGCTGTGAGTGGGGGTTACTCTTTAGTTGTAGTGCTCAGGCTTCTCATTGCGGTGGCTTCTTTTGTTGTGGAGCACAGGCTCTAGGGCATGCGGGCTTCAGTAGTTGCAACTCCCAGGCTCTAGAGCACAGGGCTAACAGTTGTGGTGCACGGGTTTAGTAGCTCCATGGCATGTGGAATCTTCCTGGATCAGGGATTGACCCATGTTTCCTGCATTGGCAGGCAGGTTCTTCACCACTGACCCACCAGGGAAGCCCTGTTTTTATCTTTTGAATAAGGTGATAAAAGTTGCATTCAGTAGAGAGGGTATATTTTAGGGTCTGATACTAGAGGGACCCTAGACTTTCCTCTAAACCCTCATCTCCATTCTAGATGATAGGTGGTGAAGTATGTGATTAAAAGTATGGCTTGTTTTCCAGTTTCACAGATTACTGGCTGTGATCCTGGGCTAGTCCTTATCTCTTTGTGCTTTACTTATCTGTAAAAGGGGGTAATGATACCTACCTCAGAGTTGTTGTGAGGACTAAATGAGTAAGTAAATATAAAATACTTAGAACTGTGCTTTTGTTGTTGTTTTGTTGCCAAGTCATGCCCAACTCTGTTTCGACCCCATGGACTAAAGCCCACCAAGTTCCTCTGCCCATAGGATTTCCCAAGCAAGAATACTGTAGTTTCCATTTCCTTCTCCAGGAGATATTCCAAACCCAGGGACTGAACCCATGTCTCCTGCATTAACAGGTGGATTCTTTACCATTGAGCTATTAGGGAAGCCCAGAGCAGTGCTTAGCAGATAATAAATGCTGCTGCTGCTTCTAAGTCGCTTCAGTCGTGTCCAACTCTGTGCGACCCCATAGACGGCAGCCCACCAGGCTCCCCTGTCCCTGGGATTCTCCAGGCAAGAACACTGGAGTGGGTTGCCATTTCCTTCTCCAATGCAAGAAAGTGAAAAGTGAAAGTGAAGTCACTCAGTTGTGTCCGACTCTTAGTGACCCCATGGACTGCAGCCTACCAGGCTCCTCCATCCATGGGATTTTCCAGGCAAGAGTACTGGAGTGGGGTGCCATTGCCTTCTCCAATAATAAATGCTGCTGCTGCTGCTAAGTTGCTTCAGTTGTGTCTGACCCTGGGTGACCCCATAGACGGCAGCCCACCAGGCTCCCTTGTCCCTGGGATTCTCCAGGCAAGAACACTGGAGTGGGTTGCCATTTCCTTCTCCAGTGCATGAAAGTGAAAAGTGAAAGTGAAGTCGCTCAATCGAGTCTGACTCTTAGCGACCCCATGGACTGCAGCCCACCAGGCTCCTCCGTCCATGGGATTTTCCAGGCAAGAATACTGGAGTGGGGTGCCATTGCCTTCTCCGATAATAAATGCTACATAAGTATTATTATTATTAACTTCTTGATACCTGATCACAATCTTATCCAGCACACAGTAAGTTCTCCAATACCTTTTCTATTCACAATAATATGTCCCTCTGTCCTCTCTGGTAGTATGTGCATTTTAATAGAGGCATTGTGAAGTTACAGCTAACTCAGATGAATTACTATACTGGAGAGAATTTCTAGTATTCTACAGGGCGGTGGGGAAAATAATTTGGGGGCACATTGTGATAAGAGGTTGAAGAATTGGGGGTAATCACGTGCTTAGAGAGTATCTAGAAAGGTAGAAAATTGAATATGTCTCATCTTCCTTCCATTTCTATCCCCAAATTTTCTAAATTCAAGCAGTCATAGGGTCTGCACAGCCTTCTGTGGAAATCTAAGCTGGCTCTGTAGCTTCCTCCCTATGTCTTATAACCACGTTCAGCAATAAGAATGCTAGCGGACCACTGATTAACCTAATGGATTCAAGGGCACAGTAGTACGGAAATGATGCAGTGCTGAGTACTGGATAATGTGGAACCAAGGAGAGCTAAGCTAAGAAGGACAACCCAGTACTGAAAAGGAGACATGTAAGGTTGCTTCCTGATGCTGCTCCTTCTCCACTGCCACAAAACTGAAATGACCAGGGCACTGTAAATCGGTCTGTTGTTGATACTGTCAAAGACACCGGTAGCAACAATTTGGAAAGCCAACTTAAAGCTACTCAAGCCGCTGGGAAACTGCCTTCTAGGAAAAGCAACTTCCAATAGGCAACATAATCTGGGCTGGTTTGATTCCAAAGTTTGTGTCCTTCTTGGGCAGAACTGACTGTAGTCCTGTTCAGTTTGAATCTACTTGAGTGTTCACCAGCATTGCTTCCAGAATGTCAGAACAGACTGGGGCTGCGGTAGATAGAGGTGCTGCCCCAGCATTCATTTCTCTACTGGCGTCTCCCTATAATTAAATCAGTGAACAAGCTGTATGGGCTCTTGGAAACATTGCAGGTGATGGTTTTGTTTTCCAAGACCTGGTTATCAAGTGTGGTGCCATCAATCTGCTGCTGGGTCTTCTTGCAGTTCCTAATGTATCATCTTGAATATGCACCTTAGTAGTAACAAGAACCATGAATCCTTGCTAGATGCTACTGAGTAAATTATTTTTTAAGTAATTAATTAATTTTTGGCTGTGCTGGGTCTTCATTGGTGTGCATGGACTTTCTCTAATTACAGCAAGTGGGGAATACTCTCTAGTTTCGGTGCACAAGCTTCTCATTGTAGTGACTTCTTTTGTGGCAGAGCATGAGCTGTAGGTACCTGGGCTTCAGTAGTTGCAGCACACAGGTTCAATAGTTGTGGCTTGTGGGCTCCAGAGCATGCGCTCAGTAGTTGTAGCGCACAAGCTTAATTGCCCTGACGATGTGGGATCTTCCCAGGCCAAGGATCAAACCTGTGTCCCCTGAATTGGCAGGCAGTTTCTTATCCACTGGACTGTCAGGGAAGTCTGCAAATTATGCTTTGCTTCATCTCCTGTATCATGATGTCCAAAAGTACTAGCAAATGCACAGACAATGTCAGATATTAAAGCTGGCCACCAGCACCAGATTCAGTGAGTTGTGAATCATGGTTTAGTCCCATTCTTCATTGGTGTTCTAAGGCAGACTTTAAGATGCAAAAAGAAGCTGTGTGGACTGTGAACAACCAAAGATGTGGTGGAACAGTTGAACAGATTGTGTAACATCATTCATTGTGGCATAATAGAATTGTTGATGAACCTTTTAACTGTGAAACATACCAAAATTACCCTAGTTATTCTGGATGCCCTTTCAAGTATCTTGGGTTCCTGAGAAATTAGGTGAAACTGAGAAACTAGTGTAATTGAAGAATGCAGAGGTTTGGATAAAACTGAGGCTCTATAAAACCGTGAAAATGAGTCAGTACCCAAAGCTTCATTAAACTTGATTGAGAGATACTTCTGTATGGAGGAACAAGAATATCAAAATGTTGGGCCAGAAACTACCTCTGAGGCTATAGTTCAGGATGGCATTCTGAGACCATTATCTTTCAGACTATACAACTGAAACGTAAATTTGTTATATCAAACAGGTACTATGTTTGGTATAAGTTTGCTTTCTGTTTCTCTACTAAGAATTCTTTACATGTGGTTTGCTATTTAGCACTTTTTACAAGGAGACTATACTTGAACAGTTCCAAACTGTACATATTGTATGAAGCTTCTCTCGGTGGGTTTATTTCTGTGTGGAATTTCATATTTTGCAGTATCCTGTAAAGAAAGATTATTTCATTCTTTATTTTAAAAAAAGCAGCAGCTGCTGTTGTGGGTTAGCAGGCAGTCAGGGCTTACATGGTTGAGGGGAGGCCTCAAGCTTTGCGGCAGTTCTAATAGAAGAAGTTGGACTTTATATTTTGTAGTGCCTGTATGTAAGGGATGGAATGCATGGATTGTCAGGGGATCTTGGTGCAAGGTGAAGGAAAAGTTGTCATTGGTCAGTCACAGTTCTTGCTATTTACCCAAAGGAGTTTAACACTACATCCACACAGAAATCTGTGCTCAAAATGTTTCTAGCACCTTTATTCATAGTTGCCAAAATTTGCAAGGAGCCAAAGTGTCCTTCAATAGGTGAATGTGTAAACTGTGGCACCTCCAAATGATGGGATAGTCAGCCTTAACAAGAAATGAGAGGGCTTCCCTGGTGGCTCAGTGGTAAAAAATCTCCCTGCCAGTGCAGGAGACACAGGTTCAATCCCTGATCTGGGAAGATCCCACGTTCCATGAAGCAACTAAGCTTGTGTGCCACAATTACTGAGCCTGTGCTCTACAGCCCAGGAGACACAACTACTGAGCCCAAGTGCCCCAGCTGCTGAAGCCTGCACATCCCAGAGCTTGTGCTCCACAACAAGAGAAACCAATTAGAAGCCCGTGCATTGCAACTACAGAGCCGCCCCTGCTCACTGCAGCTAGAGAAAAGTCCACCCAGCAATGAAGATCTAGCACAGCCATAAATAAGTAAACGAATAATTTAAAAAAAAAATAAAAAATGAGATATCAAGTCATGAAAAGACATGAAAGAACCTTAAATGCATATTACTAAGTAAAATAACCTCAGATATGCAGATGGCACCACCCTAATGGCAAAAAGTGAAGAGAAACTAAAGAGCCTCTTGCTGAAGGTGAAAGAGGAGAGTGAAGAAGCTGGCCTAAAACTCAACATTCAAAAAACTATGATCATGGCATCTGGTTCCATCACTTTATGACAAATAGATGGGGAAGAAATGGAAACAGTGACAGATTTATTTTCTTGGTCTCCAAAATCACTGCTGATGGTGACTGCAGCCATGAAATTAAAATATACTTCCTCTTTGGAAGAAAAGCTATGACAAACCTAGACAGCATGTTAAAAAGCAGAGACATCACTTTGCTGACAAAGGTGTGTATAATCAAAGCTATGGTTTTTCCAGTAGTCATATATGTATGTGAAAGTTGAACTGTAAAGAAGGCTGAGCACTGAAGAATTGATGCATTCGAACTGGTGGTGCTGGAGAAGACTCTTGAGAGTCCCCTGGACAGCCAGGAGATCAAACCAGTCAATCTGAAAGGAAATCAACCTTGAATATTTATTGGAAGGACTGATGCTGAAGCTCCAATACTTTGACCACTGATGCAAAGAGCTGACTCATTGGAAGAGACCTGATACTGGGAAAGATTGTAGGTAGGAAGAGAAGGGTATGAAAGAGGATGAGATGGTTGGATGGCATCACTGATTCAGTGAATATGAATTTGGGCAAACTCTGGGAGATGAAGGACAAGGAAGCCAGGTGTGCTACAGTCCATGGTGTTGCAGAGTCAGACATGACTGAGCAACTGAACAGCAACAAAGTGAAAGAAGCCAATCTGAAAAGGCTGTATATTATATAATTGCAACTATATGACACTCTGGAAAAGTATGGAGACAATAAAAAGGTCAGTAGTTTCCAGTTCATGGGAGGGAGGGAGGGATGAATAGGTAAAGTACAGGGGATTTTTTTTAGGGCAGTGAAATTATTCTTTATGATACTGTAGTGGTGGTTACATATTGTTATGTATTTGTAAAAATTCATAGAACTGTACAAAACAAAAAGTGAACCCTAATGTGAACTTTGGACTTTATTTAATAATACTATAGCAGTATTGGCTCATCAGTTGCAACAAATGTATCATAGTAATGCAAGATGTTAATAATATGGGAGACTGAGGAGCGAGAGGAAAGAGGGCTGAAGGGGTGCATGAGAACTTTGTAATTTCCACTCAACTTTTCTCTTAACCTAAAACTACTCAAAAAATTGCCTTTTAACTTAGAAAAAGGTGAATAGATTAGGGAGAAAAATATTTGCAATGCATATGGCAGATTAAGGACTGCTGTTTATAATATACTAAGAAGTCTTTCATATTGAAAAGAAAAACAATCCAGTAGAAGAATGGGCAAAGGACATGAATAGACCCTTCTTGGGGAGAGCAAATTTAAATGCTCCTGCCAAAGAATGATGACTTCAAACTCACTGTTATTATAGAAACATTAAGATATGAATTTGTATTGTTCAAATGAAGAGCAGTTAAAAAGATTCCTGGTGGGAATATGAAGAAAAGGATTCTCTTATTAATTTTGTCAATAGAAATGTAAGTTATTATAGTCTTTTGGGAAAATAGTCTTAATATTTATGAAAATAAGAAATATTTTAATCCTTTGACCCAGCAGCCCCATTCCTGAAACAGTCTATAAAAATAAAAACATCAGTATATAAACATATATCTTCAAAGATATTTATTGAACCATTATGAGTAGGGATAAAATAATAAAAACAAGTGATTGCCCATTTATAGGAGAGTGATTGACTCAATTTTGGCACATTTACACCATGGAATATATTGCAAATTGTGTTGACTGAGAAAAACAGTGTATAATGACATGCCATTTTTTAAAAAGAAGTAAAAAAACCCCATAAATGTGTAAGTGCGTGTGCATTTATGATTATGACCGTGGAAAGTATGAACAATTATGCCAGTTGCTAACATGTTACCCACAGGTGGGAGGTTTATGTATGAGAAAGGAAGGGAGGAAGGGGAAAGACAGGTGGAAAATAAAAGGAAATGAAATATAGCCCAGTTATTTTACATTGTGTTTGTGTAACTGTGGCTGTGCATGTGCATGAAAAAAAGTTATATCTATGGGAAATAACCTATATGTTCATGCTATGTTATGTGATAAAAAGGAAGCTGCAGGTTGACATACATTATTTGTGTATATTTCAATGAAAACAAAAAATGAAGAAGTGTATATCCTAAGATATGTTGATAAAGATATGGAAGGACATACCTGTTGGTTATATCCTTTATTTCCTCAGTACTTGAAGGGGACTTGTTGGGTACTTAAAATGAGTAGGGTTAGAGGCGAGGTAGGGGTGGAAGTTTAGTTTTTTCTTCATGCATTATTTTTTTTTTCATTTGGTACAAAAAGTCAGTGTACTTTGTAATTTGAAAGACAGCAAAGAAAAAAAATGTCTCTCTTTAAGGCTTCCAATTCTGGTCATTTAATAATGGCAATGTGGGTGAAATTTGGGAATGAAATAATTCTCTTCATGTGCAAATTAAAAGGTTATTGGGACAAAAAGACTGCAAAAGTGATTAACAAATGGCAGAAGTATTCAGGTTTTATTGTTTTTGGCCAAAGGTTAAAACAAAATTTTACTAAGACTTCTATTTAATAGAAATACTGAAAAGGAGAGTTGGTAAAGTTTCTCCCAGTGTGAAGCAAAACAACAGGAAATAAAGAAACCTTGAAGAACAGTTCTAAATTAAAGGGTAATAGCTTAGTGTTCTCAGATAAAATTTGCGTTTCCTGATAATTGTGGTGACAGTTATTTTGCTAGTGGCAAATATCACAGTGGTTAAAGGCAACAGCTTTATTTAGAGGTACTTAACTACCCATGGAACTTCAATTTTCCCATGTGATAGAGAATTTTGATAATAGTAACTGTTGTCATAGATGTATTGTGAAGATTAAATGGATTAAAAATTTAAGGTGCTAAGAAGAAGAGAGCCTAACACAATAATTGCTTTGTGTTACTACTGTATGAATCTAAAGCTCTAGTTTTGAATAAAACACTTTTTTCATAAAACTGAAGTATGGTTGATTTTTAATGTTGTGTTAATTACTGCTGTATAGCAAAGTGATTCAGTTGTATATATAATATTCTTTCCATTGTGGTTTATTATAGAATACTGAATATAGTTCTCTGTGCTATATAGTAGGACCTTATTATTTATCCATTCTATATATAAAAGCTTGCATCTGTTAACCTTATGCATCTATTAAGTTGCAAAGCCTGTGTTCTTAACCATTAAACCTTACGTGTAGCTGTTTGGAGGAAAGCAAATCATTCTAAGTCCTTTCCCCAACTGCAGGCCCCATTAAGTTATATATTTTACGTGAATGCTCTCCAAGTAATAGGCCCCAAACCTTACTTTTCTAACCCACAAGTTTGGAGAGAGGATGTATCAGTAGATCCGCAAACAGTATCAGCTGTACCTCACCGTCTCTGTGTGATGAGAAGTAAAAGTACAACTCTGGGTTATTTGAGGTTTTCCTAAGTAACAGCATTAGTGAAAACATGTGTTTGAATAGTTTCCAGAGTTGTCTAGAATTATTTTCCAGTTTAAAGATGCCTGCTAACAGAGCTAGTTTTTAGATTCTTTTAACTAATTTTTTTTCTCCTCTTTGAAATGACCCTCTTACTTCTCACTCATCAACAATTTCTGTTACCTGTATTTGAAATCAATATTATTTAATCATGTTGAACCCTTTTTCATCCTAAATTGAAGTCACAGTTTTTTTTTGTTAGGAGTCACCTTGGGGCTCAGAGAACATAGTGTATAATAAAGAACTACAGAACTCAGTTCAGTTCAGTTACTCAGTCGTGTCCGACTCTTTGCGACCCCATGAATCGCAGCACGCCAGGCCTCCCCGTCCATCACCAACTCCCCAAGTTCACTCAGACTCACGTCCAATGAGTCGGTGATGCCATCCAGCCATCTCATCCTCTGTCGTCCCCTTCTCCTCCTGCCCCCAATCCCTCCCAGCATCAGAGTCTTTTCCAATGAGTCAACTCTTCGCATGAGGTGGCCAAAGTACTGGAGTTTCAGCTTTAGCATCATTCCTTCCAAAGAAACCCCAGGGCTGATCTCCTTTAGAATGGACTGGTTGGATCTCCTTTCAGTCCAAGGGACTCTCAAGAGTCTTCTCCAACACCACAGTTCAAACACATCAATTCTTCGGCACTTAGCTTTCTTCACAGTCCAACTCTCATATCCATACATGACTACTGGAAAAACCATAGTCTTGACTAGACGGACCTTTGTTGGCAAAGTAATGTCTCTGCTTTTGAATATGCTCTCTAGGTTGGTCATAACTTTTCTTCCAAGGATTAAGCGTCTTTTAATTTCATGGCTGCAATCACCATCTGCAGTGATCTTGGAGCCCCCCAAAATAAAGTCTGACACTGTTTCCACTGTTTCGTCATCTATTTGCCATGAAGTGATGCCATGATCTTCATTTTCTGAATGTTGAGCTTTAAGCCAACTTTTTCACTCTCCACTTTCACTTTCATCAAGAGGCTTTTAGTTCCTCTTTACTTTCTGCCATAAGGGTGGTGTCATCTACATATCTGAGGTTATTGATATTTCTCCTGGCAGTCTTGAATTCCAGCTTGTACTTCTTCCAGTCCAGCGTTTCTCATGATGTACTCTGCATAGGCGTTAAATAAGCAGGGTGACAATATACAGCCTTGATGTACTCCTTTTCCTATTTGGAACCAGTCTGTTGTTCCATGTCCAGTTCTAACTGTTGCTTCCTGACCTGCATATAGGTTTCTTAAGAGACCAGTCAGGTGGTCTGGTATTCCCATCTCTCTCAGAATTTTCCACAGTTTATTGTGATCCACACAGTCAAAGGCTTTGGCATAGTCAATAAAGCAGAAATAGATGTTTTCTGGAACTCTCTTATTTTTTCGATGATCCAACGAATGTTGGCAATTTGATCTCTGATTCCTCTACCTTTTCTAAAACTACCAAAAAAAAAGCAAACAACAACAACAAAAATCTAACAGTGAAAATTTTCTTTAGGAAAATACAGAGCAACCTTTAGTTTTGGACCTTAAATAGTCATCATGAAATCAGAGACATAAATCCAGAGACTTAGTTGATTCTAACCGGTTTTAGGAAGGATATGTCTGATAAATGTTGTTGTTATTCCTTGAGATTTATCTTGTGGATCTTTTTTGAAAATAGAGTTTATTTGTTAAAGCAATTTTAGGTTTACAGAAAAATTGAGCACAGAAATTCCGTATACCTCCTTCCGCCCACCAGGTGGCGCTAGTGGCAAAGCACCTGCCTGCCAATGCAGGAAACACGAGAGACGCAGGTTCAATCCCTGCGTCAGGAAGATCCCCTGGAGGCGGCGTGGCAACCCACTCCAGTATTCCTGCCTGGAGAATTCCATGGACAGAGGAGTCTGGCGGGCTACAGTCCTTGGGGTCACAAAGACTCAGACACGACTAATCGACTAACACTTTCACTTTTCATACACAATTATAGTATCATATGTAGAGGAGTTTCACTGCCTTAAAAATCCTCTGCATCCCACCTATCATCTGTCCCTCCCTGGACTCCTGGCAACTACTGATTTTTTCTTTAACTGTCTCTATAGTTTTACCTTTTCCAGCATGTCATGTAGCTGGACTCATACAGTGTGTAGCCTTTTCAGATTGGCTTCTTTCACTTAGGTGCATTTAAGGTGCCTTCATGTTTTTTCATGCCTTAATAGTCCATTTCTTTTTAGTACTGAATAATATCCCATGTTCTGGACTTACCAAAGTTTAGACATTCACCTATTGAAGGACAGCTTGATTACTTCCACGTTTTGACAGTTTTGAAGAAAGCTTCTATAAATATCTGTGTGCATGTTTTTGTGTGTATATGTTTTCAGCCTCTTTGGGTAAATACCAGGGAGTGCGATTGCCTCACTGTATGGTAAGAGTAATATGTTTAGTCTTGTTTAAGGAAAAAAAAAAACTGGTGTAACGTCTTCCAAAGTGGCTGTACCATTCTGCATTCCCATCATCAATGAATGAGAGTTCCTATTGCTCCATCTCCTTGTAAGCATTTGGTGTTGTCAGTGTGTTAGATATTGGCCATTCGTATAGGTGTATGGTGGTGTCTCCTTGTTTTCATTTGCAATGGTAATGACATGATACTGAACACCAAAAATTCTGGTTCTATGATTCAGTTGCCCCTCTGAAATACGTTTCGGCTTGAGCTTCAGGTATTGTGAGTTCCAATTCAGCAGCATCCAGTGGTCTGTCCCCAATCTAGTGAATGCTTAAAAAGACTGGAAGTTCTGTGTCACATGAAATTAATTTGTCTATCAAATGTGTTCTTGTACTTATATTCCAGAAAAAAAAGTTACATTGCCCGTCTTTCCTCCTGAACTGAATCTTCTGGATCATTAGGTTCTAATCCTCTAAATAAGACTGCCCTTTGGTGATTTATTTAGCCTTCGAACTGTTTTTGATATTCATATTGAGCTGTTCCCATATGCTTCATTATAATAACCACGGTGAGAGTGAACCACGATGTCATCTGGTTCTGTTGTGCTCTGTTTAAGAATTTATGATGAGCTAAGCCTCACGGTTCGTAAAGAATGGACTCTTAACAGTTTCCCCCAATTCCATGTTTGGAGCCTACCAGTTTTGCTTGTTCACACCTTTTACTGTTGAGTGGAAATGGCATCTTCAAAACTTTTTCATAAAACCTCCAGGTGATTATTTGAATTTGGATGAAGACATGGGCAAAGTAGCATTCTCCTGTCTTCTTTCACAATCCACTGAGCTCATTCTGCCCTGCTGTGTGAGCGGTGAGAAATAAATAACACTAGATGTGGCCTTGCTCTGTCTGCACCTCTGTTCCCACTTTCTGCTGGAGCACTGGAAAGAAAGGTTGAGTTTTGTGAATGTTTCCAACTAGTAAATGGATGGCTGCCAACTCAAATGTTCTGATCAAGAGAAATGATTCCTGTCTTCAGTCCCTGAGAATTTAACCCAGACAGATGTCAGGAGGCAGAGAATTCTGCCCAATTTTCAGCTTTGCAAATATAGAACTGAATGCATGGAGAATACAGAGCTGGGAGGGAGACTGGGAAAGGTGGTGAGAATGGTATAACGTCTAGATCTTTCACCTCTACTTGGGTTATTATGGCCCTATGCCTGAATATTAGAAGCACTAAAAAACAAAATGCAAATAGTTCACTGATCAAGAAGCATGACTGCAGCTGCTGAAACAGAATAGTGTAGTGTAATCTTAGGTCAGCAACTCCTATCTTCTTGCTCATGGTCCCTAGTTACATGTATTATCTCACTTGATCTTCACAACAAACCTGTGATATAGACAAAAAATATCCAATTTACCAGGAAAAAAAAGTTTAAAGTTTAAATTGTTCAAGATCACACAGCTATTATTAACCATAAGAACCATGTTCCGGTTTGGAACTGTATCAGGAGATTCATAGAATTTAAGGGAAAGTAGAAAAATGGGCTGCAAACCATGGGGCCTTAAGTTGCAGGGAGGCCAGGTAAAGCCATAGCACAGAACAGTCTAGTTTGAGTACTGTGCTTGGTACTTCAGATGCAGTACTGTTGGACTCACGATGCCAGCAAGGAGACTTGATTAACTCTTTCTTTGCTTTTGGGTCATTCTTTGAAATTTTAAGTTTTGCGAGCCTCATTTCGCATGTTCACATTCTATCCTCCAGGAGATGGAGAGAATTATCTGGCCTATTTGACTTCTGTTGGGAGGGTTGGGCCCTGCTTCCCATGAAAACTGAAACAGTTTCCTCCCAGATCAGAAGAGTATTCGGATGCTGAGCAGCAGCAGTGCAAAGGGTAAATGCCCATCATACCAGCTGTGTATGCAGATGTCCGGTGGCATTCTACTGAGGACTGGTTCAACGGAAAGTTATGCCTTCCCCATAAGCGAGGCTGTTTTGTCCTGAGCCTGGGGTCTGCCTGACAGTCCAATAGGACTTTCAGGCACTACATAAAGTATAGGGGTTTTCCTGGGAGAGCCTCTAGTTGTTTCTGATTCACTAAAACTACAGAAATGAGTGAGAGCAGAAGCAGTCAGCTGTTAGGATCAGTCTGAAGAGGTAGCATGTAGAAAAGGGTCCCACAGGGAAAACCCTCCCTAATTTCTGGGCTTAACTGACCCTCATTGTAGTGTCTTGAGACCCTGAATTTGTGTGATATGTTCCTGGGCAAAATTTCATTGTACTTTTACCTGATTAACCATATTAAAGGGTTTGTTTTTTTTTTTTTTTTGTAATGGGAGGGAAAAAGAATTCATGTACATGGTTTTCCTTCACTAATTTGCTTGCATGTCTTTGCCCTTCTCCTGGACTCTTTTCCCCTAAAGATTAGGGACCATATCAGTTTTGCATCTTAAATATCTAGCCTTGTGCCCAGCATACAATAAGCACTTTTAAAAATAATTGACTTACTGAACAAATGAATTTTCCTTAACAGTCTTTTTTTTTGAAACTGAATTGATTCTCATAAAACAGTGGGGAATTTATAGTCATGGATGTTGAAACATTTCATAATATAAAAGGCTGCTTTGGAAGGTAGGACCAGAGTGACATGCACTCTGTTTTTATTGTTACAGGTGTTCCAGGACTTGGGGACTGAAGTACTGTCTGGAGCTGCCAAAGGCTACAACATATGCCTTTTTGCCTATGGGCAGACAGGCTCTGGGAAGACGTACACCATGCTGGGCACCCCTGTGAGTGTTGAGATGTGATGTCTTCTTAAAGCCACATCAAACCTGAATGTTGCATTGTCCTTGCCACTGAAAGAGGATGTGAGTTTCATAGTCAGTTGGCTTCAGTCAGATTTAAAGGGTTCTGTTTTCTGTTAAGAATACGTTTCTTAGCAACTTAATTGACAGGTAAACTTTGAATAATTAGCTCCTCTTTATTACACCCTGAAGAACCTTAGAATTTTACAACTCTCTTTGATGAAACAGACCTTGTCAGTCCTTCTAAATTTCTCATATTTCTCAGATCATTTCAAGTTCATCACTTGTAGGTTTTTAACGCCTCTGGTGTAGACAAGTCCCAGACTGCCTTAAGTGCTGGCTAAGGCCATGTGAATATGGGGCTGTGTGTGTGTTAAATCTGAGTGTTAGAAAGAAGTGGGAGAACCAACCACTGGGATGGGAACTTTCAAAAGTGTGTAGGATTTATGAGAGCCTTCTTTTATCATGGAAAATTAGAAGGATAGAGTTCCTTCAGAATACTTCTTTGTTTTAGGCTTAGAAGAACCCTGGTGAGATGAATTGGTGGGACAGGTGATAAATAACACCACTTAAGGACATTTTTCTAGGATATTATTCCTCCTTAAAGATTGTCCCTGATGCCATGGGCCCAGATCATTGCTTAACTAATCTTCAGTGTGATGTCTTGAGACCTTAAAGGTTCATGTTTGGTGTGATTTCATATATTTTAAATTAAAAGAAGAAAAGACTCAGTAATCCAGGGGTATAAAGCCATTAACTGGAGTACAAGTTAGCACTGAATCCAATATGTAAGAAATAAGCCACTTCTCTCTAAATGTGTGTTTTGAACATGCATGTACTCTGGTTCTCCTGTGTATGGGGGGTTAGGAGATAGGGTTCTGGGAGGCAACACTGTGGTAAAGTAGGCTTATCCCACTTTACCACAAGAAGGATGTCACCTCTTCGGCATAAAAGCAGGTACCTGGGTTTGTTAGCTTCTCCTCTCTTCCTCCTTATGGTGGTGATATGCCCTTCATCTGATACTTTCCACCTGTTTGTTTCTGAGATCACTGGCAAATAGAGTCTTCCACATACCCTTGGGGATACTGCCTGAAGTGAAGAGGCAAGAGTGAGAACACTATCCTTGCTGAGCGTGGGTCCTGGGTGTTGGGGGAGAGCATCAGCATGAGTGGACAGTAATGCTTTCTTCTCTTCTCCAGGCCTCTGTTGGGCTGACACCACGGATATGTGAGGTATAGACTCTCTCTTGACTGGATCCTCTCAAAGTAGGTCTTCCTTGTACATCCCCTTCAGTGAAACTACAACCCTTTGGTTTATGCAGGGTCTCTTCATCAGGAAGGAAAATTGTGCCCCACTGCCTGCCTCCTGTAGTATAAAAGTAAGGTAAGAACCTGCTGGGCTCTGCAGCCTGAAGTGCTTCTGTGTCCACTCCAGAGCTGTCCTCTCTGCTTCCAGAGTTACCCAGAGGAATGGGGAAAGGTCACAGCAGAAATACCGTACAGCGCTTGTCACATGAATGTGCAGGCGTGTGGTAGGAAACTTAGTTTCTACCCTCAGGCTTAACACGTTAGTGTCTCCTGTGGACCCACTTCCGTTGGCTGGCTGGTTTCCCTTCCTTCATTTTCTGTTCAGTTTCATACTAGCTTCTGGAATTTCTCTTCCAGCCCCTTCCTGGGTTGTTCTCCAGGTTAGTAGTTCCCAAGCTCTTGTGTGGTGGGTGTGGGCGCATGCATAGTCAGATCCGACTCTGTGACCCCATGGACTATAGCCTGCCAGGCTCCTCTGTCCATGAAATTGTCCAGGCAAGAATACTGGAAACTCTAGTACCCAGACTAGTGCTGGCTACCTCCAGTGTGACGTTACCAATTGCCGTTCATTTTCTGTATTCTTTTTTTTTTTTTGGTGTTTAATGTCCTTGTTTAAAAACATGAGACATAATTCACATATCATAAAATTCACACTTTTAAAGTATATAGTTCAGTTTCAGTGACTTTTTTTTTTTAGTATTTAACCATCATCACTATTTAATTCCATAACATTTTCATTGCTATAAAAAGAATAAATGTCCTTTTTAAAAATTAAATGGTTGTGAACATTATTTTTACATTTTTAAATGTGTAAAGTAAAATTTTGCAGTATATATTAAGTGTTTTATTGTCCATGAAATCTGGGAACCACTATTCTAAGAGCTATCTGGGGGTTCCTATGTTTGAATTTGAAATGATTAAGAAGGGAAAATTTATAAGGAGTGTATGCAGAGAGCAGCTTTGAGCTGGAGCCTTTTTTCTGATTGCTGGCTCCACAGGCAAGTATCCATGGTCCAGTGAGGAAAACCTTTCTGTGAGAAGTGTGCTTTCTTATTTAACAAAATATTTACTGATTTTAATTAAGAATTGTAGCTGTTTTATTATTTTAAAAAGTATAAAATGCCAGTAGATACCAATAAGACATAGCATGTCTTAAACAGAATCCCAGTGTATAAGATAGGTAAAAGGAGAATTGTGCAACTTGAATCAGAAGTGGGAAGCAGAACCCTTCTCAGTTAGCTTCCCTTATTGCTCAGCAGTGGTCCTTGAGATGGCTTCTATGAGTAATAGAGCTCAAAGATCAAATTTGCAAACCACTTCAAGAAACATGCTTGTAAGACTGTATGCACCAGGGAACTGATAAAGGCACAGGCTGATGGCAGCCTAAACCCATCCTCAGATAGCCTCTTGAAAGCTAAACTTGAATCAGCACTCATAATGTAAACCTGAGACCCGGGTAATGGCAGCCAGCACTAAAAACCCTGTGTACCCATGTAGAAGAGACTCAAGGGGGAAGCCTGAAGTGACCAACGTCTCAAGAGGATCAGAGATACTCTGAACAAGAACTAGGACCTTCTGATTCTTGGCTTAGTGTTTTCCCACGTCTTTTCAAAATCTAATTTTATGCCTTTTTCTCTGTGTCTCTAGCTTCCTGGAAATCTATAATGAACGGGTGCGGGATCTGCTAAAGCAGTCTGATCAAAAAAAGACCTATAATCTGCGGGTCAGGGAGCACCCAGAGATGGGGCCCTATGTACAAGGTGAGCCACTATGGTCTTGGAAGTCAGAGACCAAACCAAAACCTGGGAAGCTCTCCTGATGGTCACTGATTCATTCAACAGACTTGTAGTGAATACTTATTGTGTGCCAGCTACTGGTATGAGATGCCCAGTAGGTACCAATAAATAGAAAAGACAGGCAAGCTGACACTGTTGTGGGGCATAATGTCAGCCAACAAGCACTAATCACAGTTGTGATAAAGGCTAATAAAGAAATAGATACAGTGATGAAAAAGAGCATCTTCGTGGGGTGGTCAGGAAAAGCTTCCTTGAGGAGGGTGGTAACATTTTAAGCTGGACCCGGAGGGGCACAAGAGCCAGTCATGTGAAAAATAGCATGGCAAGGGGAAGAGTGTTTCAGGTGAAGGGAATGGCATGGGCCAGAGCCCTGCGTGAAGGGGTTGGCTTGGTGATTTCAAGGAGCTGGTGTGTCTAGAGCATGGTGAGCGAGAGGTAAGTGGCATGGAATAGCGTTGGGTCTGTGGTGCCGGGTCCAGTGCGCCTGGGACGGATTCCTAGGTCAGCCAGACTGTTTTTGGGGTACTTCCTGTTCCAGAGATGGTGAGAGTCAAGGTCGTGGGGAGATACCAGACATGGAGCAGGGTCTACACTGCTTTCTCATCAGATATTGGTATTTGATGTTTGCTTCCATCTGTCTTCTTCCATTAGACTAGGTCTTGCTGTTGGGTGCTTTTGTCAGGGAAGCTTTCACTCTCTCGGGCCACTCTTAATAAACAACATGAATTTTATGTTCCTCTTTTCTCCACAATATGCTATTAATATCCCCACAGGCAGAGGGACAGGAAAGATCAAGAGCTGGTCTCTTCTCTGATTAGAGCATGGCCAATGGATGACTCAGTAGGTGTGCCAGTCACAAATTCTGCTGCTTGAGTCTTTCCCCAAATGTTTCATCCTAATTGGTAGCTGGAAACAGTGGTTAAAAAATACCACTTACTTTGCCGGGAACC
Source organism: Ovis aries (assembly GCF_016772045.2). NCBI lineage: Eukaryota > Metazoa > Chordata > Mammalia > Artiodactyla > Bovidae > Ovis > Ovis aries. The sequence goes on from NC_056060.1 coordinate 36,188,687, forward strand.
AGTTGGAGTTTCCTCTGTAAACTTCTGTGTATACACATTTTTCTGCAAAGCAATACTTGGAAGGCAGACCAGGAGTGGTTGTAGTAGTGCCACAGTTTCTCATTTTTTTGTTTATTTTTATCTTAATGTGTTTTTATGTGTAAATGTGGGAGTAGATAGTAACTAGAGGAGACCTCAGATGTAGTTCTAATGTCTTCACTGCACAGAAGATGAAGTCTGGAAGAAGTTAAGGGACGTTCCCAAAGTTCCACAGCTACGTGGGGCAGGGTTGCAACTGGGAACCTTGTCTAGGACTGGAAGAGAAGAATGGGACAGAATCCTGTACATGGATCATAGGAAACCTACGAACATAGGTTCCTGATTGGCATAGTACCTGAAACCCTGAGAATTCATGCAAGGTGGTACAACTTGGATCATACACCCAAGGTCGGTGACAGGATCAGGACTTAAATCTAATGGCTGTTTGGATGAAGTGAATGCTGTTGGCTCTTTGTTCATGGAGTGAACCCTTGTGGGGAGGGAGGAGGCTTGGTGCTTGGTAGGAAATATTTCTAAACAAGCAAAAAGTCTCTTAGGTCCTTTGGATTACATGTTTCTTAAAGGCAGTATGAACTTTTTCGATCATTACAAATATAGGTGGACATTTCTCTTATTTCTGAGTGAAGGAGCCATGAGCTCAAATAGTATAGAACCAGCCTTGGAAAACAAGACCCTGAATAGTCACACTTAACAATGTTATTTCCATTACTACCCTCTGATGGCATTATAGCAAAGTTTTTATTTTTTTTAATGTTTGCTTTCTTTATTCATTTGTTTTCATTGTCTGCCTGTCTGTCTGTATTTCTCCATCTTTGGGCTCATACATTCTGTGAACATGATTCCAATGCCGAAAGTGATTTATGCTTTGAAACCAATCTATAGGAATTTATTAAGTACCTGCTAGATGCCTATACTATTCAGGGTGCCATGGGAAATATGAAAATACAAGAACTTTTAATTTTAATGTAAAGAATTTGTAGTTCTAGTTCAGAACCATAAGCTGGAACTTGATAGCTGCCTAAATCCAAGGAAAGATAAGGAGTAACCTCTTATTTTTCATTAAAAAGTCCATTAATTAGATGACAGGTTAAGTTGAAATCTGAAATGTACAGAGCCCTGTCCAAAGGATACATAAGAGCCCAGTGGTTACTGGGTCTAAAGGGATAATAAGTGAGGCAAAGACAGTATCATATTTTTGCTTTGGCCTTTATCTTAATATACAGAGATGGGTACAAAGCAGGAGGTTGTTGGAAATGAGTAGTTGGGACTCTGAAAAAAATTGTTTGTATTTTCTTTGTATTCAGTCTGCACATAACAGGAGTATTCTTGTTTTTGTTTTTTTTTTAATTCTTACACCTTTTTATTCCTTGTCTTTCTACACCAACTAGAACCCTATTAAAATGGTAACAATATTTAGTTTTGTCCCCAGGGTAAAACTTCAACATTTTACTATGATGTTTGCAATAGCATGCATGTGTCCTCAGTCATTTCTAACTCTTTGCAACCCCATGGGCTGTAGCCCACCAGGCTCCTCTATCCATGGGATTTCCCGGGCAGGAATATTGTAGTGGGTTGCCATTTCCTTCTCCAGAGGATCTTCCTGACCCAGGGATTGAACCTGCGTTCTCTTGCATCTCCTGCATTGGCAGGCAGATTCTTTACCACTGTGCCACTTGGGAAGGCCATTTTCAATACCATGTGTTGTTAATAGATACTCTTATCATACACTTCTCAGACTGTCTAGGGGGAAGGACCAGTTTTTGTGTTTGTTTTTTTTTTTAATTCCTATCCATGGCAAACCAATACTTTGATAAAATGAAGGTGAATTACTAGAAAAGTAAAAGACATATTAATTATAAGCCCAATTATTCTTTATTTGATTTAAAAGATATACAATCTGTCATATTGTTGTGAAGGTTTCAAACGCTTTCAATTTCTGTACCTATCTCATCACATGTCAATAACAGTTTGAGAGCTGACGCCAGTCTCTGCAGCCACTTTGAGAAGCATTACCTTAGCAGGTTAAGGGAATTCTCCCTTTACCTTATTTTCTAAAAGTTTTTATTTTTTAATTTTGAAGCAAACTTTTGAAAAAGTTGCTAGCATAAAGAACTTTTTTACTTGAACCATATGAGAGTAAATTGCCAACCTAATGACCCATATACCCTGATTATTTTAGGGTATTTTTATTTCAAACAAGAAGTACTCCTGTGTAGTAACAACAAGAAATCCACATCAGGAAATTAACTTTGATGCATTACTACCATCTGATCCTTAACACCCATTTGCATTTCACAAATTGTACCAGTGATTGTCCCTTTGAATCCAGAGTTGCCTTTGGTTAGTGTCTCTCTCTAGTGTTTTCCAGCTGGAAAGGTTCCTTGGTCTCACTTGACTTCATGAACTTGACACCATTAAGTGGTGCATAATTTTGATATGTCCATTATTCATTGTTTTTAATTTCCTCAGCTAAGGTCATATCTGCCAGGCCTCTTTACTCTGAAATTGCTGTTTTCCTTTTGTAGTCAATAAGTATTTATTGGTTGTAGAACTGTAAAGTTGTGTGTGTCTTATCCTCATCTAACTTTCAGTTCATTTATTAACTTATTTATGTTGGCATAGACTCATGTTTCCTATTGTATTAAATGAGCCACCTTCTGTTACTATTATTTTTTATTTTGATGCTCCAATTATCCCAGATTTAGCCAATGGAATCCCCTTCAAGTGTGTTCATTTGACTTTTTGTCATATCACCATCATTCTTTGAGCACTTCCTTGCTTTCTGACAGGAGGTATTCCAGGCTCATCTACTTTCCCTGCCTCAGTCTTTGAACCAGCCATTTCTCCTAGGATCCCTGGTTCTTTTTTTTTTTTGGAAGTATAGTTGATTTGCAATATTGTGTTAATTTCTGCTATACAGATAGGCATTACTTCTAGCATTATTCTAACATTGCTTTTATCCCACTCTTTCCTGTGGCATTCCAGTTACAGGTTTATTAGACCTATTCCTTATATATTTTATGATTCTTACCCTTTCTTCTATATTTTGCATCTTTTGGCTCTCTATGCTTTATTTTGGTTATATGATTTTGACATATGTTTCACCTGTATCTAACCTGCTGTTAGTTAAACTTACACATTGAGTTCTTATTTTCACTTATAGTAATTTTCACTTCCTAAATCTACATTTGATCTTTTTGTTATAGTTTCCAGTTTTCTCTGAAATTTTATAATCTTGTTTTTAGTCCCTTAAAATAGTAAGCAGAGTTACTTTAAAGTTACTATAATTCCAGGATCTGGATCTGTTTTAGGTCTCTTTAGATAGTCTGTGTAATTTTTGCTGATTTTCACATATGTTGTCAGATCTACTTATGTGCTGGTGTGTTACAGTTTTGTGCCAGACAATATTTGCTAAATTGCTTGTGGAAATAATTGAGAGGCCAGAACAATAATATTTCCTGGCGGAGAAGACTCATGTTTACCTGTGCCAGGTTCCTGCACAAACATGCTAGGAATCCAGAATCAACTCAGTACAGGTGAAGTACTAAGAATGTCCAAAGTTGAGCTGAGGTCCCTTCAGAAAATATTTACTTCTAATTCAAACTTATTCCTGTGTTTTAGCCCTTTGAGTTTCCAACTCAGAGAGGTGGGGTGCCACAGGGCCCACCTGGGCCCTGGACTGTAGTCTGTGACTCTCTGTATCTGTGAGGTTGTCAAGAGAACTGCTGTCAGCCACTTCTCAAGATATGGGAAATGCTCTCAGAGGGATAATGTCTGCAAATGCTGGCCTGATGTCTCTGGGCTTCCATCCTTCCCCAATATATGGCCTGAAAAAATGTCACTATCTGGTCATCCCTCTGTGCCCTCACATTGATGTCATTTATATTCTGTCCAACTGTTTCTAACAGTCTTTGGCAGAAGTGTTGGTTTATATTATCTAATTTGCCATTACTGAAAATGGAAGGTCTCTATCTTTGATTAAATTTTTAAAATTCTTTTTCTTATAGAGAATTTTGAACATTTTGAACAAAAATAGACTAGTGTAATGAACCCCATGTTCACAATAACCCATAACCCAATGAAGTGAAGTGAAATCGCTCAGTCGTGTCTGACTCTTCGCGACCCCATGAACAGTAGCCTGCACCAGGCTCCTCTGTCCATGGGATTTTCTAGGCAAGAGTACTGGAGTGGGTTGCCATTTCTGCCTTATCTACATTCCTGTCCACAGTCTATATTATTTTGAGGCAAATTCCAGATATCAATTCATGTATAAATATTTTAATATGTAGCCCTAAGAGATAAGAAAAATTTTTGAAAGAAATTGCACTCACAAAATTATCACATCTAAATAATAGTAATAATTCCTTAAGATAAAAAAATCCAGTCAGTGTTCAAGTTAACTATGTTAAATTTTAGTGTAATTGTATTCAGCTATGAGCCTGTGAAGATACTTTGGTTCCTGAATCTCTAATAAAGAGATCCTCCAGCACAGTTGTGAAGGCCTTTTTTGACTTGGTGGGTAACCAGCCATAAAGATTTACTTCTGTGCCCTTAAGTGCCTCCTTACCTTTTATCTAAAGCTGCCCATTCTCCAGTGGCTAAATTCAAGTCTCGCTTCTTCCATGGAGCTTCCCTGACTTTTCCTCTGACTTCCTCAGCATTTATTATCTTACTCCTCCCGTGGCACTTGGCCACGTTATCTTGTATGATTTCTCATGACTGTAAACTGTGGGAGGATAAGGACATGTGTACTGTGTTTTGTATGTCAAATTGAGTCCACCATTTTGTGGGGCATTTAGGCCCTATCTACCTCAGAAATTTGATGAGGGCCAAATGAAGTAATTCATGAGAACTTTTCTTATAACTTAAATATAGCACAATTCTAAGGATTTTTTTAAACTTTTAATTTTGTATTGGGGTATAGCTGATAACCCACAATGTTGTGATAGTTTCAGGTGAGTAGCGAAGAGACTCAGCCATACATGTATCCATTCTCCCCCAAACTCCCCTCCCATCCACATAACACTGAGCAGAGTTCCATGTGCTATACAGTAGGCCCATGTTGGTTATCCATTTTAAGTATAGCTATGAGTACATGTCCCTTCCAAACTCCCTAACTTTCCCTTTCCCTCATCCTTCCCTCTGGCAACCATAGGTTCATTCCCAAAGTCCATGAGTCTGTTTGTAAGGAATTATTATTATTCTTTTTGTTGTTAGCATAACCACTATATGAATTCTAGACTATAATCTCTGGGAGCATAGAGACTGATGTTTCCAGAGAGACTGTCACAGTGCCTGACAGTAAGCTTCCAGTAAATATTTGTTGATTTAATCCATTATCTGAATGAATTAAGTTGTTCCTCAATTCTTGTCTGCCAACTAATATGAAATAGGATAATAAATTTAATTACCTGCAAGAAAAGGTTAAACTTTGCCAAAAAATTTTATTTAATCTCTCTTTTCCTCCTCACAAATCTGATAGGTTTATCGCAACACGTAGTTACCAACTATAAGCAAGTAATTCAACTCTTGGAGGAGGGAATAGCAAACAGGTAACAGGTTTGTTTGTCCCTGTCATTCTTTCAGTCTCATTCTTCTTTCCTGTGTTCTCACTGCCCTTTTACAGTATAGATTCTCTGCCGCTCCCCACATTCACAATCAGGAGGCCTTTGTCAGAACGAAAATGTACCCAGGGGAGGGGGACATGGCTTAGTGCTCTTCTCACTGGTGGTGAAGCTGGAGTTTGTCCTGGATATAGTAATATTAGGTAGTAAGCCCAGAGAATTACCCTATGTTTTATCTTATAATACACAATTTCTGCTGTTTTTATCAAAGAAATGATTCTTGCCTGCATTGTCCTCTCCTTGATAGAGATGATATAGTACAATATAGTTAAAAATTTTTCAGAAAACCATTTTTTCTTCCAGAAAAGTTTTGCTATTGAGTTTTGTTATTGAGTCACTAAGTCGTGTCCAACTGTTTTGCAGCCCCATGTCTCCTCTGTCCATGGGATTTCTCAGGCAAGAATACTGGAGTGGGTTGCCATTTCCTTCTCCAGAGGATATTCCCGACCCATGTCTCTTGCATGTCCTGCATTGGCAGGTGGATTCTTTACCACTGTGCCATCTGGGAAGCTTGTAAAGTTTACTCAAAAAGACTTTAGAATCAGCTATGAAATACTAGGTGCTGTAGATGCTCCTAAAAGCTATTGTAAATTATGATAATACTCTATATTTTTAGTTACTATGGAATACCCACAATGTTATTAATATATGCCCCCAAATAGCCTTTTTCACCTGAAAAAAAATACTGAGGAAATTGGAGTCTTCTATGTCCCCTGTTAATAACATGTCTGAGTTAATTGAACATAAAGGAAAAGATTTAAATTTAAACTTCTGTTCCTTGGTTTTCATAGAACTATCCTGGAAGCACTTACTTCCTATCTTCAGGGTACCCTGAGTTCCTTGATTGTTAAGTGTCAGGCTTCACCTTGTCCTTTTTAGTCCTTCAATTGACCAGCCTCTAGATTTTAACTCTTCAGTTCAGCAACTTCTCTGAGAACAGAAGTCAATGAGTTGGTCTTAAACTGAAGCCATATTGACTGACTTAGATTTAGATAAAGAGAGGACTCTTCAGACTTTAAAGGTCAGCATTGAAGTGAATCTCTCAGGGAGACTGTGCATTCTTCACCTGGCTTAAGCGTGATGTTCATGTAATTCAAGATCTCAGTTTTAAAGCCCTTTCTGGCACCATGAGATTAATATTCTTAATAATGACTTACTTTCACTGTCTTTGAGTCTTCTTTTCCAACAAGTTCTCCATATCTACTTGTCTAATTTAAATGGGTCTGTTTTAGGGATATTCTTCCAGGTTGATGACTCTCTAGTATCACACCTTTCCATTCTGATTTTTAACTTCTATTGCTTAAAATAAGTTCTAATTGTGGTTTAGTATGAAGTTATACTCACTATTGTTCTCAGATATCAGTACCTGGAACACTGCTTCTGCTCTCTTGGGACCATTCTCCTAACTATAAAAGACTAAATACTGGTGTTTTGTGATCCTCACTTGTGAACCTCAGCACTAACATTTTTTCTTGTGTTCCCCATGGATCCTTAAGGATCCACCATGCATAAGCAATCTTGTCCTAATTTTCTTCCCTTGTGTACACAGAATCACAGCAGCAACCCATGTTCATGAAGCCAGCAGCAGATCCCATGCCATCTTCACTATCTACTATACACAGGTTGGTTACCGCTTAAATGTTTGCTGAGATTTCTTCCTTTCATTGTTCCTTTTGACTAATTTTCCATCTTCCTGTTTTTCTTTCTTTCTACCCTTCCCTTTATAGGTCCTCTGATATGACCTAATATTATAAGTAGGACCTACACACAATCTACTAAGCTGCTCACCCAGAAGGGGTAGAGGCATTTCATAAAGACTAACCCAGTATCTTTGACTTACATTTCATATCCATATGATCAGTCTGGGCATTTAAAATAAAAAGCAAGATTGGAATGAAAATATACATTAAAATTAAAAAGTAGAAGATTCACTTTTATTGTGATGGAGTGAGGAGGTTAACAAATCCTACCCCCCCAAAGCAACAATAAACCTAGACAAAATTGTCAAAATAAGTATTTCAGAATAGATCAAAGCCATATAAACGGAGAAGCATATATTCAAGAGAGCTACTGAATTTCTGGTAAGAGTACAAATGCATGGCATGTTCCCTTGGGCTGCTCCCATCCCCACCCACACCCCAATCTCTGTCAGTGAGGAAGTTCAGTCAGAGAAGGGCAGATGGTGGAAGCCAGCAGCTCAGTTGTTGCCACTGCTTGAGGGGTTCACTTGATTGGGAGCATTGTCAGTTAAAGTGGGTGATCTTGGTGGCAAGCTAACAAGGGGATCAGTGGCTCCATTAACCTGAGATTGTAGATCTGCTTCAGGCAAGAAGTGAACTGGAAAATTATCTGGAGGTTTAACTGGGAATTCTGGGAGATGATATGGCCATAGGGAGCTTGATAAGATCTTCACATATCCTGCGTTGAATGGAAGCTGTACACATATGCATCAGAGACTATGTGCCTATACAGCCCTGACTGACAGAATCTGCATGTATGTGCAGAAGAGACACAAGAGGGCCCTGTTGGCTAGTGATTGCTGGAGTAAACTTAAAATGGCCAGAATTTTTAGTGAATTTTCCAGCTCACACATAGATCCATCAGCAGAGAATAAAAGTCCTATTGGCTCAAGGTGTTTAATTGCAATTTCTGACCAGTCTTTGGCTGAACATTAAGGTATGCAGACACAGGTGGCCCCCTAGAATCCAAGCCTAAAATTAAAAACAACTAAAGGAAAAAAGCTGAATAGAGACCTCTTTGGCTGCATGTTGTAGAGGAGTCAGATATTAGAGCTTTAGTCCAGGCAGGTTACCAGACAGACAAAGCAACAATCACTATCACCTTTAAGAGGAAAAAGATCAGAATCCAGGGTTGTTATGTTGTTATCTAAAGTGTCTGGTATTCAACCAAAAATTAAGACATGTAAAAACAAATAAGAAAATGCAGCCCACACCTAAGGAAAATAAAAGTCACTAGAAACTGCCTCAAGTACTCCACTTGTTGGATTTAGCATACAAAGACTTCCAGGTAGCTAATATAATATGTCCAAAGAGTTGAAGGAAACCATGTTGTAAAGAATTAAAGGAAAACATGATGATATGACTCAAGGGAATTTCAATAAAATGATATGTTATTTTAAAGGGGGCAATTCTGGAAATGTATAATAACAGAAATGAAAAATTCACTAATGGGACTCAAGAGTCAATTTGAAATGTCAGAAGAATTAATGAAGTTGAAGATAAAACAATAGAAATCATCCAGTTTGAAGAAGAGTAATTGAAGAAAAATGAACAGAGCTGCACAGACCTGTCGGATATCAGGTGTGTCGGCATAAGTGTAATGGGAATCCTAGAAAGAAAGAGAAAATAGGCATAAGAAAAATTTAAAAATAATGATGGCCAAAACCAATCACCAAACGTGTTGAAAATCATTAATGTATATTTTATTAAAAAGTTAACCAAGCTGGATCATAGACACTAATGTGAAACCTAAAACATTCAACTTGTATAATAGAAAAATAACATGGGCGAACCTTGTGACCTTGGACTAGGCAAAGATATTTTTAGAAATGGCACTATAAATATAAACTGAACAAAAGAACAAATTGAAATTTGGAATGGGTCAAAATTTAAAAATTCTGATCTTCAAAAGACAGTATTAAGTAAATGAAAAGCCACAGATAGGGAGAATTTATTTGTAAAATGTATGTCAAATAAAAGGCTTGTATCCAGAATAGATCCAAAACTCTCTAAACTCAGTAACAGTAAAACAACTCAAAAAGGTGGGCAGAAATTTTGAACTGATACTTAAGAAAATATACAGATGACAAGCACTTGAAAAGATGCAGACATCATTAATTATTAGAGGAATGCAAGTTAACATCAAATAGCTATCACTGCCCACCTTTTAAAATGGCTGAAATTAAAAAGAATGATTATACTAAATACTGGCAAGATGTGTAGGAATTGGAGTTCTCATACATTATTGTACTGGTGGGAATGTGAAATGGTACAACAACTTTGAAAAAGAATTAGTTTCTGAAAAAATTAAACACATACCTACCATATGATTCAGCCATTGCACTCCTATGTATTTTCTCAAGAGAAAAGAAATCATATGTCCATAGACAGACTTATACACAAATATTCATGGCAGCTTTGTTAGTAATTGTTCAAAACTGGAAACCCAAATGTTCATTAAGAGGTGAATGGATGAACAAACCATGGTATATTCATACAGCTGATACTATTAATACTCAACCATTAAATTGAGCTGTTTGACATGTACTTCAATATGAATAAATCTATAAATAATTATGCACAATGAAAGAAGCCAGACATTGTATGATTCTGTTTGTGTGAAATATCCTCAGAAGACAGATTTATAGGTAGAAAATTGAGTGTTGGTCTGGGGCTGGAGATGACAATGGAGATTGATTGCAAACAGACTTGAGAGAATTTGGGAAGTTACTGGAAATGTTTTAAAACTGGATTTTGGTGATGGATGCACAACATTAAAATAAAACAACAAAAATCCCATATTAAAAAAAAAAAAAAGCCAGCGTGGTTTTGCTCTTGAGGACTGGATGCCCCTGCTTAAAACACAGAGAGAATCCTGCCCAGCAGATTAATAACGTGCTGTGACTTAGGCTGTGTTCTGCTGCTGCTGCTAAGTCACTTCATTCGTGTTTGACTTAGTGCGACCCCATAGATGGCAGCCCACCAGGCTCCTCTGTCCCTGGGATTCTCCAGGGAAGAATACTGCAGTGGGTTGCCATTCCCTTCTCTAAGGGATCTTCCCAACCCAGGGATCAAACCCAGGTCTCCTGCATTGCAGGCAGACTCTTTACTGTCTGAGCCATCAGGGAAGCCCATGACAGGTGAACAAGAAGCAAACCAATCAGGCCCCCCTGCCCACCACACCGCCACCTGCTGTGGATCTCTACTGATGAGTTAGAGCCTCCCAGAGCAGAGTTGAGCATTTACCTGGTAAACTGTGCTCAGGAAACTTTGTGGCGGGTGGGGAGGAGGTTGCCTACCTACTCTATGGAAGTTTTGCTCATATTTTTAATGAAGGAAGAACCCAGGGCTTACTGATTGTACCTGTCAAATATTGAGAGCTCATCTGGTTCAGAGGATGTTAGAATACAGATTTCTTGAGTGAATTGGCTAAAAATCCAACACAATGGAGTATTACTCAGCCATTAAAAGAATACATTTGAATCAGTTCTAATGAGATGGATGAAACTGGAGCCGATTATACAGAGTGAAGTAAGCCAGAAAGAAAAACACCAATACAGTATACTAACACGTATATATGGAATTTAGAAAGATGGTAATGATGACCCTGTATGCGAGAGAGCAAAAGAGACACAGATGTGTAGAGCAGACTTTTGGACTCTGAGGGAGAGGGAGAGGGTGGGATGATTTGGAAGAATGGCATTGAAACATGTATACTATCATGTAAGAAACGAAGTGCCAGTCTGTGTTCGATGCAGGATACAGGATGCTTGGGGCTGGTGCACGGGAATGACCCAGAGAGATGTTATGGGGAGGGAGGTGGGAGGAGGGGTTCATGTTTGGGAACGCATGTACACCCTTGGTGGATTCATGTCAGTGTATGGCAAAACCAATACAGTATTGTAAAGTAAAATAAAGTAAAAATAAAAATTAAAAAAACAAATATCATCTTGGTTAGGAGGGTGTCTGTGGGGAAAACAACAATACGTTGTTCCAAATGACACTGTTTAAATCTATTTCATCCCTCAGGCATTCCTGGAGAACAACCTCCCCTCTGAAATCGCTAGCAAGATCAACCTTGTGGACCTAGCAGGCAGGTAATTAGGATCTCAAAACCAGGTGGAATTATTTCCTTGACAATGACCCCGTTCTTGCCCATTTTACAAGGAATAAACTTTTCCCCACCTTTTACACATTTCAATCATCCTGAGAAAATTACAAAAGAAAGAAATTGAATGCTAGGTTAAAAAATTACAGTTTTCTAGGGCTGAGAAGTTCTGTGTTAGGGGCTCTCAATCTTAGCTGCCCATTGAAGTCACCTGGACCTTTCAGAGGTCCCAGTGCCTAGGCTGCACCTCAGATGAAATAAATGTGAGACTGTTAGTGGAGTCAAGGGGAGTGAGGCTGTGTGTAGCCAAGATTGAAAACTGGTGCTTGAAGTACAGGTGACTGAACACACTTTTTCCCTTTAACCTCGTATTGATTTTATGCAGCTCTACACATCGCTTCAGAAAAAAGAAAAGCTTTAAAAAACATTGTGGTATTGGGGATAAGATACTGCCTTTTTAAAAAGTATTAGATGAAAGCATGAATTTTACTTATTTACATATCTAGAAAGAAGAAAATTTCAGGAATAATGTAGTCAGAAAAAAGTGTAACATGAAATAAGGCAAATTTTCTTATTTTAAGACTGTTAAATAATTAATATGGTACAGTGCTCCCTTAAAAGCTTAAGTGCTTTCTGAAAGAAACTGTATCAGCCAACTGGAAGTGTGAATTTTTAATATTTCCCATTTACTTGAATAAGGAATTTGAAACTGTTAATGACCCAGATACCATAAAGCCATTAATATGTGAAATTAAAACAGTAAAGAAAAGGGGAATGGTATATAACAGAAAGCTATATTGGTATCATTACAGTAAATGAGTATTACTTTTGGCTCAAAGTTCTCTGACAGCCAAATGTAATGAATTATTTGATTTTTATTGCCTGAGATATAGAAGGATGACAGTTCATGACATGACGGTAACATTATTTCTGGAACTTATTATGTGGATATATTATATATATAATTTATATTATATGGATATATTATATTATATGGACATATATTTATTATATGGATCTTTTACATGAAGAGCAACACAATGGATAGTGTTTTTCAACAGTGTTAAAAAGATAGTGTCTTCTTGTTTGCTTCTGTTTCTGTTTTCATCGACTGTGTTTTAGTGAAAGAGCAGATCCCAGTTACTGTAAGGACCGGATTGCTGAAGGAGCCAATATCAACAAGTCTCTTGTGACTCTGGGGATCGTCATCTCCACCTTAGGTATTTTGCCAGTAACCTGGAGGACCAGAGTGGGAGGGAGACTTTGGAAAACAATTCACATGTTTTCATTTTGTCAAAATAGGGTACTTAAAAGGTTCTCTTTGATAAAGTTTACCTTCTGGTTTGGGGCATGAAAAATTGATATTTATAGTTTTCAATTACGGCATTACCATCATCCTACCACTCTTATTCCAAAAAGAGAGACTGAGAAATTACGTGTCTTAAATATTCCATTGCTTGAGTCTAGGGTCTAATTCAGGGCTCACATTTAAAGCCTCCTGACACAGACAGAAAGGGATTAGGGAGTATGATGTCTGTGTTCTCCAGCCATTGGTTTGTTTTATTGCATTTGTTTCATAATTCCTTTTTTTATCTTCCACTTTTATTATTGTCTTTTAAGCCCAGAACTCTCAGGTATTCAACAACTGCCAGAGCCTCAACAGTGCAGCACGCGATGGTGGTGACAGCGGGCTCCCTAGCTGTCCTTCCGGGACCAGCAGTGGAGTGGGACCCTCCCGGAGGCAGTCATATATCCCCTACCGGGACTCAGTGTTGACCTGGCTGCTGAAGGACAGCCTCGGAGGCAACTCCAGAACCATCATGGTTGCCAGTGAGTGGGCTGTGGAGTTGGTTCTGTGTTAGGACTGGTGCTCTGCCTCAGAGAAAGGGCCATGGCTGCCCATTTCATCAAGGGTCTTATTCAGCCTGGATGATAGCAGCAAGGCCAGTGATCATGGGCTGGGTGGGAAGGGCTCGGTGTGTGTTTTAACTTTCTGCTTCTACCCCAGCCATTTCTCCTGCACACACTAGCTACAGTGAGACCATGAGTACACTGAGATATGCATCCAATGCCAAAAACATCATCAACAAACCGAGGGTAAATGAGGTGAGACCTCCCTCTGAAGTCCTGATTTCCTACAGCTCACAAGTTTTCACCAAGTTCTCCTGTTTTCCTCTCATTTATTTCTTTCTCCTTATACTCACCCCAGTGGCCAGACTTGTTCTCCAAGTGATGAGGGAGCAAACTTCTTTCTTTTCTCATATCCCGACTGGCTTCATCCAGTTGCCTTTTAAAATAATTTATTTTAGGTGTTTCCCTATGGCCATTGATCTTAAGATCCCTGGTACACTATTGCCACTAGAGGAAAGATCGCTTAGGAGTGTTTGTGTTTACTGCCTTTATTCTGAGTTCATGTTGCTTTGTGCCTTTTTTCATATGCAAATTGCAGTGACATCTCTGTTTGGGGCTAAAAGTGGCATATGAGGAATTTTTTAGCCTTTAAAGCTGAATTAACGATGAGAATATTCTAAAAGTTCCTCATTTGCTTTGCAGTTTTGGTAAAAAATTCCAGGGCAGGGATTACAAATGAGTGGCCCATGTATAGCTCATCTATGGACTGTTTTAAAGGGCAATGTATCAATAATTAGGTGCTAAATTTAGTCACACATAATACTGGAAGATTAGCAGCTAATACTGGAAGATTAGCATACTCTGACGTTCGTATTACCTGCCTAATGTCCTGCTTTAAGGCAATGATTCTGAAACTTCAGTCTGTATCAGAATCACTTGGACGGTTTGTCAAACCAGCCCGGAAGACTTTATGATTTAGTAGGTGTTGGGGCATTGTAGGGAATGGGAGTCCACAGGTTTTGTATTTCTCACTAGCTCTTAGGTGAAGTTCCTAATGGTCCTGGGACCACACTTTGAAAAGACTGCCCTAGAAATTACTCTAAAGAAATGATCTGCTTCTTCAGGCTCATTGCGAGTAGCACCTCATAGCCATTTGGGCCTTCATATCAGTCATTGGTGACCGAGTTCTCTCTGTGTTTCAGGATGCAAATGTGAAGTTGATCAGAGAACTCAGGGAGGAGATTGGGAGACTGAAAGCCATGCTGCTGAGCTTTGAGCTGGTATGTGGGCATCAGGAGTTGTCTGTCCTCAGGAGACCCTTCTCTTCTGCAGAGGATCTGAGCCCTGCTGCATTCTGTATTCTCAATCAGGTGATGCTTGAAGAGCAGAGTGGGAGCAGAGACAGGACAGGAGTTATGATTACCTGTGTAGTTTCAGAAGGGATGGACACCCTTTTACTCTATTATCTTTGCTGTCCAGAGGGCATCAGCCTGCATGACCCTTGTTCTGTATGTGGGCAGATAAGGGGTATGAGAAAAAATTACCAGAAAAATTTACCAGAAAAAATTACCTCGAATTCTCCTTCTTTGTACCACTCTGAGCCCAATACTTAGCCTTCTGATTTGGTTCTGATTTTAACAATAAGGCCTTTCCTTTATCTGTACCTTTCCTTCCTAAGAGTAAGGGTGGGGCCCATGAAGCACATCTCTCTCTTTGAACAGAGAAACTTCCATTCATTGAATGAGGGAAAGGATGAAAACCTGAAGGAGCTGATTCTCCAAAATGAATTGAAGGTGGGTATGTTGGGGCGCTCTGTTGTGCTTCGCTTCACCTTGGGAACAGTTCTGACCTCCCTCCATCATTCGTGGGCCAGGACTGCTCCCTTATCAGGACAGAGAGATTCTATATGGAGAAAACTTTTATCTCCATTGAGCCTTGAGTTCGGGGATGTTTGTCTTACGCCTGCTGATTGGCTTTCTGACTCTCCTTTCTTCTCTCAGGGGATCATGATAACTCCTTTCAGACAGTACAGTAGCCTAGAAAAAAATTATTTTCCAGTAAATAAGTAAATCAACTAAATGACAGGTATTCACTGAGCACCAAATAGGTGTTCAGCGTGATGCTGCAGGAGACACAGAGAAGTCCCTGCCCTCAGGTGGCTTGCAGTCTAGTTGGAAGCACATTTAGAGAATGATTCAATGCTGAACGTACGTGAGTTAAATGGAAAGAGCTTCAGAAAGAAGAAATCATGGTGGCTTGGAACTTTCATTGACAGCTTCAGTGCTGGAGTAGGAAGGCAGAGAATTTGAACTAGACTTTGGAGGATGGATACGGTCTGTTCGATAAGGAGATGGGCTGAGGTGTCAGGGTAAGGGAGGGATGACAGAGGCAAAGCCACAGAAGTGAGAGAAGAGCTGGTGTGAGAGCATGTGGACACGTGCAGTGTGAGGACCTTGGAGCCAGCCAGGATACGTGCTCCTGGTAGAGGCACTGAGGGGAGGAGAGGGCTGGTTTAGGAGTTGTGTACTTGACATAAGCAGGTTACTCACAGCTTCTTGAACCAAGCTGGTGACATGATAAAGGAGTATATAGGGCGAATTAATATGACAGTTGCATGTAGGATGGATTGAGGCCTGGAAACAGACCAACAAGGAAAGAGACTGTTTTTGTGACCCTATGAGGGTGATTATATTTGGGGAGATTGAATCAAGTGGTAATTCCTGGAGACATTTAAAAGGAAGAAGTGGTAGGCATTATTTGGTGACAGGTTGGATTTAGGTCTTGTAAATGAATGTCCCCATTTCTAGTGTTCCACTGCATCATCCTTGTATATTATTACAGTATCCTGGCTATGTCAGTATTTTGTTACTCAAACGAAACTTTAAGACTACTTCCGATATTCAGAAGTTTCTCAAAAATTCTGTTTAGCTATATATTCTGATTTTTGCTTCATTCCAGGCTCATTAGCATTTTTACATTATACAGGCTGGCATACTGGACTTGAACCTGCCACTTGCTGGCCTTAGAACTTTAGGCAGGTAGGAGTGGGTGATAAAGGTCTCCAGAGGGGAGGTGTCCTCTGTAGCACCTTCAGGGGAGTGTGCCCTGCCACCCACCTCTGCCAGCCCTTTTTAGGTATCCTGTAGTTTTCAAACTTCAACTTAATGATTATAACATTAAAAAGAATGTTTCAGAAATTCCCTGGCAGTCCAGCGGTTAGGACTGCACTTCTGCTCCAGGAGGCATGGGTTCAGTCTCTGGTGGCGGAACTAAGATCCTGTAAACTGTGTGGCATGACCAAAAAAAGGAAAAGAATATTTCTAGGATCATAAAATACTTGTACCTAAACTTGTCATGATTTCTTTTTTCTTAATTAAAAAAAAATTAAGTTTTCTTCTCTATGAGATTAGGGGTTAGCTGAATCTAGTTCCTTTTCTGGTCTTCCTCAGTTCTTCACTCCCAAAGGAAGTTTCTTGCCTTGACATCAATTTCCACCACAAGAAGGAAAAAGGACACTTTAATGGCACCCCACTCCAGTACTCTTGCCTGGAAAATCCCATGGACAGAGGAGCCTGGTAGGCTGCAGTCCATGGGGTCGCTGAGGATCGGACACGACTGAGCGACTTCACTTTCACTTTTCACTTTCCTGCATTGGAGAAGGAAATGGCAACCCACTCCAGTGTTCTTGCCTGGAGAATCCCAGGGACGGGGGAGCCTGGTGGGCTGCACAGAGTCTATGGGGTCACACAGAGTCGGACACGACTGAAGCGACTTAGCAGCAGCAGCATTCAACATTGTTCCTTCACATTTCCCCAGTGGGCTTAGCTTAAGGCCTCTAAGCCTTAGTATATTTATTTTTTAAATTCTGTTCCTAAAAAAGAAAAGAAAAGAAAATTCTGTCCCTGATCCATAGTAAGCCCTCAGTGTTTTATTGTTACTGCTGTTGTTACTTTACTATTGCACGGTCTTTCAGACCAGTTTTATAGCCTTCATTCTCCCTGGAGAGACCACTCTTGGTGCTTTGTGGGTCTCTGAGGGGTGCGCAAACTTATATTAGAACTCAAGGGTATACCTCTGGAAGTGTTAGGTCACAAGAGGACTCCCAGTGTAGATCACACAGGATGGTCATGCAAAGAAGGAAATTTAAACAAGATGTCTGACTCACATCCCAGCTAATTTTTTTGATATTTATTTGGATGCATTGGGTCTTAGTTTCAGCACATAGGATCTTTGATCTTTAGCATGCTGGATTTTTTAGTTGTGGCATATAGGATCTAGTTCCCTGAGCAGGGATCAAACCCAGGTCCTCTGCATTGGGAGCACAGAGGCTTAGCCACTGGACTACCAGGGAAGTCCCCCAACTAATTTTCAAACATAGCATTTATGGTGCTCTTTTCCCCCCTAAAAACAATACATGCTCATTGCAGAAAACGTTAAAAATAACATTTATTGAGTTTCTATTTATAAAATTAATAGTAACTATTGAGTAAAACTTAGAAAACACAGAGAGCTTACAGAGGAGGTGCAAGGGCCTGTGTGGGGCCTTGAGTAGTCCCTGGGGAGGAAAGTGAGGACGTGATGCCCGGAAATGGGCCAGGATGGCACTGGACACTGCTCCTCGTGCTGAGTGTCCAAGACCACCCCTCTGTCTCCACAGACAGACCAGCTGTCTAAAGACTGGGCCCGGAAGTGGAACGAGTGGCAGGCTCTCATGGAACATTACAGAGTGGACATCAACAAGAGGCAGGCTGGGCTGGTCATTGACTCCAGCCTGCCACACCTGATGGCCTTGGAGGACGATGTGCTCAGCACAGGTGTTGTGCTCTACCACCTCAAGGTGAGCAGGCGGGTGCACCCCCCCTCCTTGAGCTGCAGGCCCCAGAGGTGCAGGAGGGAAAGGCCAGTGGCAGCCGAGGCGGCAGAACTGCCCTCAGGAAGCCAGGTCTGCCCACCAGCTGTGATCTGTTTCATTTTTGTATGAATAGAGCAGAAGACTAGAAATCAGAATTTGTTTTTCAGCTGTTACTACTGTCACTCTTGTTTTTGCTTTCTGTGCCTCAGTTTCCTCATTTAAAATAAGAAAGATGCTGCTTATATTCCTTTTCTGGCTTCCTAAAGCATAGGAATGCACTCCTAGAGGTGAAATCCCAACCTCATAATTCCACCAGCACTCTTGAGCGCTCCCCGCAGATACAGCCAGCTCACAGAGGGCTTTCAGGGGCTAAAGGGATCAAAGGATAAGAAACAGTTCCCTTCTAGTACTTTCCCACTTCAGTCAACCCCCCTTCTCCATTACTAGGTTTGCCTGGGAAAGAAGAGAGGAGAGAGGAAGTTGATTTAGGAAGTTTATAAAAAGCATGCAGAACTCTGGAGAGCTGGTGGGCTAAGGGTGACCAGGGTGCGACATGCAAGCATCCAGAGGAAATAGAATGACGTGAAGCCCTTCTGTAAAGACCTGGCTCCCGTCGTTCTTTGTCACCTGGAGGCCGCCTTACTTCTAAATAAAGCATTTTGAGAGTTAGTGACACATGGTAGGTAGAGTCTTATATCCTGTCCTCATCAAAAGCGTTTGTCCTATTGTAGAAGGACAGTCCCCATGGATGGGCTAAACATACGTTGAAGTGAACGTGTTAGTCACTCAGCTGTGTCCGACTCTTTGCAACCCCATGGACTGTAGCCCACTAAGCTTCTCTGTCCATGGGATTCTCCAGGCAAGAATGCTGGAGTAGGAAGCCATTCCCTACTTCCCAACCCAGGGATCAAACCCGTGTCTCCTGCGTTGCAGGCAGATTCTTTACCATCTGAGCCACCAGGGAAACATATTGTATGTGGCCAAGAGTCCTATGCTCACTGGAAATCCAATCTGCATTTTCATAATTGTCCCCAGCATGTTAAACCGACATTTAAAAGGAGCAGAGTTTATGGGGATATGTGATGCTGCCTTCATCCCTGGAGAAATTAGGTTGCTGTTGCTGCAGTGCCTGTGGTGGGGAGACCTCAACAAGACTCATGCACTTATTAGCAAGTCTGTGTTCTGAGGCTGAGCCCTCGGGGAAGTTGTCAGAGACTGAGCCTCCCAGACAGAAAGTTAAAGTAGCTTCTTTTTTGACACAGCATAAATCATCTCAGTGAAAATGCTCCAGGCAGAAACAGCTGTGACTTTAATAACAAATCTAAACACCAAAGGCAATCGATCGTTCCGTTAGTCAGAGCCATAGGGAAAGATTGGAGGTCAGGAGAGACCAGATGGAATAAAACGCTTAGTGTTTGAGTAGAACTGATGTGATGCATTGACTGGATGTGGAGTGAGCAGATGAAGGCAGACATCATGTGACAGAGTTAGGGTAGCAGCAGAGGGCTGAAGGATGAGGGCAGATGGAGCTGGAGGCAGGAGATGGACGATCCTGGGTCACTGGCGCCCTTGTCAGTGCACTGAGGGTCGCTCCCTCCCTCACACACTGGTAGTGAACCTAGGCATGAGGCCCCAGTCTGCTTTTGCTGGGGAGGCTCATCTAGGTTGCAGTGTGTGGGCTCCTCTAGTTGCAACGTGCAGGCTTAGTTGCCCTGAGGCACGTGGGATCTTTGTTCAGAGACCATGAATCGAACTCACATCCCCTGCTTTGGAAGGAGGATTTATAACCACTGGATCACCAGGGAAGTCTCTTAGTCTGCTTCTAATCCTGGCATTTCTATGGGTTTTTACCCATTTCCTTCCTTTTCACTTGTTTACATCCTGGGTTGGGTAGTAGTATAACAGTAGTCATTCTAGATTCTCTGTTTTTATTTGCTAACTTGGTTCCAAACCCAGACCTAGTCCCTAACAATGGCCTGGGAGCTGTTTGCCTGAGTCACCTTGGGAGGCAGCTTGGGTGGGGAGTGAGCAGTGAAAGGGTGGGAGGAGCACAGGTTATTGATATCCTGGACTTCACCCTCATAACTGCCTTTGTTTTGCTGTTCCTCCCAAGAAAGAGGCATAAAGCAGCAGGTGCTGGCTCAGCCCACATTAAGTGAGATGCCAGCACGTTTTGGGTGGTTTCTGCTCTGCAGATCCAGAGGCTGGGATGTGCTGTGGCCTTTATCCCTTTGGGAGGAACGTGCCTCATCATTAGGGCTGACCCTGACCCCTTGAGAGTAGTCTTGACCCCTCTCCCTCCATTCTGGCTGGTGGAGTCTAGAGCCTGGCATCCATTGGCTCATGCAATCCTCAGTGGCTGAGCAGGAAAGCCTGGGTTCTGGAGAGTCGTGGATTTTGGGAGGGAGCCAGATCCTCATTTATTACTTCCAGGAGTCTTTCTTCACAAGTGATTTTGGGAGAGCTGCAGGGCCCTCCCTTCTGGCTGTTGACAGTGAAGCCTAGCATAGAACTTTCTAGTCACTTAACAAGCATTGGTCACCAGGCAGGTGGTTTGGTGAGGTTGGAATAGCATGGGCACGGGACCAGGAGAGAAATGAATTCTAGCCAGAGTTGTCCTGTGTCGTCTGTGGGCCCCCAGGGCCGCTTATTTCCTATCAGCTTCAGATTCCTCCTCTATGCAGAGGATCATACTACTACATTCTAGGTGTTAAAGTATTAAATGAGAAATGTCTGTAAAGCATTCGGCGCAGTGCCCCGTACATAGGGGATAGTTAGTAAATGATAAACACAGCTCTAGACTCAGCTCTAGACTCGCATCCCCGTTGCCACGTCACTGCCTTCCTCAAACAGAGCTGTGCTCTTAAACTGTGTTGGTATGGTCTCTACTAACCCAGTGATTCACTGATACTAACTCCAGTTTCTACCTCCTCTCTTATACTCTCTTTCAGTCTTTTTTAATTCTAGATGTGTTTTCCTCCTTTTTGTGCTTTATTCTTCTTAGAATCTGGTGTCTGTTAAACTTCATCTGCGGATTAAGAAGGTAAAAATCCTGTGCTTCCATACATCGTCATAGAAAGCATGTCTCTTTGAGACTGACTTGGACCAAACTTGGGCCACACTAACCTTAGTCCCTGGGAGAAAGCCGTACTCATGTGCCCACTTCCTCAGGCTAGAGAAGCTCTGACTGCCTAACTCGAGGCTACAGGACAGAAAGGAGCTGGCCAGTGCTAGCTGCTGCTGCTGTTAAGTCACTTTAGTCGTGTCCAACTCTGTGCGAGCCCATAGACGGCAGCCCACCAGGCTCCCCCGTCCCTGGGATTCACTTTGCAAAAAGCTGTCCTGTACTGTTTTGCCCACACCTTCCCAGGCGCATCCTGGGCTGCATAGCGAGTGGGCAGAGCAGTCAGAGTAGCCTGGACCAAAGCTGAGAAGTGGTGTGGAAAGGAGGCTGGGGAGGGCATGGGGAGACAGTGTCAGTGCTCAAACAGGTGGACTCTCCTTTGGGGCAGGGCTGCATCCCTTTTTATTCTCCTTAAAATGGCTTTGTTTTTCCGTTTAGGAGGGGACGACAAAAATAGGAAGGATTGACTCGGAGCAGGAACAGGACATCGGTGAGTGACAGTGTATGGGTCTGATGCTCTGTGTAGGTGATCATGCCTGACGGGTTTTCTTTCCGAGGAAGCTGAGGGTTCTGAGAGGAAGGAATCTTGGAGTTCTGAAGGGCTGCTCCTCTTTTGCTGCCAGGCTGTGGGTCTTGGACATGAGAGGAGGTGACACACACACCGTGGGGCCCTCTGGGTCTGGGTGGTTTCAGGTGGTGGCTCTTCCTCTTCTGTCATGATGTGAGATCTTCCAGAAGTGGATTCTGATCTCATCAAAAGAAAGGCGGAGATGTTTCCTGGGCTATGCCTCCACCCGAGTGACCGCCCCACCCCCACTGCCCCCACTGTCTATAGTCCTGCAGGGTCAGTGGATCGAGAGAGACCACTGCACTATCACCAGCGCCTGTGGGGTCGTCATTCTACGTCCTGCCCGCGGGGCCCGCTGCACAGTCAACGGCCGAGAGGTCACCTCCTCTTGCCGTCTCACCCAAGGTAGGACTACCCGTAGCCCAGTTTATGCCAGCATGAGTGGTGGACCAGCTCTGTTCTCAGTCAGATCCAGAGGGCTCAGTGAAGCAGGCTTTAAGAATGGAACCACCAGCCTCTGCACCCAGGGATCTGAAGATTTCCTAATATGGTCCTTTTCCTGTAAATAGAGACCCCAAGTCCAGGACCCCCGAGCAGAGAATGACTCTCTGAAATTAGTACCTGTGTTTGTTAGCTGTACGTCCTTGGGAAGGTCCCTGAGCCTCAAATTCCTCATTTAGAAAATGGGGATAATAATAGAATCATTGTGAGGATTGAATGAGCTAATCTGTGTAATGTTCTTAACAGTGTTCTTTTCACTCAGAAAACACTCATAATGATGATTAATGCTATTATTACTACTACTATTAATCTATTCAGATTCTGTGTTCTTTGTGGGTGAACTTGGGTACCCCTTCTTGCATGGAGTATTCCCTGACTGCTCCACCTGGAGCTCCACTTGCTTTCCCCTGGAATACCAGGGCTTCTCCTGTTCATCTCATTAGTTCAATGCATATGCTATATGATATCCAGGGAGTGCAGATCTTACTGACTCAGCTAAATGATCACCTTACTGAGGGTGGGACTTTGTTCCCCAGAACAGTGCCCTGCACATTACTGTACTCAGAACATGAGCTGGGGCTTGATTTTAGTTTGGTGTCTATGCCACAGGAGCAGTCATAACCCTGGGGAAAGCACAGAAGTTCCGGTTCAACCACCCTGCAGAGGCCGCCGTCCTTCGGCAGAGGAGGCAGGTGAGCACATGGCGTTCTCCACGTGGCTGTTGACCTCCCTGCTTCGCCTTTCTGGTGGGGGAGCCGAGCTACGTCTGTATCTGTTGGGATAGGGGTGAGGAGGCTTCCTTCCTTATCCACAGGTCGGAGAGGCTCTTGGTGGCAGTGGCTCTCTGGAGTGGCTGGACTTGGGTGGAGATGTCGCTGCCTCCCAGATGTGTCTCTGCCCTTTGCTTTGGAAGGAAAGGTGAGAGAGAGTTGCTCGTTCTACTGTGGAGCCTATTGGTTTTGCTTTTAATTCATTACAACATGGAGCAGGGAAGAACTGAGTGTAGCAGCCAAGTTGGGAATGAAGCCTGGCCTGAACCACCTTGGGTGAGTGGTCTGAGGATGGTGAGCTAGCCGCTCAGCCAGTGGGTGGCCGGCCAGTGGTCATGGTCCTCATTCCCTTCCCCTTGGATGTCGCACTTCCTTCATCACTGAGAGAGGTGTGTACTAATATCACTTGATGTCTCCTGTGGCCACCTTCTCTGTCCACAAGATTTACATGTGGTGTGACTGTGGATATCTGTTGCTGCTTTCAGACCTGCCTCCCATGGATCCCATTGAATTCTGGCCTGCCTGTGTGTGAGCTCACAGATGTGTCAGTTAACTTCCAGGACCAGCTTCCTCTGAGTTTTTTAAGTTATGGTAGGATTGAGAAGCCTCTTTCCCTCGTAAGCAAGGGTTCAGGAACTCTAGGAACAACATGAAACTATCTTGGGCTCTTGCCCTCATCTACCTGCTTTGCCTGCCTTGAGACTGTGGAGTATGGAGTCAGTTTTCTATGTGATTCGTAGCAACTGCTTTTCTTCTTCACAGTCGTCCTTTGTCCACTTCAGTGAAGGAGCTGCCTCCCAGATCGAGATGCCCTGTGGGTTGGATACTGGGAGCAGTGGTATCCTTCCGTTCTGAAAGCCACCAGTGTCTTGTACCTTGAGGACTTCCTGTAGCAAATGTCAGCAGGGAACCTAGTGTCTGTGAGGCCCTGGTGCGGGGGGGTTGTCCCACACCGTGAACTCAGGGTGCCTGTGAGGGTTCTGACAGCCCCCCGGGCTCCTGTTGCTCTCTCCTCAGGCCAGGAGTGGTGATGGAAGCTGAGGAGAGTCTTGGGTCAGACCTTGATGGCCAGATGAGGGTGAGGACAGGAGTGCCCTGAGCCCAGGAGCATGAGCAGCAGGCAGGCGCTCCTGGGAGGGCTGCTGAGGCCTGGAGGACAGTGATCCCGGCCTCAGGGAGGATGGCCAGTGTAGGGCAACTGGGGGCCCTGAGGAGTGGCACAGAGTGGAGCGCATCAAGACCAAGGTGAGCTCAGGGCTGAAGCCAGGGCTCTTGTTTTGTCAGAATGACCTCCCTTTTTGTAGTGAAGTCATGAAAGGGGGCCTTATCATAGGTAAGTTCTGTTGGGAAGACACACTGAGGCTGTGTTTCCCCCAGAGTCCAGAGGTTTACAGGAAATGGATCTGCAACTTACTATTTTTTTAATTAAAATTATTTATTTATTTAGGCTGTGCTGGGTCTTCGTTGCCACGTGGGCTTTTCTCTAGTGGTGAGTGGGGGCTACTCTCTAGCTGAGGTGCTTGGGCTTCTCCTTGTGGTGGCTTCTCTTGTTGGGGATCACGGGCTGTAGGGTGCGTGGGCTTCAGTAGCTGCAGCGTGCAGGCTCAGAAGTTGCAGCTCCCAGGCTGTAAAGCACAGGCTCAGTAGTTGTGGTGATGGGCTGAGTTGTTCTGCATCTTTTGGGATCTTCCAAGTCAGTGATAGAAATCTCCTGCATTGACTTCTATACCACGGAGCCACCAGGGGAGCCCTGGCTTTGCAACTTAAAGAGCCACAGATACTTGAGGAGATATTGGCATTGGGTAAAGTAGCCTTACCTCCTGGCTCTACAACAGAAAGCTGTGTGATCTTAGGCAAGCTAAGTCTCTGAGCCTGTTTGCTCACCTCTAAGTAAGGGTGCTACCATCTCTGTCCCAGGGGTCCTTGTGATACAGGCTGAAGGAGCGGGTGCACATGGAATGCTCTGCCCAGTGCCCGTCACCCCACAGCCCTGCTGCCCTGGAAGGTGGCCTCCCTTTTGTTTTCCTGTCCTCGTATCTTGCCCTAGCAGACCCATTCACCCCAGAAAAACACTGGTCTTCTGTCTTTTTGAAGTCTTCTCAGGCTCTCTACCCCCATGGGCATGGACGTGACCTTTCAGCAGCACCAAGAATGACCCCTTTCATTAGAGGACAGAGGGCGACTAGAGAAGCAGGCCTCTCCCCTTTGCTGCCTCCGATCTTTAGCTCCAGCCCTGGGAGCCTTTGGGCTGGGTGGTCCTACCCAGTTGCCATCACCCGCAGGCATGCACCAGCAGTGGGTGGGGTGGGCTCAAGCCTGTGATCTGCTAGACGGGCTGGAGAGACCGTGAGCATGAGGGGCCCAGCACATTGTCAGCAGGGCTCCCCATCTGGGCGTGTGTCTCCATGAGGGTCTCTTATTTGCTCTTGGGTGGTGTAGGCTCCGACGCCTCCTTGTGTCCCAGGTTTCCTTTCCGTCCCCTCTCTCTGGTGGGGTGCTTCTCTGCTGGGAGCCTGAAAAGCTAGCGCTGACTCTAGAGCAAGGGAGGTTGGCCCGTTGGCAGTTATCTGGACCTGAGACCAGTTTGTCCTTGAAAACTCTTTGTCATCTGTGTTCTTAGCATTGTCCCATTTGGAATTGGGGAACTTAGCCTTAAGTGCCTAGAACCCAGGGACACTGTTGCTGCTGCCACTGTCACTGTCTCCTCTGCAAGTGGGTGCCTCTGCGTTTCTGCTGCAGAAGCCTCCAGAGCTGAGCAGCCAGAGGGCCTGATGGAGTCCTGGCAGTAGCTGGAGGTGCTAGGGTTCCCCAGGGTGAAGGGTACCATCTGAGAGGGACAGAGGTCCTCAACTGCAGGTAACTGAAGACTGGTTCTTGGTCATCTACCCAGCATGGAGCATTAGGCCAGCATGTTCTTTTTCACTTGCTTTCTGGGAACTTGACAACGTGCTCAGCACAGGAGCCGTTTTTAGTCTGATGGTGTGTGACTCAGGCGAACGTGCAGGGTCTGTGGGGATTCTTCCAGACTGCCTCTCCTTGCAGGCCTGCTGCCACTGTTGGGTCTGCAGAAGCTGATGGCTAGCTGCAGCTTTCCCCGGGGGAGGATAAAGGAGCTGTCTTCTAGGGAGAATCTGATTGTACTGGGTTGGAGAAAAAGTTTGTTCAGGTTTCCATAACAGCTTGCGAAAAGCCCAAATAAACTTTTTGGTCAACCCAATAAATCTGAGAGTCAGGAAGGAAACTGAGTACTCTCCGGGAATTCAGAATAAATGTCTCCTCCCTGTCTCTTGTAATTGATGGTCTGGATCTTTGTTGGGTATGTCTTAAGACCCTCTGATGGGTTCAGGTTTGTAATTCATCCATGTCCGGGCTCAGATACAATTTGGAGCTGTGATGCAGGTATGATACATACAAGTCTATGTGTAAAATGTTTTTCATCAACTGTTTTTTCTGTTTGTGTGGTGCTCACTGGCTTTTTATTCCATTTGCTAGCCTCTGCCATACGTGTTTTCTGTACACTCCACTGTGTGTGTTTGGCCTTTTGATCCCAGCAGCAGCACCCGTCTTCCCCAGAGCACCTGGTGCAGGTCCCTGGACCCACTGCAGTTTGAGCCCCACACAGCCTCCTTTCCACAGAGGAGCCTGCCACTGTGTCCATTCCCACCCACGCCCCTGTGCTTGTATTCACTCTCCCACCCATCCATCCTTCACTGTCCTCCTCAGGTTACAGTAAGACATCTTAATTTCTTCTAAGTCAAAAGCAGCTGGATTGTGTTTTATGCTTTGCTGCAGCTATTCAGCTCTGCCAGCAAGGCACAGAAACCCCCTAGACAATACATAGACCTCAGGTGTGGTTGGGTTCCAGTAACTGAATCACAAGACCAGGCTGTGGACCATGTGGCCCACAGGCTATAGTTTTTGGACCTCTGCTTTCATTCTTCTCTACAAGGTGGTAAATCTCCTAAGTGGAGTGGACTCCTCAGAGCGCATTGCTCAGCCAGTTTGCCATCCGCTTCTGGTGTCAAGTCACTGAGTGAGTTTCCAAGCCTGAGAGCCATGGGCTCCTGGGGCTGGAATGAGGGCCGAGGGTAGGCTAAGCACAGCCAGATCCAGCTTATGTGTCAGCTTCCAGCAAACACTGAACCTTCCTGGATGCTTCCCCTCTCACCTCAGAGCAGAGCCCCATGCATTTGGCTCTTTTAGAAACCTTAATGACAGGAATGGAGAGGCCCTGAAGAAACAGGATGGGAGGCCCATGCATAGAAGGCATGTGAGACCAAGGGAGAAGTTAGCATGAGGGGAGAAGCTGTCAGTCTTTGGAGGAAGGCTCTGACTCGTCAGTGGTCCTGCAGGAACCTGGTGGCAGAGTAAAGCATGACTGAGTCTAGAATTTTCTTTTTCTTCTTTCGGTAGAGGTGCTGGGGAATGAACTTGAGTCCTTGTACAAGCCAATAGAACCTTTGAAAATTTTGTATTATTGGAAAATTCAGCTGTACTACAAATGATTGACTCATGGCTAAATCATGTTTTATTTATATCCCCAACATGTTCCCAATGCCTCCCCACTGGATCTAAACACATCCTGGACAGTTTCACCAGTAAACACATCAGCAGGTGTCTCTGAGAGGTGAGGCTGAGCCTAAAGGTCTTGAACCCTCTTGCAGGGCTCGCTCCCCGAGACCAGCCCTCCCCCGGGGCCCCTGGGGCACATGCAGGTCGGTGTGTGTCTGAGTTCCCTCTCCTCCCACTACTAGATTGAGAGGTGCAGTCGTGGGCTCTGAACGTGGATGAGAAGTTCCGTTCCCACCATGTTCCCAGAACTTCTGCTCTACTCTCATTATGCCACATTTTCAGCAGATACCTTTTTATTCTCTTCTCTCTCTCTTTTTTTTAATGACAGGGTTTCTTTATTTAGCTAAAAATTAAATAATTTAAAAAAAAACCCAACCACTTTACTTTGCTGTTTTCCTTAACCAAAATGAACCTGTGTTTCTGCTGAGCCCACAGCCTAGGAATCTGCTAGCCTCAGGACTGCTCTCCCCTCCCGCACTGTGACATCACCAGCTGCCTGTGACACCGTGCCGGTGTGTCCCAAGCTGTCAGGAGTCCGGAGCCCTCTGCACCCTGTCCAAGGCAGGGTTCCCTGGGAGGGGCTGAGGCCACTGTGGTTTGTACTGAGCTGTGTTTGCGTTTCCCCCGGGTGACCCGGCCCCTGTGACAGGAGAGCGCTGGGAGAGCAGAGTAACAAGGACCACTGGCCACTGAGGGCTGGAGAGACGCCCTGTGGGACCCAGATTCCGCAGCAGCAGCAGCAGCACCTCGTGGGGGATGTGAGGCAGCAGATCCTAGTGGGACAGATTAGAGCCAAACAGGAAGCGGAGCCGAAACAGCTGCACACCGGCCTGCGGGTTGAAGACGGTAGGAGCCTGCTTGCCATTCCCATCTCTCTGTGCCCCCCCGCCTTCTGTATTCTTTCCTTTGTTTTCTTTGTGATATGATGGAATCTATGGTATTAGGGGTTCTCTCCCCTCTTTTAGAGACCAGGGGCTCTTACAAGGGGCTAAAAGCAAGAGTAAGGAAACAGCCTCATTTTGGCCCCTCATCGGGGTGATGGTTCTCCTGCCTGCTCCTTCATGTGCACACATTTGTCCAGGCTCTGCTGCTGGCCCGTGTGTGTGCCTGTTGCCCTGCTGAGGCCAGGGGCTACATCTCCTTGCCGTGTGGTCAGGGGGGCCGTCACTCTTGCCCCAGAAGGCCCTGTGGCCCTCATCCCGCCCTGTCAACCTGGCCAGCTCTTCACTCTGCGCAGGTACAGCTTTGGCCAGAGGTGCCTGAGTCCAGGGAGGGAGGGAGGGCTGACCTTCTCTTGGGGTGTTTTTGGTTTGCAGACCAGCTCAGAGGAGAGACCTGGCTGGCCAACCTGCGGCAGCAGCCACAGCAAGACCACGCAGCAGAGAAAGAACTTGAGGCTGCAGTGCCTTCTCATTCGTGGTGCCAGACAGACCCCAAGACTCAGCCGTACCCGCAGGTCCGAAGCCAGAGCAACGTGGTGCACCCGCAGTTCCTGCGGAGACACGAGTGGAACATCCGGCAGAGAAGAGCCTCATTCAAGCTGGAGAGGGTCATCAAGAAGCAGAGGCTGCTGGAGGCCCACAGGGGACCGGAGCAGCTCAGGGCACTGTGCTGGCTCCAGGATGACCGCCTCCGGAGGACCCCCTTCCCAGCCCTCTGCCCCGGTGCCCTGATCCCAGGGCCTCATCGTAGAAGCAGGTTGACAAGCTGCAGTTCTCTGCGCCTCCGAAGGCCCTGCAGCAGGCACTCAGCCCAGCTGCGCAGGTATAGCCCACGGAGGCCGCCTGAAGGCACTGGCTGAGGTTGACAGCGCCTTCCCAGGGCCTCAGTTTCTTCCATCTGTGAAACGGAAAGATGTGTCTGCTCTTCTCTTGCTCATCGCTTTCTCTCTCTTCTGACCACTCTCCTTTCTCTATAGTTGGACTCTTCTAAGACTGCCCCTGCCACACTTTGAGCGGCAGCTCTTGCTTCTTTGGTGACATCTCCTGAGGGAGAATCTCAGCCTCGTCTTCCCTGTGCTCCAGACCATGGCTGTCCACGTATGCCTCCTTGTGTAGCTGCTGCCCCAACCGCAGTCTGTTCCCGCACCATTCCCCCTTCCCCTCCCACCCACCCAGCAGCTCTAGTCAGCGGCTCAGCCCCCACCATATTGAGCATGCGGAGCACTGTCTCTCTGACTTCTGGTTCAGTTTGGGCTCCTCCTTTTTTTCTCCTTCACTCCTCATGTTCAGTCAAGGCGAGGATATGCTGTCTCCCCGACTGCTTGGAACAGAGGGCTGTGTCCACCTCTTCATATGCTCTGGGCCTAGCACAGGGCCTCGCCCGTAGTAGGTGCAGTTAATGTAAGTGTTATGTTTGCTCACCGATCACTCATAGTCTTCAGACAGTGTGAAACATTTCCAACACACAAGGTGGGAAGAATCATGTACCTGTCACCCAGAGCAGGTGTCACGATTTGCTTTGTCTCCCCTCCTTCATTTTGCTGATGAAGTATTTTAGAACAACTCCTATACAGCATGTCATTCCGGTCCTACAGCAAATATATACAGTTCTGAAAAATAAGGGCTTTCTTTGTAACCATATTGTCATCACACCCAACAAAATTAAAATAATAAGTATAATAAAAAACCTAGGCCATATTCAAATTTCTCTAGTTGCCTCAAAATATATATTTATAGTTAAGATCCAATAGGATATACACACTGCATGTGGTCACTATATCCTTCAAGTTTCTTTTAATCATCCTTTTTGGCTTCTTAATAATTTGTTCATATCATTAATTTGTTAAAGTGGGTCAGTTCTATGCGATGTGCTTCCTTATAGACTTGTTTGTTTGGGTCCTTGTAGAGCCGTTTCAGTTATTCTTCAGTTCCTCATGTTGGAAGATTTCCCTAAAGGTGGGATTCGATTCAGATTCCGTCCAACCTTTTTATAAGTAAAGAAAATGAGGAACACAGTGTACCCGGGGCTGCTTTAAGAGCCAGGGCTCTAGTCTGCAGTTGTCTTGTGTGCCTGTAGAGCTTTCCTCTGACCCTAAAGGCCATGAAATGAAGTGACAGTTGCTCAGTTGTATCTGACTCTTTGCAACCCCATGGACTATACAGTCCATGGAATTCTCCGGGCCAGAATATTGGAGTGGGTAGCCATTCCCTTCTCCAGGGGATCTTCCCAACCCAGGGATCGAACCCAGGTCTCTCATATTGCTTGCAGATTCTTTACCAGCTGAGCCACAAGGGAAGCCCAAGAATACTGAAATGGCTAGCCATACTGGAGTCGGTAGCCATTCCCTTCTCTGGTGGATCTTCCCAACTCAGGAATCGAACCGGGGTCCCCTGCATTGCAGGCAGATTCTTTACCAACTGAGCTATCAGGGAAGCTCATAAGACCTTAGGGACCTAGTTTTAATGATTTTATTTATTTATTTTTGCCTGTGCTGGGTCTTCACTGTTGCATGTGCTTTTCTCTAGTTGCAGCAAGCAGGGGCTCCTCTCTGGTTGTAGTGCATGGGCTTCTTGTCGTGGCGGCGTCTCTTCTTGTGGAGCATGGGCTCTAGGGCATACAGGCTTTAGGAGATACGGCATGTGGGCTCAGTGGTTGTGGCTCTCAGGCTCTAGAGCACACCCTCAGTGGTGGCTCAGGGGCTTAGTTGCTCCACACCATGTTGGATCTTCCTGGACCAGGGATTGAACCTGTGTCTCCTACATTGGCAGGCAGATTCTTTACCACTGAACCACCAAGGAAGCCCTGGCCTAGATTTAAATCTGTTTCAGAGCAAACTGAGGAGGACTTTATATTCCCTTTGTCAGGAGGAAGTAGGGACCTCTGTCTTCTGAGATGGCTTTCCTTGTCTCCACAGTGTTTTCGTGAATCGGGATCCCTCCACCACGTTACCACCTATGCCTGACCCTACTGAGCAATTATCAGAAGAGTATCTGCCCCTGGCTGCTTCTTACCCCCCAAGGATAGGGCATCTCATCCAGCATGCCCTCCGTTCCTCAGGCGAGGGGCAGTTTGGCACAGCCAGGAAGGCCCTGGCCTGGAAGGGAGCCTCACACCTGGGCACGTGCCTCACCGAGAGCTCCGAGTCGGCCAGTGTCCAGGAAGTGGAGAGAATGGGTAAGCAGCCCCATCAGATGGTGGCCCAGAGTTTAGTATCTCTGGGCCAGTCAGCTCACAAGTGAAAGCCATGGGGTAAGCTGAAGATCCTTACCCCTTCCACTCAGACCAGGAGGGCTAAGGCCATGCGCCAGCAGGGTGGTGAACAAAAGGGAACCTTGGGCCCACGAGGTTGTTGAGGGAGCCAGTTGCAGTTCCTCACATCTTCATGGATCCAAGTAGACATTTGGGCATGGGAAGGCAGCCAAGACTTTCTGGGCAGGATTCATACCACTGTCTCCAAGCGAGGCATCAAAAAGACAGCAGAGGGTCCTGGCAGCTAGGTTTGAAAAGTCCTCTTGCTTGTCTCATGGCAGCCTTTTGAAGAGGCAGCACAGAGTGGGGGACCCAGACACCGTGGCCTCACACACTCCAGCCCCATAGTGGCTCTTGCAAGAGAAAAAGGTGATGTATCTGACACAAATAGTGGTTACTCAGTTGGTTCTCTCTTCTGTGTCTGTGCCCAAGCCCTGCCAGCGCCGCTGGAGCTGGAGGAGACCCAGCGGAAGGAGCGGGACCTCCCAGAGCCAGACAACTCTGAAAGTGACGACAGCCAAATATCTGAGGACTCACTGGCCGAGAAGGGGCCCAGAAACCCACGGGACAGCCCAGGACACAGTTACCTCACCAGCGGCTGTGGCCACAGCCAGGCCAGAGCACGAGCCTCTGGGAGGGGCTTCACCACATCCTCAGGCAGTCGACCATTCACCTTGGCTCACAGGAGTGTTTCCCTAGACAGCCTGATCGATGCTGAAGAAGAACCAGGGGACCATTGGCAAGGAAAGCCTTTCTTTGGTTCAACTGATGAGATGCCCACGGAGACTTTCTGGCGCCTGCAGAGCCCCATTCTGCCTGCAGGGGGCCAGGAGGCAGTATGCAGGCTTGGTTCCATCAGTCACAGAAGAGCCCCAAGGCTAGATGCCATCTTGCCAGTGAGCAGTTCATTTTACCTGGAACCCCAGCCGCAGCAGCCCTGTGAGCAGCCTGAGGTGGCGGTGGCGGGAAGTCCCACAGAACCGGCCACCATGCTCCAGGATGTGCAGCCCTCCAGAGGGAGCCCTCTGGTGTCCATGGATTCCTGGTTCTCCTGTGAGTCCAAGATCAATCCCAGCAGCCCCCAACATTCTTTATGTCCAAGTCCCGACATCCAGGAGGTTCAGTGCTGCGGTTGGGAAAGGCCTGGATACTGGCTCAATACAGAAGAACTCAAGTCACCAGGTACAGAAACCATCTTGCCTTTCAGCTCCACACTGCCTCCGGCCAGCACTGAGCTGCCTTGCAGCATTAGAAGTGTGTATACAGGCCCTGTTTCTGGGTCTGTGTCCCTCTGCGACCCTTGCAGCCTTCTTCACCCAGGAGCTGAGGGTACCTTTCAAGCCAGTGGGGTCCCTGACACGGCCCAGCAAGGCGTCTCTGAAGCATCCAACTCTAGTGTGTCCAGCTTGTTGGCTGCCTCTGCCAGCTCATTTACTTATGTTGGCAGCGCCTGTGAGAGAGACTGGGCTGCTCTCCAGCAAAAGTACCTCCTTGAACTGTCTCATCCTGTTTTGGAGGCCACGGGAGCCCCCAGGCCAGTTTCCCCCTCCCTTAAGGAAAACTCTGATTTTCCCATTCAAGCTTCCGGCAGGGGAGGAGATACTATATTACCAGTTGGTCCTGGGGCATCTAGCAGCCCAGATTTCAACAATGTTCCAACCCATCTGTCCAAAATTAGGCGTTTGAGAGCAGAGAAAGAACAGGACAGTCTGAATGTCAAGGTAGAAGGTACTTCAGATTTCTTTACAACTAGTGAGAAAGAGGCAAGTCATAGTGGAACTTACTCAGCAGATGTAGAATCGTTGACTTCTGGACCTACAAATGCACAGGTCTCTGCAGCAGAAAACAAGATGGCGTACCCCGTGACGGCAGTGCGGGGAGTCAAAAAGAGCAGCTTGGAGGAGTCCTCTCAGAGCAGCAAGAAACCTGGACTCATGACGTCCTCTGATGAGTGTTTCATCCTGAAGAAACCTTGTCACCATATTGTCACCATAGCCACCAAAGACCCCCATTGCCCCCGAGGCGGGGCTCCTTTGAAGAAGAAGAGAGCAGGCCCAGAGAGGCAATTAGGTCAGAAGAGCCACCGCCCCCCGCAGGAAGAGAAGACAGACTCCCAGGAGAGCTCCATGGAAGCGGGTGGAAGACACAGCAGGCCTTCCTGCCCCTTTCCATCTGGTCCAGAGCTATACCTTCACTCTGCTCCCTGGAATCCACTTCCATCTTCCCTGCAGCCACCTCCCTTGGAAACATTCTATGTGACCAAAAGCCGAGATGCCCTGACAGAAACTGCCTTGGAAATTCCAGCTTGCAGAGAAGCAAGGGTGCCCTCCCCACCCCTCAGGGAAGCCTGGGGCTTTGGACATGAGCACCAGGTCCTCCAAAGTGTGTATGTGGAGAATAAGTTGCCAGTACAATTACAAAACCAGAATTCCAAGATTGTATCATCTCAGCAGGTCGCAGCCGAGAGGCCAGTTGATTTGAACACCAAGGAAGTTTGTAGAGAAGAAGGAAAATGCTTTGGAAAGGTTAAAGAAACAAGCCATAATTCGGTTTATTTTTTTGTCACTCAGAATGGACATTTTTTCCCATCTACCAGCATAAAAGTATGTAAATTTGAAAATCAAGTTGGAATTTTAAATAGACACAGTCTTACGACGCTCGGGCAGGGAGCAAAGGCTCCTGTACAGTCCCACTGCAGTGTCTCCTCAAACAGTTCTGGGTCGGGGAAGCCTCTGCTTGCGAGTGAATCTGAGACGGGTGAGGAAGAAGGGCAGGGGCAGAACACAGTCCTCACACAGGCCCAGGCCTTTGACGCAAAGAGACACTTTCCTTCCAGGGTTAGGTCTGATTTCACCTGTAAAAGCATCTATTTAGCCCCTGACAAGGACAAGCCACAGGGTGCCGCTCTTCCTTTAAAGTCTAGATCAGTGCGTTGTAAGGTAAGCAGCCCAGAGACCCTGGCCCTGGGTGAGAGTCCAGCCCATAAGGAGGAACGGAGGAACGAAACTGGCCTTCTTGGAAAAGCACCCCATTACAGAGACGGCTCAGAAGAGTTTAAGCTTTCACAGACTGAGTCCACATATGAACAATTCCAGTCAGTTACATGCTGTCAGGAAAGAAACCTCAGCAAATGCAAAGTCCCTGGAAAAGTGCTTAAAGCAAATCCCAAAGAACCACCTGGAAAGACATGGGGTGAAAGAGTTAATAATGCCGATGAGATGGCTAGGCTAATTAGGAGTGTGATGCAGCTGGAGAATGGCATCTCAGAAATTGAATCCAAACAGGGTAAGCAGCTGCACGCTTCCCACCCACCAGGAGTCAGCAAGGAATTCATCTTCCAGTACCAGCAGGACCAGGAGACGGCTGACAGCGTGCTGAGGACAGGCAGCTTTGGAAACCACCCACCCTTCAAGGATCAGCTGGCTTCTCCCAAACGGACAGACGATGTTATCTGTAGGGCTGATGAAGCTGGGGAAGTGGAGGTGAATGGTAGCGCTGATCCCTGGGGACCTGGCAGCAGATTTGTGAGAGGGCACACCTACCTAGCTGTGCTAGACACACCTGCCAAGGACTCTGGTGGTTATTTAGGGGTGTGCACAGTTTGCAGAGAATGCACCAATGCCTCTGCTCACCCGAGGATGAAAGCGTCAGCCGGAGCTCTGCCATTGCAGCCCAGGCCCAAGGGGGCTTCTGAGGAGGGCAAGGTGGTGAGTGCAGTGTGCCTCAGACGCCAGCCCCGCAGCTTGGGAAGTCTGGAGGAGCTGGAGACTGGGGACGGTGTTCAAGAAAGCCATCCTGCTAAGTGCATCCATAAGCAAGAGGAGCCCGCAGTTCGAGGCAGGGTGGAAGAAATGGCTGCTCAAAGAGGGAGCCTAGAGGAGAGAAACACAGTCTCGGCCACTCAGAGACTCCCTGGCCTGTGCCACCATTGTGTGCACACATCATTCAGCCACAAGACCGGCCTGTTACCAAGCCAGGCGGACTCCTGTATGGCTCCTCACCAAGACCTGAGTCATACCTTGCCCTTGAATTCAACAAGGCTGCCAAGAAGCGATCTCTCTGCACCTAATACTCTAGGCATTTCTTCTGTTGACTGTGTGTTGGATCCTACCATGCTGGAAATGCCCACCAGTCCCTTGGCAGCTGGAGTGGAGCAGCAGGACCAGATTGGGGCGTCTGGACGCCATAGCCTGCAGGGAGGCAGCAGACAGTGCTCCTCTGTGGCGCACTCTGCCCGGCCTGGGTCTGTGCCATCCGTGGCCATGGGACCTCATGGTCAATCCAGTCCACCAGGGAGCATTCCCCTGGGTGCAGAGGGCAAGAGGTCAGCAAGCACTGGTCCCCAAGACCAGGGAGGGCACCTTAGAAGCAGCTCGATGGGCCCAGGTAGCAGGGTAGGTTCTCCTTCCAGAGCCAAGGCAGCTGAACCAAGAGGACCAGACCGAGCCGGTGCCCTGAATGGGGCCTTTAGCCTGCTTGAGAGGAGGGTTGGCAGCCCCTTGGAAGAAGCAGACAACCAAGGCAGAGAGGTAAGGCAGGAGGCCGAGGACCTCAGTCCTGCTGGTGGGGCTTTCTCAGCGCCTATGTCCCCACCAGTGGTACCTCAGTCGGAGCCCTCTGCTCAGCCACCCACAAGCCTGGCTGTTTTGGAGGAGACAGGACAGGCAAAGACTCAGGGGAAGCAGCTTTACGACGTGGTGGCTGGGGCCGCAGTCCTGCCTTCCAGCAAGACTTTATTAGAACCTGAATGTTCTTCAAGGGCCCCCAGCAGGCTGCAGTGTCCTCAAATGGGCCAGTCAGTGGCCAACAGAACCCCAAATGAGGCTGAAGCACGGAATCACATGGCATCTCTCTCCGTTGAACCAGGACACCTATCAGTTGACAAGAGGACAACTGTCCTTCAGGCCATACCCCCCTCTGCAGACAGGTTCCACTCTCTGCCCAGCACTGACACTGACATGGGGCTGCAGTGTCCCTCACGGACTTGCTCCCACACCGACCCTGCTCCAGGTGGGAGCCATGGCACCGGAAAGCCGGAGCGTTTCCTGGGAGCAGGTGAGCAATCTGTGTGTCACACAAGCTCTTCTGAAATCACAGAGAACAGCAAAGAAGCAACCGGAGCATCTCCCTCTGCTGATGCTCTGGTCTCAGATGGTCTTCCTTCTTCAGCAGCCTCCAGGGAGGAGGACAGGAGGGTGATGACAGGTGAAGTAGTGGCTGCCTCACTTTCTCAGGCCCCTTTTGAGGATTCTGGACAGATCGCACAGGGGAGAGAGGTGTTGGCTGCGGCCGAGGGCATGCTCCCTGGCCATCAGGAGAGCAGCCCAGCCCACCAAGAACCTGGGACTCTGGACTGCACATGGGGAGGAGGTTCAGATAACTTCCAAGCCGTTGCACAGAGAGGAAGAACAACCTGTTTTGAAAGTCACCTTGTGATCTCTGTTGTTCAGAACTCAACCAGCCTCTCAGAGCCTAACCAAGACCAGGGCCAATGCCTCGAGGCTTCCACCAGCTTAGAAGAAGGGAGAGCGAGCCCCAAACAGGGTACTCTCCTGCCTGGAGCCCTGAGGGGGTTTGGACCGGAAGCTCCCTCACAGCCACGTGTGAAGCAGGAAGGGAGTGTTGGC
The DNA here is from genome assembly GCF_016772045.2 of Ovis aries. Lineage (NCBI taxonomy): Eukaryota > Metazoa > Chordata > Mammalia > Artiodactyla > Bovidae > Ovis > Ovis aries. The sequence goes on from NC_056060.1 coordinate 36,226,253, forward strand.
TTTGGGCCGGCGGAAGCCTGCAGGGCCAGCATGGAAAGTCCGAGGCCAGCTCTGTTGCCAGATCAGAGCCCCAGGGGAGTCAGAGAGGAGGCCCTGAGCAGATGCCCACGGGAAGACTCGGGTTTTGGTGTCTCCTCATGGAGCCCTGGTGGCAGCAAGACCCTTGGCCTATCCCAGGGCCAGGAAGAGAGTAGATCTGGTCCTTGCTGGCAGCCGTGCAGCCCTCAACCTGTTGTTTGGGGTGCCCATTCCTCCCCTCCCTCCACCTCACTATGTTACAGAGATGGTGACCTGGGCAGGGGGGCTTCCACGGCCCCTATACACCCTTACCACCCTTCCAGGGTCCCCTCCAGGCCCTGGGGAATGGAGAGAAGAGAGGGCCTTGGCGGGGAATCTGGCGTGCTGTTGGCTCATGGCCTTGAGCCCAAAGGCATTAATGTAGAGCTGGGGCCAGCAGACAGCAGCACCCCGGAGGCCTCTGCCACTGGGGTCCTGCCTCTGACTGGGGGCTGCAGCTCCCCTTCTGGCCCCGACATGAAGACGAGCCCCCTCAGCCACTTGCTCACTGATGGGAGCTCCAGGTCAGTAGGGGATCCTGAGAAGAAGGCTGCTGAGAAGAAAGTCCGAGCCGAGCTTGAGGCTATCCCTTTCCCCGAGGGCAAGTGCTCTGAGACACCCGGGAGGGTGCAGGACAGCTCTGGGGGGGGCCAGGGTGCGAAGGGCTCTCAACCCAAGCCAGCAGCAGCAGAGGGACCACACACCCTGAATTTAAGTGACCGGTGTGTTGAGAGTGAGCTGCCGGAGGGACTACAACAGGGATGTTTGGGAAATGACATCAGATGCCTTTCAGAAGAGCCGCAACTTCCCCCAGGGTCCAGGGATCATGGTGGCTTGCATCCCCAAGCCAAACTCATAACAGAGTTAAAGTATATCTCCAGATCCCAGGTTGACAGTCTATGGGAGGAGGAAGAGCAACAGCGAGACCAGGCTACAGGTGGCCGTGAAGACCCTGCAGGGGTCAGGAGTCCCCCACATGCTGATGAAGGTGGCTCGGACAGCTGTCAGACTAGAGGTCCAGACAGAGAGGGCAGGACGGTGGCCAGGTCCCCTGTGTCCAAGACAATCTTGCCCAGCTTCGGTGACTCAGCCACTGTCTCCTTAGGCCAACGCAGAGCACACTGGCCAGCAGCTCAGGGCCCCGGGCAGCCCCCTTCTGGCAGGGAGCAGCCGGCGCCCCACCACCGGGCTTCACGTCCTATAATTGCAGTCTTCTCTGGTCGCAGACACTCCAGACCACAGTTCTCTGTGGTTAGCTCTTCCCGGTCTCTTCAGGAGCTGAACCTGAGCGTGGAGCCTCCTTCCCCAACAGAGGAGGATATCGCGGAGCCCAACCGATTGTGGACCTCACACCCCAGGGGCACTTCCTCAGGAAAATCTGTGGTGAGAACGTCTCTGAACGCTGAGGGCTGTGATCAGGAAGGCTTCCCTGACTTGGACAGTATTGCTGCTGATCTCAGGCCCCTGCCACCCGCACCCCCACCTTACTCAGCGACTTCAGGTTTCTTGAGAATGCCAACCCCCAATCTCACATCTGTCCACCCATCTGGTGCTCTGGAACAGGCCCAGTCAGGAAAGCCAGAGAGACAGGGTGGCCAAGCCAGGCCAGAGCAGCGGCACTCCACGGATGTGGGCGGAGGAGCCCTGCTCTTGTGCCCCAGTGACGTCAACCCCTGCTTCCTTCCCTGGCATCCCAAGGGGCCTGCACGCCCTGGCTGGAGGCAGCATGTGTTTGGCAGTGCAGTCAGTGTCTCCCGCCGCCCCACATCGCAGGGCCCAGCACCACCAAACGTGGCCCAGAGCAGCATGGATAGCCGCCTAGAGGACCAGAGCTCCTTGTTCCACTCCCACCTCAGCACCTTGGCCAGCGCCCAGAGCCTGTTGAACAAACGCAGCAGCGGTGGAAATGCCCGAGGTTCGCGTGAGGCTTGGGAAGTATGGGGTTCCTTGCCTGCCCTGAGGAACCCCGACATCCTGATCAGCTCTGAAGAAGCAGCCCCCTTGAAGGGTCCTGATGAGAGAGCCCAGTTCCGGGGTACCCCTGGTGAAGTGGGTTCTCTGAGGAGGGAGCCCCCTTGGGCTGAGGGAAGCGCTGCAGGTCCAGTGGATGAGATTATGCGGCTGTATCTGCCCGAGGTGGGTGGTCCCATAGCTCAGTCCAGGATGGACACCTTGGAGCAAGGCACACAGACCCTGGGCTGTGGGTCCCACTGGAGCTATTCTGACTTCTCCTCTGCCCAGTCAGATCTGGCCTCTTGGGCCAGCATGCACAACCTGTCTCTGCACCTCTCACAACTCCTGCACAGCACCTCAGAGCTGTTGGGGAGTCTCTCCCAGCCAAGTGTGGCCGAAAAGGAGTGGAATGCCAAGAGGGACACCCCTCATGAGGTGCCCCAGACCCAGATGATGGACGGCTCTACTCAGACCACTGTGGATGAGGGCATCCAGACTGACCTGGCCTCACCACCTCTCCACCTCCAGGCCCCAGAGGCTGACCCTCAGAAGGTCAATGTGATCCTTGAAGGGCTGGGCTCAGATCTTGCTAGCATGTCTCAAGGAAAGGGACGTGTTCCTGGGACACTTCAGAAGAGAGAGGCAGAGGAGACAGTGTGGAAAACAGCAGGGCCCCTAGATCTTCAGGGGGAAGACACTCTTTGCAGGCCCCAGAGCGCCCCTGTACCCTCGTTCCACTTCAACTTTCAGAAAGGCCCCTTTGAGCAGAACCTGCCTTCTCTGAGCCCCCAGGCTTCTCCAGATGCCCTCCTGCCTCCCAGCTCCCAGCCAGAGGAACCCACCTGCCTGGCTGTTGGCAGACCCTGCCTCAGCGCATTTTCCTCCCCAGGGCCCTGCACCCAGGCTGCGGAGTCTGTTGGGGAACTCAGGGTGCAGAAGGAGCAGGGGTCGGCCAGCACCTTGCTGGTGGACAGGGCCTCCTCCCCGATCCTCACACTTAGTGCCAGCACCCCAGGGTCAGGGATCCCCCTAAGCGCCTTGTCTCTTTCATCTCCCTCAGCTCTTTCCCTTGACAGCCGCCAGAAACTCATGTCCAGCCCAAGCCTTCCCCTTCCTGCCCCCCGGCCTCCAGTGGGTAATTTTTCTCAAACCACTGATGAGGCAGATGGCTCTCGGAGAGCAGGGGCTCCATGTGGAGAAGGCAGAAGTTCCTTAGAAGAGGGCGACTGCAGGCCCTTCCTTGGGGTGAGCTCCCAAGGCAGCCCACAGCAGAGCACAAAGCTCCAGGTCTGTTTTGTGCAGCAGCCCCTGCAGCAGTGTCTGCCCAGGGCCACCGCCGGGGTGCAGAGCAGACTGTCGCCCCCTCCACTGGGTAACAGGAGCCAGAGGCTGGCTGACAGCTTTCTGCCTGAGGATGTGGCCTCAGTAGAGTGTGGCCCACTGAGCAGAAGGGGGCCAGGTGGATGGCAGAGCAGGGCGGAGAAAAGGGGTGAGCACTCAGCATCTCCCGTGGAGCTGCGGCCGGCTCTGGACGTTCCCTCTTCGTGGGGGGGCCTCCAGCGCCACAGCCCCTGCCCTTTCTCTGAGTTGACTGATACCCCAGGGCTCCAGGGTTGCGTCTTGGGCCCGCCTGTGGCCTGCCAGCCTGGGGGGCTGCTGCCTCCTGGTTCCCAGATGCACACAGCTCCTGAGCCCCAACATCATGGTCTGAGGGACCTCCCCGTGCATAACAAATTTAGTGACTTGTGTGGGCCTCAGAATAACTCTCCTGGAGGGCCAGGTACCATGGATTCCCTGGGGACCAGATGTGATTGTAGCTCTGGAGAGCAGTTCCAGAGGCTCCCACAAGCCCCTGAGGACCAGAGCCGGGCACCTGAGTGGCCCCAGGAGCAGATCCCCCTGAAAGTTGGGGCCCAGAACCTCTCCCTCAGCACAGAACTCAGAGAAGCAAAACTGCACCATGGCTTCGGGGAGGCAGACGCCCTGCTGCAGGTGCTGCAGAGCGGCACGGGGGAGGCGCTCACTGCTGAGGAGGAGGAGCTATACGCCCGGTAAGGACCGGGTCCTGGGTGGGAGGCCAGAGAAGGCTAACAGCTGGCTGTTCCCCTCTCCCTGGCTCAGCTCTGGGATTTTCTGGGGGTCAGAGATAGATCTTAAGATGGAGAAGGGGCTTCAGGGTCAGCGTCAATGACTCAGTCACGTTCTGTCTCAGGCCAAAACACCCAGCAGAGACCCTCCAGAGGGAGCGGTCTGAGGAACTTCAGAACTCCCGCCGGACACGAAGCCTCAGCCCCAAGAAACAACTGACCTTTGCCCGGGACTTTGACCTCCCCAGCCGGCACCGAGAATACCTGCAGCAGCTGAGGAAGGACATTGTGGAGACCACCCGGTAGGTGGACCCACTGCCCTGCGGGGAGCCGCCTCGGTGTGGGGCGCCACCTCGGTGTGGGGCGAGAGCATGTGGGGAGCGGGGCCTGGACTCTAGTGTCCTGGACACTGGAGGCCACAGCTTTCTATGCCAGGAGTGACCAGGAGTGGGTCCTATGTGCCTGTGGACAGTGGTAGGCAGCTGTGGGGAGAGAGGCAAAAGGAGAAAAGAGGGTGGGAGGGAGCTGTGGAGGGGGTGGAGTGGTTAGAGGGACCATGATGTGCTATGTAAGGCTGCAGGCCTGAGCCTCGGATGTTTATAAAACCAAATTTGAAGACCCTGTGGGCAAAGAGAGGATGGGTCTTTCAAGAAGGCGGTGTTGAGCGGGCCTGGGCCATCGCCCACTGACCACGTTAGAAGGCATCTCTCCACCCCTCTGGTTTTCCCCAGGAGCTCAGGGTCAGCATCAAGGTCTTCTCACCCACCCTCTGACATAGAGCTGATGCTACAAGAATACCAGCGGGCCCGTGAGGAGGCTAAAGTGGAGATTGCCCGGGCCCGGGACCGACTGAGGGAGCGGACTGAACAGGAAAAGCTGAGAATTCGCCAGCAGATCATCTCCCAGCTGCTGCAGGTGGGGAGTGAGGCAAGCCTCTGATTTCTGGGTGGGCTTGGGCCTGGGGCAGACCTCAGACTGGATCAGCCATCACCATGCTGCCTCTGAGTCTTAGAACGTAGCTTCTGGAGGAAGGTGTTGGGTCCTGGTGCCTGTTCAGAGCTGCTTCGCTCTGTTTACATGTCATCCTCAGCTCTGGTCCCCGGGCGAGGGACTGGGAGGAGGCAGCTTGGAAATATAGTTGGGAGTGGGACGGGGGCGGCTTGAGGGTGTGAGGCTAAGGCAGGAGGCACTGGGAGGTGATGGGAGTGTGCCAATGATGCACCCGAAGCTGGCTGATGCTGACCTGTCCTTCCCAGGAGGAGGAAAAACTACACACCTTGGCCACCTCTGGCTCCCGGTGCACCAGCTCCAATGGAAGCCTCTCATCTGGTGTCACCTCTGGCTATAACAGCAGCCCAGCCTTGCCAAGCCAGCTCCAGTCCCCAGACAGTGTGGTGAGCAGGCAAATGCGAGGCATGAACCGGGGGCCAGGACCGGTGATACTTAGGAAGTTTTGTCTCCTAGAGGCCGCTCACTGCTGACATGAACCCTCATGAGCAATGGCCTTTGTTCTTCCCTGTGGTTTTGTCTCCCTTCCCTGTTCATTCATTCATTTATTCAATAGGTATTTATTTTGTGGGCACTATTTTAGTCACTGGGCAAAATTGTTCTTGTCCTTAAACAGATTATTAGAGGGAAGTAGCTTGTTTTATGATTAATTATTGTTGTAGAAAGTTCCATGAAGAAGGGGTGCAAAGACAATATGAAACAGAAACCTGACTTAGTCTGAAGGATCAGCAGAGATGCTCTGAAGAGACTGTGTTTAAACTGAGACTGGAAAGCTGAGAAGTAGTTAACTCAGTAGAAGTTGGTGTCTGGAATACTTGGGGGCAGAAGAGCTTTCCAGATGGAAGACTCAGCAAATGAGTCTTTAAGGGAAGAATTTTATGGGGAACTACAACCTAGATAGCATATTCAAAAGCAGAGACATTACTTTGCCGACTAAGGTCTGTCTAGTCAAGGCTATGGTTTTTCCAATGGTCATGTATGGATGTGAGAGTTGGACTGTGAAGAAGGCTGAGCGCCGAAGAATTGATGCTTTTGAACTGTGGTGTTGGAGAAGACTCTTGAGAGTCCCTTGGACTGCAAGGAGATCCAACCAGTCCATTCTGAAGGAGATCAGCCCTGGGATTTCTTTGGAAGGAATGATGCTAAAGCTGAAACTCCAGTGCTTTGGACACCTCATGCGAAGAGTTGACTCATTGGAAAAGACTTGATGCTGGGAGGGATTGGGGGCAGGAGGAGAAGGGGACGACCCGGGATGAGATGGCTGGATCGCATCACTGACTCGATGGATGTGAGTCTGAGTGAACTCCGGGAGTTGGTGATGGACAGGGAGGCCTGGCGTGCTGCGATTCATGGGGTCGCAAAGAGTCAGACACGACTGAGCTACTGAACTGAACTGAATTCACAAGAAGGTTAGTGTGGCTGGAATGTAAAGAGTGAGATGGAAGAATCACACAAGAAAAGACTAGAAAAGGCAAGGTCATGTAGACTCTATTGAAAATTCTGGCTGCTTTCTAATCCATATGATTATGCTATTTCCCGAAGCTGCTGATGAATTTTTTTAGTGGGGAGAATGACAAACGTGCCAGAGAAGAGGCAAGAACAGCCCCGGTAGACCCACTCATGACTGTGACAGACAAAGCTGAGAGATGACAGTTGCTTGGTTCAGGGCACTGTCCAAGTGGAGTAGTCGAAGTGCATATGTTAACTAGAGAATCCACAGGCACCAGGGTGGATTGGAAGTTGGAGCCAGGGAGTGGGAGGAGTCAGAACCACACACACTTTGGGCTCAAAGGGCTCGTGATGTCCAAGTGACGAGGAGCCTTGGGAGGGACAGGTTTAGAGGGGAAGATCACCATCTAGTTTTGTATTGACTGTGTTGACTTGTGAGAAATGCAGGGGAGTAGTTGAAAATCAGGCAGCTGGGATCCCGATCTGGAGCTCAGAGGTGAAATCTGGCTGGGGATATAAAATCTGAAAGCAAAACTTTTATGCCTTTTATAGGCAAAACTTCACATAGTAAAAAAAAAAGTACTCAAATAGTAACAAAGGTGCAGAACGCCAAGTGCATCTTTCAGTCTCCTTTCTGCCTCCCCAGGAGCATTCGTCCATCCCAGTTTGCTGCATATTTCCAGAGATATCCTGTGCATCTGTTAGGATATGTATATCTTTAAAAAATATGTCTTTTTGTAAAGTTCATGAATGGAAGCATACTGTACCCATTTTCTCTGCGCTTTTTCCTTAAAAATATTTTTAAGATATTTTTTCATATCAGTAAATCTGGTGCTTTTTTAAACAGCTGAATAGTGCCTTTCTCTTTTATTGCATGTTGTTTTGTTTCTGTTTTGTAAATAAGTTCATTTGTACTATCTTTTTAGATTCCACATATAAGTGATACCATACGATATTTGTCTCTTCTCTGACTTCACTTAGTATGGTGATCTCTAGGTCCATCCATGTTGCTGCAAATGGCTCCATTTCCTTCTTTTTTATGGCTGAGGAATATTCCATTGTATATATGAACCACATCTTCTTTGTCCATTCATGAGTTGTTGGACATTTAGGTTGCTTCTATGTCTTGGTTATTGTAAACAGTGCTGCAGTGAACACTGGGGTGTGTGTATGTTTTTGAATTATGATTTCCTCCAGATATATGCCCAGGAGTAGAATTGCTAGATCATATGATAATTCTATGTTTAGCTTTTTAAAGAATCTCCAACTGTTCTCCATAGTGATTGTACCAATTTATATTCCCATCAACAGGGAGGGTTCCCTTTTCTCCACACTCTCTCCAGCATTTAGTGGTTTATACGCTTTTTGATGATGGCCATTCTGATTGGTGTGAGGTGATATCACATTGTAGTTTCAGTTGATTCAATAATTAGTGATGTTGAGCATCTTTCCATGTGTTTCTGACCATCTGTTTATCTTCTTTGGAGAAATGTCTGTTTAGGTCTTCTGCCCATTTTTTGATTTTTTTTTTATATTGATCTGCATGGGCTGTTTATATATTTTGGAGATTAATCCCAGGTCACTTTGTTTACAAATATTTTCTCCCATTCTGTAGGTTGTCTTTACATTTTGTTTATGGTTTCCTTTGCTGTACCAAAGATTTTTAAGTTTAATTAGTTATTTGTTTATTTTTATTTTCATTACTCTAGGAGGTGTATTCAAAAAGATATTGCTGTCATTTATGTCAGAGTATTCTGCCTATGTTTTCCTCTAAGAGTTTTTTAGTATCTAGCCTTAAATTTAGGTCTTTAATCCATTTTTACTTATTTTTGTGTATGGTGTTAGAGAGTGTTCTAATTACATTCTTTTACCTGTAGCTGTCCAGTTTTCCCAGCACCAGTTATTGAAGAATTTATTTTTTCTCTAGTTTATACTCTTGCCTCCTTTGTCATAGATTCATTGACCATAAGTGTGTGGGCTTTCTGTCCGGTCCCATGGATCTATAAATCTTTGTGCTAGTACCATACAGTTTGATTACTGTAGCTTTAGTATAATTTGAAGTCAGGGAGTCTGATTCCTCCTGCTCCATTTTTCCTTTTCAGGATTGTTTTGGCTATTCAGGGTCTTTTGTGTTTCCATACAAATTTTAAAATTTCTTGTTCTAGTTCTGTAAAAAATGCCATTGATAATTTGATAGGGATTGCACTGAATCTGTAGATTGCCTTAGTTAGTATGGTCATTTTGACAGTACTGATTCTTCCAATCGAATAACATGGTATATCTTTTCATCTGTTTGTATCTTCTTCAGTTTCTTTCATCAGCACCTTATAGTTTTCAGAGTATAGGTCTTTTGCCTCCTTAAGTAGGTATATTCCTAGCTATTTTTTTTCTTTTTGCTGTGATAGTAAATGGAACTGTTTCCTTAATTTTTGTATCTGTTTTCCATTGTTAGTGTGTAGAAATGCAAGAGATTTCTGCATTTTAATTTTATATCCTGCAACCTTACCAAATTCATTTAGCTGTAATAGCTTTCTGGTAGCAACTTTTAGTATTTTCTATGTATAGTAAGTATCATGTCATCTTCAAACAGTGACAGTTTTACTTCTTTCCCAATTTTTCTTTTACTTCTTTTTCAATTTTTCCAACTCCTTTTATTTCTTTTCCTTCTCTGATTGCCATTGCTAGGGCTTCTAAAATTATGTTAAATAAAAGTGGTAAGAGGGCACATCCTTATCTTGTTCCTGGTCTTAGAGGAAATGCTTTCAACTTTTCATCATTGAATATGATGTTAGCTGTAGGTTTATCCTGTATGGTCTTTATTATGTTATGATAGGTTCCCTCTATGCCCACTTTCTGGAGAGGTGTTTTTTTTTTTTTTTTAAATCACAAATGGGTGTTGAATTTTGTCAAAAGCTTTTTCTGTACCTGTTGAGATGATCATATGGTTTGTATTCTTCAAGTGATTAATGTGGTGTATCACACTGATTGTTTCTGGATATTGAAAAATCTTTGCATCCCTGGGATAAATTCTACTTGATCATGGTGTATGATCCTTTAATGATCCTATTGTTAGATTAGTTTTGCTAGTATTTGTTGAGGATTTTTGCATCTGTGTTTATCAGTGTTACTGGCTTGTAATTTTCTATTTTTGTGATGTCTTTGGTTTTGTTTATCAGGGTGATGGTGGCCTCATAGAATGAGGTTGGGAGTGTTCCTTCCTCTGAAAAAATAGCTTAGAATGATAGATGTTAAGTCTTATCTAGATGTTTGATAGAGTTTGCCTGTGAAGCCATCTGCTCCTGGACTTTTGTTTGTTGGGAGTTTTTAAGTCACAGTTTCAATTTCAGTACTTGTGATTGGTCTGGCTCATATTTTCTGTTTCTTCCTAGTTCAGTCTTGGAAGATTGTTCCATTCTAAGAATTTGTCTATATTATTGGCATATAGTTGCTTGTAGTAGTCTCTTATGATCCTTTCTATTTCTATAATTATAACTTCTTTTTCATTTCTAACTTTATTGATTTTTTTTCTTGTTTGGCTAAAAGTTTGTCATTTTTCTTTCCCTTTTTCAAAGAACCAGCATTTAGTTTCACTGATCTTTTCTATTGTTTTCTTTATTTCTGCTCTGATCTTTGTGATTTCTTTCCTTCTACTAACTTTAGGTTTTGTTTGTTGTTCTTTCTCTAGTTGCTTTAGGTGTAAGATAAGGTTGTTGAGATTTTTCATTTCCTAAGGTGAGATTTTATTGCTATAAACTTCCCTCTTAGAACTGCTTTTTCTGCATCCCAAAGGTTTTGGATCATTTTCATTTGTCTCTAGGTATTTTTTTATTTCCTCTTTAATTTCATCAGGAATCCATTGGTCACTGAATAACACTGTTTAGCCTCTATGTGTTTGTGTTTTTTACAGTTTATTTTTTTCTTGTAGTTGATTTCTAATCTCAGTATTATGGTCAAAAAAGATGCTTGATATGATTTCAGTTTTCTTAAACTTGCAAAGGTTTGCTTTGTGGCCCTGGAGCAGGTTCTATGTACATTTGAGAAGAATGTGTATTCTGCTGCCTTTGGATGAAATGGTCTATAAATTAAGTTCATCTGGTCTTATATGTCAGCCTTTTATTGATGATTATTCAGCAGTTGTGATTCTGGTGTTTTCAGAGAGGAGGTAAGGTTAAGTCCTTCTGCTCCACCATTTTGTCTTCTCCCCATAATGATTGTTGAATAGAGTAAAATTTAAATTCTCCCTCCTACCACCAGCGTATCCCTGTGCTGCTCTATTATGTAATTTCAAATCACAAACACCACCCTCCCCAAATCACATGTTCACCAACTCTGAAGCTCTGTAGTATATTCCTTCTTGTTTGTTTTTTACATGAAAGTTAGATTAGCTTGTTTAGCACAATTATAAAAACTTCTTAGTATTTTAAATGGGACCATATTAGATTTATAAATCAACTTATAGAGAAATCACATCTTATCCTGTGTAATTTCCTAACAAGAATATAGAAGGTTCAGTCCTTTGTATGATTTAAAACTTTCCCTTCATGTGTCTCTAAAATTACATATCAGATTTCTTCTTGCTTTATCTTTTTTATTTCTGTTATAAATAGGTTTTCTCTTCCTGTATGTCTTCTGTCTGGTTGTTTTCTTGTGTTTATGAAAGTTAAGTTGAATGCTGTGTATTAATTTTGTGCCCATACTGTTTTTTGACTGATTCTCTAGATCCACATTTATACAGTAGTCACTAACACAGGTAGCTTAATTTAATTATGTTAAAATTTCAGTTAAGTCACACTAGCCACATTTCACATGGTCAGTAAACATACGTGGTTAGTGCTTACCATATTGTGAAGCCGTGCCCTTGATTTTTTTTTTTAAGATATACAGCCACATCCTCTGCAAATAGTGATCATTTGTCCATTTTTTTTCTAATTTTTGAACCACTATTTTCTTCTTTCCTAATTGAATGAACCTAATGTCCCAGCATAAATAAAATAATAGTGATGACAGTAAACATCCTCATCTCTTATTTCAGGCTTTAGTGGGAATGCTTCAGCAATTTCCTTCATTTAAGTTGAATGCTAACATTTGAGCTGAAACAGATGTATTTTGCAATACTAAGGAGGCATTTATGTATTACTATTTTATAGAGTATTTTTATCCAGAAGGTTATTTCAGACTCTCTAGAGATGAGTGTTTAATTGACCTGGGGGCTAATAATTAATTCATACATTCTTATAATACTTTATATACTTAGGATATCTTCTTTTAATGTACATTCAGAGTCTGTTTGCTAATATTGTATTCAGGATTTTGTGTCAGTATTTATGAATTTTTTTCCTGTAGTTTTTGTTTTTACAATATATTTCAGATTTTGGTATCAATGTTATACTTTTCATAGGAAAAAAAAGGTTGAAATTTTCTTTTTCAATGTTTAGGAATAGTTACAAAGGTAATGGAAATGTTTAATCCTATTGAATTGTCAGCTTAAAGTAATATGATGCCAGGTCTTGGGGACATAGGAACCTTATAAAGTCTTATGACCCAGCAGTGCTTGCAGAGATTTTGAGGGAACATGTATGAAATTATTTCCTAAAGCCTTATTTGAAGTGATAATGAGTTGGAACCCAGTAGCGATGGATGTGAGTCTGAGTGAACTCCGGGAGTTGGTGATGGACAGGGAGGCCTGGCGTGCTGCGATTCATGGGGTCGCAAAGAGTCAGACATGTCTGAGCGACTGAACTGAACTGAGAGAATGCATCAGTGAGAGAATGGATATACAAGATGTGGTCAGTGCACATTTGTAATACTATGTAAAAGTCAGTCAGTTCAGTTGCTCAGTCATGTCTTAACTCTTGGCTGACCCCATGGACTGCAGCACGCCAGGCTTCCCTGTCCATCACCAACTCCCAGAGCTTACTCAAACTCATGTCCATTGAATCAGTAATATCATCCAACCATCTCATCCTCTGTTGTCCCCTTCTCCTCCCACCTTCAACCTTTCCCAGCATCAGGGTGAAGATGGAGACAGAGTACCTCTGTTTACGTCTTCTTGTGTGTAAAGCAGCACAAAGTTAGAACTGATGATAGAGGTAGGATGGTAAGTGCCTGTTAGATCCAGCAGAAGTCGAGGGTCGTGTCATTGAGGAGCTGCTTGCAGTAAAGGTGGGGTCTGGCTCGAAATTTTCTGATGATGGTAAAGATTGAAGGCAGGAGGAGAAAGAAGACGACAGAGGATGAGATGATTGGATGGCATCACCGACTCAATGGACATGAGTTTGAACAAACTCTGAGAGATGGTGAAGGACAGGGAAGCAAGGTGTGCTGCAGTCCATGGGGCTGCAAAGAGTAAGACACAATTTAGTGACTGGACTGGAACTGGTTCCACATTACAACCTTGGGCTTAGCCATTGGACGTGGGGCTGGGGCCAAAAGTCAAGATTTTCACAGCCCATCACTTTCCCTCCCCATCCCACCTCCCAGTTGGGCTTTGTTTGCTGCTCACACTAAACACAGCTCCAGCCATGGCCTCATTCCAGTTCCTTCAGTGGGCAGAGGGTCCCCCCACCCAATGACCCCTGGTACCTCTCAGGCCCCAGTTTATACTGATCCCTGTTGGAACTCTTTTACAAGAAACCTTGAACTTGTGACTTGAAGGGCAAGGGAACCCTCCAGGGACTGGTTTCTATTGCTCTTGCCTTCTTGGGGGCATCCAGCTTCCTGTAATCCCAGTGGGGATGACCTTTTCACTGGAGCCTTTATGTTGAAGACTGTGCAGTTCAGAGGCAGAGATGATTCTGCACTGGCTTTCTGGTGCTCTGTTCTCTCTCTCCCTTGGCTCTGGTCCTGAGCATCTTCTCTTCTGCAGGGTGACACAAACTTGCCTGATTCCAGAGACTCCTGGATAGGGGAAGTGCGGGGCCGCTCTTCAGTGAGGAACAATCAGCTGAATCTGGCCAGCTCTGCCTGGAAATGCTTAGCCTACAGTGAGTGGTGGGGCAGGTACCTCCTTGTGGGGGGGCTTCAGGGCTGAGATCTGCTAGATCCTGGGGGCTCGTTGTCCCTCAGGATGCCGGTGTTGCCCCAAGGCCCTGATGCTCAGGAGCCTCCACCTATTCATTGTAGGCCGCAGAGCCGCCTTGGGCAGTTGCTGCTGTTCCCCGTCCAGCCTGTCCAGCCTAGGGACCTCCTTCTCCTCCTCATACAAGGATTTGGCCAAGCACATCGTGGACCTCTGTATGGCTGATGTGAGGTTTCCGGCAGCAGACTCTGCTTGGTGGGGAGGGAGGAGGGAGAGGGGAGGAACAGGGCAGACGAGGGCTTCTTTAGCAGCTCTCTCTCTTTACAAAAGGGGCAATTCAGGAAACGCTGGCTTGAGGGACTCATCCAAGGGCCTGCTTTGTACCAACTGTGCCTACTAATCTGGGTGTCGTCACTGTGTCCCCAGGTAATGGCTGCTTGCTCAGATAACCTGAACAACCTCTTCAGCTGCCGGGCAGCAGCCGGCTGGAAGTAAGTTGCTTTGCACAGTGTCTTATTGTTGCAGCCCCGCCGGCCTTGTCTCCTCCTTTGCCTTCTCCACCCTGGCTTCCTTGAGTCCCTCACCTGAACTCTTCTTTTGTGACCCTAGAGCCCAGTTTTTACCCCATCCTCTTCTTCCCCACCCTTGGTGTTCCCCTCAGCCATCAGGGCGAGGAGCAGGAGGTGCAGCTGTACTACAAGATGTTCTCTTCTACCCGGCATGGCTTCCTGGGGGCTGGCGTGGTGTCCCAGCCACTGTCTCATGTGTGGGCAGCTGTGAGTGACCCCACCTTGTGGCCCCTGTACCATAAGCCCATCCAGACAGCGAGGCTGCACCAGCGGGTGACCAACAGCATCAACCTGGGTGAGCCCAGGGAACAGAGGCAGCTCTCTTGGGAGGCTGGGTACTCAGGCTTGGTCTAGTGGGGTGTCAGGCTGTAGAATGATGGGGTGTCACAGGGCACCTTCTAACTTTCTGCATCCCTGCCCCTCCAGTGTATCTGGTGTGCAATACCACCGTGTGTGCACTGAAGCAGCCACGGGATTTCTGTTGTGTCTGCGTGGAAGCCAGAGAGGTGCCTGCCTTGCTGGTGGTAAAGATGTGGGAGGAACTTGGGCTGGAGTGTTGTGAAAAGCAATCTCTGTGGGCATCCCGTCCTCTGCGGGGGGGAGGAGGGCAAATTGGACATGGTGTGTGTGTGGGGAGGGCCTTGAAGGTTGCGTTCCACGGTACTGCCTGCACTGGAGCCTGTCCCTGGTGGAGCCACATTACATAGGCTGAACTCACACTGCTGTGTTTCCAGGGGCAACTGTCTGTCATGGCAGCTCAGTCTGTGTATGATGCATCCATGCCGAGACCCAGCAGGGAGATGGTCCGAGGGGAGATCCTGCCCAGCGCCTGGATCCTGCAGCCCCTCACTGTGGAAGGGAAGGAGATCACCAGAGTCATCTACTTAGCCCAGGTGATCCACCTCCTGCAGCTGGTCTCACAGCATGCCTTGATTTGACCCCAGCCTCATGGGAGCTTACTGTAAAGCTGTTCAACATCCTTTAGGACCCAGGACCTGTGGCCTCAAGCTGGAGGTTTTAGGGTTTCTTGGGTCACAAATCAGTGGCGAATCAGAGGAAGGAATGAGGCACAGCTGACCAACCTTCTTGAAAGCTATTTTCAGAGTCTGGTGGCCTTCATCCTCTGGCTGTTCCCAGGGTCCTCAGGAGATAGATGAGTTATTATGAGGCAGAGCAGCAGCCTCTCCCTAACTTGGCATTGGAAAGTGAAGCTTTTGTCTAGATCTGAACAGCAGTGTACAGGACTGTGCACAGTTCAGTTCAGAGTTTGTCCCATCACCGCAGCTACTTATAGCCGAAGCATGCCCCAGTGTGCATCTTTGACTCTTCCCTCTGGTTTATTTCAGGTAGAACTTGGTGCTCCAGGATTCCCCCCTCAACTTCTAAGCTCCTTCATCAAACAGCAGCCACTGGTTATAGCCAGACTTGCTTCCTTCCTTGGTAGTTAGCATCTCACAGTCAAGATGGCACTCCAGGATGCCCCAGAGATGTTGGGGCAGTTCTTGTTACTCTCTGTATCCTGATGCAAGAAGAGCCAAGGCTACCTGCTGTGGCCGACTGAGCAGACGGCATTCCGCCCCGAAGTTCCAGTGAAACCTGGTCGGCACTTGGTCACAGCTGGCATCTCTGCAGAGCAAGGGCACTTGAGTTTCTGGCTCTGGCCGTCCAGCGTGAATGAAGCTCAACTCACCTTTTTGGATTTCTCACCTTTTTTCCTGTCTCTGGGACCCTATGGCATATAGGCTACTTAAGGATCAGGACTGGGTACAGCCAGTAGAGCTGGGAAATGGCAATGCTCTGACATGGTGCTTACTGAGTTTGGTGCAGCCCTTGGGCTGGTGGAGAAGCAAGCTGCCGTCGGCCAGCACTCAGAATCTGCCTCCAGCATTCAGCTCCACTGTGGGATGGAGTGTTAGGAAATACCAAAACAGAAAATGGTTTAAAAAAACATCTACACAAACCAGAACAATGATGTAGAATTGTTTCTCCTCCTTGAATCTTTACAAATTGCTTTATTATTAATTTTTGCCTTGCCCCCACCCCCTTCCTTTCCCTCACAGGAGAGGACGTTCGTTTGGGTCTTGGCCCGTTAGGAGTACTGACCAGTGCTGTGTTATGGAGCCGCCACTCCAGAGCTCAGCAAAATGAGAAAAACCACTGTAGAAGTTGGCTGGATAGATTTGGGGTCAGAGTGGGGCCCCAGACCCTTGAGGAAGACTGGGGATGGGGCTTCGGCATCTCTCATTTCAGAGATGAAAAACTGTCTTTTGAAGACGGATGATAATGGATTTCCTCGAGGAGGTAAGTGATTTGTTAGGAGGAAGCTCAGTTCCATTCTTTACCTCACTCAAAGGCTTGGTTCCAGCCCTCAGGCTCTTGAGCATTCCACACACTGCTGTAGCCCCTTCTGTTCTAGGGTGGGATGGAGACTGGGTTCAGTTTTCTGACTGAACCTGAGCTTTTATTCTGTATGGTTACTTGAAAGTGGTAGGGGTGGGAGAGGTTCTTGGCTTCAGTTCTGGTGACCAGAATCTTTGGTAGAAGAGGGTGACCACATGGGGATTGAGATGATGTGGTAAAAAGGTAAATTTCTGCATAGTCCAGCAGAGATTTATTTTTCTGAAAGTATTTGCAGGATTTTTTTCCCCTCTTACCTCAAATTAAGTTATTTATATATTATTGAAGGTTTTAATTGCTTTTAAACTTATTTTTCTGGTTAATATTTTGGTAACATTTGATATATTTAACAGCCTATTTATGTACTCCCATATCTTTTCATATGATTAAGACCACTGATTGAAAAGTTCAGAACACTTGCAAATTAAAAGTCCAGTGTGTACATTTATTCAGTGAAGACTACCCTGAGATAGCCTAAGTGTGTCATTTGAGCTCAGAATTCAGCGTCGATTATGATGGCAGTAACTGTTCATGGCCCAGTTTCAAGCTATATAGTTTATACATAAATAGTTTCCTATGAGCTCAGCACTGCTTTGCATATAAAGAGCAACCAGATTAGTTTCCCAGCTATTGCCAGCTGTAGTCCAGGTATGAACAAGAGGGACGATTCCAGAACAGTCACTGGCACACCCAGTGGTAACCACAGAGCCCTGGAAGGAAGCTCTTTAGCAGGTATGTACCACTGGAGCTTCTGAGACAGAGCCAGTGGTACATGTGGGCAGGCAGCCCCGAGGAGACCATATCCCCTGAACTAGAGAAGCCACAGCCAAGCATGTGAGTCAGTAAATCCAAGAACATTAGCTGATGCTGGTGTTAAGATATCTGGTTCTCAGACATCATTGTGCATTAGAATCATGGAAAGGATTTGTGACACCCCAGGCTGGCCCCCACTCAAGTTTCTGATTTAAAGGCCTGGAGGGGCCTACATATTTGTATTTCTAGGAAGTCTCAGGTGATTGTGAGGCTGCTGGTCTGGAGACCACGCTTTGAAAACCACTGTTTTAGATAACTAGTAGAAAGCAGGCATATGGAAAAGAATCTAAATACCAATGAGTTCACTAGTTCATTGGCTGCCTGTCTCTTAATTCCTTTCTTATTGCCTACCTAAAGTAAGCCTTTAAGGTTCACACAGACCAGCATTGTTTCCTGAATTGGGCCTGTTGCTGTTTAGCTGAGTAGCCTTTAACTCAGCATCTTCCAGTGCTCCAGGCTTTTCCTCCCTGCTTGCTTGTCTATCTCACCTCATACGGAGCTGAGTGTCTGAAGTAGCTGCTTACCTTGGGACTCAGCTTCCTGGAGCAGTGCTTTCGTTGAGCCATACCTGATGGGTGCAGAAAGATAAGACATTTCTTAAAACTTTTTTGGTTCCCAAGAATTCAGAACTTTCAGAATTTCCTATAGTATGTTAGATTCAAAGGACAGATGAAGAAAAAAGGTTCAGATGCAAAAACTTATGGACTCGGATGAGCTGAGGGGAAGGGCGGGTCACAGCCTGACTAGGCAGAAGTGTGACTAGAGTGGTATGGGAGACATTCCCATTTTTACCCTTCTGTGCTGACAGGACCTACTGTAATGGCACACAGCAGACCTCTTTAGGCCCAGAGCCTCTTACCTAGGTAGCTTCCTTGGGTTGGAGACCTCTTTGACAGCTAAGAACTTTTCCTAAGAAATACACACACATGCACAGATTTTGTGTCACTTCAAGAGGGTTCACTGAGTACCCTTCTTTCCCTGGCAGAGACTGAATCTCTCTGCACACACTGCCAAAGTAGAAAAACCATGAATTTTACAGGAATGAATTTAACGCACGTTATCAAAGTAGTGCTTTCTTAGAATCAGTGCACCATTTATAGACATTTAGAATGCTTCCATTCTGAGTCAACTCAAACATCCCCAACTCCCACCGCCCCACAAAAACAAGCATCCTAAGGGCTGGTGAGTAGAAATTTCACACATCTTAAACCTTTAAAGGGAGCTGCACAGAAGTCAATACTGTTGGCAGTGAATTAGTAAGGGCCCCAGGCTCTCTGGCTTGCAGGTCTCACATACGGGAACATTTAGTGTCTGCTGAGTGGCCAAGCTACTAGGACAGCTCTACCCTGTCAATACCCACCTCCAAGCCCACCTGAGACTTTGCAGCCTTCTACAGGGATGAATAAGGTGAAAATAACTAGACAAGAAGCCCTTAGTAAAGAAAACAGTTTATTTTAAAAAGCTCTAGTGTTCTGCCCGTGCTTGGCCCCTGGATGGAGCGAGAGTCAAAAGTTACTACCTGCACGGGACTGAAGGCAGGCAGGGTGCAAGGTGAAAGGCAGGTTTCTGTCGGGCGAGCCCCACATCTATTGTACATTTTTAAGGAGATGGCAGTCCAGCTCCTGGTGGTAAGAAAATGTAGACTCCCAAGATTCATGTTTAACTTTACTCACAAGTTAAGTAGAAGTCAGTTGCCTTTGTCATGATTTTCCAAACCACAAAGCTTTAAGAGATACTGGGGTAGCAGCAAGTGGGGCTCGAATCTTGTGTCAACAAGTCCCCATGGGTCATTTCACTTAGTATCCAAGTAATAAAGCCAACTCTTCTTCTCCGGGACTGGAGTCTCTAGGTTTTTCCACCATAATCCTGAATCCAGTGACCCCTTCTTCTTCCTCTTGGACTTGGGATGGTGAGCCGTCCGTGGGATGCCAGGCAGCCACACTCTTGCTTCACACGTGAGCAGGAAACCTGATGACAGACTGAGCTACTTCCACAGCAGCACGGGTCACAGTGGGCACTTGGGATGGCTCTGGGGCCTCCTCCTGAGGCACAGTCAGGCTGGGTTCCAGCGCTCTGGTGAGATGCCTAAAGTAGGGACACTTTCCAGCCCTAGCTCTGGGCCAGCACAGTTCCCCTGTTTGGCTGTACCAGTTCACAAGCTCTTAGCTGGTGTTCTGGCACATGGGGCTCAGCTAAAAACAGGTTGAACAGTGTTGCTAATTCTTCAGAGAAATCCTGGAATAAGCAGAAAGGTGACTGAAAAAGCAGGCACATAATTCTAAATTAATCAATCCCAAATATGAAGCCCTAGCTAAGCAGTGAGTAGACAACCTAGGTATTTTATTTTTTCCCAACTGCCTTCTACATGGAAATGGACTTGTCCTGTTAGTACTCTAGGATGCTCAAGTCCAACAGGGCGAGCCTCTATTGGGAGGCTCAGAACCACTAATGAGTACTTCATATGCACATTATTTCATCTTGAAAAACCCCATAAGGTCTAAGTTATTCCCATTTTATGTAGAAACTACTTTGCCCTAAATCACATTAAGGACTGACTAAGCCTAAAATCCAGGTTATCCTGATTATAAACACCCACAGTTGGGAATTCCCTAGCAATCCAGTGGTTAGGACTCCACAGTTTCACTGGATTGAACCCTGACCCTGCAAGACAAGCAGTGTGGACAGAAACAACCCCACCATCAGAGAGGTTTGCCAGAGCTATGCCATGCTTTCTCACTATCTGCCATCTTCCCTTCCTCCATGGACACAGTCATTCATATAACAGCTACTTAAATGTGAAGGAGGTGCCCTAGAGCAGCCATTTCATTTCAGGGTGGTCCTCAAGACATCACAATATTCGCTGAGCTTCGGAAGATTCTCAGGATGCCAGGCCCTATCACCTGCCCCCCTTTCAGGATAAAAGGGACATGACACCTATTCTCTCTCCAGATAGAATATGAAGACTTCTTACCCCTGGCCACTGGGTCTCATGGAGGCTGCCCAGGCAAGCCTCTATCTCCATCCGTCTCATTAGACCTTTCTCTACCAGCTCCCGGAGCAAGAAGAGCAGCAGGTCCCACTGCAATACACATGGAGAAAGAGCTCAGGGGGCTAAGAGGACTGCACAGCAAGCCTGATACAGAGGACAGAGCTGCTGAGAGAGGAGGGGAGATGAGACTGAGGAGTCTCTCTCAGTGTACAGGAGAAAATGAGCACAGCCCCAGAAAAGGGGACTAAAGCAGCTAATAACATTAAGGGCAGTGGGTGTAAAAGATGACTGCAGAGCCTTCTAAGGAGCCTGCCCGCCAGCCCCCATCCACCTTCTCTGGCTCACCTCCCTCGGCCGAGTGTCTGCCAGAAGCGCCACGTTTCTTGGCCTCAGCAGCAGCTGCAGTGGAACTGGCACCTGAAAGTCATCCTTCCACAGGGAGAGCAGCATGAGCAGGAGCCTTCGAGCCTGCCCCCTCTCCAGCTGGTGCTGTGCTGGAGGCCCCAGGATGGGAATTTGATCTGCAACTGTGGAAAGAGAAAAGCCAAGCTTTAAGAAGTGGAGGCAGGGTCATGTGTCCCTGGGAGGAAGAAGAGCAGAAAAAAGCTGTTTTCTAATCTTGCTTGTACCCAACCCAGAGAACTGGGGGATCTGGCAACAGAGGGCTGTGATAAAAAGGAGCCATACCAAGGAGGGACGCTAACTCCACAGAGCACTTTGCCAGATGCTGCTCAGCCGGTGGGCACAGGAACTGGGGGGGAAAAACAGGAGACCCTGGACATTAGCACCATAATTCAAGCAGCAGCCCTGGGCCAGTGCAGCTCTGATTACCAGGCACCAGACAAGGATACGGAAGAAGGGCATCATGTCATGTCTCACCTGGCGGCACCGCAGCATCTGGCCCAGCTGGCCTAGGAGCTGCTCCAGATACTCAGGGGCAACTCCCTCCTCAGGGTCCCGGGGCCCCACAGCCAAGGAGAGCACGTCCTGCAGAGAGGAAGGGTGGACGCAGAGTAAGGCTTCAGGCCAGGCCAGGGCCAAGGAGGCCACAGAGAATGTGGCTTGGGATGGGGATCAGCCAGTGGAGAGAGGCAGAAAGGAAGACAGGGCTCTAGGGTGAAGTGATGGGCCAAGGTGCCCTTAGACTTGGGACTTGGGCAGGGCAGGTCAGGACAGCACAGCTGGGAGAAGCAACCAAGTGGACAGAGGGAACAGATGGAATAGGTAAGCCAAGGGGCAGTGTGCTGCCAGAGAGCTCGAGATGCCGTACCAAGCCAGTTCTGAAAGCATTTATGTCCTATCACGTACATGCGGTATTTTCTGTCCCTCATGATTCTCCATTCATTTTCTCAGGAGAGTCGAGGCCTCAGGACAGAAATCATCTGTGTATTGAAAACCAGTAGCTAACGGCTGCTGAGAGTTTCCTTCTCCGTCTTATATACTCTAGAACTTGAGTCAGTCCTCTTTTGTCCCTAGTTTCAATCATTATTACAACACTACTACCCCAGATCTGGGCCAGTTACTAGTTTAGGTCCCTGCCCCAGCCACTCCAATTCTGCGGCAGAGCATGAAAACAGCTCCAATCCATTTGTAAATGAATGAAAGCGGCCATGTGCCAATAAAATTTTATTTACAAAAACAAGCAGCAGGTTGGATTTGGCCCACGAATTGTTCACTGATTCCTGTTCTAGACAGTATAAATTCTTTTTATCAAATTAAGAGCACTGATAGATTATTCTTACTGCCTGTAACCAAACAAGCATCATCTCCCACATAGGAGAGTGTTTCTGAAATACTGTCCCAATACTGGGATGACTGTTCCTTAGAACTTTCCTACTGCACTAGATAGCCATTCCCTACTCCACTCCCGATATCATCTATGTACCATGTACTCAGTCAACAATTTTCACATCTACCCTCTTCCCTTTTACCCTTTTGGGTGATTCAAGTACAAAAGTCAGAGAAAAGCAATTACTAAAACCATTCAATTCCATTTAGCCCTGCCTAACTCCATTCAGTTAACAAAATGGAAACTAGCTGGACAACACAGAAAGCTGCTACACAAATACTGGAGCTGAGGAAGAAAGAAGGGCAACTAGGAAAAGAGCAGGGAGCAGGAGGAGGGGAGCCGAAGGGAGTAGGGAGCTGTGTACTTTTATCTCGGAGATGAGGTGGGAGGGGAGGGGAGCATGGTGCTCACAGGCACGGGAGCAGCCCCTCCGCTCCCCCCGGGCAGCTGGCTCAGGACCCTGGGCGCGAAGCGTGCGACTCACGGCCGCTTTCACCTCCCTTCTGATCAGTGCTGCAAGTCAGAGGGAGGACAGAGAAGAGTCACCAAAGCAGCCCTGCATAGGCTCACCATGCCAACCCCTGCCCTTCCCTGTTGCCAACTGGCCCTGAGTCCTGTCTTCCCCCAAGTGGCCTCCAACTTCCTGCCAGTCCACTCGAAAAACTTGGTCAGTTACTCCCCTTCCCTGGACCTTACCTGTGATGTTGGCTGACAACCATGCACAGGCTTTCTCTGTTGCGAGGCTCACAGCAATGTTCTCTGCACTGCTTAGAACCTGTGACACAGAAGTAGTTTTGAGTCAGGGGCAAGTTAGGACAGTGGTGAATGCCCAAGTCCAAGACTGGCCCGCCCACCACCTCATGTGCATGTTGACACACACAGCCCCACAGCACTGCTCTCCCACCAGCCCAGCCCACCACCCCAGGACTACTTCCTACGTACGGCTGCCGGAGTCTCCTCAGGAAGCAGTGCCCTCACGGCACCTGGGCTCTTCTTTTGGCAGAACCTGAAAGGAGACAGAGGTCAGTGATGTCTTGAGACATCAGCTGGGTCCCTGAGTGCACCAACTCCCTGAGCTGGGAGAGCTCTGCCACAGGGGAGGGCATGCTCAGCTCTCTGGCCCAGATGCCAGGAGATTGGACACCCAACCACATGCCTTTCCAATTCGACTCTAAACTTGGGTCCTTAAACCTCTAAAAACCAAGATAAGAGCCTACAGAGCAGGCAAAAATAGAATGACAAAAGCAGGGTGGGAGAAGACATGGAATAAACAATATAAGAAAAAAAAGGACAGGAAAGGAAAGGCTAAGAGCAGAGTGGAGATGAGAGGATCCCAACAGACTGGCATCTTACTCCCGCCCCTGGGTCAGCGCCTGGGCCCCGTGAGGGCACAGCTGGGAACACAAGATCTCCAACAGCTGGGCTGGATCGCCTCCTTCCTGTCCCTGGGTCACCAGCTGCTCTTGAAGAAGCGACTCTGCCTGGCGCACCAGCTCTGCCACCAGCGTGGCCCTGCAGCAGGAACAGCAAGATTTTGAGGTAGTTGGAAAGGCTGAATTGGAAAGGGGCTGCAAATTCAAGCAAACCAGGTCAGAACTAACTTGAAAGAATGTTAGCCATTTCAGCCTTCCCCATCCCACTGGGCCCCTGTCCCCACCCCTCAGCTGACTTTCCTCAGTTTGGCAACAAGGTGTTAAAAGGGGGAAAAGGATAAGGAAATGAGCCTGGGACCTGCAACACCTTCATTCCCAACCCCCTCAATTCAGACTCACTTGATATGCTTGACACAGTTAGAACCAATTCTCTCTGCCACGAACTCCACAGTCCTGCGCAGGGAGGGCGGCTGGTTGTGGAAAAAGGCTTGGGCCAGCTGTGCCTGTGGGGAGGAGGGAGCAGTGCAGGCAAGGGCTCCCTTTCCCTTACCCATGAGGTGGCCCTTGCTTCCACCCTGCCCCTTACCTGCAGCCCCTGTGTGGTCTGGGGAGGCTGGGCTCCCAGGCCCGTGGTGGTGGTGGGGGTGATTTTCCTGACGAGGCCCCCACTCCTTCCACTGCTGCCTGACACCCATGAAGCGAGCAGTTTGCGGAGCTCTCCTGCATCAGAGAAGCCCATGTGCTTAGTTCCAGAACTGTCCCACCCTCCCAAGCATCCAGACTAAGCATTTGTGGAATAGACAGAACGAGGCATCAGGGAGCGCCTAAGCACAAAACAAAGTACGAGGGTGCTGGGCCCATGGGATGCATTTTGGGTACTCATGAAGGGGCAGGCCAAGGACCAAGGACCCTTGGGGAAGAGTATCCTCACCAATATAAGGGCAGCAAGTGTAGAGCAGCTGCTGGTCCACCACAGGCATGCTGTCCTGCGGGAGACAACAGGTCAGTTTGCGGAAGGGAAGCTTCCCTTCCTCCCAGAAATGGGGCGGTCGGGTTAGAGAATTACGTGAGACTTCAGCCTCTATTCTGGCTTGTGTTTCTGGGCCCGCTGACAGGCAGGCTACCTCCTTTACTCTTGTGGTTCCCATGGCTCTGGCTGGACCCCAATACTTACCAAGCCATGCTCTGAGGCTACTGTGTCCACCTCAAAGACATCCAACTGACCCTCTTCCAGAAAGAATAGGTCCTCAGGGACTGTGGGAATCTGGCAAAAGATTAGGGGAGTGCCAGCCAGCACTTTAGGGATTCATCACACCTCCAACTTCATGGTTCCAGGGTTTAGACAACCAGGTTCAAAGCCACCTTCCTCTATGGCAACCCCATCTTTCCTCCTCTGAGCCTTTAGCGTCTGGTCCCGCTCTCTGTCAGAGTCCTACACTTTCCCTTTGCCCATTTCCAGCCACAGAAGTCATACCGCCTTTCCCCAACCTGGACCCTCATTCCACCAACCTGGAAAAGCCAGCCTAGGACAGCAAGCAGCAACAGCTTGTTCAGGAAACACATCTCCCCTTCACTTTCCTTTGATAAGACCAAGCTCCTAAAAGGTAAATGAGGGTGTGAGTGGAATCTGTGCAATGAGAGAAATGGAATGGAGTTAAAAAAAAAAAAAAAGCTATCACTGGGAAGGTGATTCTCAAAAGGAGACCTAAAAGGGACTGCTGTTGTGTAGGCAGCCATGTCTCATCACCTCTCCCAGACCTGTACTCACTCTTAGCTCGGCCACAGTAGGAACAGAAAAGGGCCAATCAAAGTGCAAATAACTGCCCACTGTCTGTCCTTGTGGATCAAGGCCTGGCCTTTCCCCTGAGGGTCAGCTATAGCTATGGAAGCACACAGGAAGCACAAGCTGCTTGGCCCTCTTCAAAAAGCAGCAGTCTCAACAACATTCTCCCTGCACCCTTTTCTCAAGCCTTGCCCTCTCTTGACTCACCGATGCAGGTGCAGCAGGAGAGTGAAGATGCTGCGGTAATAGTCCAGCATGGGGACAATGTGGTCAGCAAGAGAAAGGAACTCCACCAGCCAGGGCACTGTGAGCACTGCTCGGCGTGCCCGCAGCCCCTGCTGCAGCAGAGCTCGCACGTCCAGGACTGGGGGCACCTGGGAGGGCCAGGGTCAGTCAGGGGCTGGGGAAAGCCTTCTAACGCCATTGCCATGCGGCTCCTCCCAGCTCCCTCCTTACCAGCGCCCCCATTCACCTGGCTCCTCAGGGACAGAATGGAGTCCTGGAGCTCACGGGTCGGGGGTGGTTCAGGCCCACGGTATGGCAGGAAAGCGACAAAGCCCAAGAATTTGGCCAGAAGCCTTAGGCTGAGCAGCACCACAGCAAACTGCCTCCGTTCACCCTGCAGGCCATCAAGAAGTAAGAGGTCCTAAGCATTAGGCTTCTAGAACAAAACCACATCTGTTACAGACTTCTTGAAAATATCCTTTCCCCTCTAAAGCAAAGCCTCCTTTCTTCTGCTTTCTAACCTGCCAGTCCACGTCTGACTCCCCATCCTCATCACTAGGCTCAGGCTGAGGAAGGGCGAGGCTGTTGAGTTCTCGGATCTTCAAACTCAGACTATCCATGAGATGCTGATTAAACTGGAAGCTATGAAGGGAAGGGGGAAAAAAGGTACTGGAAGAGGTGCAGGAAGGATAATAGAGGTGGTGTTCCAGACAGAAAGGCTCAGTAGGGCAGACACAGGAGGTCAAGGAACAAGGAGTTTACCTTCATAGGTGAGAGAGTGAGAAGGGAAATGGAAGCAGGAAGTGTGGGTTAGAAGGAGGCTGGGCATCCCCCAGTCCCACCCACTGACATTCCAGGCCAAGAAGAGCAAACTCTTGCCCTTCTGGGAACACAAACCTCTTTTTCAGGCCTCTTCCCCCACTCTCGGCAAGACAGGGGACCTTTACCTGCTGGCACTCAAGATGAAGTCCCTGAAGAAGCCCTGACAGCCTGGGAAGGTAGGGGGTGGGCAGGGGCCCCCACTGCTCTGAGGGGCCACAAGCCGTTCCTGTAGGCGCCGCAACCGCCCCAGCTTGTCAGCTCCAAGCATATTTAACACATCCGGAGCCTCACCCAAGACAGTGCCCCCAGCACCACCAGGACTCTGACACATCTGGGGCAGGGGGAGGAGGAGAGAAATTGATAAACCAGTGAGTTTTTCTGGAAAGAAGGGGTGAAGAAAATGAGGAGGAAGCAGTGAACAATACGGGGTGCCCACCCTATATTGTGTGCCATAGATGTATTTTTTGAGGTCTGTGTTATATTCTTATTTTTACAGGTGAAGAAACTGAAATTTTAAGATTCAACATCTGCATAGGGTCACGAGGATTTGAAACCAGACCTAACCTTGCACTCTTTCTACCACACCACAAAGCAAGGGCAAGAAAGCAGGGAGGGACTGAAGGAGGGCCAGGAGAGCTGGGTGTGTGAGGGGGCCCACAGAGGAAGAGCAGAACTCTTGTTTACTCTTCAGCCAAGGACCTGCCTGTTCTCCTGTCCTGTCCCAAAGTGCCAGCCATTCCTTGGCACCTATAATACATACTGTCCACTGGAGACAGATCTCCTGCTGGAGCAATTACCTGGAGAAGTTGTTTCTGGAAAAGTCGAACAAAATGGCTGTGGCTGCAGGCCGCAGAGAGTTGACCCATCATGGCTCTGAGGAATAAGAGGCAGGGATGGAGTGTTATGGGAGGAAGAGGGGGAGAAAGATCTGAGAGAACAAGCCAATCCTTGAGACTTTCAGCCCTCTACCAGGGGCTTGAGCAGCCTTCTACCAGAGCTGGCTGGCACAAGGATATGGGAAAAGGTAAAGGATACTTTCCTTAGCACCAAGATCCCTCAAGGCTAGAGAGACACTTACTGAAACTGTCAGTCGCTCAGTCATGTCCGACTCTTTGCCACCCCATGAGCTGTAGCCTGCCAGGCTCCTCTGTCCATTGGGATCTCCCAGGCAAGAATACTGGAATGGGTTGCCATTTCCTTCTCCAGGGGATCTTCCTGACCCCGAGACAGAATCTGGGTCTCCTGCATTGCAGGCAGGTTCTTTACCATCTGAGCCCCCAGGGAAGCCCTTAACCTTACACTTAACCAAACATGAAATGAGACCACCCTTCTCCTCTTCAGTCTACACTGACTGCCAGTAAGCTTCATGACCAACGTGGATGGGAGATCACCAGACAAGAGGATATTCTTTCTGTATCCTAGTTATCCAGCTACACAAAGTTATCTTGTATTGTCAGATTAGATGATGGAGAAAATAGAGGTTGGAAAGGGTCTAAGCCAGTGACAGGCAAAAACTCACGCAACCTGGAATAAGAGTGTTCCACTTTATCAATCATTTGCAATCACAGAGCAAGTATAAATGATTTCTGAGTAGAAGGAGTTGGAGAAATAAATCCCTTTTGAGTAGAGGCAGAGGTGGCAGTAACTAAGAGATTAAGGAAGACAGAAAACAGCTTTGTGCTGGAAGGAGTTCGGGGTGGGGAGAGAAGCCTTTCTCTAATCAGTTACCCAAACACCACTAAGTTGCTCACTGCTGGAAGCAGGAAAAAGTGATCAGTGTATGAGCACATACCTGATCCTGCTGCCCAAGCCCTTCTCAAAATCCCAGCCAGGCTCCTCATGGCGATCTTCCCACTCTCGAAGTACCTCGTAAAACACATCCCTGGCAGACACATAAGATGTCTGATCAACTGAAGCACAGTTGGCTTAACTCATTCTCAGGAGTGCCTTCTCTAGCTCAGAACTGTAGACAGGACCATTCACAGCTCCATTGCTTATCCTCTCCAAGGTTCTCTATGTGATAATCCCACAGACCCGACAGTAGTACACCACATGCTTCACTTGCTTCTGTGGGCAGTTAAGGCTAATCTGGCACTCTCATCTGAGAACCCTGTGGCCAAAGTCATTACACTGCGAGAAAGCTGCTACTGTCAGAGGTGCGAGTCCATGGGTGTGAAAGAGAATGAGGCTAAGTGGCCCTTAAGATGTTTGCTAGGAAGGGCCTGGTGGTGCTAAACTACACCCGTTAGTGCCAAACATCTAGTTTCTATGAAAACAACATAGGCTGCCTATCCCGGAGAAAATGCTGCTTCATCCCCTCCCCCAGAGTCCCCTTTTCTTATCACCTCTGTTTTTTGAAAGTATGAAAGGCTCGGTCACTGGAGAAGTTAGCACGATTGTCAGTTTCTGGCTGAAAGGAGACAGCTTGAGCAGAAGGTGGCATCGCCAGAGAGACCTAAAACAGTGACATTAGGGACTGAAAGCAGAGTTCACGCTCAGAAAACTTCATCCCCATATTCTAGTCCAGAGTTTTAGGCCGCATGACACTACAGTGGTGTGAGCTGGGCCGCCTGGATTATGAGACTAGGAAGGGTCAGATCCAGGCTAGAAGATGTCTAAGATGGGGTCACTACCTTGGCGACACTGCCCTCATAGGCAGCTCGGAGGCGACCTTGCAGAGCCGGTGAGAAACACAGTAATCGCTCATTCTCAGCCAACAGCTTCAATGTCCCTTTGTCCAGGTGGGAGAGAACGCTGTACAGGGATAAGAGCACACATGACTGAGAATGGGACAGACTGCAAATAGGCAGCTGGCATCTGCACAGCACAGTGTGTTACCTGGAGCACAGAGCAGGTACATAAAAAAAAGAAAAGTCATGCGCCAAGGATTAAAGACGATAAAGGGAAAGGAAACGAGACCCTATGGAGCAGCTAATGATAGCAAAGCAGAAACAGTAAATAAACCCAAAGGTCAGCTACCAAAACTACTGGGGGCAGTTTGATTCTTTCAAGGGCTAAATTCATAGCTTTGACACGAAACTGAAGGGTTACATGTAGGAAAAGGCCTAGGGTCACTACATCTGTGTCAAGCACAAGCATGCCCCCGAAGTAGCCAGAGAATCAAGTGAATAATGTGAATAAGGTTCAAATGCCTCAGCGGGGGAAACTTACTGAAATTGATGTTCCAAAACCTGCACTGCAAAGAAGACACAATCATG
Source organism: Ovis aries (assembly GCF_016772045.2). NCBI lineage: Eukaryota > Metazoa > Chordata > Mammalia > Artiodactyla > Bovidae > Ovis > Ovis aries. The sequence goes on from NC_056060.1 coordinate 36,255,803, forward strand.
GACACTCTGGAACAGAGGGCTTTCCAGGGAATCTAGAAGGACAGTACCAAGCTGTTGGTTAAAAACAATTTCATTTCCAGACATCATTTCTCAAAAAGAGGCTTGTTCACCAACCTACAGCTCCCGGAGTTGGTTCAAGGTCACTGTCTTTGGCAGCCACCATCCTCCGGGCAGTAAGGAGCTGAAGGACGAAGAAAAGCTCCAAGAAGAGGTTTGGTACCAGGTTCTCTGGTTAAAAAGGAAACTCCAGGGTATTGAACGCCAGTCAAAACAAAGGCTCAGTTCAATTCTTTTACCCTGTAGTTCTACAAGTGTCTTCATTCCAGGGCTCTGTTCTCACTCACCTGCAATGCATGAAGAGTAGACAAGGGCAACCAGCTCCAGACGGTGGCGGGAAGATACTCTGGTAGGGTCAGCGGGTTCAGCTGTGAGGTGTCCTGTCCGGCTGGGGTGAGGAGATCCTGGTTCTAGGGTGGGACAGGCAGGAGTAGGTGACTGCTGCAGCTGCTTAGAGCTACCGGGGAAAGAGAAACGTCATGAGCAGTCAGCATGGCTTCCCCTCCACAGCCACACTCAGGTTCCTTAGAGACCTGTCCACAGCCCAGGAAACAGACCCAGGGTTCCCAGGAGACAAATTAATCACAGGGAAAAGCCCTGCAAATCCCACCCCCCAAAGGAAGCTGACATCCCCAGGAGCAGCAAAGCCATACCGCTCCTTCCTGAGCATCTCCCGCTCCTCTTGCAGACTTCTGCACCCTGAGGGAATCCCATGGCCCCAAGGGCTAGTGTCTAGGACTGAGGGTTGGGAACTGGGAACACAGCTGATTGGGGGTGAGGTGAAGCAAGTCTTGGGCTTGGAAAGTGATCGCTCTTCGCTCACTGGAGTTGGGTTGATCCTGCGGGAAGGCTTGGTCCTGTTGAAAAGCAGCCATAGGTTTTCCTAATTCCCATCTTCAAGCATCTCCCCCTCCACCAAAACATCTAGCACCCCTTGCAAAATGCCCCTCACCACGTAGATATTTCACCCCCTACTTTCTTGTTATTACCACGCTCTACTACAGAGCACCCAGCCTTAATTTTTTAACTCCCCTAGCAGAGCCATATTTTAGATGAGGGCTAATTCTCACCCTGCAGAGCCGGGGGGAACGGAGCCCACGGGAGGGAACTCCTCCAGGTTGCTGAGGTTTGGCGGATCAGAGCGCGCGAGGCTGGGGCTGCTGGGGCTGCCAGAGCTCCTGGGCCTCCGGCCCCCGGCCCAGGGCAGGCACTCCCCGCTGACCCCCTCCTCCAGGCCCCCGGGGCCGCGGCCTCGCTCGCGGGCCGGCCCCGGGCCCCGCCTCCTGCCCCCACGGCGGGCCGAAGGGGCGTCAGCAGCGGTGGCGCTCGAAGCCTCGATCGGAGGGAAGAGCTGGTTGCGCGCTCCGCGGCCGCCCCGCGGCGGGCCCCCGGATCTCCCTGGCAAGCCTGTCGAGGAGCCCGGGGCCTTGGCGGGGGTTGGGGGGCCCTGCGGGAGGACGCGGCTGCTCTGTTCCCTCAGGAAGTTCAGCAGGAATGGCACGAATTCCTTCCGCAGTGGCCGAAGTGAGCTCAGCGCGGCCGCCTCCCTGGGGTCATCCTGAGGGAGAAGCGGCGAGGGGAGAGAGAGTCAGTCAGCTGCCAGCCCGGGGCCGCGAGCAGCCGGGGCCGCAGGGCGTGCTGAGGGTGGCGGGCGGCCGGGGCAGCGGCCCCTAGTTGGAGCGCACTCGGCCCCGGCTGACAGCCAGGCACTCTAGAGGAATGGGACGGGAGGAGCGGTATCTCCCGCGGGAAGCAGCTTCAGGCCAGGCTGGGGGCGTGTCGGCGCTGTTACCTCCGAACTCTGGGCGCTGCGCGCGATCCACCGCACAGCGACTGCGACCGACAGCTCCTCTCGCAGCAGCGACTCCAAAACGGCCGCCATCCCGGTCAGGGCGCTCTGAGGCGACTGCGCAGGCGCCGGCGCGCCACGGGCGCCCTGGGAAGGGCGGGGCCGGCGCCGCCGGGCGACCGTTGGGCCGCGGGGCGGAGGGGGCAGGGCCAGGGGCGGGGCCGGGGCCGCCGCCGCCGCCGGCGGGGCTTCCCCGCACTGAGGCTCGACTTGGGCCTTGGCTCAAGGCCTTGGCTGGGTCCGTGGTTCCTGACAAGAGGCCCGGTGGCCCGCCAAGAGCAGTGTACTGTTGTCGGTGAAGCGAGGCCCCGGCTGCCCTGGCCCGAGGGTGACCTGCCGGGACTCGGGGACGCGGCGGGGAAGACCAAGGGTCCGGGAGAGCGGCCGGACCGTAAAGGTGAACTATTCTTCGGAGAAGATGCCTACGTCTTCTACGATAAGCACATTCTTTTCTTTCAAGTTTTCTAGATTCAATCGTCACTACCCTAAAGAAGTTACGATAAAGTTTGCTAAACTTCATTTTGACCTTGCCTTTCTCAAAAGCCGAGTTTTCAATCCCCTGCCCACTCGTTTTCCAGCAAGATCGATCATTAAGACTTTAAGACGGAGGGGCTTTTTAGGATCCTCCGCCCACAACCCTTAAAAGTGCCCCAGGCCACCCTGCACACAGAATCGCCGTCTTTATTACCCCTTATACGTTACACAAGGTTAATAGTTCAGCTACTTTGCAGTTAATAGGCATACACATGATTAGTTTCTGGTAGCTTATTTCTTAATTTTTCTTATTTCAAAAAATACGAGAATCACCTCTTTGGATGTTGCTGCTCACTGGGAACTCAAGAAAGGGACACCGGGCTGAGAAAAACAAACAGCACTAACATTCCAGGCCAAACCAAATCAGGAAGGGTGAAGCAGTGCCCGCGTGAAAGCCTCCTGAGAGGTCCCTTGGTTCAAAGGACAAGGAAAAAGAGGGGATGCTGCAAAGCAGAAATCACTCCAGTGATACAGGGACGTTTCCTGCAGAGAAGGGAAAAATACCTCCAACCAGCGATACAATGATGGGTTGAAACAGAGCTTTTAACACTTTCAATTTTATTACATGGGGAACCCTCTCCTCACATCAACCCTCTCCTCACATCTGTGAACCGTGGTTGTTGTCTGCAGAGGAAAATGAATACCTAGTTTCTCTTCCAGCGCTGCTTTTTCTAGGTCACTTCTGGATGTGGCACTGCATTTATAGAACACTTTCTGCTCCCTGTTGATCTTGTGACCTCCGGTGCATTCAATAACCATTAAATTAGAAAAATATTTCCCACTTCTGAAATCCAAACCATCACACAAATAGAACTAGAGTTTGCATGCGGAATGAATATTTTATTACTAGATTATAAAAATAAAATACAAAATAATTTTAAAACAGAACTTAAAACACTGTACAAAACTTTAATATGATACAAATGGGAAAATTAAATAAATAATTACACTTTTATGTACAGATGGCCTATACAAAAGCACTCATGTTTCTGCCAATACTCTATGTCCTTGGTTGCCTGAGCAAAAATGCATAAAGAGGGCTGCTTGGAGGGGAAAGAGATACAATACAATACCTTTGGAGGTATTTCAAAGAGCAGTTTCTCATCACTGATTTCATGAAGAGAAGAAAGGGAGAAAACTATGGAACTGTTAAATTACTCTTAACTTGTCTTGCTCGATGAGTGAATTCTTCTGGTTTGTGGTTCCATCTGATTTAAAAGATGCCGATAGTTAGAAACTTTCAAGATTTACATATAATTGAAAATTAGGTGCTTCTCAACTCTTTTTTCCTAAAAGCTGTAAACTTGTAAGTAAATGACCTAATGACATCAGCACTTGGTTATTTCAGGAAAGGAGTCAGGAGGGGAACCAGGAACTGCAGGGGAAGTGAGGAAGCGCGAGCCTGTGTCATTGGTTCTTTTCTTTACTCAGTTCACAAGTTCACGCAATCCAATTTCAGAGCCCCAGTGGTACAGGTTATATTTCCTTTAGCTTCCTCTATTTGTATTTCTGAATTAGTGAACTAATTTATCTAACTGGTGAATAGTTTAGAAAGAAAAAAATCCCAAGGGTTTTCCCTTCCCTGTGTTGATCCCTAAAATATACTCTGGTAGGTTTGTTTATCCCTTGTGGATGAGAAGAACACCCAGGGATGGTGAAGTGCCGTACAGGAATTTTTAAGGATTTGAACTGTATATTTTAAGGGGTGGGGGGAGGAATATATGGCAGGGGTAGTCTATATAAAAATTAGGTTTACCCAGTGTTTTTAACTTCGTGAGTGAACACTTATGTACACAACGTGAAACAATTAAACTACTGAAAAGAAAGAGAAAATTTCCTATCATTAGTGTGTAAAATTATGTCAGCAAGTTCTATAGTTAAATGGGCTCAAAGGTCTGCCTCATGGAATCCTATTCTCTTGGTCAAGGAAACCAGAATCCCTGGCCCAGAGCATCTGAGATATATACTGTGCCCATCTATCACTTCAATTAAAGAGGCAAATCCTGTTAAAGTTTCACAGGGCAATGAAGAAAAATACCTCACTTCCTTTACATGTCTCCTTAAGACCAAGAATCCAGCAAAATCTATGGAAATAATCATCAAATCATTACTGAGTAAAGGTTTTTACTTGGCTCTTTAGTGTTTTAAGATTGTGTATCAGGTCAAGGTGACTTTGATCTTGTCACATACTCTGATTTTCAGATCTGCTAAGGGAAGTAATTAAACATCAAGATTATGTTAGTTTTAAAATTTGGAACAGATAACCACAACTGAACTAGAAAATATACTGATGGGTCAAGAATATAATATAATCATTTCAAGAATCTGAGGTGTGTAGCATCCAGATTTCCCTTTAAATCAATAGGGGGGTCCTTGTCCCATTTGCTGGAGTTACCTAAGAACTATAGGAATTCCCCATTTATTGCCTGCAGTTCTCCGTAGCAGTGCTGGCAACAGATTCTGCAGTCTCCTGAGTCTAACTGGCTTAAATTTCTCATGATTCCAGAGAGACAGCCAAACTCCGGAGAATATCCAATGATATGTTTCCACACTACTCCCACATCTTTGAATTCTATACCAGAGTTCTACTGGATGAAGTGGGACGTCCTAACAACCACCTGGGGTTTCCCATGAACTACTCTTTCTGTATGGTCTGTGGATTAGAACTGCCTCTTGTTCCCATCTCTAAGTTAAGGTCTAAATATGCACCTGTGATTTCTGAACTTGGGTAAATACTGACATGTGAGGACTACCACAGTGGTTACATGCCTTAATCCTGAATACTTTGTTAGAACACAGATGATGTTCTGCAAACAACTGTCTACAGTACCAAACTCAAGAAAATTAAACAACACAGTTGTCATCAACCATTCTATCTCCTCAGTGATACAGGTGCTGAAATATCTCTCCTTTAGGCAAGGTCCCGACACATGTGTGGCAAATACACATAAACAGAAATGGGCAGGTTTTAAAACAGTGAATGCATATAACTTAATTCCAAAACATATAAAGATGACAAAAGAAATAGTTCCCTAACATATGTCACGCTTTGATATCAAGGAATGAAAAAGTTTTAAAATGTGAAAATTTTGACCTTCAAGGCTAAATCTAGACTTATCTACAATAAATGTGTTTTCAAGTAGCCAAAGTAAGATGCATTTTTCCCTTAAGTCACTAAATTCTGAATTCTGGATCCTTTTTCTCCTATCACCAATTCTAATGTTAGATTAAGAATGTAGTTCCTAGAACAAAGAATCCTCTGCTCTTGAGGGAAGAAGCATCTGTTTTTAATTCAAAGCTATTGGATATATAAAAACTAGTTATGGTTTTAACTATCTGTGTCTGGGTTTATAAAACATGCACCAACATTTTTCCTTGTCAATTAAATATAACCATAGAACCATTCACATAAAAATCTGTGGCCTGGAAGGAATCTCTGATGGTTACAGAAGAACCTCAAGTTCCTGTAGTGGCTAAGAGTGATACAGAGAGAGATACTGCACCCTAGTCCACTGGATTAGTAAGCAGCTGAGATTTGTTTAGTGTTTCAAAGCAAACAACACAGAGTGGATAATGGCAACAGTGGGTCTCAATTACCATTTTGCTAGTTATTTAGGACTTGGTTAACTTGCACCTTAAAAAAAAAGTTTCACTTCACAACATGCAACTTAAAAACAGAATGTAACTACGCTGCTGTCAGCAAGGCCAGCCTGCACACCATAGTTGAGAGCAACAGTGTCTATTTAAGACTCACCATTCAAGCATGTTTATAATCTGTGCTTTACAGTTAAATTTGATATGACCCAATTTTCATTCTTTGTTCACTATACGTTAAAGTTAAATGCCTTTAAGCTGTGCAAAAGACTGCTGTGTGGAATTTTAATATTTCAAACAATCTATACACCCTGGAGATTTGGCAGCATAATTTAGGAGTAAGCTACCTAAATAGACTGAGCTATGGCTAATTTCATCTTCTGCTCCACCCAAGTAATTCCAGAGACTGGACAAGGGAGGGTAAGGGCAAGTGTGACAAGGTAACTAACCATTTTGTTGTGATAGGAGAATCTAGGAGGCACTTGGTTTTCAAAAGGTAATTTTAACTTCTTCCCCATACTACTATTAATATAGTTTGGCTTGACTTTAAAGGATAGCCAAGTCCCTCATTTTAGAATAACCAAACTGGTTCAGAATTACTTGGGTGACCTATGTCACTGAAATGTGAAATATGCCACCACTAAAACAAATAATAAATTTAACAAGAACAATAACAACAAAACCCAATTCATTTTCTGTATCATACAGAAATAAAAACAAAAACAAAAACCCTTGTGCCAAAAGTGCTTTGCTCAGGGCTGCCAACTTCTCTTTTTAGCCCAAGACATCTAAAACCATAGAGGTTTGTTTTTTTTTTTTTAAAGCAAAGTAAATCACTATACAAGACAGTCTTTTTAAGTGGATATATTGATACATGAGATATAATTAGTCTTTTTTGAAAGTGTCTGAGCATAAATATCTTTGGTTAACTCTCTTTCTATGTGCAAAGTAAAACATTCTTACATAGCAAAGTTTTCTCTCTCTGGATCTTGAGTTTGTCAGTGCCATTTAGGAAAAGGGGCAACACAGTGGAAAAGTTGGGAGAAAAACGGAAGGACTCAAGAAAGAGAGAAAACATTCAGCTGCCATGTTGTCATTACTATCAGGTTAAACTTCTAGCAGAGAAGTGCCCGTAAGAAATAAAATAGCACACTTCATACAGTTTGCAGCCTCATCAGTTTTTCGAATAGTTACCACAAGCACATTTCTGATTAGAGGGGTCAGGATTTAAAGCTGGCTACTTTTAGCACAATTTTGCTAATACAACAGGAGAAACAAGATAATTTCTTAATTACAGATTACTTCTTACCTCCACCCCGCCCCTGACAAAGTGAGATGAAAAGAGGAAAGCAGAATGGTAATTTTTTAAGAGATTAAAAAAAAATCTATTTATAGTAGACCCATGATTATCAACCCAGTTTATCCACTCTTAACCATAGGAGAGAATTATGTGATTAACATGACAAACCTCTCAATCAGTATTACAAGCTGTCCTAGTACTTTTTCCCCTATTAAAATTTTTTAAAAATGAAAATTAAATAACCTATCTTGGCCTGTTAAAGACTGCCAACCTTTGCACTACATACAAGGAAGGCAAAAAGAATCTGAAGTGTCACATGCCAAGAACAGATTTTCAGAGATGAAGACAGGCAAGGCCCAAGTGTACACGAGGCACACAGTAAAAAGCAATCTCACCACCTGTGACCTTGAAATTACAAATGGAGAATGAGAAAGAAGGAGTTTATATAAGCATAAGTTTCTCTATATATTTATAAATATTTATATAATTTACCATGAAGACATGCAAGCAGTGTTTTAGCAACTATTATACAATATAATACAGAAGGATTGGTCTTCCAATGTTACAGTTGCTTTAGTTAAACAGCAAATATGTCTTATCTACTGCATTCCTCTGTAGTCTTGAAACTGGAGAGAAATTAAGATTCCACATTATGCTACATTTCTTATGGGAGACCATATATGCCTCAATAGTGTTTTGAGTTTTTTGTTTGTTTTTTTCAAAAAGCTCGACACAGATAAAGAGAACAAGAAAAGTTCAGTCAGTGCAGCTTCAGGGCAGCTTTGATGCAGCATTAGAATATGTTCACTTGGTGAGGAAATATCTTTCTTTTTCTGTTTTCCAATTCAACCATATTAGGTTTGGCAGCAAACACAAGGTCAAAGCGAAAACACAGATGTTTGCTAGAAGGCAGATTTCAACAGCAAGCAGACCAATTTACCTGACCTTAATGAGGTCTTTACAACACAAAAACTACAAAGTATAAAAGAGCTCATTTAAAAAATCTAGTCTAACGTAACTTTGATTGATTCCTCTCAGCAAAGAGTGAGATCTGAACAAATATGATCCTCCTTACGGCTTTATAAATTAAGTGTAAATCAGGTCAAGAAGCCCAAATATTCAAACTAAAACACAGGAGAAGCAGGTAATAAAACCTTAAAAGCTAAATACTGACCCTAAATTTATTTCCTCAGGTACTCATTCCTTATTGGCTAAACATATAAAATACAAAGTTTGATAATTTTAAGCCTCATAGTACCTAATTTCTTCCTATGTTTCTTTCTAAAGCTCTGAAAGCATAAAATCACATTCCACAGTGATGTCCTTTCCTGGTACTGTCTTGGAGACTGACAGTAGAAAGAGCTGGTACCTAGAATGTGTAAGGAAGCAAGGTCTGCTACTCTGGTCAGGGTTCCTTCCACAAGGAGGAAACAACAGAGGGAAGAGGGTTCTTCTATCTTGAAGAGTATTACTCTACACTCTGTCCCTCTCCCTAAAGCACTAAAGCCTGCAAAGTAGTTCTATTTAGACTTCTCCTTCCTTTACCTAAGTTTCACCAGATATTTTTCACAATAAAAATATACTAAGAACTGTTGCTCCAAAGATAAATATTAGGAGATTAAAAATAATTGGATTTTAAATTCTTAGCATGTGCTGCTAAAAGCATATTAGAATGTGTTAAAATAAGAGAGACTGGATCAGGTGCAAACACTAACTTTAAAAAATGTGAAATCCAAGGAGGGTACTAGGAATGACTCAAAGTAAAGGTGTGAACTCTCAATACATTAGATAAACACACCAGCCCAACGTATCCAAGCACTGGCTCCCCAGCACACACTTCCCACATACTCTTAATATTGGACTTAAAATTTGACTCTCCAAGGTTGGGAAGCTTGGAAAGAAAATACTAGAAGTTTCACTTTTGCTATATAATCTTTGAGTAGAGCCTTAAAAAAAAGCAGGCCATACCCCTTAAAATCCCAGTCTACCACCTACCTTCAACATTTTTGTTTGGAAGGAATCTAAAAACTGAGAGCTCATTTAACCAGTTTCACCTCCTTCAATTTCGCTGGATGGCCCCTTCCTATGCAAAGACACTGATTCCTGATCTGCTTGCTGCTTGCCTTAGGTAATTTCTTATCATATATTTATATCTTCTTATAAATAATTTATCATGTTACTTTCTTTTGTGAGAAAAGATCAACACTGATTTTTTTCTTTTTTAAACAGACAGTACAGGGACACACATGCATCAAATTTAGGAGGAAGATCGCACACCTTTCAGAGAGACGCGGCCCAGCTCCTATCTGCTGAGTTTACTGGCTGACTTACTCTTCCCTGGCGGGGCTTTAGCGCTGGCTGAGTGGTGGTGGAAGCTGCCGGATCCTTTCAGGCCATTCTTGCTGGGTTTGCAATGCTCCTGTTGGCAGGACCTCCTGGAGGAGGAAGATCCCGAGTGGCTGGGAGGTGACTTGCTTCTCCCCAGATGTGGGGATGAACTCCTCTGGTCATGGTGGGGCCGTCCAGCCCGAGATGGTGAGGAACTGGATGTGCGAGGCAAGGAAGAGCTTCGAGGAGAGGCACTGGGGCTCCTGCGAGGGACAACTGGACTCTTGGGTGGTGTTTTTGGATTGTGAGGGGTTCCTGGACTCTTACACTGCGTAGTGCTCCGGGGTTTCTGAGATCCATTTTGAAGAATTTGGGCCAGGCGGGAGAAAAGGTCTGAGTCAGAATTGCTACTCCCTAGGACTTTGTATCTGCGGAGCCTTAAAAGAACAGAGAATAATTAGTTTCATTTTAATTCACTTCAGTTGAGACTAGAAAGTCAGTGTCCCCAGTCATAATATGTATGTGTGTGTGTGTTAGTTGCTCAGTCGTGTCCGACTCTGTGACCCCATGGACTGTAGCCCACCAGGCTCCTTTGTCCATGGGATTCTCCAGGCAAGAATACTGGAGTGGGTTGCCATTTCCTTCTCCAATATGTAATATGTGTGATGTGAGTCCAAATCAGGAAACAGAGGATGCAGAGTTACTCTTCCATGTATCAGTTGTATAAACCCTGGGCAAGTTACTTAACCTCTCCCAGCTTTGAATGTGAATATTATCTCACAGGGTTACTGAGCAGTCAAGTGCTGTAAAGTACTTAACTGGATGTCTGCCATCCAGAAACACTACATGTTGTTGGTCCCCTTCCTCTTAGAGCACATTAGCTCTTCCCATTTCAGGATTTACTTAATGAAATGTCTCTAGCATGTTAGCACATGAGAGAGAGTAAACTATTTTGTTTAAGGCTTCTAGGACAGGAATTCTACATGCACTTATGCAAACATTAAACTCTACAATATGTCTTCAACACCAACTATACTCACCAATACCAGGAACTGCAGATAAAAATATATTTCAACTTCTTTAATAATTTCCAAAAGAAAAGAATAGTCACTGGTTTCTCTGGGCCTCAGTTTCTGCCCCTCACAACAGCCCGTGATTCAGGAGAGCTGGGTTTGGGGACTGATTGCCTCTCTTACTGGCAACCAAGCTTGGGCCCAAAATTCCAAATATAGAAAATATTCATATGAATAGCATGTCTCCTCTGCCCTAAATGTCTTTCTGTCTTGGCTTATCTAAAATCCATTCAGTCTAAGAATTTAAACCTCAAACTGCTGACATGCCACTCCTTACAGAAGGAACCAGAAGAAAAACTTCTAAGTAGTATAGGCACCTCAGGATGCAGGGGACATATATAGCCACATCACCATCATGGGTCAGAACAAGTTACTTTTTTTTCCCTCTAAATTTTCTCTCCTCTTTCTTCCCCATCATCTACCTATACTGACAAATGACAGGAATTCATTCTGGTTAAGCCTAACTTCATGGATCTTATAGTAAAACTAGAAGAATGGAGTAAGACAATGCCTCTGTGCCAGGACCTGTGTGGGAAAGCTGAGTTCCCACTGAATTCCCCGAGTTTCAGGCTGGTCAGCTGTGTAGTATCTGACACAATGCCACATGTTTGGCTTTGTTATCAAGTTACCAAGTTCGTTCTTCTAAGGGACATGCAAAGTTCTAAATAGTAGATGGTAATTAAGATTTGGACTTGAGCTGCAGTCCAAAGCAGCTCAAGCCATAGATACACTATCTCTATTAAGCATAGACGCCAAGCAAAAGAGAAGCGGGCGATGTGTGAATACTGTTCATGGAATCATCTTTTTAAAATGTCTCAGCTAAATGACTGCTGCTTATTCATCACCGTTTTTCCTGTTGAAGTTTAGTCCCATGGTCATTTCAAGTCCAATGTTTACCTTTGAACCTGAAAGAAACCCTAAGGCAAGTCAAAACTGAACTTTAGTAAGGATAACAACTTCTGCTGAGTAATGATACAGATAGAACCTCACTTTAATATACTTCAGAAATCTCTGTAACAGATGGAGGCCTATTGTGTTATCTAAAACAGGCTATAATTTTCAAGTAAATTTATTTTGATGTTCACTTTGCTTTTGTTAAAAGACTATCCTTTCACTTTCTTCTCCAAGGGTTTAGACCATTCTACTTTGTGAAAAGTGAGTAATGGCTCCAAGGAAAGCACTCTTAATTGGTTTATTACTTCCCAATTATTTTCCCCTCTTCAAAATAAAATCACTCCCTGGTCAACTACAAATAAGAATATTTCAATAAACAAGCATACCATACAGTAAACATTAAGGCAATATCTTTATTATGTATGGTTGTATATATCATCAGATGTAGGGAAACTCCCTATAGGATTTTTTAAATTTAATTCATTATCATCAGATAAATATATCAGATAAATATAACTGTTACCAGGATCCATTCGTCAAATATAGACAAGTATTCTTCCCTAGAACTTGACATCATAATGACATCTGTTATAACGGGATTCTGATTAGACAAAACTAGAAAATTACCAACTATCTTGTTAAAATGGACTGGGGAAGAGAACCTTTGTCGCATGCTATAAGCACTAAACAAAGTTCTTGACATATGCTACCAGATTTCCTCCTCCCCAAACAGTTAAGCAAATGTTTTACCCATCTTTCAGATAAGGAAATTTGGGTTCATACTACTAGAAAGTGGGAGAGCTAGGAATTAACTGGGATCAAATTGAACACTTCAGCTACACTGTGCTGTACGGCTTGGGAAAGACAGGGAAGGAAGTAGATGATCAGAAGCAGGCAATGAAGAGATGAAACCTCTGACATAATCAAGCAGACACAGAAATCATGCTGCACACTTAACAAAGGCGAGGACACAGCATTACCTGGCTTCTACTCCAGGCCTCACAGGTGGTTTTCCGGGTGGTGGCCGAGGCAAGAACTGAGATGGAGCTGAGCTATTGACTTGATCTGTGTTGACCCATGAAACTGGTCTTGGAATTTTGCTCTTTCTGGACTGGGAGATGATGGGTGCCAGAAAGCTGTCTTCAGCTGACCTGCTCAGGTGTGAGTCTGCAGCCAGTCTTGAAAAGGGGGTGAAGACTTCCTCCTCGGAAAAGGGAGCAGGAACAGCGGTTAATCTCTCCTCTAGCAGTTTATCAGAGGCACTTGAGAGGTCCCCAAGGAGAGACCTGAGTTGCCTTTTCTCCACCAGGAGCTTGACGAGGTCTGGCTGGCAAGCTTTCTTTTGGAGGAGCTTTTCTTTTGCAGAGACTGGAGAGGATGAGTCAAAAGTTGAGTCTATCTCTTGTGCTAGAACAGGGATTCGGCTGTGCCTAGTTACAAAGGATGACCTAACCACATCCTTCCGGGATGGGGGACAGTGTTCACTCTCTGAAACAGGATTAAATAGCTCTCCATTTCTAGGGGCTATTTTCTCTCTCTTACCCTCTTGGTGCAAAAAAGTAGAGAGGTCTCCAGAATGATTGGGCAAGTCTTCACCCTTGATGTCATCCTCCTTAGATATCTTACTTTTTTGCATTGCTGCCACCTGGCCTATCTGCTCTTCAACATATGGGTCAATAACTCGTGGAGATACTTCTGAAGGTTGAACTGCCAGAAGTGTCATTATCTCCTGATTTCTGTCTTGATTTGGCACCACACTAAAAGTCTGTGTCTTTGTCACATCAAGAGGTTCAGTAGTAGCTGAGTGATCCCTTTCCATTGTTACCAAGTCTCCTGGGAGAGGGGAGATCTCAATATAATGCTGCCTTTTACTTAATTTCTCCTCTTCATTATCTGACCCTACAACAATGCTTTTCTCTTCCAATTCCCGAGGGAGGTCCTCAAATTCTCTCATAGCCAGTCTGTTATGGTCAGGAAGGTCTTTTGGTCCCAGGTCTTGGGATCTGTCATACTCTCTAATATTGGGTAACATGTCATGACCAATATGATCTATCTGAAGCCCCAAGTCTGTTCTGCTTCCTCCACTAGGAGGTTCGCCCTCTATCACAACCAAGCCAGAGAAGTTCTCCCTTGGAGAGTAAAGTTCCACAGTAGGCTCAATGGTATGAGGGTCTTTCTTTTCTGGCTGCTGACCATAATGAAAACTTCCTGAAGTCGACTGTGTAGATGCCACAGAAGGTCTTGGAATTGTAATCTGGAGAGAGAGGAGAAAAAAAGCTAAATGCAATCATGTGGAATTATAAATGATCCATGAGTTGAGACCTGACAGCTCAAATTCTAATTTTTTCTAAGAGGAACACAGATCCCAACTGGATTTGCCCAACTCATGCTTCAAGTGAATAATTCTGAATACAAATGCATGGTACTCATGTTCCCTTGCTCGGGAACTGTACAGGGTAGTCTTCCTCTAAGCTCATCTCTGCCCTTTCTTCAGCCTGCTCCGTGCTCTGAAGAGTGACTTCTATTGCCTGCACTGTCCAGGCTCCCTTGTCTTCTGATTTCTGGTTGTGTTTTGCCCAATGGGCAGCACCAACAGAGGATCAGAGAATTGGAGGCGAGAAAGATCTGGATGTTACTTCTCCTGGCTTCCTCCTGAGGGACTGCAGCTTTGGTGGTACATTCTAACACTCCTGGCCACAGCTTCTTTTACGGGGGACCCTCTCCTATAGATATGACTCTTTCCAGGTTCTGCTAACTGCCCTCTTCCTTCTCTTTCAGGACTCAGAAAATTGAATGGCTCCCTCTATTTCTGTTCCCGTTGGCTCTCTCAAACTCTACCCACACATCTGTAAAAAGGTCTTTTCATTAAATTTTCTCCAAGTCCCTTTGAGTGTCCCAGCTATTTTCTGCCAGAATCCAGATACAGGATCCTAAGGAAAAATTATTAGGAAATTATTTTAAGTTGAAAAACTCTAAATTCACATGCATTTATTGTACCCATAAATTCTGCCAATCAATATTACTGATATTTTCCTATAAGCAAACATGAAGATGTTACCAATGTTTTGTATCTTATTTAATTTTTCTAAAGGTCAAGTTTATGATAAAATGAAATTCTACCATCCTTCTACAGAGGTCATTTCAATTCTATATGAATAAGTTTCAATATTTAGTAAGAATATCCTTTCTTAAGGACACCTACATCTTCACATTTATTAAAATGTGTAAGGAGGCAGAAAATGTCAACTACATAAACTGGTAAGAAAAAAGCCTTTTTGAGAAAGTAATTCAGATCATTTAATGAAGCCCATTAAGCTCTAATAATACTATGGAAATTGGTCTGAAATCAAAGTGAAATGAATTTGGAGCTGAATGAACGGGAGATTTCACTTAGACCCCACCTCTAGTCCAGTGACACTTAAGAAATCCATTTGGTTGGAGTCAGATAAGTTGTTTAGATCTGTTTCTCTTTGTGTCAGGAATACTGTCAGGTTTAAGAACGTGCAAAGCTTGCCCTAAGCCCAGCCCAGGGAGAAAACACCTTACTAATGTCCTGGAATAGCTCCTAAATGGAAACAGTGTCCTGCTAGGCTCTGTCAGGTTAATTCAAGACAGGCTGAGTTCAGACATGACCTCCCGATAAGCCCACACCTGCAATGAGATTGGGAAAGAGGCAGCAAGTGCTATTGCTGCTGTCGCCCTTCAGGAGGTCACCTTACACCTGCACCTCTCTTTCATTATACTAAAGGCAGATGGCAAATTTCTAATACTTTTTAAAATGATTTTGAAACTAAAATTTATAGTATTTACTCTTAAAAATTCTCAAAATTCTCCAAGCCAGGCTTCAGCACTACGTGAACTGTGAACTTCCTGATGTTCAAGCTGGTTTTAGAAAAGGCAGAGGAACCAGAGATCAAATTGCCAACATCCGCTGGATCATCAAAAAAGCAAGAGAGGTCCAGAAAAACATCTATTTCTGCTTTATTGACTATGCCAAAACCTTTGACTGTGTGGATCACAATCAACTGTGGAAAATTCTGAAAGAGATGGGAATACCAGACCACCTGACCTGCCTCTTGAGAAATCTGTATGCAGGTCAGGAAGCAACAGTTAGAACTGGACATGAAACAACAGACTGGTTCCAAATAGGAAACGGAGTACGTCAAGGCTGTATATTGTCACCCTGCTTGTTTAACTAACATGCAGAGTACATCATGAGAAACACTGGACTGGAAGAAACACAAGCTGGAATCAAGATTGCCGGGAGAAATTATCGATAACCTCAGATATGCAGATGACACCACCCTTATGGCAGAAAGTGAAGAAGAACTAAAAAGCCTCTTAATGAAAGTGAAAGAGGAGAGTGAAAAAGTTGGCTTAAAGCTCAACATTCAGAAAACAAAGATCATGGCATCCGGTCCCATCACTTCATGGGAAATAGATGGGAAAACAGTGGAAACAGTGTCAGACTTTATTTTTGGGGGCTCCAAAATTACTGCAGATGGTGACTACAGCCATGAAATTAAAAGATGCTTACTCCTTGGAAGAAAAGTTATGACCAACCTAGATAGCATATTCAAAAGCAGAGATATTACTTGGCTGACTAAGGTCCATCTAGTCAAGGATATGGTTTTTCCTGTGGTCATGTATGGATGTGAGAGTTGGACTGTGAAGAAGGCTGAGTGCCGAAGAATTGATGCTTTTGAACGTGGTATTGGAGAAGACTCTTGAGAGTCCCTTGGACTGCAAGGAGATCCAACCAATCCATCCTGAAGGACATCAGCCCTGGGATTTCTTTGGAAGGAATGATGCTAAAGCTGAAACTCCAGTACTTTGGCCACCTCATGCAGAGTTGACTCAGTGGAAAAGACTCTGATGCTGGGAGGGATTGGGGGCAGGAGGAGAAGGGGACGACCGAGGATGAGATGGCTGGATGGCATCACTGACTCGATGGACTTGAGTCTGAGTGAACTCCGGGAGTTGGTGATGGACAGCGCGGTCTGGCGTGCTGCGATTCATGGGGTCGCAAAGAGTCGACACGACTGAGCGACTGAACTGAACTGACCTCTTAAAAATTACTTTTTAAGACCTGAGAGTGATGGTGATAAGAAAAGCAGATATGAAATGGTACTAAATACCAAATAACTAGGGAGATGACTATGTTTACATTCAAAATAAACCAAGTCTTTTCATTATTATATGTAATTTCAAGTACATTAGCCAAAATGAAATCAGTATTATTTACAAAAGTAACTCTCCATTGGTCTTCTAGGATTCAAGTTAGGAAATCAATGTACTTTTGATCTTAATTCATCTGAATTCAGGATACATATGTATATATATGTATGGTGTGACAAAAGAGGTGATAATCTTGTATACAGAAAAGATATATGAACCACCAGACAGAAGAATTAATTTTCTTGAAAAGATTCTGAGCAATTATGATAAACTGCATAAATTACTGTCATATAATATTTATATTGCACTTTAATTTATAAAATATTCCTAAAATCATTTTTACTGATTCCATTTCATACCTGCTTGGTATTTTAACTGAGTACTTCTACTAACACAAATTTCACAAATGAAGAAAAATACAGGAAAAAAAATAAGGCAGGGACAGGATTCTAGGATTTTGAAAGTCCTTCTTTCAAAGGGAAAGCCTACTGACTTGTACTACACACTCTTAAATGAAGTCTTGGAAACTGAGTCTGAAAAATAAAACAAAAAAAAAAATCCACAAAACATTAAGAGGAGCAAAACCAAAGATCAATAGCTGCAGGCAGAAATAAAGAAAGCTAATTCTAAGTATAGATGAAAACAGCTTCCTTAACATTAGACTATAAAGAGACAAAAGCAATTCCTATACTCAGGACATTCCACAAATAGGCTAAGTTAATGATCTGCCAGTAAGCCATATGTATCTTTTAAAGGTTTAATTCTCTAATTCACAAACATTTCATTAAGGCATGAATTCAAACATTTCCTTTCTTCTGTTCTCTAATTATATCAGTACACCTTTCTACAAAACTAGAAAATGACCTCAGTCTTTTCCATTTATTTCATATTTTCTTATTTTTATTAATGCCTAGTCCTGAGTGTGACTAATATCAGTCTCACTACTTTTTAGTTCAGATAAAGTAGCCTCATTATTTTACAGTTACCCGATGTTTAGAACTGGCCACACAGCAAGAGACAAACTGCAAATCAACTATTTGCACTTTAACTTACAAATTATCCTTTTCCTTTCCTCTCATTCAAGGATAGTAATGCTACTAAAATAATAAAAACTGTGGTAAATTCAACATCCATACCAAACTGTCTCTCTTCCAGATGAAAGCAATGTGGTATATACGAAATATCTATATTTCATTTTGTTTTCCTAACAAATAATTTAGAAGAGACAGAGGTCGTAATTTATGGGTTCCTACTACAAGAATAACTGTAGAATAACAAATTCCAGGTCTATTAAAGAAATTAAATTTTAACCATTCAAATTTCTTTGGGCTATTCAAATTTCACTGTAGACTTCTTTTGTTTAAAGCATCTTTATATATAATACTTTACATAAGTGCCAAAAACTATGAGTAAAAGTTTTTTTAGAAGTCCCAGAAAAGACAGATTGAAATAAGTATTTCTTGGCTGGCCTATAATTATGTATCGCACACATGGCTACAGGATTTAATAGTTTTCAAGCCCCTTCATACAGTATCTATATCTTTCAGGATAGAGCCCAACCCTCCCCAACTTTCACGCCCTATAGGTTTCTATCGTGGTGTCTATCATACTTAAACAGTGAGAAGACTCACTGGGCTTTGGATTCTTGACCCCGAGTGCTGTACCAGACACATAGCAGATGCTCAGTGAAGGTTAACATATGAATCAATCAACACTGGATGCCTGGGTTCCTTCCATGAAGCCTCTCCTAAGTGACAGTCCAATCTTTCATTTGAACAATTCACAAATGGGCTTTTTTTACTCCCCAAATTGGTCCACCCAGTCTTTAGTCTATTCCGACTGTTCATAGATTAAATTACACTATCATATATATATATATATGTGTGTGTATATATATATACACATATAATATAGTTATATACATATAATACACATAATGTATCATGTGTGTATATATATATGTGTGTATAAATAATTCTAGAGATGTAAACCTATAGAAACAAAACTTTTCTATACTTATAATGACCCACATTTCCAGATCAAAAATAGAAATCCATGGTCAGACAGAGGACATTACTCCCTAGTTAATGCACATGCATTCAACTCCCACAAACTCCATTTCAAGTCGTGTCTGACTCTGCAGCCCCATGGACTGTAGCCCACCAGGCTCCTCTGTCCATGGGATTCTCCAGGTAAGAATACTGGAGTGGGTTGCCATGTCCTCCTCCAGGGGATCTTCTCGACCCAGGGACTGAACCTGCATCTCTTATTTCTCCTGCATTGGCAGGCAGGTTCTTTACCACTAGAGCCACCTGGTAAGCAATCAACCAGGTGGCAATCAATCCAAAAAGTTTTTACCTTTCAATACTATTAAAGTCTACATCTGTCAACATATTACATGGCTCATTCACTTTTCAGTGGAAACTTTGAGTAACTCTGTGAGCTTTAATATAGTCACTCTAGGTGTACAAGGGCTCCAAATATTCAGTGGACACTGGAAAAGTCACATGAAGCTACTATTTCAGGTAAGCTGCACGACCGAACTGTCTCTCACATCTTCATTGAGATTTTCACAATTCACAATGCAAACGCTCATATTTGACTGAACTAATTGCAAAGCCTCCTCACCAGTTGCTGCCCCAGCCATTCTCTCTACATGGCTCGCAAAGACCATGTTACTCCCCTCCCTCAAACCTGGCAGTTTCTTGTCCTGCAGCCCATATACCTCAGCAGGGCAGGCCAACGTCCTTTATCACCTTACTTGTGCAGCTCATCTTCAGCTTCCTTCCTTTGCCCTACCATTCTGGCTTACTTATTTAAATACTCTGAATTTTGGTGTTTCAAGTCTCTGTGCCTTTGTATACTCTGCAATCTTTGCTTGACACCCCTGCATCTCCTTCCAGCAAATGTATCCTTCAAAGCTCTCTTGTTTTTGAAAGTAATGTATCTTCACCATGGTAAAGACCCTGATGCTCAGAAAGACTGAGGGCAAGAGGAGAACGGGGAAATAGGATGAGACGCTTGGATGGTATCACTGACTCAGTGGACAAGAGTTTGAACAAACTCTGGGAGACACTCAGGGAAGCCTGGTGTGCTGCAGTCCATAGGGTCGCAAACAGTCAGACGTGACGTAGTGACTAAACAACAATGGTAAATAAAATCAGAAAATAAGACATAATTAAAAACACCCAACACTGCATGCTCCTATCCTAGGCAGATTTATTTATATCCTCATTTGTGTACACAGCTCCACCACAATCATCTCATGTGGTTTAAGGTAACTGTTAAGATTCAGGTCTTCACTGTCAACCTAACAGGGTGGTACCAATTGTTTATCCCTAAGGTATAGCATAAAATCTGGAACTTAGCAGACACTTAATAAACTGAAGGACTGAAAAGAACAGAATTAAGGCAATGTAATCAACTGCTGACCTGAATCTCCTAGTACTGGAATTAGTAATTCCTTTAACACAGTCAGAGTAATCCTCTTAGTAGATGCTGACAGACAGACAGATTACAAAAAAATTATGTGACTCTTCTTGTCCTGCTCCCTTCTTGTGCATTATTTTATACCCCAACCCCTGCTTTCTTCTTCTCAACATCTGAGAAAAAAGTCAGTGAGTAAAGTTCTTCAGTATATTACAGTCCCCTGATATGAGGAAAGGTTGCTCTGTGTGACTAATAGAATATGGCAGAAATGATGATCGCCCTTATAAAAGACAGTGTGGCTTCTACCTTGGTGGAGGATGTTCTCTCTACCACCAAGCCTCCCCCATCCCTGTTTCTTTCTCTCCTCACTCACTGGAAAAGCCAGCTGCCATGTTAAGTATGGAAAGCCTGAGTGGTGAAGAACTGAAGCCTCTGGCCAACACTCAGTGAGGAACTGAGGCCTGCGAACAACTATGTGAATGGCCTTGGAAGAGGATCTGCCCAGCCCAGTCAAACCATATGATGGTTTTCCTGGCTAAGAGCTTGGTAGCAACCTCATGAGAAACCCTGAGCCAGGCCTAACAGCCTAAGCCACTCCTGTACTCCCAACCCTCAAAAAAGGTGTGAAATAACAACTATTGTTTAAACAGTATTCCTGCCTGGAAAATCCCACAGACAGAAGAACTTGGAGTGCTACAGTCCATGGGGCTGCAAAGGGTCAGACACACTGAGCTAAATTTGGGGTACTTTGTTACATAGAAATAGGTAACATATAGGTGGTGTTATTATTCTCCAGTCATATTTATACTATTTGCAAAGTAAAATGAAGCACTGTCTTTCTAAAGGACTGTCTAGAACCAAGAGATCATGTGGTGCAATCCACCATGATATTCTGTAAGGAATAACTCTTCCATTTCCATATGAAGACCCAAGTCCAACTTCTGCCTACCAACAGTGATCAGCCAAAACCGCGTGAAACTGGTCGCCTTCTTTCCTAGACTCACTGCCATTCTGGCCCGGTAATCAGACCTTTTTCAGAGCAGTTATTTCAGTCTCCTTCTCTACACTTGTCATTCATGCCAGCTTAATTTTGCCTCTCCATTTGCTAATCAAAACATAATATCTTTCCTATAAACCAAAGCTTAGTCTTATTTTGCTCCCTGTAAATCCAGGTTGTTCAGCATCTTTTTAGAAATGATTAGTAGTGTGTTCAACTTCACAATCATTTACCCTGATGGGGAAAAAATCTAATTTCCAAAAACAACCCCACACCAATTTCTTTTCAATCTAGCAAATTTATCCATCTTTCAAAATATATTATCTAAAAATTTTATACATGCTATGTGATGACTAGTGGTTTCATGTGTATGGATAAAGAAAGCCCTAAACAAAGTTCATAAATCTGTGCTAAGAAACAGAATTAAAGAGAGCTGAAGTTGTCATCAGTTAATTTAATATGCTAGCTATATTTATAATACAGATAAACTCTGCCTTGCCTATTTTCATAGTTCTTACATATTTTGAGATACCAGGACATTTTCCTTTCACATTATCATAACAAACAAGCAAGCTTGAATGAAAAAGATATAAACTGTTTCCCATCAGGATATGTCATAATTTAAAATATTCAGATAGAATGGGAAAGTATGTTTTATCATACTATCTAAGCTAGAGCATATAAACAAAGCTACAAAAGATCTAGAGAGACTAACTGGTAGTACTCCCTATTTAATATGTCTGCAGTTAAGTTAGGGAAGTAATACTATATCTGCTTGCAAAAGTAAACTCTGAATGTAGGCCGCAAGAAAAGAACCAAAATATATTTTTATCCCAAGCTCCCCAAAATGAAGGAAATGATAAGTTCAGCACCTTAGACATAAGTGTATAATTGATGCAGCTTGTATTTAAGAGACCTTCAGTTAAGAAAAAGATTTTTATTTAAAGATATCTGTAAATGAGATCAAATGCATACTATCAAATATAATATACAAGTCTTTCAAAAGCTTGATAGAGAAAACATTGCAGATAGTGTTAAGAGAATCATGAGAACAATTTTAATGGACAGAACAGTATTGATGGGAGAGAGTAAAAAACACCAGGTGGAAGGGTGCCAAGGCAAGCCTTTATGAAGGGAAGCACAGCAGATTGCTGTTGGAAAAACACTTGAGCAAGTGAGTATATAGCTAAAAGGGTCAAAGAAAAGAAGAAACTGAATCTGACAAGGTGGAAAGAGGGAATGAATGGAAAGAGGCAGCAAGGAGGGCTGTGGAAAAAGAAATTCAGAGAAGAGAGTATCCACCTCTAGCCAACAGGTACCTTTGTACAATTGGAAAAGGATGCCCCTCAAAGAGGAAACAGCCCTAAACAAAGATGCACAGTTCAGCCTGCAAAGTTTGGGCCAGATTTCAGCCCCAACCTGTTCCCTTGGCTAGGCCATTTTATGCAGTTAATGACTTGTAAAGAAGGAAAGACTGACTAACTCTGATGAAGAAAGAGACAAGCATTTATTTCTCTATTTTGAAGTGCAGGTAAATTCCTACAGAGCTGTACACAAAATCAAATTTTGTTGCCTTTTCTTAGTATCTTACACCTGCATGTGTAGTTCTGTTCTAACCAAAAACATTTCAGCTTGGGGAACAATGCTGTTACAGGTGAGCTGGAAGAGATGGTTGCTAGATGATTGTGGCATTTAAGGAAACCTGGTACTCCACCCATCTAAGCAGATACACCTGCTCTGGCCTGAGATTTGCATACAGTTCCTTACTGCCTCTGGATCTAGCTTTTGTGGGTCTCACGTAGTCAGAGGGCACCAATGCTTACTGATAAGAACAGGGTAACAGGTATCCCCATCTAAATGCCCAGACAGTGCAAAGAGTCAAGTTTCCTCAAAATGTTCCTTTGAAGGCCTGTATCAGAATTATCTTCAACTGCTTGTTAAAATGCAGATTCCTGGGTTCTCACTCTCCCAGACCTCCTGAAGCAGAAGCTGTGGAAGTGAGGCTGGGACTCTATTTTGTGAACAATGGACATTAAAGGTGGAGAACTACTATCAAAATAAAAATTAAATGTGGAAAAAAGGTTGGAAAACGACTGTTTAAAAGGAGTGTAAAATATGAAGAATTTCTGGGTGAATGTTATGTAGAAGAAACAAAAGATGATACCTAGTAACAGTGTACAGTATAAAGTATAAACCATGAATGGTTAAACATATGCCACCTTCATATAAAATATAAAAATTTATAGAATTACAAATTTTAAAAAATCATTATTATATATACACACATAGACACTTCTAGGGGTCTAATTTTGTTATTCTGAAATTAGGTTATAATGAATTTCACATATTAGGTTGCTTATCCTGTCAGAAAACACTTGAGAAATTTCACATTGAGAGATTAACTACACAACTTAGCCCAGACATCATTCTCTTACAGTGAAAGTGAAAGCTGCTCAGTTGTGTCCCACACTTTGAGACCCCATGGACTATACAGTTCATGGAATTCTCTAGGCCAGAATACTAGCGTGGGTAGCCTTTCCCTTCTCCGGGGGTGGGGGCGGGGGGTGGCAGTCTTCCCAACACAGGGATCGAACCCAGGTCTCCCGCATTGCAGGCAGATTCTTTACCAGCTGAGCCACAAATATGGAAGCCACAAGTTGGAAGCCCAATAATACTGGAGTGGATAGCCTATCCCTTCTCCAGCGGATCTTCCTGACTCAGGAATTGAACTGGGGTCTCCTGCATTGCAGGCAGATTCTTTAACAACTGAGCTAGCTATCAGGGAAGCCCCATTCCCTTACACCCATGTGCCAAACTCAGGCCTCCACTGAGAAATCTTAGTTGATAAGTCCTTTATTAATAGCACCTTGAGCGGATGACAGAGAAATGACAGGAGCAAACAACTTACCGCTGTAAGGGGTCCTTCTGCTTGCGCCTCCATTGGACTTGTGGGTGTCGCTGTAATAAACTGACTAGCAGCTCCAGCCTGGAGTTCTAGCCTGTCTATATATTGCTCTGAAGCAGCAGTGGCAGGGCACTCCCCAGAAAGTACAAACACCACACCTGAGGTTTCCTTCTTTAAACGATCATTTTCTGCCCAAGGACCCAACTGGAACTTGTCATCTTGAGGTGACTCCTCTAAGACTTGGAAGACTTCGGGCTCCTCATCAGAAGGGCTTCCAGTTGTTTTAGGGCCTAAAGCCTCGTTTGTCCTAAAGTCTTGAAGGTCCTGTTCCTTGTCCACAATCACCCATTCTTTGGAATCAACCTCCTGCTTGCAGGAGCTCAGGTTAACGGCTACAAATCCATTGCTGCCACCACCGTCTGCCTGCTCAGGAGTGTTGGCAGAGGCAGGCTTGGAAGCATCCGGAAGATATTCTTCATCATAGTGCCAGATGTGGTCTGCACGGGACACAGCTGGAACACAAGGCTTATGAAGCAGAGCAGGGAGAGTCGATTCTTTTCCTGCACTGGGATCCTTCTGCATTTTCTCCAAGCTTAAGAAAATGAGTACAAGTTACTTACCTGCCCTAGAGAAAATACTTACTATATAACCTATATGCTCTATACAGAACTAATATTTACCAAGAGATGAGAGAAAACAATATGGATAAAGCATTAGGAACATTTCACAAGTTAATATTGCTCTTTCCCACCTATCATAATCCTGTTTTGAAAGACAGAGCCCATGGGAGGAAGATGACTCTCCTGTTGCCAGGCAGGAGAAAATCTTAACCAGGTTAACTAGGGTGACTCGTGTGATCCATTTCATCTTTGCTTTGCCAAGGCAATCACACTGCCCTCTTCTCTCTGCTCTGAGAGACTGAGCGAAAACTTACCAGGGGCTTTTGCCTCAGCAGAGGCCCTACAAAAATGAAATGAGGACGCCAATATACATTAGGAAAATATTTTCTGAACTTGTTTTGTCTTCAGAGAGGTATATAAATGTACATTAGTTCAAATAAACTCCTCCAAAGACAGGGCTAGGCAATAATGAGATGGGTGGTATTTGGTTGCACTGGCTTCTGAGAACCACTCTCATGTGCAGGGAAGCAGTTGAAGCAATACCCTGTTCCTCTCCTTTGTAATAAGGTGCTTCACTTCCTTCCACTGTTCCCAACTCACTCCAGGTTTTGCCTTGAGTTCATTTTCTCAGAGTACTTCTGTTCTCAACTCTGTCTTGTCTCTCAGCTCTTCCCTCAGCACGGACCCTCTTTTAGTTCCATTCTTTTGTCAGACTAATTCTTTCCCAAACTAAGCTTTTATCCCTATCACACTTTTATTTTTTATTCTCAATCTCATGCACAACTGAAAATGTTTAAACACCGCCTCAGCACATCCTTTTGATCGCATCACCGTACACACAAGCTTACATCACATAGCTGTGAGAATGAATGAGTACCATGTGAAGAATACACAGCTATGAAGTACTGCTTAAATGGAAGCTAGACTGGACTAGTCCAGGAGTGGTTGAACTGTCTTCAGACACCATAACTACTTAGTCAGTCAAATACATGGCACTTCTAACCTCATATTTCATTACTGATAGTAGTCACCAGGGATATATATTGAAGGATGTTACTATTACTAAAGCCACTGAAGTCTTAATATTGCTAAAGCCTTCTATAATTCAAAAATATATCTGAAGTTCTTTTCAAAGTTTTCAGTTTTTTTTTTAATCACAAAGGGAGATAATGGGCCTTATAACCATGAACTACAAACAGTGGTTACCTATGTATATACCTCTCTGAAGTTCCATCTTTCCTTTTGTCTAGGCAGAACGATAAACAATCACATCTCTTCTTCCTATAGCATTTATTCATAGAAGGCTTTCATTGACTTGAACTGCCTATCACTTGTATATATATTATTTTTTCCCCTGCTTCATGTACTCTTCCACCTTCTTGCCTATTGCCATCTTTCCTAGGCCCTCTCTAACTTATACTCCTCCATTCCAATAAGAGAGATCACCTTCCAAACAAAGCCACTTCAAAATGTTCATTTAATTCCTACCTAGTCTCAGGAAGTTACCAGCTCCCATGGCCAAAGGCTCTACGTTACAGGACTGGGAACAATATTAGAAAGTCACATTAAGAATGAGAATGTTAACTAAAAAACATGGATGACGATGGCACCTTTACAAAATGAGCATTACAAAAATGCAAGAACTCCTTATTTGAAAAATTTTACATAATAGAAATTAATAATAACAATAGTATTTTAGTTGCTTTGAAAAAAGAAAAACTATTTTATACCAGGTCTCAAGAAACTTGTCAGTATCTGGCTTTGGTTCCAATGCCAGGCGTTTCTCCAGCTCAAAGCTGTGGATAGAACGTAACTTTCGCACCAATGGAACATCTCTGTCTGGCTGAGTAATCTCTGAGCGGACACGAATTGGGGAACCAAGGCTTGGAGCATTCAGAATACCATTTGCTTGACCATGGCTGTTTTCCTCTTCAGTAGCAGCCTAGGCAAAACATTAAGGAAAACCATGAAAAACATGCTAGTCACTATACATGGTAGGAATCATTGAAGTCTTTCAATAGAAGCAAGTGTTTGAGATATATTTTTCAGAAGATTAGGGTATTTTGGCTAGTTTAATTCATTACTATTAGACTATTAACCCTTTATTAAATAAGTTTTCTACATTTATTCTCAGATTCAGTATTTTAGTGTTTTATATTTTGGTGAAATAATGTCATTTGTAGCAACGTGGATGGACCTAAAGATTATTATACTAAGTGAAGCAAGTTAGATAGAGAAGACAGATGCTGTATGAAAACACTTTTATGTGAAATCTAAAATATGATGCACATAAACTTATCTATGAAACAGAAAGACTCACATGGAGAACAGACTCATGGTTGCCAGGGGGAGGGGGTGGGGGAACGGGTGGAGTGGTAAGCTGAGGTTAGTGGATGCAAACTATTATGCATGGAATGGATAAACAACAAGGCCCTACCGCATGGCACAGAGAACTATATTCAGTATCCTGTGATAAACCACAATGGCAAAGGATGTTTTAAAAATAATACATATATATATATATATATATATATATGCATGCATAACTGAATCACTTTGCTGTAGAGCAGAAATTAACACAACAGTATAAATCAATTACACTTCAATTTTTAAAAAGTTAAAAAAAATACCATGAGTTAAAAAAAGAAAAAAAAAGGACAGTTTGTTCCCAGGAATTTCCTGGTGGTCCTATGGCTAGGACTCAGAGCTTTCACTGCCTTGGGTCAAGGTTCAATCCAAGATTGGACAACTAAAATTTCCGCAAGCCACACAGACAAAAAGAAAAAGAGCAGTTT
Source organism: Ovis aries (assembly GCF_016772045.2). Taxonomy (NCBI): domain Eukaryota; kingdom Metazoa; phylum Chordata; class Mammalia; order Artiodactyla; family Bovidae; genus Ovis; species Ovis aries. The sequence goes on from NC_056060.1 coordinate 36,283,356, forward strand.
GCTTCTGGTACTATAAAGACAGACAGAGGTGACACTACAAAAATCTGACACCAACTTCCTGACTACTTTTCACTACTTATTCCTGATTACTACTAGTCCAGAATGGAGAAGGCAATGGCACCCCACTCCAGTACTCTTGCCTGGAAAATCCCATGGATGGAGGAGCCTGATGGGCTACAGTCCACAGGGTCGCAAAGAGTCGGACACGACTGAGCAACTTAACTTTCACTTTCACTAGTCCAGAAAGTTCTTACCAACAGCCAGACACACAGGGAGCACATCACATCAACACAGAGAACATTTCTGCAAATAACTCTCATATTCTGTTAATTTAAAAAAATTATATAGTTTGAAAAATACCAGAGAAGGCGATGGCACCCCACTCCAGTACTCTTGCCTGGAAAACCCCATGGATGGACGAGCCTGGTAGGCTGCAGTCCATGGGGTCGCGAAGAGTCAGACACAACTGAAATGACCTAGCAGCAGCAGTTTGAAAATATAGTACGTATTGTCCAAAGATAGGCCAAGCTCCTTAGAAGTGATCACTAAGTTTCTTTTCAGGATATATTTCCCATTCACAAAGAATAACTAGCCAACTTTCTATCAATCTTGTTAACAGATATCAGCCAGGAGTCTCATTTTACACCTGTAAATGTTAACCTCCTTTCCAACTAAATCATAAAAAGAGGATGTACCAAAAACTAACTTATTTGTAATTCACTGTCCCTCCATCCCATTTATCTTCATTTTACTGTCCATGAAAATAGAAATGACTGGAAACAGTAAAATTGAAGAGAAATTTAAAGACAATCTACCCCAAGATAGTATACTAAAAATCATTTAATGCAGATATCTGTATCTCTCCTCATACTTACGAGTGGAAAGTGAAAAAGTGAAAGTGAAGTAGCTCAGTCGTGTCTGACTCTTTGCAACCCCATGGACTGTAGCCTACCAGGCTCCTCAGTCCAGAGGGTTTTCCAGGCATGAATACTGGAGTGGGTTGCCATTTCCTTCTCCAGTGGATCTTCCTGATCCAGGGATCGAACCCGGGTCTCCCACATTGTAGGCAGACGCTTTACTGTCTGAGCTACCAGGGAAGTTCACCTGCTTCCAGCTCTAATGAAGAAAAAATCATGTTACTTATTCAAAATGCATTTTGTCAGTTCATTACCAACTTGATGCTTTCCACTTCCAATCCTCATTTCCTCTCCTTAAGGAAGTTTGAGACAGTTTTCAGAATGAACACTTAGACGTCCATTGGTCTTCACTATGGAAGAGGGCCAGAGTCTTGCCATTTTATTTGGAAAGACCACTAAATTCTGTTCTACAGATGTATCTTCTTTTAGACTCTGCCTCTGGTAATTTTTTTAAAACTACCTTCATCTTCCACAAAATATAAGATGAAGATTTTTTAATGTCAACACCTGAATGCTATATAGGGCAAAACTAACAAAAAAATACTGTAATCATTAATATATAAATAACTAGCAACAGAGTGTTCTACTTATTCAAAATTGAGAATCATGATATTCTGCTAAACCAACAGGAGAAAAATGAGACAGAGATAGATATCATTTCCTATGCAAGAAATACACACCTTACAAATCCCAAGCTTTATCTTATTCCTGTTGGTATCCATCTCTTCCCAGACATCCTTCTCCTGGGGACGAGGGTGTCCCAGAGACCCAGGCAATTTATCTGGTGACACACCAACAGGGATGCCATTTTCTCCATCACTAAGCTGTTCATCTGGAAACACCTCATCTGTATTTTCTCGAAGCATGTCTCCTGGGATGGGAGTGGCGTTGGCAATTCTGAAAGTAATAAATGAAAAAAAGAAAGAAAAAATGGCAGAAGGTTAAAAACACCAGAATCAAAAATTACTATGGGACTATCCTACATTTTGTTTCTAGATTTAAATGATGAAGTCTATACATAATAAAGAAAGTAGAACAAAACAAAAACCTCAGAAACTTAGGGCATGCCAGTTCTATAAAATAAACGGCATTTTGATCAACGGAACTTTCAAGCTGATTTAAAAACACAAATTCTTACACAATAACTCTCTAAGTTAGCAATCACTTTAAAAGCATTTACTTTCTATTGACTCTGTGAATTTTAATATATTCTATTCTTAACCTATTTTTCTTAGAGAATAACAAAAACTATAAACAGAAAAATATTATGTTATGATTCTTGCCTTCAAGGGGAAACAAGAAATTTTCTAACTATACAGTTCATATGGTTCTGTATGAACTGACCAGGAACAAAATAGAAAAAATTAACTGGCGTTTGTCCATATGTTCTTTCAAAGTAATTTCATGTCCTATTTACATAATTGGTCATCACTCCCCAAGACTTCTGGCCCATGAAGGGCTTTTCTAGTTCTGTTATAACTCACTAAGTGATCAGGCCCCTGCTGGGTCTCCTGTTCTATAACTAGTATGTTCTACTTTATAGACTATAGTTTTTGTTTTTTTTTTAATATTGCTGACTGAACATAACATTTAGCACAGAGCAAAACCTTTTCTTAGAGGGATGTGCAATGTCTAAAAGTAGAAAAAAAATGCCTTCAGCAGATTATACTGACACACACAATTATTGTGAGTGGGAAAATAGATGTCTTCTCAGTGAACCACTCTAAAGGCCCAGGTGTTATAAATATGTCATGCTGTGAGAATAAGAAAGATACATGTGACAGGAGCACATGGCCTGTGTTTGCAGGCAAGGTATAAATTATAGAAGCAGATTAGGGGTAAACATTAAAAAGATATTTGGAAGAACTGGATAGATGTCAAGACAAGCAATGAGACTGAACATCCTTTTCATGCCCTTTCCCATAATATAAGGTAGGAGTCAGCAAATTAGGGCCTATGAGCCAAATCTGTTCACCTATTTGTGTAATACTATCTGTGGCACACAGGCCTGCTCATTTGTTGACATACTGGCTATACTACTTTAGCACTACAGAGGCAGTGGTGGTGGTGGCAGACAGCAGAGCTCACAGATATTCATCTGGCCCTTAGTTAACAGGTAAGGCTTGATGACTCCTGATCTAAAGCATCCTCTTAGCTTCCCTGGTGGCTCAGACGGTAAAGCATCTGTCTACAATGCGGGAGACCCGGGTTCGATCCCTGGGTCGGGAAGATCCCCTGGAGAAGGAAATGGCAATCCACTCCAGTACTATTGCCTGGAAAATCCCATGGACAGAGGAGCCTGGTAGGCTACAGCCCATGGGGCCGCAAAGAGTCGGACACGACTGAGCAACTTCACTTCACTTCACTTCTATCTTCTACACTTTCTCCCTCTACGAACAGCTAAGAGTTGTGGGACATAAATTACCGTTTTTTTCTCTTTAACACTGATTCTCTAGGGTTTTTCAGGCATTCGACCATATCATTTGCAAAGAGAGAAAACTCAGAGGTGATTGAACTTTTTTTTCAAAGAGCCAGATAGTAAACAGTAGGCTTACGGGTCTAATACTTTGCAGGCAAGATGGATACTAAAATGAGTAGACAATGAAAAGTAAGTATATTCAAATAGCCTCAAAGTATCCTGAGTAGTAAAACACAAAGGGAAAAACAGCAACTTTATGGTAAAAAAACTTAACACCACCTTAACCAGATTACCAACATTAATATCATCAGTAATAAGACATCTTGACATTACGTATCTCCTTATTCAGTGCTATCAAGTTTCCCCTTATCTTGGCTTTAAATGTATCCCACAGATTCTGATACATACTGTTTTAGTTATCAATATTTTTCCTATAATTTCAGTTTCCATTTCCCCTTTTACCCTAGAGTAGTTTGATAGAAGGTTTTTACGTTTCCAGGTAGAAGGGCCTTTGACACTATTTTGTTAGTAAATAATATTTGTTTCTATTACAGTGTGATCAGATAAGGTAACACTTCTACTTTGTGGAACTACCTCTGTTTGGTGACCTGATAACTGATCAATTTTTATGAATATACCAGGGGCACCTGAGTGGATGGTACTATCTCTATTATCAGGGTATAGGAGTTGAAAAATATGCCTAAAGTCTACCTGCGTTGTTGTCTTCTAGTTCTTATTCTTCATTCAGCTGAATTTAACCTTGAACCCAATTGTGAACACAGACTGAACTGTATTACAATCTCCAGTTACTAGCGTGTTTCTTTGTATCTTTGAATATCTGTTATTTGTAGCTTTTGAAAGATTACTGCTATGATTCTGGCGACTAAATATTAATAAATACTATGTCCCATTTGTGACTTGTGACACTTAGCCTTAAAAGTACCCCTCCATCTCTGTAACTTTTAATGTTTTGTGTGGTTTTTTACTTGAATGCTACATTGTTTGATATCAGGATTGCTATTTTCTATTTCCATTTTCCTGATTTATTTTTGTCTATCCCTTTCTAGTCAAGGCTATGGTTTCTCCTGTGGTCATGTATGGATGTGACAGTTGGACTGTGAAGAAGGCTGAGTGCCGAAAAATTGATGCTTTTGAACTGTGGTGTTGGAGAAGACTCTTGAGAGTCCCTTGGACTGCAAGGAGATCCAACCAGTCCATTCTGAAGGAGATCAACCCTGGGATTTCTTTGGAAGGAATGATGCTAAAGCTGAAGCTCCAGTACTTTGGCCACCTCATGCAAAGAGTTGACTCCTTGGAAAAGACTCTGATGCTGGGAGGGATTGGGACAGGAGGAGAAGGGGACGACAGAGGATGAGATGGCTGGTTGGCATCACTGACTCGATGGACGTGAGACTGAGTGAACTCCAGGAGATGGTGATGGACAGGGAGGCCTGGAGTGCTGCGATTCATGGGGTCGCAAAGAGTTGGACACGACTGAGTGACTGAACTGAACTGAACTGAACTGATCCCTTTCTGAAACGTGTTTTTCTTAGTGTATCTCTTGTATATAGCAATGTAAACGGAACTAAAAATCTTTTTCTTTTAATAGATGTGCCCATGCATATTTATCTAGATGACTGCTAAGTTTGGTTTTAATCCTGTTATAGTATTTTATAATTATGTGTATTTTGCTATATTCTCTATAAGATAGGCACTCTCTGTACTTTAAAACTTTAAAAATTATGTATTTTAGAAGGTTTACGTTTTTGTTTTAATGGTTACCTTTGGACGTTTACCTTTTAAATGCTCTTAGTCCCATTTTCTTGTTTAATCTTTTGCTATTTAGTTTCTTACTTGTAAAGTAAAGTGGCTGCAACAGAGTGATGGATTCAAAAACCAGACAAGCATGAGAAACATCTGATGTGTATGAACTGTTCCACATGCCTAGACATTCTGATTTAGTTGGTCTACTCTGAGTCCTACAAATAGGTATTTTAAACAAACATCTACGGTGGTTCTATTGTAGCTAGTCAGGGTCTCACATTTAAGAACTCTTAGACTATCTGGGCTTCCCTGGTGGCTCAGACGGTAAAGAATTTGCCTGCAATGTAGGAGACCGGGTTCAATTCCTGGGTCAGGAAGATTCCCTGGAGGAGGGCATGGCAACCCACTCTAGTATTCTTGCCTGGAGAATTTCCATGAACAGAAGAGCCTGGCAGCTACAGTGCAAGGGGTCACAAAGAGTTGGACACAATTGAGCAACTAACACACAGACTAATAAGGGATATCATCTCGAGTTCTATGGGTCCATGTAAGCTTTTCTAAGTCAATAAGCTCTAGTATCTCATCTCAATATAAAAGGAAAGCAATGGATTAGTGATAGAGAATCCCAATTAGGTCACTGTATGGTTTTTCCCTATTTGCTCTTTCTTTTAAATCAGTTTAAAGCAATTAGAGAACAGGTTTTAAAAAAAAAGGGGAGATCAGAAAAAGAGACAACTTCCCCCAAATAAAAAATAACAAAAGCAATTATATGAATGCATATGTAGAGAAAAAGACATTAAATAACAAAAAAAATACTAACCTCTTTCTAATACACTCTGAAAATTAATCACTTTCATAAGAGGAACAGCTACATGTTTTGTTCCCACTAAACTTAAGCAGAAGATAGTTAGAAATAACTGTGGCTGTTGTTTCCAAGATCTCATATATTCTTTAGTAGTAAATGCAACAAATGCCCCTTTGCATTTTGAAGAAAACCTTCTGTACATTAACAAGCAACACAAGCTCTAAGCTGCCATTTCACGGTATAACCTGTAAGTACTTTCTAAGAAAAGTAAATGTGAACAAAGTCATGTATAAGAGCAGTGTTAATTCCAGGAAACCCAAAGGCATCCCTATATCTTCCCATTTGGTTATCTGAGGCAACCTGGATGAAATAAAAGACATTTCTGCTAACAGAATGCGTCTAGGAAAGACACTGCTGAACCACCTGTTTGGGACATACCCAATTGCCGCAGGGGTCAACCGGGTGTGCAGCTGAGGAGTCGCGGAAGCAGTGGTTGTGGTGAGGGAGCCATCAGTTCCAGTCTTCTCCCAGTCAAAAGGGTCACTTTCAATTACTCCAAAGGCCTTGATGCTGTTGTCAAACACGGATGTAAGAAGCTAAATCACAAAAGGAAAAAACTGGAGTAAGCCAACAGTAAACACAGTCACTTTATTCTATAAGAGAAAGTACCCCAGACTCTTAAATTAGTTTGGTAGTATCACTTTTTTAAAAAGCCTGATGATACAAATAGGGGAATTTGAGTAAGGACTACATAAGGATGATGATGTTCAATTAGCATTGATTTTTCTCAGTTGAGATACTGATTTTTAGTTATGAAGGATAATGTATTTTATGTAGGAAGATAAACAATGAAGCATCATACTACTTTGTGATGATTTGGCAAAGGGAAATATGTATTATATGCGTATGTGTGCATTCAGTTTCAATCATCTAAGCGATCAATTTTTTGGGGGGAGAACATTTTTATATGCTTCAACTTAAGTGACCAAGGTTAACAGTTGGTATATCTAGGTTAAGAGGTATATAAAACTTCACTGTGCTTTCTTAGAATGTTTTTGCTGGTTTGAAAAATTCTTAAACTATGTGTATGTGCACACAAACTATCAAAAAGAAAATCTGGTATTACTTTATATTGTACATTCTTTTATTTTTTGTCTTTAAATTCCAAAGGTCTGGTGTAATATTGAGAAAAATTGCATAAAGATCTTCCTTTACTGTTTGACAGTATGCAACACTTTCAATTTTATAGTTAAAACTGGATTAAGCTCTCATCATTTCTCTTACGGTTAGTATCCTACCCTCATAGATTCACCTTGCACATTGCCTGCCCCAGACCTGAAATCAGTACTTCTTCACTGGAGGATTTTTACAAAGGTCTGTTTCAGGCTTCAAAAATATTGCTCTGACTAAGAAGTGGAGAACAGATGCCATAAATAAGGAGGGGGATGAGGGTGCCAGGATCAGATGACCAGTTAGGAGGCTACTGTCAACTGAACCTGAGTGGGAACAGTGGAGGTGATAAGAAGTGGTAGGATTAGGACCTAGTATGTAGAGCCAACAGAACTTACTGCTAGAGTAGATGAAAGCTGTGAAAGTAAAGAAAGAATAAAGAAAATTTTATATTTCTGACCTGAGCTACTGGATAAATGGTGTTACCATTTAATGAGATGGAAAGTAGTGAATCTGAGGATTGGGATGTTTAAAGTTTTATGGAGTTTAGGGAGGAATAGGGAATACTGATACAAATTTGAGAGTCATCAGTGTATTGATATTACTACTGCTGCTGCTGCTAAGTCACTTCAGTTGTGTCCAACTCTGTGCGACCCCAGAGACAGCAGCCCACCAGGCTCCCTGGTCCCTGAGATTCTCCAGGCAAGAACACTGGAGTGGGTTGCCATTTCCTTCTCCAGTGCATGAAAGTGAAAGATGAAAGTGAAGTCGCTCAGTCATGTCCGACTCTTAGCGACCCCATGGACTGCAGCCTACCAGGCTCCTCTGTCCATAGGATTTTCTAGGCAAGTACTGGAGCGGGGTGCCATTGCCTTCTAGGTATTACTTAAAACCATAGACTAGATGATACGATCTAAGTAGAGCAGGCTGCAAGGGCTAAGGCCAAGGGCACTGCAACACTTAGATGGAAAGATGAGGTGGACTCAGCAAATGAAACCAAGGAGTAGCCAGTGAGGCAAGAAATGGGTATGTGGTGTTGACCAAGTGAAGACACCACCTCAACAAGGAGACAGTCAAACGCTATCAATTATAAACTTAACAGTTATTTCTGCTTATTTAATTGATTTCACCCAGACTGTAGGCTCCAAGAAGCTGGTACATGGCTCATCTTGTTCATTGCCGTATGAACATAATGCCTTCTATCAAAGAGTGTCATATTGTGATTTGTATGAAATATATATCTGGCCATTTAGAAGACCAAAAATATATTTCTCATATATATTTGGTCTTTGTCCACAGTTCCTGACTCACAGCTCCCCAAACTCTTGAAATTTTTTTAGAGATAAGAGCAATGGGAGCACTTTTTGTTATAGTATTTGATCTCTGTCCTCAGTTCCTGAAATCACTTTAGAGCCATAAAGGGGAAATGGGTGTCTTCTTATTCATAGCAAGCTCCTTTCTACCACAACTGGGTTTATGTTACTAAGGTGACTTTTGGAAAGCACCAAAAGATGGAGGCTGCTCATCAGAGGAATCAACCATATGATTAAAGGGTTGGAACTTTTTGTCCCACACTTGTGTCCTCCAGGGGAAGGAAGGGCTGGAGGTTGAATAAATTACCAAGGGTCAGGGAACTCTGCTCAATAGTACATAACAATCTAACGGGAGAAATAATTTCAAAAAGAATAGATACAAGTACATGTATTTCTGAATCGCTGCTGTACAACACATTGTTGATCAAACTATACTCCAAAATAAACTAAAAAGTTAAAAAACAAAAACAAAAAACTTTAAAAAATGACCAGTGGTCAATGATTTAATCAATCATACCTTTGTAATGAAGCCTCCAGAAAAACCCAAAGTATGGGGTTCAGAGACCTTCTGGGTTGGTTAATACGTGGAGGTGCTGGGAGAATGGTGCCCTTAGAGAGGGCAGGAAAGCTCCACACCCTTTCCTCATAACTTGTTATATGCAGCTCTTCTATCTGGCTGCTTAAGTTATATCCTTTGTAATGAAATGGTAATCTAGCGGAAAACTGGTTTCTCACAACCTGTGAGCCACTCCAGCAAGTTAATCAAACTCAAGGAGGGAGTCATGGGACCCTCATAACTTACAGCCATTCAAGTCAGAAATACATGTGACAGCTAGGACTTGCAATTAGTCTCTGAAGTGGAGGGCAGCCTCATGGAAACAAGTCATTAACCTGTGGAAACTGATACTACTTTTCTCTGGGTAGATGGTGTCAGAACTGAGTTGAATTTTAGGAATTCAGCTGGTGTCAGAGAATTGCTTGATGGTGTGGAGGATAAAAACCATGTTGGAATTGTGGGTGAAGATCCCTTAAACAGTATCTAAAAACTGTTGAAGAATAAGCGTTTATTTATAATATTTACTATAAGATTCACTTGATCTTTTTGTCTAAGTCTCAAAGAAAAAAAATAATAAATGCAGAAAAGAAAACTAAAAGCTAAAATGACTTGGGAAAGGCCTAGTTATAAAACCTGGGAATTTTTACTTTGGCCCTGTTTTTCTTGGCATGAACTATGTTACAGCTCAGACTTTTCGCAAATTGTCAGAGGTAGAGGCTTCAGAAAACAAAGGATGAAAGGGAAATGGACTGAAACCCTACACATATATAAGAACTGAAGAGGCAGACTTTGGACCCCTTTCCTAACTCTGGAACCTGATATTCTCATAGGTCCCATAGAGTGAGACGCTTCTTTCCTGAAAAGCGGAGTCGCTGGTCGCGGGGTCAGCATCTGCCTTGCTGCCTGAGTACTCAGCCTGCTACTGTTCAGTGTTGTGCTGGTATTGGGTGGTGACAGGGACAGCTCTAAACAGTTTTTATTGCCAGATGTCCTTTTATCATTGAATTCCTTACATTTATCATAGTATTGAATGTTTTAGAAATGTAGCATTTACACCACTGGGCCTCAAATAAGAAAGAGCTCGTTACTATGATGATGATACTGGAAACCTGCAGGAAGGATGCAGGGCACAGAACAAAGGAAATAGAAGGAGAGCTAAAAGCACTGAAGCACTGAAGGCACCCTACTGAGAACAAATGGTCAGATGATTAGAGCTCTGCAGACACCTTAAAGAGCAAAACATTTCAAATGCAGCAGAATACTTTTCTAATTCAGGACTGTGGTTGCTCCAAATCCTAAACTTCAACAGATTGGGATGGGATAAACAGGACAGGTCAAGGACTTTTTCCAATCAGAACAGGAGCTCATTGTGCTCCTGTTTCCTTTTTCTCAAACTGAAAAGGAAGCCAAGCAAAATCTGAAGAAACCTTCCAGACGATTCTGACACTTCCCTCTAGGAAGGCATGATCTGTATCTCTCCATTGAGAATTACTGGAATCTAGTATACATCTGATTCCTTTACTTCTTTTATTTAATAATATATTCTTAGAAAATACAAACATCTACATACAGAGTCCTGGTTTCTCAAATTAGGGTACTGTATACCCTCAGGGGATGCAACCACACACCAGAGAGTTTAAAAGTCATTTGATAACTGTGGCACAGTTTCCTAGAGAATTTTACCCAGAGGTAAGACACTAAATACATTTTATAATACAATGAACACAAGGAAGTTAGAAAGCAATATTCATAGGAATCTTTAGGATAAATCAAGAGAATGCAGAGAAGTTGTGGACTCATGGCTGACATTTTAAGACTGGTCCCAGACCTCTTGAGAACATGCTCATACTTTGCTGCAATAGGAGAAATTGGTGAAATAGTGTGAGAAACTCTAGAAGTATTAACATCATTAGGAAGGTGACTCTTCCTTGAATGGAAGTAGGGACAGGAGGGAGGTTGGGGGAAGGAGACTGGTGTGGGGGATGTGGAGAAAAGAAGAGGGAGGGCCTGAGCAAGGTCTAGACAGACAACAGTGCAGAGTTACTTTTTATGTGGTTACCGTTGTTGATTATTTGTGTCAACTGTCTATCAAGCTGCACTTACAAATAAGAGGTAGTTGTTTTTCTTAATCCTAATTCTAATGGGATATACAATAAAATGTTTTTTCTAAAGCAAATTATTCAAGACACAAAGTACATAAAAATAAAGTACGTTGGGCAATTAGATTCTGAATAATTTTGATTTTCTACTTTTCTGTAATTTCCAAACTACTTTTATGACATGTACTGCTTTCAATAACAAGAAAAAAATTAACAGAAATGCATTATCTAAAATAAGTTAATTGTATATATAAGCAGGTGTAGTCCACAAAAATGCATGGTAAAGCTCCTGCCACATGGAATACCCTTATTCTTCTCGGTAATCAGTCATCTGACAAAGACATAGTGCCTGAGGGAAGCATTCCATCCCCTCTTCTTATCCTTAGCACAAATGCAATCAACAGCTTTATCATATTTACCTCCATATGAAACCCTAGTTTGCCCTTTCAAAGAAAATGCAGATAAAGTCCAATTATTGTAAAAACAAGAACTATTTGCAATGTGATACTGGGGACTGAGAAGTCTGATTCCTGAATTCTCAGTTAATAAATGGTAAATTAATGGACCAATAAAGCACTTAACCAGTAGAGCACAATGGCAATGCTGTCTTGGCTGTTTCAAAGATAGATTATTTACAGCAAAAGAAACTGCCTTACTTCAGTGATAAGCAGATGCAATAGGGGAAAAGAAAGGTTCTACATTTCTCTCTTTCAGGAATTTTTTAGCAGCACTGGTAGAGGGGAAAAAAAAAAACCAAAAACTGCAACCTTTGGAGAAAAGAACCAAAAAAAGAAGAGAGATCAAATAAAGAGAATGAGTTGAAGAAGCTGCAGAGTTTTAGGCTGTTTTCACCACTTATAAGATACTAGAACAACTCAGGAGTAACCCCTGGTTGGCTGCCCCAGGGCAGCTGAGGCAGCATGAGGCAGCCTCAGCCACTGTGCTGCCTGTTACCAAGGTCATTTTTCAGGTGCTCATCAGCCCACGAGGTAAACTGGCAATGTCTAAGCTTTAAGGTGTCTCCTAAAAAGCCCAGTGAAAAAGATAAGCAACATTTCCTTTTCTCCTTAACAGGACAAAGCAGCATAAAAGAAATAGAAGTTCTCTTATTAATATTAATAACACAGAAGTAATGCTGAGTAGAATATAAGAATGAAAAGTAAGATAATTGTAAGTAAATGCAGTGTCCCTGAGGGACATGTAAAACCTCTTCAGGTTAACATGATGCTTTACAATTCATAAAACAGTCTCACAATTATCTCATTTATATCCTAACAACACTGTGGGATAGGTATTTTCACCATTTCACAGGTGAAAAAGAAAACAGGCTTAGAAAAGCCATACAAATGGTGTGTAGCAAAGCTCCAACTGAAACAGATCTTATAAACTCAGTGTCATTTCCACCATGTAAGAGTTATAGCTGGTCAGCAGGTGTTGGGCTGTACCCTGCAAACCTGCAAACCCTGTAGCTGCCATACTTCAAGACTGAAGAAAGATCCAAGAGACACTGACAGAGACATCACTGGTTTACTGGATAGGATATCTTACACATCCGCAGCAAAATGGTCCTGGAGCAACACTTCGCAGTGCCTGGCAGACAGCAGGCAGACCACAGCAGCAATCGTCACCCCTAGGGGATGAAGGAGGCTACCACTTGCAGGGGAAATTGACATCAGATTGGTTCAGCAGTTACCAGGGAAACCAGCAACTGGGGCAAATCCCTCAGAGCCCTCAGATTTACAACCATCACAAGGGCTGATGCTTCTCTTTCATAAATAAGGAGGCAGAATCATTCTTGGCTAAGGACTAGAACAATCACTAGCTGGGGCAGGGGGCAAGGATGTTCCTGTGAGAAGGGTATAGGTGGGAAGCAGGAACTGGTTGAACAGGGGATGTGCAGAGAGCAAGTGAAGAGCCATGTTAACTGGTGTGACCATATAACAGGCAAGGCAAAAACAGTATAAAATTGCAATTATCCTTGAAAGCTTCTTAAGATGTCCACAAAGTACAGGACAGTAGTTGTACTCAATGCAAAATAGCTCGTTTTCCCCTCAGCATTGGGAAAGACTTCTATTTCTTCAGATGAATGTGAATGAAGCTACCTACGTTTAGGGGCTATACTGTACCCCCAAACTACTATTCTTTTAAACATAAGAATCACACTCAGTACAGCCTGATTGCTGTTAATGAGTTGACAGTGAGGCAAGAGCAAATTCACAAGGGCACTGCACCCTCACCGTCACCACAGAGCATGGCTGGCTGAGCCAAAGCACAAGAGAATCACGGACACGATGAAACTGCTCCATCTCCTGAGTGCGCAGCTGAAGTTACGTGAGTCTAGTAAACATGGGTATTCTGTGACTCTACTGTACTCTATAGTTATAGCAAATACCCATTCATTGGCTCAGACAGACACTGAATGCCTAAGATGCTGGGTGCTAGGAATGCAAGAATGAACAAAGCAGTCTTGTCTCCAGAGTGTCTGCATTTAACAGAAGCAATAATCAGATTAAGCAGAGTTTGTTCAATTTGGCAAACTTTCATTAAATGACTGTCACTGTACTAATTTCTTGAGAAAACTGAGCTAAATGTGCAAGGTCCTGGCTCTAATGGAGTTTATTTAGAAAGGTGACACAACAAAATACTGTTCTCAGAGTTTAGCGTAAGAAACCATTCCTGTCTGAAAGGAATGTCTGCTGCATCTGAGTCAGGCCTTCAACTTCATAAGACAAGCAAGCAGCATTAAAAAACACAGGCATTCCAGGCAGGACAAGCTGGAAGAAGGGCTAGGAGTCCCATCTGACTGCACTGAGGGGTCCAATAGAGCTGATACACATTAAGTACAACTAAGAATGAAGGAGATAATTAGAAGAGGGAAAGCAAGAATTCACCCACTTCTCTCTATCTCCACTGCTTACACCCAGGTCAAGACCATCATGGTTCCCTTGCCTCCTGCCCAGGAAGGCGCTACCTCCCAGCCTCTCTTACAATTAGAACTGAGCCAATGTGATGTAGTTCTGGTAACAGGGTACCAGCCAAAGTGTTCACATCACTTCCAGGTCTGTTCTTAAACCCCCAAACCGTTATCTATACTTGCTCTTCCCTTTCCTGATGACTGTAAAGGCCATGGATTAAAGATAGCAGAGTTAAAATATGGGTGGAGCCTGGCTGTTCAAGGCACCACTAGAGTTGCCCAAGAGAGAGGCCCAACTAACTACACTGTTTTGTGAGCAAAGACAAAAAAAAAAAACAACAAAAACCTGTGGTGTTAAAACACTGATTTTTAAAATATTTCTTTCCAAGGTACATCTCAGTCTGTCTCAATACCTTCCTAAGTAGTCTCTAATTCTCTGCCTCATTTGAACGCACACAACTACAAAAGCAATCCTCTTCAAACACAAACTGGATCACCATGTTCCTGTTTATTAGACTTCCAGGGCTTCCTGTTGCACCAGAATAAACTGAAATGCCTAACAAGATTGGCAAGGCCCTGTATCACCTGGCTTCTGCCCTCCTTTGCAATCTCATCTCAAGATACTCTCTCCCCTCATTTACCACATTCTATATGCACATGTTCTTCTTCTTGCTTATAACCTTCTTCCTCCTGTTTTTGTTCTCCATGTGGCCATTATAGTCCCATTTTTTAGAGCTCAGCTTACGTGGGCAGTTTAAGAGAGAACGAGAGAGAAACCTTCCAACACCTTATTTGATGGGACGTTCCCCCTTGTTAATCTCTAGATCAGCCTCCTGTTTGCTTCAAAAGCAGCCCATCTGTACCTTCTGAAAAATGTTACTATTGTTATTAGAGTCAGGGGAGCCTAAAACACCTCTAAGTCCCGCAAAGCAAAAGGCAAGCCTGCTAAACTTTGATGGAAGCACTGTATAAATAGCCCTGTTTCTAAACCTGGAAATTATATTAAGATTAAGGACACTTGGATAGCTTCCTCTCTCATGTCTTTTGATGTTAGCAATACTCTGGCAATGTATGAAATGGCTCATCTACACATTTTAGTTTCAGGCTCACCAATGATGTGTATATTTATGGGTTTCATTAGTCGTCTCAATTTGCTCACTGATGTGGAGGAATTCAAGATAGATAAAATTGCCCCAGGCAACCCTCAGAAATAGCTCTCTTTCTCAAAACACTTTAAAAGGATTTATTTAAATCATAAGATGGCAACAGCAAGATTGAATATTTTTATCACTATCTACATTTCTGAAAAAGTTCACCTAGCGCGTTTTAAAAAAAGCTTAAAATTTGAAATATAAATTCACAGGAAATCATAAAAACAGTCAAAATAGTACCCTTTACCCAGTTTGCCTGATGGTAATATCTTAAATCACTAGAGTACAATGTCTAAAACAGGAGAATAACATTGTTGCAATCCAGAGAGTTTATCAAATTTCACCACTTTTAGGTATACTTGTGTGAAGAGCTGACTCATTTGAAAAGCCCCTCATGATGGGAAAGATTGAGGGCAGGAGAAGAAGGGGATGACAGAGGATGAGACAGTTAAATGGCATCACCACTCAATGGACATGGGTTTGGGTGAACTCCGGGAGTTGGTGATAGACAGGGAGGCACGGCATGCTGTGGTTCATGGGGTCGCAGAGTCAGACACAACTGAGCGACTGAACTGAACTAAACTGTGTGATTTTATGGTTCTATACAATTTTATCAGCAGAGGAGATTCTTGGCCTAGCATTTGTCTCTTATAGTTGCTATACTTTCGAAAGCTAATAAAAACAATCCACAGGTTCTGTATCTCAGGATTTAACCAACCAAATTAAAAATATTAAAAAATCCAGAAAGTTCCCAGAAGCAAAACTTAAATTTACCAGCAACTAGTTTCAAGCATTTATATTGCACTGGAATGGGTGAATTTAACTCAGATGACCATTATATCTACTACTGTGGGCAAGAATTCCTTAGAAGAAATGGATTAGCCATCATGGTCAACAAAAGAGTCTGAAATGGAGTACTTGGATGAAGTCTCAAAAATGACAGAATGATCTCTGTTCGTTTCCAAGGCAAACTGTTCAATGTCACAGTAATCCAAGTCTATGCCCCAACCAGTAACGCTGAAGAAGCTGAATTTGAATGGTTCTATGAAGACCTACAAGACCTTTTAGAACTAACACCCAAAGAAGATGTCCTTTTCATTATAGGGGACTGGAATGCAAAAGTAGGAAGTCAAGAAAACACCTGGGGCAACAGGCAAATTTGGCCTTGGAATGCAGAATGAAGCAGGGCAAAGGCTAATAGAGTTTTGCCAAGAGAATGCACTGGTCATAGCCAACACCCTCTTCCAACAACAAAAGAGAAGACTCTACACATGGACATGACCAGATGGTCAACACTAAAATCAGACTGATTATATTCTTTGCAGCCAAAGATGGAGAAGCTCTATACTGTCAGCAAAAACAAGACCAGGAGCTGACTATGGCTCAGATCATGAACTCCTTATTGCCAAATTCAGACTTAAATTGAAGAAAGTAAGGAAACCACTAGACCATTCAGGTATGACCTAAATCAAATCCCTTATGATTATACAGTGGAAGTGAGAAATAGATTTAAGGGACTAGATCTGATAGATAAGAGTGCTTGATGAACTATGGATGGAGGTTCCTGACATTGCATAGGAGACAGGGATCCCCATAGAAAAGAAACATTAAAAAGCAAAATGGCTGTCTGGGGAGGCCTTACAAATAGCTGTGAAAAGAGAAGCGAAAAGCAAAGGAGAAAAGGAAAGATATAAGCATCTGAATGCAGAGTTCCAAAGAACAGCAAGGAGAGATAAGAAAGCCTTCTTCAGCGATCAATGCAAAGAAATAGAGGAAAACAACAGAATAGGAAAGACTAGAGATCTCGTCAAGAAAATTACAAGAGAACATTTCATGAAAAGGTGGGCTAGATAAAGGACAGAAATGGTATGGACCTAACAGAAGCAGAAGATATTAAGAAGAGGTGACAAGAACACACAGAAGAACTGTACAAAAAAGATCTTCATGACCCAGATAACCACGATAGTGTGATCACTCATCTAGAGCCAGACTTCCTGGAATGCGAAGTCAAGTGGGCCTTAGAAAGCATCACTACGAACAAAGCTAGTGGAGGTGATGGAATTCCAGTTGAGCTATTTCAAATCCTGAAAGATGATGCTGTGAAAGTGCTGCACTCAATATGCCAGCAAATTTGGAAAACTCAGCAGTGGCCACAGGACTGGAAAAGGTCAGTTTTCATCCCAATCCCAAAGAAAGGCAATGCCAAAGAATGCTCAAACTACCACACAATTGCACTCATCTCACACGCTAGTAAAGGAATGCTCAAAATTCTCCAAGCCAGGCTTCAGCAATACGTGAACCGTGAACTTCCAGATGTTCAAGCTGGTTTTAGAAAAGGAAGAGGAACCAGAGATCAAATTGCCAACATCCACTGGATCATGGAAAAAGCAAGAGAGTTCCAGAAAAACATCTATTTCTGCTTTATTGACTATGCCAAAGCCTTTGACTGTGTGGATCACAGTAAACTGTGGAAAATTCTGAAAGAGATGGGAATACAGACCACCTGACCTGCCTCTTGAGAAACCTATATGCAGGTCAGGAAGCAACAGTTAGAACTGGACATGGAACAACAGACTGGTTCCAAATAGGAAAAGGAGTACATCAAGGCTGTATATTGTCACCTGCTTATTTAACTTATGTGCAGAGTACATCATGAGAAATGCTGGGCTGGAAGAAGCACAAGCTGGAATCAAGATTGCCGGGAGAAATATCAGTAACAGATATGCAGATAACACCACCCTTAGGGCAGAAAGTGAAAAGGAACTAAAAAGCCTCTTGATGAAAGTGAAAGAGGAGAGTGAAAAAGCTGGCTTAAAGCTCAACATTCAGAAAATGAAGATCATGGCATCCGGTCCTATCACTTCATGGGAAATAGATGGGAAAGAGTGGAAACAGTGTCAGACTTTATTTTGGGGGGCTCCAAAATCACTGCAGACGGTGACTGCAGTCATGAAATTAAAAGATGCTTACTCCTTGGAAGAAAAGTTATGACCAACCTAGATAGCATATTCAAAAGCAGAGCTATTACTTTGCCGACTAAGGTCTGTCTAGTCAAGACTATGGTTTTTCCAGTAGTCATGTATGGATGTGAGTTGGACTGTGAAGAAGGCTGAGCGCCGAAGAATTGATGCTCTTGAACTGTGGTGTTGGAGAAGACTCTTGAGAGTCCCTTGGACTGAAAGGAGACCCAACCAATCCATTCTGAAAGAGATCAGCCCTGGGATTTCTTCGGAAGGAATGATGCTAAAGCTGAAACTCCAGTACTTTGGCCACCTCATGCAAAGAGTTGACTCATTGGAAAAGACTCTGATGCTGGGAGGGATTGGGGTCAGGAGGAGAAGGGGACGACCGAGGATGAGATGGCTGGATGGCATCACTGACTCGATGGATGTGAGTCTGAGTGAACCCCGGGAGTTGATGATGGACAGGGAGGCCTGGCGTGCTGCGATTCATGGGGTTGCAAAGAGTCGGACACGACTGAGAGACTGAACTGAACTGAGGTTTTGCAAGCAATCTAGAGATGAGTTAAAGTATATGTCAGGGATGTGCGAAAGTTATACACAAGTATTATGCTGTTTTATATGAGGGAGTTGAGGACCAGTAATCCCCAGGGGCCTGGAACCAATCCCCTGCAGATATCAAGGGTTGACTGTACTCATAATAAGATACATTTGCTTTAATTTGACTACAATTTTAACATCTTCACCTTCAGTTTAACAGACAGAAAACAGGATAGGAGATTATTAGGCAAAGTACAATTCAATTTTCTTAACATTTGTTGAAAATTTAGGTGCCAGGCACAGTGTCAGGATAGTGTGGGATAATAAAAACAAAGTAAGACACAGCTGTACCTCCAGGATATAAAAGCCAGTAGGGACAGACTAAATATAAATTTGGATGTAATTTCCCCAAACACCATAGTGCTTTCTAAAAGTGAATGTCAGCCTTTATTCAAACTGAGACGTGCATAAAATTCCCAGTAGACAGCATCAACTCTCGGTATGCCCATGCTACAAGGGCGAGCACTAGCAGGTTACTGGTAGGGTGCTGACAACATGCAACTTGTTAAGATAATAATGTTCTCTGGCAAGAAACTACGATTTTTTAAGAATTCACAAACCACAGACATTCACAGTAAAAGTGGCTTTGGAAAACAACATCATTTAACACTTGATTATGAAATATATTCCCTTTGGTCCTATGTCAGAACATATAAAGTTGGAGACATACTGTTTATCTGACCTCTGATACAGCTAGGGAAGCAGTCACACTAAGTACTGGTATGGTTTTGGATTGCTGCTAGAGAAAGTTTGTTGCTGTTCTTAACTATACTGGTTGTTCAGTAAGGAATTTAAAATTTTGAAAGAACAGTAATTAAACTCGAATTTAGGAATGAATTCCAAATTATAAAATTAACCATTGGACAGTATTAATTCACAAGAACATTCAGATTCAAAGTAGAGCAATTTTTATGAAAATGAAGACCGTAGCAGGGTATTGTGAGGAAAGCAGGATACAGAAACTGCAAAGGTCAGATCTTTCTGGAACCTGACATCACACTGATACTAGTCATCAGAGCATCTTTTAGTCCCCGACATCTTTTTCCCAATTATCCTTCTCCCATCTACTGCCCTCTGCTCCTACTCACTGCTTACGGAAGATCAAAGAGCAAAGAAGAATCAGAAAATGTTATGAAAATGTTATGCCTATACTTTCTGTTGTTATCAGGTGACAGAATAACAGAGAAGCCTCTAAAAGAATGTCCAAATGAAAAACCAGAGAACAATATTTTGTTAATTTAAGTTGTAGGTGTAAGTTTCAAACTTTAGCTGGTGAACATTATAGTCTTCTTTGGAATGTAGGCATAACTAAGCAGAGAATGTAATTAAAAACTTTTCTTGCTGTGTAATTAATACATTAAACTTTGTCAATAAAAAAATTATTACCCCCCAAGATGAGAAAGTTGGAACAATTCCTAGCTCCTCCTGATTCTAGTCTTACAAGTAAAACTTCATTATTTCATTGCAAGTAATGTGAACTCTACACATTTAAAAAAATCCAGATATAAAATATAAATATGAGAACATATTCCAAAGCGACTCATATACAATGTAATTTTGCCATTTGTTAGCCTATATGTTATAACCCAAATAGCCACATAGAAAAGAACAACACAGGCTCACCTACTTAAGATCTCTAAGGACTCAAGGCTGTATGTTGCTTCTCTGCTTTATGTTCTACTTATGTATTATACCAAAACTGCATTTTTCGCAAAGAAATATTCATTATATGCAAATAAGTTCACTGTGCAGTAGACAGTCTTTTAGTCTTCGACACTGACAACACTTTAGAATATGAACCCTCCACTAGGGCTTCCCTGGTATCTCAGCGGTAAACAATCCACCTGCTGACGCAGGAGACATGGGTTCAATCCCTGGTCGGGGAAGATACCACATGCTGCCGTGCAACGAAGCCCATACACCACAACTATTAAGCCTGTGATCTAGAGCCTGTGAACTTCAACTTTTGAGCCCACGTGCTGCAACTACTGAAGCTCGTGAGCCCTAGAGCCAGTGCTCTGGAACAAGAGAAACCACTGCAACGAGAAGCCTGGGCACAGCACCTAGAGAGTAGCCCCTGCTCACCACAATAAGAGAAAGGCCATGCAGCAACAAAGACTCAGCACAGCCAAAAATAAATAATTTTTTAAAACTTTCATTAACAGGCAGTAAAGCCCAAGTGTTGTCCTTTGTAGATAAAACTTATACACTGACATTATTATTATTAATCAATATGTGCCTTGAATTTATGTTTTCAGTAGTAGTGATTATCTTGCATTAAGCTCTGACCAAGTTTCCCTTGAGAGCAACAGAATCTTCTGAAATTTAGCTGGTTGGGGTTTGATATGCAATTTATGGTAAGCCTCGTCACCCTTAACAGGCCTCACTAACTGATGCTCTTAGGAAATGTTTCGCCGACCACAGACAAAATGGAGCCAGTAATTTTTACTGACTACTGTCCCACAGCATGTTAACACATGACATGTAACTCTCAAGCCCTCAACAGATACATTCCTGAGCTGGACATTTCCTTCTGGTCAACAAATTAGATACTGGATTTCCATAATCTGAACTATCAGCAATTCAAAACTACCAAAAGAATCACAGCAGGAGCAGTTAGAATGCTACACGATTAACAAATCTAAAACTCTTAATGACATATGTTCATCCAGAAGGGAGAAAACACACACATGTGCGGACATGGATAATGTCATCATCAGTTAATTTAATGACATTTCTCATGACGTATTAAAACAGTATTATTTTTTTTTTAAAGTATTATTCTAGGAACCACTTATACTCATTTACAACACCCTCAATGGTACAATGCTTGGTAAGAATAAATACTAAAAGAGAGAGAAGAATTAATCTACAGAACTCACAAAGATGATTACCTGGTAGTCTGGTTTTGTAAAATAATCCAAAGAGGAAATGTGCTCCAGAAAGATGCTGAATTCTGGAGGGAGATGTTTTAACATAAGCCTGTGGTCATACCTTTCCTTAATAGAGCCCACTTGTTCCTGGGAAGTAAAGAGAAAAGGAACCAAAGTCAATTTCTCTTGGAAGCTACATATTAAGAGCTTCTCAGTAACAGTCTCAAGGGTATGTAAAATTGAACAATATAATGTGACAATTAAAAATTAAAAGCCTAATTGACATTTCTTTTCTTGGCAACCATCAGTGTTTTCTCTGTTTTGTAGATATTCATTTGTGTCATATTTTAGATTCTACACTGTAAGCGATATCACATGGTTATGTGTCTTTTTCTAACTTACTTCACTTAAAAGACCTAATTGACTTTAAAAAAGAGAACTAGTGAAAATAAAGCTAAGATAGCTTGAAATCTAATCAGAAATGATAGCTGTACTTAAACTAGCATTTTCATAGAAAAAGTTATAATATCAGCTCACAGAAAGAAAAATATACATATTAGGATATAGTGAAAGGGTTGGAAAATGTTAACTCTTATACATAAGTATACTTTCAACAAAAAATGCCTACCCAGGAGAAATTTTTACTCCTTCCCCTACCAAAACTGACGCTTCTATTTTGAAAATTACCTTGTCCTTTATTTTTCTCCAAGGGAGCTGACCAACCACAAATTCCACCAACATGTAGAACAAGGACCAAAGGTCATCATGTCTTCCCATTTCCTTCATAAGCAAAAGAGAATTCAGTCACATTACATTACTGCTCCTGTGAGTACATTACATTGTTTAAGGCCTAATCATTGTGTTTTCATTTTCCCATAAAACTATCTGGCAGGTATATCTATGTATCCGTATAGCTATAAAGCAATCTACATGGTAGAACAGATTTACTGAAAAACTTTCGATATAAAGAACACCCCAAAACCCAGAAATACTGGAAATAATGTATTTAAGAACCCATTAATTAATAAATGAGTTAATTAATTAGTAAAGGAAGGTGGCTGCCAAGGAATTCAGAGAAGGGGGAAAGGGGAGTCAGTGCTAAGTGGGTACAGAGTTTCAATGTTGCAAAATGAAAAAGCTGTAGAAATCTGGTGCAAAATAATGTGGATATACTTAACACTACTTAATTGTATATATCAAAATGTTTAAGGCGGCAAATTGAATGTTATGTGTTCTTTACTACAATATATAAAAAAGATGAAGTAGCAGCAAAGAAAATCTTTAGAACCAAAATGAAAAGAAAGCTGGAAACATGAAAAGCAACCTAAGACTGAAGCTTTGGTTTTGGCTGTTTGGAGGCATCTGTCATAGGTTTATCAACCAGGGTTTTATCAGTCATGTAGGGGACAGGTGTAAAAACATTAAGCCTACACAAGACAGGAGTTGTAACTGAGACACTGCCCCACCTCTACCCCCACCATATACCTAGGACCCTCAAAGGGCTATCTTTAATGCAATATTTGGTATGTACGTTATTACTACAATAATTTTATGCCTGGTAAAATTTGACCACTATCAAAGAGATAGTGTTATTTTAAAACAAAAACAAACAAACAAAAAACAACATCCTGAGAATCTGTTACCATGGGCCTACCCCTCACTCAGCTTTGGGGTTTAAATTTATATTGTCTATGTGGTACAGGAAACCAAGTCCAGAAATGGTGTTTTCTGGGTAATCCTATTCTGCAGTAATGACAGATGCAAATGAAAATCCTCTCAAGGTAAAAAAGTACCCTTAAATTTAGGCCTCTTTGAAGTTTTATAGATAAAACCCCACCAGATCATTATTTAAAATAGCCCAGGTTCCTCTGTCCACAGGATTCTCCAGGCAAGAATACTGGAGTGGGTTGCCATTTTCTTCTCCAGGGGATCTTTCTGACTCAGGGATCAAACCCACATCTCCTGCATTGGTAGGCAAATTCTTTGCCACTGAGCGACCAGGGAAGCCCTTAGGAAGCATTACAAATCTCAAAAAGAATAAATATAAAGAAATCCACACCAAAGCAGATTTGAAAATTTCTACAGGACACCGAAGACAAAGAAAAGATACCAAAAGTAGTCAAGAAAAAAAAAAAGACGATTAAATGCAAGTTTCCCTGGTGGCTCAGACGGTAAAAGCATCTGCTTAAAATGTGGAAGACCCAGGTTCTATCCCTGGGTGGGGAAGATCTCCTGGAGAAGGAAATGGCAACCCACTCCAGTACTCTTGCCTGGAAAATTCCATGGATGGAGGAGCCTCAGAGGCTACAGTCCATGGGGTCCCAAAGAGTTGGACACAACTGAGTGATTTCACTTTCACTTTTCACTTTCAGCAAGAATGGACAAAGATCTCAGTAAGAACCACAGAACCAGAAGTAAAATAATTTCTTCAAAGTATTGTGATAAATGGGCTTCCCAGGTGGTGCAGTGGTAAAGAATCCTCCTGCCAAAGCAGGAGACATGGGTTTGATCCCTGGGTCAGGAAGATCCCCTGGAGTAGGAAATGACAACCCACTTCAGTAATAGTGCCTAGAAAATTCCATGTGTAGAGGAACCTAGTGGGCTACAATCCGTGGGGTTGGAAAGAGTCAGCCATGATTGAGTGACGGAGCGCACATACATTGTGATAAAACAAGTATTTACAAAAATGCAGGAAAACAATGAGATGAAGTAAACAGCATTCAAGTATTTTGAAAAGTCCTTGTATTGTTTGGAAATTATTCATGTTAAAAGTTTCAGATTCTCTAAATAAACCTGCTTTCACTTAAAAGAAAACAAAAAACAAACAAAAATGGTTAAGATTTAGGTACCCCCAAAATAGAAATGCAGTGCATTAAGTTTAAAAATTATCAAATCAAGGTCACAGAGCATGGAAGAAAGAAGTATATTAGAATTACCTGGGAATTATTTCAAACTAGACAACAATCTCTCAAGGTTCTGCTAGTTGTATTCCTCTGTCACCATATACATTGATGATCAGTATTGTGAAGCTGTGCTAATGTATAAAGCATTCTATTCCTCAGATGTGTTGGGACCAGAAAAGAAGGGTAAGAACCACTGCAATATGTGATCAAATTTCCCTATCAACATTAAATAAGTAGGTTAACAGAACAGCTGATAGATCACTCTATGCTGGAAAGGCTTTTAGAAGAAATCTGTACTCTTCAAATTAAAAAAAAACAACACATAATCTCTTTCTAGTAGTTATTTTGGAAATGCTTATATTATGATCCCTGAACATGTTTATGCTTATCTCAAAATGAATGTCATATTTCAAAGATCCCAATGTGAACATATTCTTTTACAGAATTAATTAGAAAGTATAGCACTCCTAAAATTTTGCAAGAATCTATCTAGAGAATGAATACTTTCTTTTCAAGATAGAATAATTAACTAAATACCACAAAATAAAGCACACTGAATCAAATCAAATGAGTTACAAATGCTTAGCAGAGTATTTCACACAGATAAAAAAATACTTTAACTATTTTCAATTTATAATCACATCCTAAGAAACCAAGTTAACTGAAGCATTGCGTGTAAAACCACAGCATTCTCGTCCTATTACATTTAGCATCAGTCAAGTTTTAATCAAAGCAGTTTTGGCTGCACAAGAATAAGGTAACAAAAATCAAGAGATTTCTCTTTATCAAGGAATCACATGTTAAATTTCCCAACTCTGTCCAAACAAGTTCAAGGATTGAGAATCCATAAAGTACTCACCTTTCCTACTCATAACTAAAGTTCAGGGTAAGGAAAAAAAGTATTAAGAGCAAAACAAAAGGATAAAAGTAAAAAAAAGAGAGGTTTTAAAAATTTAACCCAAAAAGAGATGAACAATTCACTAAAGATGAAAGAAAAATTTAAGCTTCTGTATTTTAGATCTTCATAAAAACAAATGTTTGATGGAGAGAGGATATAATAGATTAGATGTATCTTACGGATAAAATGATGACCTACATTTCATTACGTATTGATAATATGAATTCCCAAATAAATTCTTGAAATAGAACACAGATGTCTTATTTATGCAAAATTCCTTAATAAATGTATTAATACGAGCCGCAGCCCGGGCGTCCGTGCTGCGGGCCGGCCGAGGAGGGGCACGCACGGACACCGGCGCCCGCCCGCCTGCAGCATGTGGAAGCTGGGCCGAAGCCGGGTGCTCCTGGACGAGGCCCCCGAGGAGGAGGACGGCCTGCGAGGGGGGGCGCCGCCCGCCACCGCCCCCGCCGCCGCTCAGGTTCCAGGAGCGAGTTTCCGAGGCTGGAAAGAAGTGACTTCTCTGTTTAACAAGGATGACGAGCAGCAGCTGCTGGAAGGGCGAAAATCCCCCAAGTCCAGAGCCACTAACTTACGATTAAAAGAAGAGTTGAAGACAGAGAAGAAGTCTGGATTTTGGGACAATTTGGTTTTGAAACAGAACATACAGTCTAAGAAACCAGATGAGATTGAAGGTTGGGAACCTCCGAAACTTGCCCTTGAAGACGTGGCAGCAGACTCGGGCGGCCCTTCGAGTGACCGTGAGTCTCGGCCGGGCTGGCCGGAGGACACCAAGGGCTCCACCAAGTACACCAGCCTGGCCACCGCAGGGAGCAGCTCGCGCTGGAGCCTCAGGTCGGCCGGAAAGCTGGTCAGCATCCGCCGGCAGAGCAGAGGCCACCTGACGGATGACTGGGAGGAGCTGGAGTGACCGTCCAGCCCGCACATGTCCTCACACCAAAATCTGCCTGACCGTGCACCTTTGAATCTCATCTCCTTCGCATTCCTAGAGTCTGCGGCATCGTGGTGTTTATCAGTATAGTGTCCCGTCTGGTCTTTCCCAGATGAAAACCACAGAGGATCTGCTCTGTGCTGTTTCATTTGGCTTTCCTCTTCAAATGCCAAGTGAGGAAATTCCAGGAGTCCTGTGAGTTCTCAGTGGACACGCACAGGGTCCACCTGTCATCCGTGTGCCGCTGACCTTAGATGGGAAGTTCACCGCGGTGGGGATTTGCTTTTTGCCACAAAGCTGTCTTTCTGTGTCCTGAGTTGCAGTTCTGTGTTCTGCGACCCGATCCCTGTCTCTGCATGTAGCACACACCTGTATTCTACGACACAAAAATGTAGCGGCCACACACTTCTTTTCCGTTGTCAGAAACCTGCAATCCAGGTGTAACGTGGATCTTCCAGAGGTCACGTCAGTCACACTGTGCTAGCTCTTCGTTCATATTAAACCGTAAAATATGCAAGCAGATTAAATGCTGGAGAAGGGAAGGCTGTATCCGATCCCCAGAAATACACTGTCTGCAAACACAGCTTCACCTCCCACAAGCATATTAGATGGTGACAGTGTTCCCATCTTGAGGTTCCTGAACTTTTAAATACTGATGTTTCTTTTCTTCTAAAGTTTGTTCTCTTATTTTGATTGCAGACTAAAGAATGCTATAAAGCATGGATCAGTTTTAATAACTTGACACTTAAATTTGTTTGGAAAATATTAACTTATTAAGAGTTGAAATTGTAGGTAAAATGCTGAAAGTGCCTCTTTTCTGTAACACCCAGGGTTTTGTTTTTTCCAAATGAGACTGTTGGACCCTGAGAAGCTGTGTGTTGTGCCTGGTTCAGGAGCGTCACTGAACATCTCTTGTGTCTCTGAACTTGCTCATTGTCTCCTTGACAGGTGGGCCCCAGGTCAGGTACGCAGCACGCATGTCCTCAGCAAGACAGACCTGACCCATAGGAGGACCACATGTCTCTGAGGTCAGAACAGGTATAGGGGTTTTTGATTAAAAAGAAAAACCTCCAGTTACACTGTGCATTCCTCTCTTGTGAAAGCCACTGTCTTCAAGGTATTCAGTGAGCAGATCTGTGCTGTTCCACACTAGGGGTGTCCTTCAGCATTTCTGTGGACTCCAAGGGGTGAAGGGGGTGACAGAGTGCCTGCCTGTCACCTGCCATCTCTCAGTCGGTCAGTCTGTGTACACCCAGTCATCTAACTACCAGCCGTCTAGCCACAATCGACATGTCAGCTAACCATCTGTGTCTGTCATCTGTGTAGCGTCTGTCAAAATCACCGACGTCCTTCTCTTTCTAATAGACAAGTTTACTTCACCGAGCCTTGAAAGCGGGACATGTGAGTGGTGGTAAAATCCTGTTTGTCTTAGAACCTTGAAGTGGTTAATAGCGGAGTTGAAAACCGTGTTTCCTCAGGTAAACAGTTCAGCTCATTGACTGGAGTCCTTCTCCCTAGAGACACTTGCTGTGACTAAGATGAGCTGTCTGAAGCAGGAGCTTCAGGCTCATCTTGGGCTAATCCTGTGATGAGGTACAGGGAAGGGACTTGTGTGTTTGAGGTTCTGGGCAGAGTGCTCGGGGTGGGGGCAGGTGGGACAGCCTCCAGCTCGGGGAGCCCGTGCCGGTGTGCTGCGATGCTAAGTGCCTGTGATCCCCTTGGGGACACACGTGATGCACAGCTGGCAGAACGGCCCCTCATGCCCCTCATTCCTCACAACCGAATGCAAGCCAGACTGGGGTTGGATTATGCACGTGAATAATACTTTTCTTATCTACAAACGTTAAGGTAAAAATGAATTTTTCTTCTGTTGTATCTGATTAAAATAACTCTGTGGATTTTAATATAAATATTTATTGGTGTGCTTTGGGGGAAAGATATTTTTTTCTTGATGGAATTTACCAAAGCAACTTTATTTTGTTCACTGGCTGATGAGAGCGCGGGTCTGTCTAAATTCTGTAAACTGCACAGCTTCTCTGAAGAGTGACGTGTCTGCTCTTTTGCCTCTTGTTTTGTCATTAACAGGAAAGTGATTGGTTTTAAAGGAAGTTGAATTCATCCATAATGCTGAAGTTTTTTAAAATAAAAACATGGTTTATAAAAAAAAAATAAATAAATAAATAAATGTATTAATACTTACTTATATCTAATTAAGGACACAAGAGTCCCCATAGATGTGTATATAATTAGCTATTAGATTTTCTGCCAAAGTCAATTTTATTTTCTCTGTAGCTGTACACATCTATTATATATCCACTATACACCTTACCATGCATTAGTATTACTAACACCTCTGCACTCTAATGTAAAGAAGTCAATCTGATTCGAGCATCAGCATGCTCATACAGCTATGACTCGAGTTCAGACACCTACCCTGTTCCGATGAGCATTGACTGATGCATAACGAACTGTCCCTCGAAAGCCTGCCACAGCTCGAGGCTACAAAACCAAGCAAAGGGTAATAAATGAGCTTTAAATAGCATAAGATTCAGCACAGGTGAGCTCATGAAGTAGAAGGGAGAAACATGTATTATACTCAAGAAAACATGACTTAAATTTCTAACTTTTTTTAATAACTGAAATTATAATAATTAGAGGAGAATATCTCTAAATCATACGTTTAAAATATAACAGCTATTAATGAGTCCTATTTTAATTATCAATGAATCTCATTTTTATACCTACATTTATACCTAAATAAAGTAGGATTTATGATAAATAAACTCTATCCATGAGAAAACATAAATGCTTTCATGTACCCAGAATCATGCCAAGCATCACAGTATATACATTAATATTCAGACTCTGGTTACAAATAAGTACATTAAAAACATGAGGTCTAAGCAAACTAAGATACCAACCTCTTTGTCTTGGCTATATCACTCAAACTCAATTCAGAGATGGTGGCAACTTGAACCTCTCCCTGTACATGTAATTCACATATTTATAAACTCAAGTTATTGCACACTTATTATGTGCCAGGTACTGGGAATAAACTCTACATAATATGTGAATACCAGTCCCAGAGAGCTCAACTTGGAATAAAGTCTAAATTCTAGTTATTTGGCCTATAACACCTTCCATGATTCTGGCACTTGCCTCATGCCAAAATGGATTTACTTGAGGTTTCCCCTCCAATCAAGTTTGTTTCTAGCGCAAGACTTTGTACTTGTTATTCTCTCTAGCTGGAACACCATCTCTCTACACACCTCCAATGGCAGGCTCTTCTATCCCAAATTCAGCCCTCTGCTTGAATGTCACTTCCTCAGAGAAATATTCTTTAATCATCATAATTTAAAATAATATCTGCCCTTGCGATGCCACTCTGTTCTTTTACTCTGCTTTATTTTTTTTTCACAAAACATCTTTTGCTACCTAAAATTGATTTTATTCATATTTTTACTTATTTGGTTTTTCCCTGCTTCTTTCAATGGAATATAAACCCTGTGATGGCAAAGTCTTTGTTTTGCCCACTTTACAGACACAGAAACAAGTTCCAAAAAGTAAACTTATTTGAGGACACAGAATTAGTAGGTGATAAAACC
Source organism: Ovis aries (assembly GCF_016772045.2). NCBI lineage: Eukaryota > Metazoa > Chordata > Mammalia > Artiodactyla > Bovidae > Ovis > Ovis aries. The sequence continues at coordinate 36,313,255 of NC_056060.1, forward strand.
AGGCATCAACCAAGGTCTTCTGACTTGAAATCATACACTCTATTTCATGCTAAATCACTTCAGTCGTGTCCAACTCTGTGCAACTCTATGGACTGTAGCCCACCAGGCTCCTCTGCCCATGGGATTCTCCAGGCAAGAATGCTGGAGTGGGCTGCCATTTCGTTCTCCATGTTTCTACTTTACTGTTTCACAAATATCAAGTCAGTGCCTTTAAGATTCATGGATGATGCTATAGCTCAACAGGAAAACTGCCGTACTTTAAAATGATCATGGCCAATAATTTTCATTAGTAGAATTTTTTGCTCTCTTTTTCAGTAATGTCAAATTATCCTCAATTAACATGTACTAATGTGGTAGTCTGAAGAGATTACAATGAATGTTATTTTAAGAGTCTTCAGTTATCAGAGTCGTCTCAGCCATATGCTACACAGATAAATATTCTATGTGTTCTTCCTCCATTTGTTCATTTCTGCAACCTGTGTTTAATCTGTTCATATTAATTATCTACTTATTTCTTCTTTCATCAACTTATCTTTTCTCCTTCGGTTATTCCTGTTTAGTTTCAAGACTTAACTATTTTTAAAATGTTCTTTGTATTTAATGTCAAGTCTCAGGAATCAAAAATTTCTGCAATCTATTTAAGCTCCCTTTTTTCCCTTAGCTGCCATTCACTGACAATCACAGTCAACAGATCGCAATATTTTCCTAAGACATCATGACTAACAGGAATATCTAATATTCTCAATTTGGTTGATGCAACTCTGAGGTTGGAGATTTCTCCTTCTAGAAGGAAAACAATTAAGAGTCCTTTGTTCTGACTCTGACCTTACTTTTGCCATGGAAAGGTTGAGACAGAGGTAAAGAGATCAGCTGCCTAGGGAGATTTTGATGTGATCCCTCCAAGAAATAATACCAGGTCAAAGAAATTCAGCCACCTTAAATGATGCAGAAAAAACAATTCAACCTAACTGGGGAAAGCAGCTATAAATGCAGGTAACTGTAATTGAAAGTAGATTATAATAAACACCATTAGCAAAGTACAATGAGCTATGAAAGTCTAGGAGTGGTAAGAGTTAGTTTTACTTGGTGAGAAGAAAGGAGAAGTCCTGTGGAGGAAGGATGTCTTAAGAATAAGGCAACACATAACCGAGCCTTAAAATAGATGATCTCCAGAAACTGCCTCAATTGATGGTAATTTGGCAATAGCTATTTCAGATGGTAAAGATCTGCCTGCAACACAGGAGACCTGGGTTCAAGCCCAGGTCAGGAAGATCCCCTGGAGAAGGAAATGGCAACCCACTCCAGTATTCTTGCCTGGAGAATTCCATGGACAAAGGAGCCTGGCAGGCTACCGTCCATGAGATTGCCAAGAGTGGGACACGACTGAGTGACTTTCACTATTAACCATCAAAGTTGCAAATGCATACGTTCTCTTTGACCCAGCAGTTACACTTCTGGAGATTTGTCTTACAGATATACACTTTGCAGCTGCTCTATATTCTGACACGGAAAGATCTCCTGACACACTGTAAAGTGAAAGAAAAAGGGAAGTGTACATTATGCTACCTTTTGAATCAAAAGGAAAAAATAAGAGCACACATTTGTACTTATTGTACACACATTATGAACTTCAGAAAGAATATGTTAAGGAACTAAATGTTAAGGAACTAAACATTAAGAACAGAGGAGCCTGGCAGGCTATGGTACGTAGGGTCGCAAAGAGTCAGACACAACTGAAGCAACTAAGCAGAAGCAGCATGCAAGCATTATCTTAAAATGCCCAGTCCCAACAACAACAAAAAGTTACAAGACATGCAAAGAAACAAGAAAGTGTGACCCATATATGTAAAAAAAAAAAAAAGTAGGCAACAAAAACCATTTATGAGAATGACTAGACGCTGGACATAAAAAGATTTCAAAGTGGGTATTATAAATATGTTCACAGAACTAAAGGAAAGCTTGATTAAAGAAAGGAAAGTATAACGGCAATGCCATATCAAACAGAAATTTTAATTAAGAGAAATTTTAAAACAGAACTAAATGTAAATTCTGGGTATGACAAACACAGTAACTGAAACAAAAGTAGTATATGATGTAGAAAGAAGCTCAGACTGCAAAAAAGACCCTTGATCCTAAAGGGGTAATGTGTGTTCTTACAAGATACACTCTAACTCTGTGCATGTTTTTAAAAGCTGTAACACTCAATAATAAAATTAATGAATACTATCTGTAACGTAATCATAAACTCTATATGATACTTCTTGGATGATATCCATTCTGATACACAATCGGCATTTCTTTAAAAAGAGTGATACTATAATAAGCTAATCCTCAAATATTTAATAATAGTATGAAAAAATCTTACTGGTCTGACGTCACCACAGGAATTGGTAAACTGCCGAGCCAGGCCAAAATCAAGCATATAACATTTCCGACACGTACTAGGAAAGCGACCCATGGCAAAGTTTGACTAGAAAATAAAGAATGAAAACATACCTATTATTATTATACTTAATCCTTATATCTTATCCTTCCTGTATTTTAATTCTTCTATTTAAACTCTATATAATACACATCCCACATATACTGCTCTGGTCAATGGTTATTGGATATTAACACATTATTTTGCTGCAGGTTCTATTAATGCCTAAGATCAGGTGAACTTGAGCAAAAAATTTATGTGACTATTATAAAGTTACATAAAATATAATACTGATTTAATTGGAGTCAGTACTCTAATAAGTTTCTTGAAATTCTAGTCTAAGTCACTACTTAAACAAACACCCAACCCTTATTTTTTTAAATGGGAAGAACTAGGAGTGAACAAAATAGAATATATAGTCCAGAAATTGAAATGAATTTCCTATAAGCATCATGAAGCTGAATTTCACTAAGTGCAAAAATGAAAATACAATTCAAGGAAACATAACAGACTTAAGGTCAATATATTTTCCATCCTTCCCTTAACAAAGATAAATGTAGCATTAAATGACCACAGGTTTGCAAAAATGGGTATATTAAGTAAAAGAATGTATAAAAGCAAAAGTCTAATTGTTATAGAATTGTTAGCTTTTATTTTAAAATACTGTTCTACTTAGCGAGCTTTCTAATCACATTGGAAACTCTTCAATTACTATGCTTCTCAAATAATGACATTTAACTTGACATGGAAATAAAAGCAGGAAAAATCTACATTACATTAAGTCTGACTCAACTATGTTAATTTTAGCTGTCATTTTCACGTAAACTGTTTAATTTCTGAAATCATGTAGCAACAGATGGGTATAATTTTCAACTGCAACAAGCAACACAATAAATTTACAGTAAATACAGCATATCAGAAATGGGTCATTTCCCCTGTGAGTAACACAAAAACCAAGGAGAAAATAAAAGCATATTTAACAGTTACAGAAATTGCAATTTCTAGGAAAACAGAATAGAAAAAAATACTATATTGGCATGGTAGCACTCAGGAGAAAAAGCAAGCTCTTTTATAATTGATGGTTTCTTTCAAGTATAATTTGTCACTTGAGAAATAGTTCAAAGAACACAATGCCAACATCTAAAAACAACATGAATCTGTATTTTTAACCAATATCAGAAAAAAGAAATCCGAAGAATGACTATCAATTTAGGTGTATCAGTGTTAACACATAAGTCAAACATTAGTAATTTTTAATTCGGCTGCTGAGCAACTTTCATTGTATGAGAAAAGCTCTTGATTATAAGTTATAGTATATAATTATCATTTTAAAAAAATTAAAAGGCAAGTTACAATACATTTCAAGTTTACATCTCTGCCACAGAAACTGAAACATTATCTTGTATTTAACATAGAAACCTACATTTGTAATTTAATGTGTCCCATCATAAGACTGGGCTTCCCAGGTGGCGCAGTGGTAAAGAACCTGCCTGCCAATGCAGGAGACACAAGAGATGTGTGTTTGATCCCTGGGTTGGGAAGATCCTCTGGAATAGGAAATGGCAACCTGCTCCAATATTCTTTCCTGGAAGATTTCATGGACAGAGGAGTCTGGTAGGCTACAATCCATAGAGTTGCAAAGAGTCTGACACTATTGAGTGAGTGAGCACACACACACATGGTAAGACCAAGAGCACCAAGCAAACTCATTCTGAGCTCTGGCAGGAAAAGGCCCCCTACCGGTTTGATGTCTCGGTGCAAGAATCCCACAGAATGGATGCTCTCAATAGACTCCAGAATCTGTCTACCCAAGCGAAGAGTAGTGCTAATGGTGAACGTGCCCCGGGACTGGCTACGGCGTAGATCTGCCAGATTCCGACCCTGTGGAAACCAAATAAACGCTTTCAAGTGTGCTACTGAAAGCATGGGAGAAGAGCAGAGAATTATTCGTTTACCATTAAAAGATGTTTTGACTGAAATAGCAAGGATTTTATCTGAATCATTATCCTCTCACTCGAGAAGAATTCTCTTAAGATAATGTATAAACATTTCAGACAAATTTAAGAATAACCAAAGTTTTTTAAGTTGTTTCTTTTTAAAAAAATTTTTTTAAAACGAAGGACTCTTTAAATTCAATAGTACTTCACAGTTTGCAAGTTTCACACACATGATTTCATATAATGCCATAAAAACACTTCAAAAATCTCCTATCCCTATACTGCCCCATCTCCTGCTTCCCTCTCCCCACTGTGAACCCGCTTCTTTTTTGTTTTCCTCACTAGTTTGTTATAATTTTTAGGTTTCACATAAAAGTTATATCATATAGTATTTGTCTTTATCTTTTCTGTGTCTATAACATATTATGTTCCTGAGTCGTCATGTTTCCCTTTGTCACTGATGTCATAACAAAATGTAGTCTTGATTACATAAAAAAGATAAACATACACAGGGCAGTAGTTCCTCATTACTGCCTAACATATATTCCTATACAAACTACTTAACTTTTCTATGTCACAGCTTCCTTATAAAATGGGGACAATAATACTTACCTTATACTGTTTTATAAGGCTTAAACAAGATCCATGTAGTGTCTGGCACACAGTAGGTACTCAATAAGTGCTAATTACTAGTATAAATAAAAAGCTATGAAACACTCAATCACAGCAGTAGATAAAAACAAGGAATTTATCTAGTCTGTGCCAGATATATTACATTCATGACGGTATTTAGTCCTTAGCACCCTAAACAGAAGTTGTTACACCAATTTTTCAGATGAGGATACTAAGGCTCAGAGAGTTGAAATAATGTCAACCTGTTAAGATAAAGCTGTTCTTCAAATCTAAGTCTGTTTAACTGGAAAGTGTTCTTTTTCCATTTTACAGTACTGATCTACCCAGAAGACTCCTTATTGAGTAGGTAACAAATTAGCATTCTGATTGAGAGCAGGCTATGATGTTGCAGTTCCACCTGTAGCATTTATATGAAGAATTTATATTCATAGTAATATGGAATTAATATTATTAAATAAAAAAGGAAACTCATTTCTCCCTAAATAATGCTGTAAATTTAACATGATCCAGTAACTATATAAGAGGATTTTATTATTAAAAGTTTTAAACATACTCAAAAGGAAAGAAAGTAATATAATGAACTCTCACATACCTATCCATCACTCAGAATTAATAATTATCAATTATTGGCCAATCTTTTTTCATCTGTTATCCACCCCTCCTCTCCCCATATGTAACATACAATGTCTCCTTTCCTACACACATATACTGGATAACTCTCATGTAAATTTTAACCATAATTTCATCTACATATATTAGGCAAAGAAATGAAAATATATAATAAAATCAAAGAAATTATATGCCAGTTCTATCACAAAAAATTTGAAACTGAAAATATCAATATGAGCCATGATATATTTTTTCTTTTAAAAAAATTTATATACCCTGAACCTATCCACTTGAAAAGAATTTGAAACAATGACCAACCCAATTGCAGGGACCCACAGCATCTAGATTCTGGTCTCTAAATACCATTTCTCATTAGGAGGAATCAGAAAGTAAACTGTGTAAAGTTGCTCAGTTGTGTCTGACTCTGTGAGACCCCATGGACTGTAGCCTGCCAGGCTCCTTTGCCCGTGAAATTTTCCAGGCAATGATAGTGGAGTGGGTTGCCATTTCCTCCTCCAGGGTCAGAAAGTAAGGATGTTATCAAAGCTCCCTACTGGGAGCCAATTCATTTTTCTGAAAACTTGAAATTAAATAATCAAATATTAGTCCTGCCTTTCTGTGTGAAATGTACCTAAGGATAACCTAATAATTGATGGAATGCTTTTAAAAGAATTCCAGTAATAAAGAGGAATTGTAAAATTATAACTGTACATTTGCAACCCCACTGAAGTAAAGAATTTTGGCAGTGATTACTAACAGGTTGATAAAACCTAAGAGAAAAATCAGTGGCTCAGACGGTAAAGAATCTGCCTGCAATGTGGCAGACCTGGGTTAGATCCCTGAGTTGGAATGATCCCCTGGAAGAGGGCATGACAATCCACTCCAGCATGGCAACCCACTCCAGTATTCTTGCCTGGAGAATTCCTATGGACTGAGGAGCCTGGGGGGCTATAGTCCATGGGGTCACAAAGAGTTGGACATGACTGAGTGACTCAGCACACACACAAGAAAAATTATGGGAACTTTAAAATGGATGGAGAGGCTGATAGCCTCAGAATCTCACTGATTCCATCTTAACACAACTAAAAGAGACAAGCAGACACACTGTCTGCTGATATAATATAAATAGGAAGCACACAACCCATCTCTGAAGTATTCTAGCAAAATAAAACTGGAATCTGATCTAATCACAAATTTATAGACAATACAGGGGACAGAAGGATATGTTAAGTATTACCACATGGAGACAATTAGCAAAATCCAGAGCATGGAAACTTCTGCATAACAATTTTTAAAATCAATGACAATACAAACAACAACAACAACAAAAACTTAAGGAAAAAAATGAGAGGGAACTTTTAAAAAGAGGCTTAAGAGGGACTTTCCTGGTAGTCCAGTGGCTAAGACTCCAAGCTCTCAAAGCAGGGGGCCCAGGTTCAATCCCTAGTCTCCCTGGTTAGGGAACTAGATTGCACGTGCCACAACTAAGATCCTGCATGCCACAACTAAGATCCTGCATAAAAATTCCTCATGCCACAATGATGATCAAAGCATTCACAACTAAGACCTGGCACAGCCAAATAAATAAATATTAAAAAAAATAAAAATAGGGGCTTGCCTGGTGGTCTCATGGTTAAGAATCCACCTGCAATTTCAGGGGACACAGGTTTGATCCCTGGTCTGGGAAAATTCCACATGCTGCAGAGCAACTAAGCCAGTGTGCCACAACTACTGAGCCCACATGCTGCAACTACTGGCGCTCACACTCCTAGAGCCCATGCTCAGCAACAAGAGAAGCTATTGCCAGGAGAAGCCTGTGCACAGCAAGGAAGAGTAGCCCTGGCTTGCTGCAATTAGAAAAACCCTGCCTGCAGTAACAAAGACCCAGCATGGGCAAAAATAAATACATACATACATACATAAATCTTTTAAAATTTTTGTTTAAAAAAAAAATAAGAGGCTTAAGATGTACATATCCACCAAATACAATGTGTAAACCCTGACTGGAACCAGGTTCAAGTAAAACAAATATAAAAATAAGTTAGAGACACAACCAAGAAAATGTGAAGACTGACTTGAAAAGATATTATTGTGTATTATGGTTACTAGTGGAAAAAAAAGAATTCTTGACTATATATTGATATATTTATGATAAAATATGACTTCAATTTGCTTTGAAATCATCTGAGGAAGGAGAAGAAAGGTAGAATACAACTCTAGTTTCACTTATATTTAATTTTTTCCACAATAATAAAAAGCTTAAAAATATATGGCAGCCCTGATGTTAGGCAATCTAGATCTATATCTATTCTGGTTACAGGATTCAAAACATTTTTTGCCCTTTCCTAGGTGATATGCTTGGGAGAAGGCAGTGGCACCCCACTCCAGTACTCTTGCCTGGAAAATCCCATGGCCGGAGGAGCCTGGTGGGCTGCAGTCCATGGGGTCGCTAAGAGTCGGACACGACTGAGCGACTTCACTTTCACTTTTCACTTTCATGCACTGGAGAAGGAAATGGCAACCCACTCCAGTGTTCTTGCCTGGAGAATCCCAGGGACAGGGGAGCCTGGTGGGCTGCTGTCTATGGGGTCGCATAGAGTTGGACATGACTGAAGCGACTTAGCAGCAGCAGCAGGTGATATGCTTATCACAAAATACCATCCTTTGGCTATACTAAGGATGATCACATAAAGCCTCAATGGTGACAGGATAGCAAATGAGACCTGGCCACAGTCTTCCTAGTAGATATGAGAAAATAAACGTGTATGATTGCTTGAACCCTATTAGATTTCAGACCCATTTTCATGGTAAATAGCTAGAATTTCTATAGGAGAAATAGGATTATTCCTTAAAAATTTAAAGGCAGATACTATTTAACTGAATCACCAGGAGGCAAAAGACTAAAGTGAGCTTAAGAACAATGAGGGTTTTTAGAAGAAATCAGAAATGTCCGTGAGAAACTGGGTCTGAGCATATAAATTTTATCAAAATATATGGGGAAACCCTAGCAGTCAACTTTAATATGTCAAACAAGAGAAAGAACCCTCAAACAGTTATACCAGCTTTAGTCTTATGTCAAATCAAGTCAAACTTGTAGAGGTGGAAGGTTAATGGTGGGGTTTTTAATGATGGGGAAAAAAACCCCAAAACAGCATGCAAGTCAAAACAAAGCATTCTTAGATAAGTCCACAGAAGCTTGCCAAAGGTCAAAGGAGCCATCACTGCTTGATATACACCATCCTCCTTAGTTTTCCATACATGCAGCTTTCTCATTTCCAGAAGTGAGATTAAGGTGAATGTAAATCAAATAAAAAAGACTATATGCTAGGACTGAGAGAGACTCTGCAGACTTAAAAAGCATCTCCACATCCTCCAGTCAGTAGTAACCTATACACAAAAATAAAGAGTTTTCTCTTATTGTGCCAAGAATATTGGCCCAAGGCCTCCATCGAATAAGTCCTAACACCCATCAAGTTAGTCAGTCCCAGGAAAACCTCAAGCCTCCTTGAGCTAAAGTCTCTTCATTTGCAAAATGGGGGTAAAACCTGCCCTATCGTCTTCAGGGGAAATGACAAGGATCAAGTAAGATGCATAATAAATCCAGAAGAAAAAAAAACTATAAAATAGCATACAAAAGTTATATTATTATTACAGGCCAAAATGAGAGACAGCAAGGTCCATATTAATGACCTAAAAAGATACAGGGATTCTGCCTCAAGTAAAAAAACTATGCTGGCTCGAGTAGTGAATCACATGACTCTGAGACATCAAGACAACAGTCTGCAGGAAATTAATGTCTATAGATGTAAATCACATGTTGAAGGATAGCTGAGGGAAACAAGAGAAGCCCTAACAAGAAGAGGAAGAATTTAGGTGAGGATCTAGGTCTCTGAAATCACTACTAAGCAGTTAAGTTGAAAAAATAAACAAACAAAAGAACCAAATGCCTAAAACAAACTTTGCTAAAGATGAAGGGAAACCCTGAGAACTCTTAAGTTCTCTTAAGTTAGGCAGCAAAGTGAACCATGGCTTTTAAACTTTGATGGTGAGTACTGCGTGTGCGTATGCGTGTGCACGCGCGTGTGTTCATTCAGGGGCAGGGGCAGAGGCAGTGTCAGTGTCAGAGAGAATGGGCTGATTTCCCTCTCTTTGCTGCAGTCATTACTTCAATGCTCCCTTTCTGAATTTCTGTCATCTGCTACCCAACCCAACTCCACTCTCCATCTCAAGGACAGAACACAGCTATGTTAATAGTAAAGAGAAAGAACAATGGCATTTCTCTCCATCTCATTTTAAAATTTTCAAACACTCAAGGTTGATATTTGTGAAAATGGGAACCTAAAGTCCTTAACATAATAAATGGTGGAGAAGGAAGGGACAGGAACACTCATTATATCTGGTAATCCATGTGGGGATAAAAAATTTGGCAATGATGACAATCAACGAAGATGTGCATCAGAGAAAATAGTTGATAAAGACAACTTCCATCTTTGGAAAAATCCATTATCACCAGGTCTGTTTAAATATATACCATCCGTAGAGTATAAAACATTCTGCAATGATACCAAGAATGTTGTTAATTTTATTCACATCTACTGTAATTAGGTACTTTGATCAAAACTGGTCAATTTTAAGACACATTTTCAAAGTAACCTACCTGCAACTGCATGACCACGTAGTTGAATCGATCATTCCTCCCACAACCAATAAATCTACAAACATGGTCTTTCCCTGGATAAAAAGAAAGAAAGAAAGATACAAGACAGTAGAAAAGGTTATACTATAGTTTCTCTTCTTAAAAATTAATAATTTATTTTTCTGTATGGTATTTTAATGATTGAATATAAAAACCTCTTAAGAATCTTAACGATAGGAAATTAGTATTATGCAAAATTTCTACCCACCTCTCTTCATATCCTACACTGCTCTTTATGTAGTAAAGTAAGTGTTTACTAAATGAATAAACGAATGAGGGGACTAGTGAATGATAATTTATTTAGGAAGGAAACAATTAAGAGGTCATTTCAAATCAACTTGCTCATACATGATACATATAAAAGAAAGAAGAGCTATAAACAAGAACTGTGTTAGGAATATATATCCTGGATTTTAGATATGGCCTGCCATTCACCGTTATAGACTCAGTGAATCACTTCATCTTTCTAGGCCCCATTGATATGGATTTGCTTAGTGGTTTTCAACCCGAGTTTCACATGTGAAATCCAAGGAGGTGCTAGTGGCTGGGGTCCAGAGCAAAGCAGAGGTGGAGCAGAGAGAGACTAGGCTTCTGCATCTGATTCAGCAACAGCAAACAAGGGTCCTAAGAGAGGATCAGGTCTGGTGGTTCCAGGACCAGAAGAGGGAATCTGGCTGGAGAACAGTGAATGAAGGGAGGGATGGGATAACAGAATGAGATAATACTGGAGAAATAGGCAGGTACCAGATCCTGGAGGATCCTGGACTCCATAATAGGGAATGTGAACCACATGTAGGTCAGTGTTTTCTAACCCTAGCTGCTTATTAGAATTATCTGGGGAACTTTTTGAAAATTCCTAAACTTTTTTACTGAATCAGAATCTATGGGGGAAAGATACAGGATATGAGCTTTCAAAAGTTCTCTGATCCAAAAGCAGACAGGCCATGGACGTTTTTGAAACACCCATGTATTTGAAAACTACTGCTGAGTAGTGTGAGAAGTATCTAAAAGATTTTAACATAAAGAAAAACACTTAAAACATTCCATTTTAGAACATCGCCATGGTAGCAATGAGGAAGACAGACTACAGAGAGGTCAATTATGGAGGCAGAATGGTCATTCTGGGGACAGTTACAATATCCCAAGAGAGAACAGGGCTTGAACCTTTTTTTAATCTAATGTATTACAGTAGATATAGAAAAAAGAAACAGGATAAATCTGAGAGATGCTATAGTTACTGACTAGAAATGGGCACAATTAAATGGGCACAATTCTCTTGTTTTGTACTGAAACAAGAGAATAGAGTAAGTTGTATAGATTTTAAGGGATATCAGAATGTTGAGTTTGAAGACAACCAGGTGAATTCAGCAGACAACTGTAATTTCAAGCCTGAGACAAAAAACTGAGCTCCAGAAATTTACTGGGGAATGACTGGTTCATAGAAGGCAGATGGAACTACAAACATAAATGGAAGATTTCCAAGTTGAAAGAATAAAGAATGAGAAGACAAGAAACCTAAGAACAGAATTCTAGAAAATGAACCATCTGAAAAGCATGAATAGAAATAAAACAGCCCGTGAAGGAAACAGAGTAATAGCCTGAATCGTAGGAGAAAACTATGAGAGATAAAGGTCATAGAATTCAAAGGTAGAAGTGGCCAGAGGCTGAGAAGTGCTCAGTAATATAAACAATTAGGAAGTTACTGGTGAGTGGAAGGGGCAGAAGCCAGTCCATAATGGGTTAAAGAATAAATGGAACATGAGACAATGAGGGCAATCTTTGAAGAAGCGTCCCAAAAAGTGAGGAAGTCACAGACCAAGAGCCAGAAGGACAGACTTTAATAGACAGATGAGAAATATATCCCAACATTCAAAAAGAATTAGTCCACTAATTTAAAATATAAACACAATCCAGGTTTAATTTAGTTGATGAGTCCACACTTCTGTTTTGCATCTGGGTTATCACACTGTTCTCTCATTCTCTGTGCTTCTGTTCAAAGGGGTCATAACAAGCAAGAAAAAGTACAATTGGAACAATAATTCACGATGTGTACAATGTATGTATATCACTTTACATATGTTTGCAAAACTAAGTCATCTAATAAACTGTAGTAAGAGTGAAAGGACAAAATGACTGTCAGCTGGCAACTTACTCTTTTCTAGCTTCAAAGAAACAAAGAATCGTTTTAAAGTATTTCTTACTATTCACTCCTCAAGACTCCAACTTCTTATTAAGATAACAATTAAATGCAGTATCTCTATTACAAAGGCATTTAAGTCATCTAATAACAAAAGGTCGTACTAAATTTAACTCCTCTTGGAATGCTCTTCCTAAAATAAGTAATACAAAATACTATTTATCTCTTGATATTAAAACCACCCTACTTTTAAAAAGATAAAAATCAAATAAACTAGACCTTTATTGGGTAACCAAAATACAAAGTCAGTAGCAAATTTTCTAGGATTCCCCAGTACATCTTCACTGCATTAGGTAAGAGCATAATGAATTCTTATCTCATACTTTATAACATAGTGTACCCACTGCTCTTATATTTTAGATATATGCAATCAATGAAACTACTTATTAAAGTTAGTTCATTAAATATGTACCAATTTTTGGAAGCATGGAGAAACTAGAATTTAATTGAAACAGTAACTCTTCACCACCACTTATAGCAGTTCTTCAAATAACATTATAATAACTAGTACAAACTGAAGTATCATTCCATGACTACAGGGGCCCTATCTATGTTGTTCTGTTAGTACCCCACAGTACCTGGCAAAGAGTGAAACACCTGATATTTGTGAATGAACAAACTAATGGAAATAATAACTATAATGACAATAATATTAATAAAAATAAAGCATGCATAATATGAAGTATACTGTGCTAGGCATTATATTAAGTGTTTTATATGTACCTAATCCTCACAACTTAAAAGGCATAAGTATTATTATTTTCTCTATTTTTCCAATTTGAAAATGGAGGCTTGGTGAGGTTAACTACTGTGTCTAAGACCCCATAGCTGGAAGACGATGAAGCAGTTTGGTCCCAGAGTTTTTGTTCTTATCCATTATGCCAGGAATAACTGAAACAGATTTTAAGGTCAAGTAACACCTGGTAAATAAATATTAAAACTAAGCAGTAAATAAAGATTGTGACAAAATATGGGTTTCCCTCATAGCTCAGTCAGTAAAGAATCTGCCTGCAAAGCAGGAGATCTGGGTTTGATTCCTGGGTTGGGAAGATCCCCTGGAGAAGGAAATGGAAATTCACTCCAGAATTCTTGCCTGGAAAATCCCATGGACAAAGTAGCCTGGCGGGCTACAGTCCATGGGGTCGCATGAGTCAGACCAACCTAGCGACTAAACCACCACCACGATAAAATACAGACAAGGAGATCCACTATGTGCCAAGTACTAAAGCAAGCACTAGGAATACAAGATAAATTAAATACGATCCATGCCCTCAAGGAATTCACAGCCTGGATATATAAACAAAAAATTACAATATGTATTAGTATGATGAGCTCTGCATTATAGACAAATTGCTGTGGATACACAGAAGATGTGAAAATTTTATGAGGCTATTCTAGAACTAAATCATTAGATTTTAAATAATTAATAAAGTTAACAGACTAGAGGGCTAGATAAGAGGCTGAGGTGGGGGGCATGCTGAGATAAGAAAAGCACACTAAAGTCTTGTATGCCACATAAAGGAATTTAGATCTGACACACAATGGGTGGCAGCTGGGGGTGGGGAGAGGTAGTTCAAATGTTTTCAAGCATGAGAGCTACATAATTTGGCCTGTGTTTTAGAAACGTAATGCTATTCATCATTAGATGCTGATTTATGGAAGAGCTGAAGGCAGAGAGATCAATTAGGAGGTTACCACAACAGATGAGGTAAAAGATAAGGTAGGTTCAAATTAAAGCACTGAGTGAGAATTTAAAGAGGAAGGATTTCCAATTAAGCTTTAAGAAACAGAATAGACAGATTATACAAGAGAAGAAAGTGAATGAAGCCTTTTAAGTTAAGTGGACAAAGTAAACTGTATTAATATAAACCAAGACAAAAGTATGAGAGAGGATAATGATTTCTGGTTGGGGATTTTGCACTGATTTATCTATAGAACATGGAAGTTGTGTTAGGAATTTAGCAGTACAGTTTAACAGAGGTCAGCCATGTAAGGCCTCCCAGTGGCTCAGTGGTAAAGAATCTGCCTGCCAATGCAAGCAGACACAGGTTTGATCTCTGGGTTGGGAAGGTTCCCTGGAGAAAGAAATGGCTACCCACTCCAGTATTCTTGCCTGGAGAATCCCATGGACAGAGGCACCAGGTGGGCTGCAGTCCATAGGGTCGCAAAGAGTCCGACACAACTGAGCACAGACACACATCTATGCAAAGTAATAGACCTATGTGTTGTCAGTGTGGCAGGAGTTGACTGCCCAGAGAAGATGGACAGTTTGAGAGAGGGACACCAGCACGTCAGGGAAAGAAGAAGGAACTAGTGGAGAAGGCTGAGAAGGAAATCTGTTCAGATTTTCCATTTCTTCATGAGTCAGTTTCAACAGTGCAGGTTTTTCTAGGGATTTGTCCATTTCATGTAAATAATTTGTCATGTAGTCCATAGTATTCCCTTATTATAATTCTTTTAAAATTCCTGTAATGTCTGTAGAAATGTCCCCTCTTCCACTCCTGATTTTAGTAATTTCAGTGTTTTTGCTTTTTTTCCTCCCTTTGTCTGTCTAGCAAAGGCTTGTCAATTTGTTCATTTTTTAAATAAAAGAACTAATTTCTGACTTTGTGGAATCTCCCCCATTGTTTTTCTGGTCTCTCTTTTATTAAATTCCACTGTAATCTTTCTTATTTCCTTCCTTCTGCTTGCTTAAGGTTTAATTTGCTCTTTTTCTAGTGTCATAAGGTAGAAGGTTAGGCTTTTTACTGAAAATCTTTCTGGTTTCATGATGTAAGTGTTCACTGCTATAAATTTCTTTCTAAGTACTATTCAAGATGTACCTCATAACTTTAGGTATCTTGTGATGATGAAGTTTTAACTAAGCAATTGGTAGAACCAGTTTTGAATCTCAGAAGGTAGGGTCATTAATGCCATATATTATGCAGGACAACCTATTATTTTTCTTTGAAGGAGACACAATACTGCTGGAAAGAAAAAAAGCATTAAGTCAAATTTCAACTCTGCCACTTAATAATTATGGGACTTTGATCAAATCTTGGTTTCCTCAACAGAGCTACTGAAAAAAGTTAAATGAGATAATATATTTATAAAGCATTTTCTTGATTAACTATTCAGTGTTCATTCCTCCCTGCTAACAGCACCCAAATTTCCCTTTGGAAATGATCTTCCTCTGTCTCAATTGATTTGATTTACTCAGGCAAGGTGGGACATTAATTGCTCTAAGCCAAACAGAATAATCTAGAAATTGAGATCAAGTTCAGCTGGTAAAGAATCCACCTGCAATGTGGGAGACCTAGGTTCAATCCCTGGGTTGGGAAGATCCTCTGGAGAAGGGAACGGCTCCCATTTCAGTATTCTAGCCTGGAGAATTCCATGCACGGTGTAGTCCACGGGGTCACAAAGAGTCGGACATGACTGAGCAACTTGCACTTTCACTTCACTTGATGATGGAAAGAAAACTAGATATTCAAGACTGAAGACAATCAATGCATGATATTACTCTGATAAGTATAATTATTTCTGGGATGTTATAATCAGAGCAAAACTCAATACCTTCATATAATTACAAGAAGAGATATTATATTTGAATATAGGCCCCTTCCAGTTGCTATGGGCAATCGTCTCTCAACTGTGAAAGAAACCAACATGAGGATAAAGTTCACAATATGGAAGAGAAAACTGCAGGGAAAAAGAGTGTCAGATGGACAGTCATATGCAAAGGAATGAAAAGCAGACTCAATCTTACACCATATACAAAAATCAACTATCAAAAATCAACAATCCATCAAAATGGATTAAATACTTGACCATAAGACTTGAAACCACAAAACTCATAGAACAGATCACAAGGGGTAAGTTGCTTGACATCAGCCTTGGAGATGACTTTTTTGGACTTGACAACAAGGGCAAAGATGGCAAATGCAAAAATAAACAAGTGGGATTACATTAAATCAAAATGTTTCTGCACAGCAAAGGAAACCACTAAAATATAACTACATCATATATCACCTCTGAATCTTTCAGCTTGGCATGGAAGAAAACTGAATGTGCTCAAGACTGCTTGATTAAATATTAACTTTTTCACCTGCCAGGTAGTTATTTAATCTCTACAAGCCACATGAAGAGTAACAACAGCACTTATGTCAAAGAGTTATTGCACAAGTGGAATCAGCTAAATAAGGTATTTCTAATACTTAATATACTGCCTGGTACAGAATAAATACTCAATATATGCTCCCTATTACTATCACTAAAGCTTAGTAATTTTGACCACTAATTTTGGAAGGAGATATATATAAACTCAAATCTTGGCTCTACTGACCAGGCTCACCTAGCATGTGCCTCTCTCTGATACCATCTATTCTGTCATATCTGACTGTACTTCAGTGGACCAGGCCAAGCATGTCCTCTAATGTCACTGCCCACACACTAGTCATTAGATAATCTCCCTAAAATAACTGTTTTTATCATCTGCCTACTCAAGAAACCATGAACAATAATGCCTGAAGAGATTAGATTAAAATGGTGAGCCTGGATTTCAAGATTCATTCTACGTTACTTACCAAACCTCATTTCCTTCAGTTTAACATACATTATACACTCTGATGAAGTTTGTTTCTTTTTTTATTCTCCCTCACAAATGTTCTACCTTATTTTTTGTTCACATTATTTCTCTCAATCTCATCTCCTCAAATTAAATGCAACTTTTAAAATCTAAATATCCCTATAGGAGGTAGTATCAGCAAATTAATAACTCAGGATCAGATTTTCAGATATTTAGAAAGTCAGTCACCTAGCCAGGCACTGAGGGGGAAAAAAATAAACAAGAAAATTAAAATAAGAGTGCCCTAGAGATAAACACATAGAGTCTGGTGCACAGATGGAACTAGAGGAAGAAGAGAAGTCAGCAAGTCAGCACTGATCACTAGGAACCATAGCTTGTTGACCACAAGAAAATACAGGATGGAAATACATTAACAAACCAATTTTAACTTTCTGCTTATGTGTCTCCTCTGCTAAAACACAAAAGGAAGTCTGAACATAGAAGCCAGATCTTTACTAGCCACTGAAAACATCACCACTAAGGCTTTCTCTTAATCTTCTCGCTCTTGACTACTCTAACCCTACAGGGAACGCTTGTGGTCTGTCACCAAGCCCTGTGCAAAAGAGAAACAATCAGTGATATCTCCAGCCAAAAAAGACCATAAGTAAACTTAATTTAGACAGGTAATATCTAAAGATATTATAGGGAAGGTAGGACCTCACTAGTTAAACACAAATTTTAACTGTGATATAGAAAGGATGTCTATTTATCTAAGGGAAGTAGTAACTTAACTCTATACTTTTTGTTCTTAAAGGAAGAGATATGCTATATGCTTAATGAAATGCACATAACCTAAAGAATATTTTTGTTCTTACGATTTCAGATGATCATCTACTACTTTTGGTTTCAATTCAAGAGCTTAAAACTTCAGCAGGTGGTGGTGTGGTGGTCTACACCTTAATGTTAATTTTTTTTTTTTTTTTGAGTTACTAGATTTCTTTGGAGTCTTAACGTATTTTAGAAATTTAAAAACTGAACAGATCACAAATGGTGCAGTGGATTAACAATAAAAATAATCTGAAATCTTAAAGGGTAGATGGCATCCAGTTCACTACATCAGATTGTACTTTTCTCCCTACTTCTCAATAAAATTTTTTTTTAATTTTTTAATTGGAGAAAAATTGCTTTACAATGCTGTGTTGGTTTCTACTGTACAACAACACAAATCAGTTATAATTATACGTATATCATCTCGCTTTTGAGTGCCCCTACCTTCCCCCCATCCCAGCCCTCTAGGTCATCACAGAGTACCAGGCTGGGCTCCCTGTGAATCCTAGTGTTAAATATTAATATCATGCAAAAAGTAAGTAATTTTAAATGACTTGCTACTACAGGAAAGTAAATCTATCAAAAGGGGCATCAATCATTTTTCTTTTTAAATAAAAAAGCCATTTAGTAATAAAGTGAAAAGCTGAGCTAAAAGTATCCCTAACCCACTAAATGGGGATGCTCTGGAATTCACAGAACAAATTCCAGGTCAGTTACAAATTAGCAAATAAGGGGATTCTGCAACGCTGGACAATTAGACTCCTAAGAGTACAACAAAATTACCTTCCTTATCCATCTATCATTTACTCCTCATATTTACCCACTCCTCACCAAAAACAAACCAAATCGACCCTAATAATAACTCAGGAAATATCCACACCAATGGGACATAGAAAAATACATGATATAGGTTCTATCCTCAAAGAATTTACAATCTTATTGAAAGCAACAAATGTAAGACCAATATGGGCAGTACAAGATCAAATTATAGCTTATAAAAACAAAGAATAAGCATTACAGAGAAAGCAAGAAATTAGATGAGAATGCATCATAGAGCATGAAGCTTGGCTGAGTTAACTTGACAGTGATACAAAAAGACAGGAGGGTGTCTTCTAAGCCAGGTCCCACAGAAAAATAACTGAGACAAAGTCTAAGGAATAAAGCTCCTACCAGCGTTCAAGAGGATGCCCATCTAATAACCCTTAGGTTCTCGGTAGCTCATCAGGAGCCAAAGGCAAAAGAAGTTTCTAGACTCTTCAGTCCAGACAGTCGTCACAGGGAATTTCATCATTTAAACAAGACTATCCTACCACAATGGCCAACTTAAAACTAGCAGGCTTTTATGGTTCTAATGGAAAAAAAAATGAGCATGATTTCCTCATCCTATTTTTTAAATGTACTAAAGTAAAAGAAAAATATATAAACAAACATATGTGTTTTTTTTTTTTTTTCAGAGTGCGGGGCACTTTTTTTTTTTTTTTTTTTAGTTTTTTTTTAAATTTTAAAATCTTTAATTCTTACATGCGTTCCCAAACATGAACCCCCTCCCACCTCCCTCCCCATAACATCTTTCTGGGTCATCCCCATGCACCAGCCCCAAGCCAAACATATGTTTTAAAAAGGAGAGAAAAGATAAAGAATTAGGAGACCACTACTCCAGGTGGCTCAGTGGTAAAGAATCCACCTGCCAGTGCAGGAGATGTGGGTTCAACCCCTGGGTTGGAAAGATGCCTAGGAGAAGGAAAGAGCAACTCACTCCAGTATTCTTGCCACGAGAACCCCATGAACAGTATGAAACTGCAAAAAGATATGACACCAGAAGATGGGCCACCCAGCTTGGAAGGTGTCTGATATGCTACTGGAGAAGAGCAGAGAGCAATTACTAACAGCTTCAAAAAGAATGAAGCAGCTGGGCCAAAGCAGAAATGACACTCAGCTGCAGACATGTCTAGTGGTGAAACTAAAGTCCAATGCTGTAAAGAGTAACACTGCATAGGAACCTTTAATGTTAGGTCCATGAATCAAGGAAAACTGGATGTAGTCAAGCAGGAGATGGCAAGAATGAACATCGACATCTTGGGAATCAGTGAACTAAGATGGATGGGAATGGGTGAATTTAATTCAGATAACCATTACATCTACTGTGGGTAAGAATCCCTTAGAAGAAATGGAGTAGGCCTCATAGCCAACAAAGAGTCTGAAATGCAGCAGTTGGCCTTGGAGGACAAAATGATGCAGGGCAAAAATGGTTTTGTCAAGAGAACACATTGGTCATAGCAAACAATCTTTTCCAACGGCACAAGAGATGACTCTACACATGGACGTCACAGATGGTCAATATCCAAATCAGACTGATTCTATTCTTTGCAGCCGAAAATGGAGCAGCTCTACAGAATCAGCAAAAATAAGACCTGGGGCTGACTGTGGCTTAGATCATGAACTCCTTATTGCAAAATCCAGGCTTAAATTGAAGAAAGTAGGAAAACCAATAAGCCATTCAGTATGACCTGAATCAAATCCCTTATGATTATACAGTGGAGGTGATAAATAGATTCAAGGGATCAGATCTGTTAGACAAAGTATCTGAAGAACTATGGACAGAGGTTCATAACACTATACAGGAGGCAGTGACCAAAACCATCTCAAAGAAAAAGAAATTCAAGAAGGCAAAGTGGGTTGTCAGAGGAGACTTTGCAAATAGCTGAGGAAAGAAAGAAGAGAAGCAAAAAGCAAGCAAGATATACAATTGAATGCAGAGTTCCAGAGAAGAGCAAGGAGAAATAAGAGGGACTTCTGAACAGTGTGAAGAAATAGAGGAAAACAATAGAATGGGAAAGACAATAGATCTCTTCAAGAAAACTAGAGTTATCAAGGGAACATTTCATGCAAGGATGGACATGATAAAGGACAGAAATGGTAAGGACCTAACAGAGGCAGAAGACATTAAGAAGACATGCCAAGAATACACAGAAGAACTATACAAAAAAGGTCTTAATGACTTGGATAACCATGATGATGTGGTCACTCACCTAGAGTCAGACATCCTGGAGTGTGAAGTCAAGCGGGCCTTAGGAAGCATTACTACAAGCTAGTGGAGGTGATAGAATTTCAGCTGAGCTATTTCAAATCTTAAAAGACGATGCTGTTAAAGTGCTGCACTCAATATGTCAGCAAATATGAAAAACTCAACAGTGGCCACAGGATAGGAAAAGGTCAGTTTTCATTCCAATCCCAAAGAAGGGTAGTGCCAAAAAATGTTCAAATTAATGGATAATTGCACTCATTTCTCATGCTAGTAAGAGACTATGCTTAAAATCCTTCAAGCTAGGCTTCAAAAGTATGTGAACCGAGAACTTTCAGATGTACAAGCTGGGCTTAGAAAAGGCCGAAGAACCAGAGATCAAATTGCCAACAATCACTGGATCATAGAGAAAGGAAGGGAATTCCAGAAAAACATCTACTTCATTGACTACTTGAAAGCCTTTTACTGTGTGGATCACAACAAATTGTGGAAAATTCTTAAAAAGATGGGAATACCAGACCACCATACCTGTCTCCTGAGAAAGCCGTATACAGGCCAAGAAGCAATAGTTAGAACCGAACATGGAACTGACTGCTTCAAAACTGGAAAGGAATAGGACAAAACTGTATATTGTCACCCTGTTTATTTAACTTATATGCAGAGTACATCATGCAAAATTCTGGGCTGGATGAATCACAAGCTGGAATCAAGACTGCTGGGAGAAATATCAACAACCTCAGTTATGCAGATGATACCATTCTAACTACAGAAAGTGAACAGGAATTAAAGAGCCTCTTAAGGGTTAAAGAGGAGAGTGAAAAAGCTGGCTTAAAACTCAACATTCAGAAAACTAAGATCATGGCATCAAGTCCCATCACTTAATGGCAAATAGATGGGGAAGAAGTGGAAGCAGAGACAGATTTCATTTTGGGGGGCTCCAAAATCCCTGCAGACAGTGACTACAAGATACTTGCTCCTTGGAAAGAAAGTGTGAAAGTGAAAGTCGCTCAGTCGTGTCCAACTGTTTGCCATCCCGTGGAGTGGTCCATGGAATTCTCTAGGCCAGAATACTGGAGTGGGTAGCTTTTCCCTTCTCCAGGGGATCTTCCCAACCCAGGGATTGAACCCAGGTCTCCTGCATTACAGGCAGATTCTTTACCAGTTGAGCCATAGGGAAGCCCAAGAATACCAGAGTTGGTAGCCTATCCCTTCTCCAGCAGATCTTCCTGACCCAGGAACTGAAAAAGGGTCTCCTGCATTGCAGGCAGATTCTTTACCAACTGAGCTATCAGCAAAAGATGCTTGCTCCTTGGAAGGAAAGCTATGACAAACCTTGACAACATATTAAAAAGCAGAGACATCACTTTGCCAATTAAGGTCTATATAGTCAAAGCTATGGTTTTTCCAGTAGTCATGTATGGATGTGAGAGTTGGACCATAAAGAAGGCTGAGCATCAAAGACTTCATGCTTTTGAACTGTGGTGCTGGAGAAGATCTTAAGAGTTCCTTGGACAGCAAGGAGATGAAAACCAGTTAATCCTAAAGGAAATCAACCCTGAACATTCACTGGAAGGATTGATGATGAAGCTCTAATACTTTGGTCACCTCATGAGAAGAGCCCACTCATGGGAAAAGATCCTGATGCTGGGAAAGACTGAAGGCAAAAGGAGAAAAGGGTGGCAGAGGATGAGATGTTTAAATAGCATAACCAACTCAATGGACATGAGTTTGAGCAAACTCAGGGAGATAGTGAAGGACAGGGAAGCCTGGCATGCTGCAGTCCATGGGGTCACAAAGAGTCAGATGTGACTTTGCAACTGAAGAAAAACAAAACGGCTAATGATTCTAAGCATCTTTTGCTGAGCTGATTTTCCACTCTATATCCTCTCCCAAGGCCTATTGGATTTTTAATTGGATTATTTTCTTATTGTTGAGTTTTGAAGTTTTTAAATATTCAGAATATAAGTCCTTTGCAGATATGTGATTTGCAAGTATTTTCTCATGGTCTATATAGTCTGTCTTTTCATTCTCTTAATAGTGTCTTCACAAGCAAATTACTTAATTTGATTCAGTCCAATTCATCAGCTTCTTCTTTTCAATCATGATTTTGGTGTCATGTGAAAGAACTTCTTGCCTATAGCCAGCTCACAAAGATTTTCTGTGTTCGCTTCTAAAAACTGTATAGGTTTATATTTCACATTTGGATGTGTGGTGCTTTTCAAGTTCATTTATGAATAATGTGTGTAGTTTAGGTCAAGGTTCACTGTTTTGGTATTTGGATGTCCCACTGCTCTAACACCATTTATCAAAAGTGCTATTATTTTTCCACTTTGCAACTTTGTTAAACATTATTGGCCACATTTCTGTGAGTCTACTGCGGGAATCTATTCCAGTTGGGTGATCTGTATGTCTATTCCTTCACCACAGTCTTGACTGTGGTAACTTTGTACTAAATTTTAAAATCACGTAGCTTGATTTTTCCAACATTTTTCTTTTTTTAAATTGTTTTAGATATTCTAGGTCCTCTGCCTTTCTATAAAAATTCTAAAATCGGTTTCTCTATCATGACAACCAGTGTTGTTATTATTGTTATTGCTTCAAATCTATAAATCAACTTGAGGAAAATTGATGTCTTAAGTATAGCGAATTCTCCAATTCATGAATACAACATGTCTTTCTATTTATTTAAATTCTCTTTTTAAAAAATAAATTAGGAGGGGACATATGTATACCTATAGCTGATTCATGTTGATGTTTGGCAGAAACCAACACAATACTATAAAGCAATAATCCTCAATTAAAAATAAATAAATTTTTAAAATAAATAAAAATTAAAGAAGTTTTAAAAATAAGGATTTTACATTTTCACCATAAAGCTCTCATACATATTTTGCTATATTGATACCTAAGTATTTCATTTTGGGAGAGCTACTATAAATGGATTTTTAAATATTCCATTTTAAATTATTGCTAGTACACAGAAATATGATTTTTTGTGTGTGAGCTGACCTTCAACCACTTATTAAACTCATGTATTCCAGTTAATTTTTTCTGGATTCCTTGGGATTTTATAAATATATAATCATGCTATCTGCATAAATAGAGAGAGTTTTATTTCCTCCTTTCTAATCAGTATGTCATTATTTCTTCAAATATTTTTGCCATACCAGAACCATTATCTGCACATTCTGGGTCTCTGACAACACAAATGTTATAAGAGTTTCAAGATTTCTGAGGTGCTTATTTATTTTTTTCTCTGTTCTTCAAATTGGATCATTTCTATTTATTTAACTTCACTGATTTATTATGTCATGTCCTCTCTGCTATTCAGCCCGTTCAGTGAGCTTTTCATTTCCATTATTATATTTCTCAGTTCTAAAATTTCCATTTAGTTCTTCTTTACATCTTCTATTTCTTTGCTGAGACTTTCTATCTTCCCACTCATTCCTAGAATATGGTCATAATATCTGATTTTAAGTTTTTTTGAGATAATTTTAACATCTGTGATCCTGGCACTGGTATCTCTTTTCTGCCTTTTCCCAAGTGAGTGCAGATTTCACAGGTTCTTTTTAAGCTGAGTAATCCAAGACTGTATTCTGGACATTTTGAATATAATCTTATGAGAATCTGGCTCCTATTTAAGTCCCACCAAGAGTGCTGGTGTTTGTATTTTAGCCAGTAATTGACCCAGCTGGGTTCACACTTCAAGTTCTGACCATCCTTCTGTAGCCTGCATTTCCAATATCAGTTTAGTGTGTAAAGCCTTTGAAGTCATACTGAGTGTGTTCCATAACTGTCCCACGCAGTGTCCAGTTTGGGGCTTGGGAGTGGTCTATCCCATAATTTGGTCCTCAATGTGCTGTTCAGGATCACACTCAAGCAAGCACAGCTTGGAAGTCAGCTCAGCAGTCTGTGAGCAATTTTAAGTGGTCACTTTCCCAAGCTTCTCATTCACCTGCAATTCTCTGGATTCCTGGGGCTTCCCTTTTTCAGCCTTCCTGCAGAAAGCTGGGGCTTCATTAGCCCCATTCTTCCATATACTTCCCATAACCATGCCCACATCAGGGCCAAGCAACAGAAGAGCAAAGGGAAACGAAAGCAGTGGGACTTGCCCCACTCTCTTGAGACCACAGCTCCTCCAATCTGAGAGGCAGGTTCCTATCCTTCTGAGATTCAGGCTCCTGCCTGCCCCACTGATGCCACTGCCCAGGATTGCTGGAGGCCTGGGGTGCAAGAGAATGAAGAAAAAGGGGGGAAAAAAAGAAAAAAGAGAAGAATGTGGGATTGCCACATTCTGAGTATTAGGAGACGTCTTTCCTCTTCCTTGGGTCAAAACTAATGGGATTCTCCTGGTGCTTTTTCTGTCCATGTTAATAATGCTCACGTCCAAGTTTCAGGATACATTAAGTTCAGGCTGGGGCATACTGGAAGAAAAAAAATGGTAAACTCACCGACGGTTCAGTAGTACTTTGAATTCTGGTCTTCTTCCCCAATCTGCCTCCTACTATTTATTTTTCAGAGTCCTCAAATAGCCACTCCAAGCATTCTGTCCAGGTCTTACAGCTGCATTCAGTGGGAAAGACAGGGTGAAGTGTGCTTACTCCATCTTATCTGGAACCAGAACCTGGACTACTGCTTCTCATAACAAACTTTGTAGAACTGATTGACTCAACTACTTGTTAAATTTGATCATAAGAAATTAAAATTTTAAAATAAATAAATCCTGTAATAATCTTACTGAGGAAAAGGGAACAAGCAACTTAACAGGATCACATTATTTTAAGCATATATACTTTTGGCTATTCAATTATTAGGAAAAAAGTGAAGTTCTTAATTATACTTTGCTTTACTTCTCTAAATCTCATTTTACCTGTGGATTTTTGTGATTACTAGGACTGTTATAAAATTTTTAAAAGAAGGGAAGAAAAAGATTTATTGAAAGTATGACTCAGAGGAAGCCAAGTGCACTTGAGAAGCTATAAAGTGTTAAAGAAATTGAAAAATAGTTCAGGATGACCAACACTAAGTGTAAGCCCAACAGTTTCAAGAAAACAGTATAGAAAAGCAGGCAGATATCAATTCAAGGTTTTGTATGCCATGTTAAAGTGGGTATAAAGAAAGTAAAGGAAGGCCCTTAAGTGTTTTAGCAATGGCTAGGGAGTGACATGATTTTCTTGAAGGATTACTCCTCTGAAGAACATAAAAGTGCATAGAAAATGAATCTTATTGTCTGACTCTAAGGGGGGGGGTCTCATCAAGTTGGAGAACAGTATATACAGTATGATTCCACATGTGGTTGGGGGTTATGGGTAGGGAGGGAGATTTTATACACACACATGCACATATAGACATGCACGCACACATACAATGTTACGATACATGTCATATATAATCAAATGATTATATATATAAATTATATATCATATATATCCTTAAATAATATGAGTGAAAGTGAAAGTGAAGTCGCTCAGTCATGTCCGACTCTTTGCGACCCTGTGGACTATAGCCCACCAGGCTCCTCCGTCCATGGGATTCTCCAGGCAAGAATACTGGAGTGGGTTGCCATTTCCTTCTCCAGGGATCTTCCCGACCCAGGGATCTTCCCGACCCAGGGATCTTCCCGACCCAGGGATCAAACCCAAGTCTCCCGCATTGCAGGCAGATGCTTTAACCTCTGAGCCACCAGGGAAGCCAAAACATATGATGATATTAATTTGTATCTTATTATGATTCTATATAATATATATGTATATATTCATGTATGTAGACAAATGGATAGATAAAATATGTATTGAATGTTTCTGGAAAAAAAAACAAGAAACCAGTAATAGTGGTTAGAGAGGAGGGTGAAAGGGCTAAGGGCAAAAAACTTCTACTTTTTACAGTATTCTTCTGTTTGATTTTAAATTCTTTTACCATGATCATTTACACTTTTAAAAAGGGTTGTAAAAAAAATAGAAGGAGAACATATGCAAAAGTTAGATATGATATAGACATAAGACATTAAAATAAGATATGTATGAGCCTAGCATTCAGTAGCACTGTTCCTGTGTTTGTAACTCAAACACAGTTACAGATCTTCTTACAAATAATGTTATTAATCATTTATAAAGAAGGGTCACAACAGAAAACAGCTGATTTTAACTACACTACACTATACTGCACAAATTTACCAGGTATTTTCAAGCATTTAGAAATTTGAGAAAAGATAAAGAATGGATTTTAAAGATATTTTTTATTATCATTTAATTATACTTTTGCTATAAAAAGAAACGTTTGCATATTTTTCTCAATTTCTTAAGCACTGAAGGGTATAAAGGGAAGAGTCTCTCCTTTCCTGGTCCCTCTAATTCCAATACACAAACATAGCCATTCCCAATGGCTCAATGGCTTCTTGAGTTCTATACAACTGCAGACTTTCTTTGTGCATATAAAGCACATATAAAGATGTATATTTCTATATATTATATTATCTTTCAAGGAAATTAATCTCTGCTCCTTTAAATAATCTAGACCTACTCTATTTCTTAAACCCGAATAGAGTAAATGAATAAACAAATACTTAAAATGCCAGATGAAGCTAAATCTTCCAAGTTGGGATATACTTAAATGGACAGGTTGAACAGCTGAACTTCTCAATGACCTCCTAACACCCCTCGACAGGAAAGATAAACCTTAACTAGGGCAAACAAAAGTTACTTTAAGGGGAAAAAATTACTAGGTAAAATGAACGAAATGGCAGATGAAAGGTTTTTAAGAGATTAAAAGATGTAATGAGGGGTAACTTGTTATCCCTAATCTTTAGGTCCCAGAGTCTGACTACTATGCTCTCTCAGAAAAGAAGTTATTTGAGATCTTCTAACATACCCATATCTGATGGCACAGAAGAAGGGAAGCAAAAAGCCAATTTGACAGCAGAGTTCCAAAGAACAGCAAGGAGAGATAAGAAAGCCTTCCTCAGCCATCAATGCAAAGAAATAGAGGAAAACAACACAATGGGAAAGACTAGAGATCTTGTCAAGAAAACTAGAAATACCAAGGGAATATTTTATGCAAAGATGGGCTCAATAAAGGACAGAAACGGTAGGGACCTACAGAAGCAGAAGATATTAAGAAGAGGTGGCAAGAATACGCACAAGAACTGTACAAAAAAGATCTTCACGACCCAGGTAATCACGATGGTGTGATCACTCACCTAGAGCCAGACATCCTGGAATGGAAAGTCAAGTGGGCCTTAGGAAGCATCACTACGAGCAAAACTAGTGGAGGGGATGGAATTCCAGTTGAGCTATTTCAAATCCTAAAAGATGATGCTGTCAAAGTGCTGCACTCAATATGTCAGCAAATTTGGAAAACTTGGCAGTGGCCACAGGACCGAAAAAGGTCAGTTTTCATTCCAATCCCAAAGAAAGGCAATGCCAAAGAATGCTCAAACTACCGCACAATTGCACTCATCTCACACGCTAGTAAAGGAATGCTCAAAATTCTCCAAGCCAGGCTGCAGCAATACATGAACCGTGAACTTCCAGATGTTCAAGCTGGTTTTAGAAAAGGCAGAGGAACCAGAGATCAAATTGCCAACATCCACTGGATCATAGAAAAAGCAAAAGAGTTCCAGAAAAACATTCTATTTCTGCTTTATTGACTATGCCAAAGCCTTTGACTGGGTGGATCACAAGAAACTGTGGAAAATTCTGAAAGAGATGGGAATACAGATCACCTGACCTGCCTCTTGAGAAATCTGTATGCAGGTCAGGAAGCAACAGTTAGAACTGGACACGGAACAATAGACTGGTTCCAAAGAGGAAAAGGAGTATGTCAAAGCTGTACATTGTCACCCTGCTTATTTAACTTATATGCAGAGTACATCATGAGAAACGCTGGGCTGGATGAAGCACAAGCTGGCATCAAGATTGCCGGGAGAAATCTCAATAACCTCAGATACGCAGATGACACCACCCTTATGGCAGAAAGTGAATAAGAACCAAAGAGCCTCTTGATGAAAGTGAAACAGGCGAGTGAAAAAGTTGGCTTAAAGCTCAACATTCAGAAAACTAAGATCATGGCATCCGGTCCCATCACTTCATGGCAAATAGACGGGGAAACAGTGGCTGACTTTATTTTTCTGGGCTCCAAAATCACTGCAGATGGTGACAGCAGCCATGAAATTAAAAGACACTTACACTTGGAAGGAAAGTTATGACCAACCTAGACAGCATATTCAAAAGCAGAGACGTTACTTTGCCAACAAAGGTCCGTCTAGTCAGGGCTATGGTTTTTCCAGTAGTCATGTATGGATGTGAGAGTTGGACTATAAAGAAAGCTTAGCGCCGAAGAATTGATGCGTTTGAACTGTGGTGTTGGAGAAGACTCTTGAGAGTCCCTTGGACTGCAAGGAGATCCAACCAGTCCATCCCTAGGAGATCAGTCCTGGGTGTTCATTGGAAGGTCTGATGTTGAAGCTGAAACTCCAATACTTTTGCCACTTCATGCAAAGAGCTGACCCACTGGAAAAGACCCTGATGTTGGGAAAGATTGAGGGCAGGAGGAGAAGGGGACAACAGAGGATGAGATGGTTGGATGGCATCACCAACGCAACGGACATGGGTTTGGGTGGACTCCCGGAGTTGATGATGGACAGGGAGGCCTGGCATGCTACAGTTCATGGTGTTGCAAACAGGCAGACACGACTGAGCGATTGAACTGAACTGAACTGATGGAACAGAAACTCAGTAGGGCAAGCAAATTTCGAATAACTTTCACAGACATTCTATACTGAACAGAGCAGGGGGTCTAATCCAGAAATCACATATTTCTTATATTCTTATACTGGGGGAAGAAAGGAGTCACATTTTACAGCAGTAGCTACAGACTTCAAGCAGGGAAGGCAGAAGAGGCAGAGCTGATCTTCTGTAGTAGTAACCTTTCATCTCAACTTCCAGCTTGTGCTCTGCAGTCTCCAAAGCAAAAATAAAATCCAGGACCAATATTCCAGGGTTTAAAAAAAAGTTCCTATAAGTCAAAACAAAAATCACAATCTCTTTTTGGGCTGTAAGAAAAAACAGTTTTTCCCTGCATTTACATGGGGCAAGAAAAATTCCTAATTCAACTGAGAAAAAAAATTACTTGGTTATAACAGTGGTATTTACTTTACTTGATATCAATAGGATCTTTACTTGCTTTTAGAGGATCTAGAGGAGAAAAATGTTTAAACATTTAAAGAGGCTTTAAATGAACTACTTTCTCATCCAAGGTAATATATAAAGAGAAAAACCTCAGTTTTACTTGATTTAGTGCTCTGAAAAGGCACAAGAGATAAGATGATATTGATCATTTACAGCATGAAGAGCTAAAATGGGATAGAAAGGCTGAGCAAATTTCTAGTTTTAAGTTCAACAAACTTCATTAGATTGAACACATCATAGTGGTAAGACACATAAGGATTAGTGATGTGTGCGTGCGTGTGTGTGTGTAGAAGGAAATGGAAGTACAACAAACTTCATTAGATTGAACACATCATAGAGGGAAGATACGTAAGGATCAGTGGGGTGTGTGTGTGTGTATAGAAGGAAATGGAAGTATAACAAACTTTATTAAACACATCATGGAGGGAAGACACAAGGATTACTGGTGTGTGTGTGTGTGTGTGTGTGTGTGTGTGTGTGTGTAGAAGGAAACGGCAATCCACTCCAATATTCTTGCTTGGGAAATCCCATGGACAAAGAAGCCTGGCAGGCTATAGTCCATGGGGTCACAAGAGTCAGAGATGACTTGTTTCAACTGGAAGCAAGTAAACAAAATATAAACTTCTCAAGATCCTAGGAAGACTTCCTTCGATGAAAAGATGTGAGGATAAATTTTAGTCATTTTATAATATTCTGAATTTCCATATCACACCACCTATATGCAAAAATTTTAAAAAAAAAACTTCAAAACTAAATATAAACCATTTTCTGGAAGATCCAAGTGACTGTCTCTTGTAACAATGAAGAACTAAACATCTATATAACATGGTTTTGAGAATTTAAACCTTAGTCACCCAAAGATGACTTTACCAACTAGTATTTATAACACTCTTTAACAAATTATTCCAGAATCTTAATAATTTTCTTACCAAAAAAATAATTTATTAAAATGATAACCAGAAATAGAAGAGTTAATGCTATCCTATTCTCCCACAACTCCATTTACAAATGTACAGTAACACAAAATACAAAGCTACTTTCTACTATCATTCTGCTACTAAGCATAGTATGTCAAGTTTAAATGTACAAAATACATTTTGCCTAAAATAAACAATGTAAACAAATTGAAAAGTGCATATAAGAATAAACTAGGCAATATCTAGTAATATTAAAACCCACTGAAAGAAGTGTGTTGGTCCAATAGCAATTGGTGTCCTAGTCCCCACACTATGATCTCAATTTTTTCCCAATATAAAGGTTTCTTGGAGAAAAAGGTTCCTGATTCCAACTCTGGTGCAGGGAAAGTTCAAGGAAAGCCTGGAACATGTACTGTGCCAGTAAGCTAGTGATATAAAAGAACACTAAAGTAACATCAGGAGGACAAGCAGCCAATTTAAAAGGGCTTCCACCAGTCAAAAGAAGTGGAAATTTTAGCGTAAAAAGAATAACAACTGCAATGGATTGAAAGAAAACATAGAAAAATCCATGATCTCATAGTGATACTCAAAACAGAAAAACAGCTCACTATTCACATAAGGGCACTTGTTATTTTGAAAATTGGTAAATAAACAGGAAAAAAAATCAGGTCTTTATCCTGCCCTTCTTGTAGTAACTATCATTTCAGGAGAAACAAATGGCTGATGAAATAAAATTCTACTCTGTAGAATAATTCCAATTCAGAAATTTGGAAGGAATAAAAGAATCAGAAATATTTTACAACCACTATGGAAACAATGGATGAAGACAATGTACTCCATCAGCAACAATAACAATATGGATTTCTTCGAGCCACTAGGTCTAACTACAAGTTCACAGGAAACGTGGAGGATAGAGGAACATGTTAACACTACAAGGATGCAATCAGCCAAATCCAGATGTGGACTGCTCTAGCAAACTAAGAACTTCAGTTCTCAACAAACAGCAATGCCAAAATTAAAAAAAAAAAGAAGAGGAGGGGGGAACGTAAATTAAGAGATACTTAAGAGAGATGTCAACTAAATGCAAAGTGCTTACCGTGCACGTGAATCTTTATTTGAATAGCTCAATGTAAAAAGTATTTTTAAGACAATAGGGGAAATTAAATACTGGCTGCTAGATTTTATATGGTATTGAGAAATAATTTTCTTAGGTGTTTAAGACTACAGTGTTTATGTCATTAATAAAGGAATTCCCTAATGTAAATTACGGACTTTAGTTAACAATAATGTATCAATACTGTTTCACCAACTGTAACAAACATACTACACTAATGCAAGATGTTAATAAGAGGAAACTGTAGATGGGGATTCTGAACTTCCACTCAGTTTTTCCTATAAACCTGAAGCAGTTCTAAAAAAGTAAAGTCTACTAATTAGAGAAAAAAAAAGAAAAACTGGAACATGAGCTTCTTCTCCAATCCATTTTTAAAACTGGTCACCTGCAGAGTTTCCACAGTGTTATTATTTCACTTTTTCAATAATATGGATTCTCCCAAATTTTCCTAATGTTTAACATAAACTACCTCTAATATATTCTCATATCATTCTTTTTTTTTTTTTTGGTAGGGAATAAGTGACTAAGACTTTCTATGTTCCAATAAATATAAATTAATGCACTCACAAAACCATTAATCATCAACAAAGTTCTTACAAAGCAGTGTCTGGCAAATTTTTATTATTTCCAGCAAAATGCTAAGGCCTTCACACTTTAGGGCCAATGAGAAAGCAATATGGTAGTAATGAGAATTATGCATGAGCTGAGGAAATCTAGAATTGTGAAGCACAGGAAAAGACAGAGAAAAAGGAGAATGGAAGGAATTCAGGAAAAGAAATAATGAGAATTTTGAAAAGGGGGACTGATTTATTAAAAGGAACAAAACTTAGGGTCAGGCTAAATTCATCACAAAGTATCATTTTATGTTAAAAAGAAATAAATCCTATACCAGTTATCAAAAACTGAACAACAATTTTAAACCAACCAGTCCTATAAAGGGCTAACCTCTGGTTATATACCTTTTCCTTACGCATATAGCCTCCTTTTTATTGGGGTCACTGAGTAAGAAAATCATTATGACAACAGACAGGCAGGAACAAGAAGTTCAGCTTCATTAAAAGGTTCTCAAAGGGTCTAGATTCCGAAGCACCTTCAACAAAAAGAAGTTATGAGGCTTAAGTATCCAGAAGGCATGGTTAGAAAGCCAAGAAAAGAAAGCCAAGGGCTGTTCATTGAAATACAGACCAAAAGATTAGAAAAAAAACTATTTTATTTTGGAAAGAGAAAAGTTCTGAGGAACTAAAAACAGGTAAGAAAAACATTTTAGGTAATAGTATGAAAGATGAAATTAGAAGGAAAGGAGAGACTCAGCATCCAAGGATCTCCAATTCACCCATTAAAAGGTACTAAACTGTTCTTTAAGCTTTATTGCATAGAATCCTGAGTAAACCATGGCCAAAATAGGCAGGAGAACTTACTGAAAGGGCTATAAAGCTGTATTCTGCCTCATCTGGAAGCATTTCCTTGGGACCAAGTAGGAGAAAGACAGGTGAAGCAGCACTGTCCAAGCCAAGCTGATACTAACATACTTGCTGATATTAACATAATATGGACTTGGCTGAGAGTAAAACAGATCACTTGGGATCTGTGCAAGCCAGGAAGAGATAGCTCTAGCTCCACCTGTTTGTTCATATCACTGAGATGCAAACAGCTCAAAATAAACATGGAAGAGCAGAAAAGGTGAGGAAAAGAGAGCACCATCCTTTTCTCTATTCTTCCTTCTCTAATCTATTTTTTCAAGTAGTTACAATGGGTGCTGATCTATCCACTGTCTTCCTGACTTCCCATGTTTTGGGAAAGCTAAGTTTGGCCTAAAAACAACTATTAAACAGATCTATAACTGTATTAGCATCATACTCTAAAAAAAAATGAGTCAATTAGTAGAGAAACTTGGGACAATGAGAAAGCTTAAGGCAAAGGGCAGTGATTAAAACAATAGATGCTGCCAGAATACATAATACACATTTCATTAACTTAACAGAAACTAATTTACTAAAATTCCAAACATCAGTGATTCACAAAGATAGCATATTCACCCTAGAGAATACACAGCTGTGAATCTGAGGGTCCTAAGCTACATAGCATTTTGTCCTTGTTATTTCTACCAATTAGTTACTTCTACCAATTACAGCAACTTCCTTTGCTCTGTATGTTAATACTAAATTCCTTTAGACACTAATGAATGTCCCATAGCAATATCAACCCTCTAGAGTTTAATAAGATCATTCAGTGTGCTAATCACACCTCTATTTAATTTTGATCCAGAAAAAATATTTAAATATCCGTAATATCAGATTATGTCATAAACTGAAAATACAACGATGAATCAAACTGGCCACGTATTAAGGGTTTTACATCACTAGAATGATGTCAGAAAAAAAGTTACTTATCCTTGTGGTAAAATAATAGAGACTCAAGCAGTAACATGGACCTCAAAAATGATGGCCAGGGCCAGAAAGGAGTTATTTGATGAAATTGAAGCTAATGAAATCAACATGCAACAAATATTATTATTTTTTATCCACCCTTCAGTGTGATTTGAAGGCAGCTTTCTTAATGTGATTAAATCATGTTTAACATCCAAAAACACAAGAAGAAACAACTCAGAGGTGTTTATGTTTATTTTTTAAAAAGGTAAATTTTACCATAATAAACATTATGCAAATACTTACTAATGCAGAATGTTTCAGGTAATTCACTCCCTCTTATCCTTACTCACCATGAAAAGAAATTCCCAAAATCTAACTATTCTAAGCAATCAGTATGTCTACAATTACTAGCTAGCAATAAAATGTCCAAGAGAAAAATGTTCAGCATGGTTACACTTAGTTGACACCAGAATATTCAACTGATAAAGAATGTAACTTGATGTTCAAAGACAATAATAAATTGTTTGGTATATCATACAAAGCAGCTTACCTTGTAGTTTTTTCAATACAGCAACCTCCATTTTCAGAACTTGCTTTGGTTGTTGAGCTGATTCCACCTTCAGTGCAACATTTTCCCTGGTGAGCATGTCCAAGGCATCGTAAATTTCTCCAAAGCCCCCACCCCCAATCTTCCTCAACTGCATGGGAAATTAAATAGGAACACACACACACACACACACACAATTAATAGAAGATTCAAATTAGAAGTTGATTCATCTCTGATATTTACAAAATAATATATAATTGACTATCCTTATTTTATGCTAAAAGATCTCAATATTGTTAACTGAGTATATGCCAAGAATGAATACTTAGAAATAATGTCAAAATTTTTTCCCACAGATCTGTCCACAAGAAGTACTGAATTTATTTCAGCCACAAACAATTTTAAAATTAGGTCTACAGCCAGCATCAGAAACATCATAAAAGACACAGTTATCTGAAGCTTCACTTCCCACATATAACTCTCAACGACCAGATCTGTTCTAATTCTAAGGCAATCATTTGAAGATGTTTTAAATCCTTAACATTTTTTACCAACTGAAATCTCCTCTGGAACCAGACTGAGATGTGTCTGCGAGGAGGCTGGAGGAGGGACAGGCCACCAGAGCCCAGTTCTCTCAGCACCATTTACCTTCCTCTCAGAGGCACTGAATAGCTACACAGAAGACAGCTCTGAAGAGAGGTCCTAGAAAATGGGCCGGCAGCTTGGGGTTAAGGGAACTAGGGACCCCAAGGCATTAAAGAAGTCATTTGGAGGTGGCCCCTCGAATGCTCAAGCTTGCTAGTTGCCACATGGGTAAGAAATAAAAACCATCTAGTTAACTCCTAATCCATAAGACTGTGATAAAAATAAATGATTGTTTTGAGCCTCTAAATTTTGATGCAGTTTGTTACTAGATTGGTCAAAAACTTCACTTGGGTTTTTCCATAAGCTGTAACAGAAAAATCCAAATGAATCTTCTGGCCAACTCAATGAATAACAGATAATCAAAACAC
This sequence comes from Ovis aries, assembly GCF_016772045.2. NCBI lineage: Eukaryota > Metazoa > Chordata > Mammalia > Artiodactyla > Bovidae > Ovis > Ovis aries. The sequence goes on from NC_056060.1 coordinate 36,349,290, forward strand.
CATCCTTAACAATGAGCCTGTAATTTTTTTTTTTTTTACTAAGAGGCCACTATGTCACTCAAATTTGGCAGACATGCTCCACATGTATATTGGCTCTCGTTGTCAGGACAGAGCAACTATGCCAGGCATAGCTGCATTTGTCACCTTTTGATATGTCTAATGGAGAACGGCCAACCTTTACCACAGCACTTAACACAAAGCTCTCACCAAAGCACACACGTGCCTGACTTAAAGATGACCAACTGCTGGAATCTCCCTGCACCAGCCACGATGATGACAAGGTTCTTTCCTGTTTACTCAAGAAAAATTTCAAAGTCTACTGCTTTGCCTAATAACTAAAACACCGTACCATAAAAACAAAATTTTTATTTCTAGAAGAATAATCTTCTTTTTGCAATCTGTTGACAGACTATGGAAACAATTGAATAGCTTGGCTAAACTTGCCAGTGGAACAAAACTTTGGTTAACAGAAGACCAGGTAGCAATAAAACATATTTAAATATATCTAAAAGAAAAATAGCTTCTTTACTGGAAGAAAGAGAGCAGATTCCAAGTCCAGGGCAAGGAAGCCATCAAAAGACTATAAGAATCATGTTAAAAAGACTCAGGAGACAACTTGAAGGAAATCCTTTTAGTCAAATGAGACAATTTGAACATCAATAGCAATGATAACTACAACAGACTGAAACACATGAAATATGCTTAAATCCATGAATTCTTAATTATAATTTTTTAAATTCCATTAGTCACTTTGAGAAGATGCTCACTTCAGGGTTTCCCTTGTGGCTCAGAGGTTAGAGCATCTGCCTGCAATGCGGGAGACCTGGGTTTGATCCCTGGATCGGGAAGATCCCCTGGAGAAGGAAATGGCAACCAACTCCAGTATTCTTGCCTGGAGAATCCCATGGATGGAGGAGCCTGGTGGGCTACAGTCCACGGGGTCGCAAAGAGTCGGACACCACAGCAACTTCACTTTCACTTTCAGTTCAGTTCAGTCACTCAGTCATGTCCAACTCTTTGTGACCCCCTGGACTACAACACGCCAGGCCTCCTTGTCCATCACCAACTCCCAGAGTTTACTCAAACTCACGTCCATTGAGTCAGTAATGCCATCCAACCATCTTTTCCTCTGTCGTCCCCTTCTCCTCCCGCCCTCGATCCTTCCCAGCATCAGGGTCTTATCAAATGAGTCAGTTCTTCACATCAGGTGCCCAAAGTATTGGAGTTTCAGGTTCAGCATCAGTCCTTCCAATGAATATTCAGGACTGATTTCCTTTCGGACGGACTGGTTGGATCTCCTTACAGTCCAAGGAACTCTCAAGAGTCTTCTCCAACACCACAGTTCAAAAGCATCACTTCTTTGGGGCTCAGCTTTCTTTATAGTTCAACTCTCACATCCATACAAGACTACTGGAAAAACCATAGCTTTTGACTAGACGGACCTTTGTCAGCAAAGTCATGTCTCTGCTTTTCAATACATTGTCTAGGTTTGTCATAGGTTTTTTTCCAAGGAGCAAACGTCTTTTAATTTCATGTATGAAGTCACCATCTGCAGTAATTTTGGAGTCCAGAAAAATAAAGTCTTTCACTTTTTCCATTGTTTCCCCATCTATTTGCCATGAAGTGATGGGACCAGATGCCATGATCTTAGTTTTCTGAATGTTGAGTTTTAAGCCAACTTTTTCACTCTCCTCTTTCACTTTCATCAAGAGGCTCTTCGCTATCTGCCATAAGGGTAGTGTCATCTGCGTATCTGAAGTTATTGATACTTCTCCCGGCAATCATGATTCCAGCTTTGCTTCTTCCAGCTCAGCATTTCTCATGATGTACTATGCATGTAAGTTAAACAAGCAGGGCGACAATACACAGCCTTGACATACTCCTTTTCCTTTTCCTATTGGAACCAGTCTGTTGTTCCATGTCCAGTTCTAACTGTTGCTTCTTGACCTGCATACAGATTTCTCAGGAGGCAGGTCAGGTGGTCTGGTATTCCCATCTCTTTCAGAAGTTTCCAGTTTGTTGTGATCCACACAGTCAAAGGCTTTGGCATAGTCAATAAAGCAGTAGATGTTTTTCTGAAACTCTCTTGTTTTTTTCATGATCCGATGGATGTTGGCAATTTGATCTCTGGTTCCTCCCTTTTCTAAATCCAGCTTGACCATCTGGAAGTTCATGGTCCACATACTGCTGCAGCCTGGCTTGGAGAATTTTGAGTATTACTTTACTAGCATGTGCGGTAAGTGCAACTGTGCAGCAGTTTGAGCATTCTTTGGCATTGCCTTTCTTTGGGATTGGAATGAAAGCTGACCTTTTCCAGTCCTGTGGCCACTGCTGAGTTTTCCAATTTTGCTGGCATATTGAGTGCAGCACTTTCACAGCATCATCCTTTAGGATTTCAAATAGCTCAACTGGAATTCCATCCCCTCCACTAGCTTTGTTCGTAGTGATGCTTCATAAGGCCCACTTGACTTCCCATTCCAGGATGTCTGGCTGTAGGCTGGTGATCACACCATCGTGATTATCTGGGTCATGAAGATCTTTTTTGTATAGTTCTTATGTGTATTCTTGCCACCTCTTCTTAATATCTTCTGCTTCTGTTAGGTCTATACTATTTCTGTCCTTTACTGAGCCCATCTTTGCATGAAATATTCCCTTGGTATCTATAATTTTCTTGAAGACATCTCTTGTCTTTCCTATTCTATTGTTTTCCTCTATTTCTTTGCATTGATCACTGAGGAAGGCTTTCTTATCTCTCCTTGCTATTCTTTGGAACTCTGCATTCAAATAGGTGTATCTTTCCTTTTCTCCCACGCCTTTTGCTTTTCTTTTCATAGCTGTTTGCAAGGCCTCCTCAGACAACCATTTTGCCTTTTTGCATTTCTTTTCCTTGGTGATGGTCTTGATCAGTGCCTCCTGTACAATATCACCAACCTCCATCCATAGTTCTTCAAGCACTCTATCTATCAGATCTAATCCCTTTAATCAACTTGTCACTTCAAATGTCATAAGGGATTTGATTTAGGTCATAGCTAAATGGTTTGGCGGTTTTCCTTATTTTCTTCAATTTAAGTCTGAATTTGGCAATAAGGAGTCATGATCTGAGCCACAGTCAGCTCCCAGTCTTCTTTGTGCTGACTATATAGAGCTTCTCTCTCTTTGGCTGCAAAGAATATAATCAATCTGTTTTCAGTGTTGACCATCTGATGATGTCCATGTATAGTGTCTTCTCTTGTGTTGTTGGAAGATGGTGTTTGCTATGACCAGTGCATTCTCTTGGCAAAACTCTGTTAGCTTTTGCCCTGCTTCATTCTGTACTCCAAGCCCAAATTTGCCCATTACTTCAGCTACTTCTTGACTTCCTACTGTTGCACTCCAGTCCCCTATAATGAAAAGGACATCCTTTTTGGGTGTTAGTTTTAGGAGGTCTTGTAGGTCTTCATAGAACTGTTCAAATTCAGCTTCCTCAGCATTACTGGTCAGGGCATAGACTTGGATTACTGTGACACTGAATGGTTTTCCTTGGAAATGAACAGAGATCATTCTGTTGTTTTTGAGATTGCATCCAAAAGACTGGACTCTTTTGCTAACTATGATGGCTACTCCATTCTTCCCCCAGTAGTAGATATAATGGTCATCTGAGTTAAATTCACCCATTCCAGTCCATTTTAGTTCACTGATTCCTAAAATGTCGATGTTCACTCTTGCCATCTCCTGTTTGACCGCTTCCAATTTGCCTTGATTCATGGACCTAACATTCCAGGTTCCTATACAATATTACTCTTTACAGCATCGTAGTTTACTTCCATCACCAGTCACAACCACAACTGAGTGTTGTTTTTGCTTTGGCTCTGTCTCTTCATTCTTTTTGGACTTATTTCTCCACTGATCTCCGGTAGCATACTGGGCACCTACCAACCTAGGGAATTCATCTTTCAGTGTCCTATCTTTTGCCTTTTCATACTGTTCTTGGGGTTCTCAAAGAAAGAATACTGAAGTGGTTTGCCATTCCCTTCTCCAGTGAACTGTGTTTTGTCAGAACTCTCCACCATGACCCGTCCATATGGGTGGCCCTACACGGTATGGCTCATAGTTTCACTGAATTAGACAAGGCTGTGGTTGATGTGATCAGACTGGTTAGTTTTCTGTGACCTCCTCAGGAGACATCCAAACACAGTTATGCCTCAGTCTCTGTGGGGCCTCTGGGTCCTGGTGCACACAAGGTATGTTTGCACCCTCTAAGCATCTCTGGCGGGTATGGGGTTTGATTCTCATTAGCATCAGAAGATGCTAGGGAACCAATTTATTACTTTGAAAAGTGGTAAATTTAAAAAAGAATCAAGCATTTATCCTGCATTCCTAGTCAAACTGTATCTCAGGGTCATCAAATAGTTAATGATGCAAAATTTCTCTTCATAGATGTACTTCAACTAATGAATGAAGGAATGACAGAATATCACCAATCTGCCATCCCTTTGAATTAACAGACCTAGACAATGATGATCAGTAGTGTTAACAAAATGATGGGCAATAAGACATTATGTGCCTCCCATCCAAAGTTAACAGTACCCTTTATGGGCGGTGGGGGGGAAGCCCCTACCTCAATAAACAAACCTGAAGTCAGATCTAATCAAGCCTCTCTATATAACCAACAGTTTACATAAAATACACAAGACAGAGAATCATATTACCACCATGTGGAAACAATAGGAAAAACCCAAACTATGGAAAATTCTACAGGCAAATAACCTAGTTTCTTCAAAAAATAAACTGCAAGAAAAAAAGAAAGATAAAAAGGAACTTAGAAATTAAAGGAAACTTAAGTATATCAAACAACTGAAATATCCAGACTTCACCTGGATGTGATTCAACTGTTAAAAAAACTTTACAAAACAATTAGGAAAATGTGAAAGTTGGAAGGATATCTAATGATATTAATGACACTGCTTTCCTGAATGTGATGATTCCATTTTATGTGCATAGAGAAAAGTAAGGTAAAAGATTTCCTTCAAAATATTTTGGGAGAGATCTGTTTTTAATGTTTAAAAACAACTAGGAAGTGAGATCATGCTTCCTGGGGTGAAAGGTTAGCAGAAGTGCCCTTTCTTGCTTTCTGCTGTAGTCCCGAGTGGTAGCTGCCTAAATGGGCAAGTTTATGAAACCTGGGAAGGTGGTGCTGGTCCTGGCCTGTCGCTACTCTGGACGCAAAGCGGTCGTCGTGAAGAATATTGATGATGGCACCTCAGACTGACCCTACAGTCATGCTCTGGTGGCTGGAATCGACCGCTATCCCTGCAAAGTGAGAGCTTCCATGGGCAAGAAGAAAATCACCAAGAGGTCAAAGATCAAGTCTTTTGTGAAAGTTTATAATTATAGTCACCTCATTACGACAAGGTACTCTCCGAATATCCCCTTGGACAAAACTGTTGTCAACAAGGATGTCTTCAGAGATCCGCTCTCAAACGCAGGGCTCCATGAGAGGCAAAGGTCAAATTTGAGGAGAGACACAAACAACACTGGCAAGAACAAATGGTTCTTCCAGAAGCTGCGGTTTTAGGTCTGTCCCAGTTACTAAAAATATTTTTTAAAAAAACCCCAAAACTGGACTCTATGATGATCTTTTACTTTTATCTAGTTTGTTTCAGTTTTTCTATTTCATATTCAGTGCTCCCATTTCATTTGGTATGTTTTCCCATTTCTCCATCACTCCGTTTTTTTGATGTTCTTTCTCAAGCAAAGTATAGTAGAAAAGCTTTTGTATATACATATATAAATCTATATAGAGTATGTATAATACATATATTTTAGAAGACTTATGAATTTTTGCCTAGCTAAAAAATTAATGACATTCTGATTCCAATTGTCTGACTCAGTATGATAGAATGCTAGATTTCTAATTTATATTCACTCAAAATTTTGATATAGTTCCATATATTTTGGCATCTAGTATTACTGCTAGAAGTCTAGAAAGTTTATTATCTTAGTGTTAAAAAAAATGTGAATGAGGCTTGAAACTTCTAATCTAATTCTGAGAATATTAAGAAATATTACGCTGTTAAAAAAACACAGGAAGTTAACAAGTGATACAGTATTATTAACTAAAGTACAGATTTTGTTCAAATCTTCACAAAATTTTATGCTCGTGTCCATTATTTGTTTTCATACCTTATTTAAGACTCCACATTATATTTAACTGCATTTAGCAGCTTCAGCTGCATGCAACAGATTCTGGTAAATTGTTTTTTCATTTTTATTCTATTACAAATATTTCTAATTTTCCATGTTATGGGTTCTTAGATATACCCCTCATTTAAAAGTGGATATTTAATTTCTAAATACATGGGATTTTTAAAAGTATCTTTGATATTAATTTCTCATTGAAATGCTTTCTTCTCTGCAATCACCTTCTATGTTTTTCAGTCTTCTAACTTTATTGAGGCTTTCAAAGGCTAAGTTAAAGTGCTCTCTTGGTAAATGTCACACTGTACTTGAAAATATGTGGGTTATTTTCAAATATCTCTTGATAGTGATCACTATCAAAAATAAATCCACTGAAATAAAAGAACAGATTCTATATGATTTCTATACCTTTAAGACCATGAAATTTCTGCACCTGATCTTATGTCTCTGGCTATGTTCCAGTGTTTCCTAGTTTACAGTCAATGGGAACTTCAACAGAATTTGTATCCAACTGTTGTGTGAAAACTGTATAAATCTTAATTGTGTCGAATTGGTTTATAGTGTTTTTAAGGTATACTATATTCTACTTCTCTGTACAGTCATCCTATTAGTTTCTGAGCGTTTGATATTGAAACTCCAACTAAGAATCTTAATTTATCTACTTAAAACAAATGACTGTAATATATACTGGGACCACATGTAACTTTGCTCTGTATTTTCCACATCTCCTGTAAATGTTATCATATTTTCATAATTAAAAAATAAGAAAGAACAATTTAAAAATATTTTAGGAGAGAGGTTAAAGAGATGAAGCAAAATTGACTATCAATCTATAACTGTTTAAGCTGAGGCATGGGTACCTGGAGGTTCTTTATAACAGTCATGCTATTTTAACATACACTTAACAATCTTCCTTAATAAAATGTTAAAAAATAAAAAGGGCATTACACTGAAGTTTTTTCAATTGTTCTTTCCCTAAGTATACTTTTATTTACCTTACTCAATAGTAAGCTATTAGAGGTTAGGAAAATTTATTACTATAAGGAGCAAGATGCTGGGAGGGATTGGGGGCAGGAGGAGAAGGGGACAACAGAGGATGAGATGGCTGGATGGCATCACTGACTCGATGGACATGAATCTGAGTGCACTCCAGGAGTTGGTGATGGACAGGGAGGCCTGGTGTGCTGTGATTCATGGGGTCGCAAAGAGTCGGACACGACTAAGCGACTGAACTGAACTGAACTGAACTGAAGGAGCAAGAAGGACAATTAGGGTATAAACAAAACCTAATCACAGGAAAAGAAACAAAAGTAACTGCTTTAGGCATATAAGCAATATATGTATTATTTCCTAATGAAATGTTACTTTTATCAAGATACCAAAGCCTCCTCCTACCCCCTACCCCACCCATCTCTTTTCCTGATGTATACTTACTACTTTCCATCTTTCTTTGACCAGGATTCCAACACTGAGGATATCCGGCTGCTCTCCTCCTCCACTCATTGCAATTCACTGATGTGGTAGAATGGCTACACAGGCATCCGGCTCCCAAGGGTGGTTTCCATTTAACCTGAAACAAAAGAAACAGGAGCAGCATATCAGGACTAACTAATTAACACAAACATTCCAGCACCCAGAAGTACTACTAATTCTATATGTTAATTCAGTTGCTTGGCTGGAAAGGGGGAAATCCCAAATCTCGCTTCTAAAATCTGTTTAGTGCATATAAAAAAGTGCTTACCTTTCCATTACAGAGCCCAGTGAAATAACCAAACATTAAAGAGGCATTATATTGAAAGTGAAGTCACTCAGTCCTGTCAGACTCTGTTGGTACAAAAGTAATTCTAATTTCAGACCATGAATTTTAAATCATTATATCTAGGTTCAAACACATTTTTCTTAATCAAAATAGGATCCATTACAATCAACACATTTTTGTCAATGGGAAAAAGGTTGGTTTATTCCTGTAGTGTAAAAATCTGTGCTTCAGGAATCAACAAACTCTTGGAAAGCATTTTCTGCCTCCTACTGGCTGTGGAAGCATTTTCCCTGTAAAAAGCTGTCGAGAACTTTGAAGAAGCTGAAGTCCGTTGCCACTGGTGAGAGGTCAGGTGAAGATGGCAGATAAGGCAAACCTTCGTAGCCCAATTTGTTCAACTTTTGAAGCGTTGATTGTGCAACACGCAGTCAGGCATCATCGTGGAGAAGAACGGGGCCCATTCTGTTGACCAATACTGGCTGTAGGTGTTGCAGTTTTCGGTGCATCTCCTCAGTTTGTTGAACATACTTCTCAGATATAATGGCTTCGCTGGAATTCAGAAAGCTGTAGTGGATCAGAAATAAGCAGCAGACACCAAACAATGACCATGACCTTTCTGTGGTGCAAGTTTGGCTTTGGGAAGTGCTTTGGAGTTTCTTGGACCAACCACCAAGCTGGCTGTAGTATAAAATCCACTATTCATCACACGTCACAATTCAATTGAAAAACAGTTCATGTTGTTGTGTAGAATAAAAGAACAGAGACACTGTAAAATGACAATTTTTTTGATTTGCAGTCAGCTCATGAACATGAGACACCCACTCATTGAGCTTTTTCACCATTCCAATTTGCTTCAAATGCCAAATGACCATAGAATGGTCAAATGCTGAGTACTTCAGCAACTTCTTGCTTAATTTTAAGAGGATCAGTTCTGATGATGGCTCTCAATTTATTGACGTCAACTTCCGATGGCCAGCCACTATGTCCTCATCTTCAAGGCTCTCGTCTCCTTTGAAAAATTTCTTGAACCACCACTGTACAGTCATTAGCAGTTGCTAGGTCAAATGTGTTGTTGATGTTGTGAGCTGTCTACCCTGCTCTATGACTTATTTTGAACACAAATTAAAAAAGAGCTCAAATTCACATTTTGTCTAACATCATTTATAGAGTCTAAAATAAATATAAAGTAAACACCAAATAATAAATCATTTAACTCTCTTAAATTGAAGAAAGTGGGAAAACCACTAAACCATTCAGGAATGACCTAAATCAAATCCCTTATGATTATACAGTGGAAGTGAGAAATAGATTTAAGGGACTAGATCCGATTGACAGAGTGCCTGATGAACTATGGACAGAGGTTCATGACATTGTACAGGAGACAGGGATCAAGACCATCCCCAGGAAAAAGAAATGCAAAAAAGCAAAATGGCTGTCTGAGGAGGCCTTACAAATAGCTGTGGAAAGAAGAGAAGTGAAAAGCAAAGGAGAAAAGGAAAGATATTCCCATTTGAATGAAGAGTTTCAAAGAATAGCAAGAAGAGATAAGAAAGCCTTTCTCAGCCATCAATGCAAAGAAATAGAGGAAAAGAACAGAATGGGAAAGACTAGAGATCTCTTTAAGAAAATTAGAGATATCAAGGGAACATTTCATGCAAAGACAGGCTCCATAAAGGACAGAAATGGTATGGACTTAACAGAAGCAGAAGATATTAAGAAGAGGTGACAAGAACACACAGAAGAACTGTACAAAAAAGATCTTCACGACCCAGATAATAACGATGGTGTGATCACTCATCTAGAGCCAGACATCCTGGAATGTGAAGTCAAGTGGGCCTTAGGAAGCATCACTACGAACAAAGCTAATGGAGGGGATGGAATCCCAGTTGAGCTATTTCAAATTCTAAAAGATGATGCTGTGAAAGTACTGCACTCAATATGCCAGCAAATTTGGAAAACTCAGCAGTGGCCACAGGACTGGAAAAGGTCAGTTTTCATTCCGATCTCAAAGAAATGTAATGCCAAAGAATGCTCCAACTACTGCACAATTGCACTCATCTTACAATTGCAGTAAAGGAATGCTAAAAATTCTCCAAGCCAGGCTGCAGCAATATGTGAACCGTGAACTTCCAGATGTTCAAGCTGGTTTTAGAAAAGGCAGAGGAACCAGAGATCAAATTGCCAACATCCACTGGATCATGGAAAATGCAACAGAGTTCCAGAAAAACATCTATTTCTGCTTTATTGACTGTGCCAACACCTTTGACTATATGGATCACAATCAACTGTGGAAAATTCTGAAAGAGATGGGAATACCAGACCACCTGACCTGCCTCTTGAAAAATCTGTATACAGGTGAGGAAGCAACAGTTAGAACTGGACATGGAACAACAGACTGGTTCCAAATAGGAAAAGGAGTACATCAAGGCTGTATATTGTCACCCTGCTTATCTAACTTATATGCAGAGTATATCATGAGAAACACTGGGCTGGATGAAGCACAAGCTGGAATCAAGATTTCCGGGAGAAATATCAATAACCTCAGATACGCAGATGACACCACCCTTATGGCAGAAAGTGAAGAGGAACTAAAGAGTCTCTTGATGAAAGTGAAAGAGGAGAGTGAAAAAGTTGGCTTAAGCTCAAGATTCAGAAAAGTAAGATCCTGGCATCTGGTCCCATCACTTCATGGGAAATAGATGGGGAAACAGTGGCTGACTTTTATTTTTCAGGGCTCCAAAATCACTGCAGATGGTGACTGTAGCCATGAAATTAAAAGACACTTACTCCTTGGAAGAAAAGTTATGACCAACGTAGATAGCACATTCAAAAGCAGAGACATTACTTTGCCAACAAAGGTCCGTCTAGTCAAGGCTATGGTTTTTCCAGTCGTCATGTATAGCTGTGAGAGTTGGGACTATAAAGAAATCTGAGTGCCAAAGAATTGATGCTTTTGAACTGTGGTGTTGGGAGAAGATTCTTGAGAGTCCCTTGGACTGCAAGGAGATCCAACCAGTCCATCCTAAAAGAGATCAGTCCTGGGTGTTTACTGGAAGGTATGATGTTGAAGCTGAAACTCCAATACTTTGGCCACATGATGCGAAGAGCTGATTCATTTGAAAAGACCTTGATGCTGGGAAAGATTGAGGGCAGGAGGAGAAGGGGATGACAGAGGATGAGATGGTTGGATGGCATCACCGACTCAATGGACATGAGTTTGGGTGGGCTCTGGGATTTGGTGTTGGACAGGGAGGGCTGGCGTGCTGCAGCTCATGGAGGCACTAAGAGTTGGACAGGACTGAACTACTGAACTGAACTGAATAAATCATTAGCAAAAAGCATAATGTAAGAAATGCACATTAAAATGAGGTACAGCATAATTACATTTAAGAAGGCATCTCAAAATCAAACAATGAAGATCAACAATGCAAAACCGCAATTACTTCTGCACCATGCTAATACTGTTGAGAGTCCCTTAGACAGCAAGGAGATCCAATCAGCCAATTCTACAGGAAATTAATTCTGAATATTCATTGGAAGGACTGATGTTGAATCTGAAGCTCCAATACTCTGGCCATCTGATGTGAAGAGCTGACTCACTGGAAAAGACCCTGATGCTGGGAAAGATTGAGGGTGGGAGAAGAAGCGGATGACAAAGGTGAGATGGTTGGATGGCATCACTGACTTGATCGACATGAGTTTGAGGAAGTCCTGGCAGTTGGTAATGGACAGGGAAGCCTGGAGTGCTGCAGCCCATGGGGTTGCAAAGAGTCAGACATGACTGAGCGACTGAACTGAACATTACTACACAAATATAACTTACAATAACTGAGATTGCTAGACTATAGGGCAAGCATGGTGTTAATGGCAGTTGACTCAGACTACTACCCTTAGTCCAACCTTTTACTAAGAAAAAAATGCCTAATTTACAACAGCTTACAGTTTAATAAGTTGCAAGATAGATCTTAACATCACCAGAGCTAATAAAATTTTAATATTAATAATGCACTTAAAATGCATAGGAAATAAACATGAGCCACAGAAAAGGGCTGTTTATTAAACCCAATGCCAAAATACAGTTCTAGTAAAACTACTGAATTTCAATTGGGAAAAAAAAATTCACTGGACACAGGTGCAGAAAGTCCAAATTACACATAAGGGGGAAAAATCAGGCTGAGAACAGACATCAGCACAAACAGCTTATTACATATTTAAGTATCCAAGGAAATGTGAGCCAAGCATGGTCTACCCTGCCAAAGTAAACTTCAAGGCTAAGGGAAGCAGTTATGAACACAGAGAACCCAAATAATATTGTTCCTAAGAAATGCCGCTAGGAATCAACTACATAACAAGTATCAGACAGATTACGGTAGAAGATTTGACATAAGCATTGACCTGAGAAGACCTAAAATCAATGATAACCCAGTAGCAATAAGAACCCCTGCCTTCAGAGTGTGAACTCTAAACATCATATCCCACTGAAAGAAATCAGGGCTCCTTGGAAAAATGGCTTATTCTAGGTCTGGCACAGGAAATTATGCACAATCAACCTGGTGGATCTCATCAAATAAGAAAGCAAAAATGTTAACACCACCAGTATTAGCAAATCAAAAGGAAAACAGAGACAAGGGAAGGAATTCTCATTTGTCAAAGATGAAACAATTTGAGCATATACAAGAATACAATGATTGAAAAACATCAAAAATATAAATATAAATATATATATATACATATACCCATGAGTTCACAATGACACTCAAAAAAGAAAAAAGAATATTAGAGGTCGATTTTCAAGATTGTGTGGGCACAACTCGTTATTCTAATAATTGGCAAATAAACAGAATAAAACATTTATCCTGCCTTTCTAGTATGAACAGTATTTTGGGGAGGCAAAAAGATGATGAGGGTGACTTTTCCTTAGAGAACAGTCACAGCTAATAAATGCAAGAGAACGTATAGATTTAGAAAATAACCATTTTCCAATTCCTGGTTACATAATGAATCTAGACAATGACCATCAATGGCTGCTAAAGCCATAATGTAAAAAGTGGATGGAGAACTTTAATATGGAAGGATCAAGTTGAACTCACTGGTCAACCTTAACATCATTAAAAGCCAGGACAATGAAACAAGAAGTGCTTTCTGACAGATGCAACAAAATTTTCTCAGTATCACCTATGAAGTCTCTTGCCTTGAAACAAACAAACAAACAAACAAAAAACCCTTAAATCTAGTCAAACTTTTAGATTTGATTATAAGTTTACAAAAATAAGGGTGATCGAGGTACATGTTAAATGACAACATGAAGATACAATGAGCTAAATCCATGATGACGGAGATCCTAAAGAACAAAATGGCCCATATAAATGACATAATGACCCAAAACAAATGGCATGGAAAATAATAAAGCTTTACACTGCACACTATAAGAAATCAGATATATATATCAACCTAAAGCAGCAACTAGCAATTTGACCACCTCATGCGAAGAGTTGACTCATTGGAAAAGACCTTGATGCTGGGGGGATTGGGGGCAGGAGGAGAAGGGGACGACAGAGGATGAGATGGCTGGATGGCATCACTGACTCGATGGACATGAGTTTGAGTGAACTCCGGGAGTTGGTGATGGACAGGGAGGCCTGGCGTGCTGTGATTCATGGGGTTGCAAATAGTCGGACACAACTGAGCGACTTAACTGAGCTGAACTGAAGCAAGTACTGAGTAAGCAACAATTGGTAATTTTGTAGGGTGTAATAATAGTAGTGTAGTTATGTTTATAAAGTCTTTCTCTGCAAGAGATACATAAACTACCAGTGCAAAAAGTGATAAAAGGTCTTGAAAGTGAAAAAGTCCGGCTCTTTGAGACCCCGTGGACTATAGTCCAATAGGCTCCTCTGTGTCCATGGAATTCTCCAGGCAAGAATACCTGAGTGGGTACCAATTTCCCTTCTCCAGGGGATCTTCTCAAGCCAGGGATCAAACCTGAGTCTCCTGCATGGCATGCAGATTCTTTACCATCTGAGCCACGAGGGAAACAAAGTGATAAAAGCTCTTAGATTTGCCTTAAAACACTCTAAGGGGAAAGGAGTTGTACAGCGGACAGAGGATCAAATGACATAAAAATAACAGCATTTTCATAAACTTTGTATGATGGGTACATGTAAATCCATTATACTATTTCTCAGTATATCTGCCATATTATATATTAAAAGTAAAAAACAAAAGATGCACAGATTAAAAAGATCTAGAATTCATTTTAACAAATGGAGCTGAGACAAGTACATACTCACATGCAAGAAGAATGAATTTGTACCCCTACCTAACATCATACATAAAAGTTAACTCAAAATGGATCAAAGACCTAAATATACATGCTAACACTATAAAACTCTTGGAAGAAAACACTGGCAGAAGTCTTCACTGGCCTTGGATTAAGCAATGATTTCTGAGATATGACACCTTAAAGCACAACAAACTGAAGAAAATAGATAAATTGGAATCCATCAAAATTTTTTAAATTTTATATGCCAAAAAACAACCTATGAAATTGTGGGAAATAACTGCAAACTATATATCTAATATGTGGCTAGTACCCAGAATATATAAAGAATAATTCAACAAAATGAAAGTCAATAATTCAATTTAAAAACAGGCAAAAGGCCTGAATAAATATCTCTCCAAAAATATACACAAATAGCCAAAAAGCACATGAAAAAAAATGCTCAAAATCTATAATCATTACAAAACTACGAATCAAAACCACATGAAAAATTGCCTCATACCCACTACAATGGCTACCATTAAAGTAAAGTATCAAGTGGTGACAAGGATGTGGAGAAACTGGAACACTTGCACACTGTGAGTGAGGATATAAAATGATGCAGCCACTATGAAAAATAGTTTGGGAGTTGTTAAAAAATTAAGCAGTCAATTCCCATATGATTTAGCAATTCCACTTCAGGGTATATACCCCCAAAATTGAAAGCAAGGACTCAGACAAATATATTTGTGCACTCAAGCCCATAGCAGCATTATTCACAATAGCCATAAGGTGGAAGCAGCCCACACATCCATCTACAGATGTATGGATAAAGAAAATGTGCAGTATACATACAATCTGAAGGGGATCAGCCCTGGGATTTCTTTGGAAGGAATGATGCTAAAGCTGAAACTCCAGTACTTTGGCCACCTCATGTGAAGAGTTGACTCATTGGAAAAGACTCTGATGCCGGGAGGGATTGGGGGCAGGAGAAGGGGACGACAGAGGATGAGATGGCTGGATGGCATCACTGACCCGATGGACATGAGTCTAAGTGAACTCCAGGAGTTGGTGATGGACAGGGAGGCCTGGCGCACTGCGATTCATGGGGTCGCAAAGAGTCGGACACGACTGAGCGACTGAACTGAACCGAACTGATAACATACAATGTAATACTATTCAGTCTTAAAAAAAGAAATCCTATCACATACTGCAACATGGCTGAATGATAAAGCCAGTCACCAAACGACAAATACTTTTATAATTCCATTTATATGAGATATCCAGAGTAGTCAAACTCATGAAAATAGAAGAATGGTGGTTACTAGGGGCAAGTGGAGAGAGGGGGGAAAGGGGTACTGTTGTTACATAGGTATAGAATTTTAGCTTTGCAAGATAAAGAACTTTTAGAAATCTATTTTGAAACACTAATAAATACACTTAACACAACCAAGGGTATACTTAAAAATGATGAGGATGGTAAATTTTGTTGTGTGTTCCTTATCACAGTAAAAAAAAAAAACAACACAAAACTATGGGCCCGCTAGAGGAGAATCCGGTAATATTCAGCATAATAAGATAATTTACATTTAAACTCCAATCTAGCAGGGCTTCCCAGGTAGTGCTAGTGGTAAAGAACCCACCTACCAATGCAGGAGACATAAGTGATGCAGGTTTGATCCCTGGGTCGGGAAGATCCCCTGGAGGAGAGCATGGCAACCCACTCCAGTATTCTTGCCTGGAGAATCCCATAGACAGGGTAGCCTAGTGGGCTACAGTCCACGGAGTAGCAAAGAATCGCACACGACTGAAGCGATTTAGCATGCACTCCAGCAATTCCACTTCAGGGAACTTATTTCCAAGGTCCAGTGGTGAAAATATGTGAAATGAATTCTTCATAAGCCTTTTCACTATAACATTATTTGCAATTACAAAAGCCCAGGGGAAAACTAACAGTCCATATTGGTTGAATATAAAATGGTTCACTCAGGTAACGGAGTACTAGCCCAGGAATAACAGATATACTGACACAGAGTGACTTTCAGGATAAATTGTTAAGTGAAAAAAAAATAAGATGCAGTGATGTGTTTACAGTATACTACCTTTTATGTAAAAAAGAAGGGTAAATGTTAAGTATATTAACATATTTGCTTTCATTTTTTTTTAAAGGAAGGAAAAGCCAAAAAGTGATACAAATGATAGCAGAGATCAGTAAATTTTTTTCAGTAAAGGGACAAATAATAAATATTTCAGTTTTTACAAGCCATATAATCTCTGTCATAGCTACTCAGCTTGGCTGTTTTAGCACAAAAGAAGACACAGACAATACATAAACAAAACACTATGTGTTCCAACAAAAATTCATTTACAAAAAGAGACAGGTGGTTAAATGTGGCCTGCAGGTCACTGTTTGCCAACCTTTCCCAGAAGGAGAAAATATGATAGAGAGGATACAGATAGAAGTTAAGACTTCTAAGAATGTACTTTGTGATACAGTTTAGATTCTGGAATGAAAATCGTTGTTTTACATATGAGAAAAAAATTCCTATACTCCAAATTCAACAAAGTACCATAGCAACAAGTACTCTGGCCACTTGATACAAAGAGCCAACTCAGTGAAAAGACCCTGATGCTGGGAAAGACTGAGGGCTGGAGGAGAAGAGGGCATCAGAGGGTGAAACGGTTGGCTAGCATTACTGACCCAACAGACATGAGTCTGAGTAAATTCCAGGAGATAGTGAAGGACAGGGAAGCCTGGAGTGCTGCAGTCCGTGGGGTTGTAAAGAGTCGGACTCGACTTAGCAACTGAACAAGAGCAAAAAGTAATCATCAGAACCTGCTTTAAACTCATCCCAGTCTTATCAATGACAGCTTCAAACTAGTAACCACACTTCAGAAGGTCAACTAACTTACCACATTTCATAACCACATTTATCAAAAGTTCAACCACTTCCTAAACAGTCCCACTTCACCAATCCCTGAACTCTAAGTTTCACAGATCTCCTCTGAATGAGAGCAATAAATATAGCATTTTGTTCAGACACTGAGTGGTGACTTCTTTGTTCAAGACAAAAGATAAATCAAGAGAAAAAAATACTAAAAATGAAAGGAGTACAATCTCTAAAAATTAAAAATAAACCAAGAACCCTCTGCATATCAAGTATGTGGCATTATCACACAGAAAATTCAAGGGGCTTTATTTTGATTGCATAATTCCTAATCAGATATATCTTAAGTAAAAAAAGAATTATAAAGAAATCTTAAAACTACATTTAGTAGTTCTGCTGTTAGAAATTATATCAATTCTGTTATTTAAAACCTATTATAGAGCTTCCCTAGTAGCTTAGTTGGTAAAGAATCTGCCTGCAATGCAGGAGACCCAGGTTTGATCCCTGGGTCAGGAAGATCCCCTGGAGAAAGAAATGGCAGCCCACTCAAGTACTCCTGCCTGGAGAATTCCATGGACAGAGGAGCCTGGCAGGCCACAGTCCATGGGATCACAGAGTCAGATGCAACTGTGTGACTTTCACTTTTCATAGGTATATTGCAAGGCAGGAAAAAAAAATCTACAATAATGGCTAAAATAACCTCTCAAAGGTTTCATGAAAGACATAAAACAATAGACTGAAGAACTTTAATTAAACAGGATAGGCACAAAATAATCCATTTCCAAACACATCAAAACCAAACTGCTGAAAATTAAACACAAAGAAAAACTATTTCCCTAATAATCCAGTGGTTAAGAATCCATCTTCCAGTACAGAGAACCTGGATTTGATCCCTGGGTGGGGAACTAATATTCCACATACCACAGGGCAACTAAGCCTGCACACCACAACTACTCAGCCTGTGCAACTCAACTAAGGCCGTGCAACTGCAACTACTGAGGCCATGTGCCACAGCCACAGAATCCGTGTGCTGCAGCAAAAGATTCTGACTGGCAAGTAAGACTCCACGTGACCATAAACAAACAGTTTTTTAAAAACAGCCAGAGAAAAATGACATATTACTTACTGGGAATAGTAATTCAATTGACTGTGACTTTCTCATAATAAAACATGGAGGTCAACAAGAAATAGAAAAACATTTTTTAAGTACTTACAGTAAAAAAGCACTGTCAACCAGAATTCTATGCCCAGAGAAAATATCCTTCAGGGATAAGGACACTCTTAGACAAATGAAAATTAAGGTTATGTATTGTCAGCAGAGCTGCTGTGAAAGGATCACCAAAGAAATTTCTTCAGAGAAAAAAAACATATGACAGAGGGGAACTTGGACTAATAGGAATGAATGAAGAAAAACAGAAATCTAGGTAAATACAATAGACTAATCTCCTCTTAATTTAAAAAACCATGCTTGAAAACTAACAGCTAAAATTCTAACACTATCTAAAACAATTTTCAATGTATACAGATATAACTAACAAGATAATGCTAGTGGAAGTGATGGAATTCCAGTTGAGCTATTTCAAATCCTAAAAGATGATGCTGCGAATGTGTTGCACTCAATATGCCAGCAAATTTGGAAAACTCAGCAGTGGCCATAGGACTGGAAAAGGTCAGTTTTCACTCCAATCCCAAAGAAAGGTAATCCCCCAAAATGCTCAAACTACTGCACAATTGCACTCATCTCACACGCTAGTAAGGTAATACTCAAAATTCTCCAAGCCAGGCTTCAACAACATGTGAACCATGAACTTCCAGATATTCAAGCTGGTTTTAGAAAAGGCAGAGGAACCAGAGATCAAATTGCCAACATCCGCTGGATCATGGAAAAAGCAAGAGAGTTCCAGAAAAACATCTATTTCTGCTTTATTGACTATGCCAAAGCCTTTGACTGTGTGGATCACAATAAACTGTGGAAAATTCTGAAAGAGATGGGAATACAAGACCACCTGACCTGCCTCTTGAGAAATCTGTATGCAGGTCAGGAAGCAACAGTTAGAACTGTACATGGAACAACAGACTGGTTCCAAATAGGAAAAAGAGTATGTCAAGGCTGTATATTGTCACCCTGCTTATTTAACTTATATGCAGAGTACATGATGTGCTTGGGCTGGATGAAGCACAAGCTGGAATCAAGACTGCTGGGAGAAATATCAATAACCTCAGATATGCAGATGCCACCACCCTTGTGGCAGAAAGTGAATAAGAACTAAAGAGACTCATAATGAAAGTGAAAGTGGAGAGTGAAAAGTTGGCTTAAGCTCAAGATTCAGAAAACTAAGATCATCGCATCTGGTCCCATCATTTCATGGCAAATATATGGGGAAACAGTGGAAACAGTGGCTGACTTTATTTTGGGGGGGGGGGACTCCAAAATCACTGCAGATGGTGACTGCAGCCAAGAAATTAAAAGTGCTTACTCTTTTGAAGGAAAGTTATGACCAACCTAGAGAGCATATTAAAAAGCAGAGACATTACTTTGCCAACAAAGGTCTGTCTAGTCAAGGCTAAGGTTTTTCCAATAGTCATGTATGGATGTGAGAGTTGGGACTATAAAGAAAGCTGAGTGCCGAAGAATTGATGCTTTTGAACTGTGGTGTTGGAGAAGATTCTTGAGAGTCCCTTGGACTGCAAGGAGATCCAACCAGTCCATCCTAAAGGATATCAATCCTGGGTGTTCACTGGAAGGACTGATGTTGAAGCTGAAACTCCAATACTTTGGCCACCTGATGTGAAGAGCTGACTCATTTGAGAAGACCCTGATGTTGGGAAAGATTGAAGGCAGGAGAAGAAGGGGATGACAGAGGATGAATCACTAGATGGCATCACCGACTCAATGGACATGAGATTGGGTAGGCTCCGGGAGTTGGTGATGGACAGGGAGGCGTGGCGTGCTGCGGTCCACAGGCTCACAAAGAGTCGGACATGACTGAGCGACTGAACTGAACTGAACGAGACAATCACAATGAAAAGACAGAATGGTAAAGAGACCTATATGACAGTGATTAGGCTTCTGTACTCTACTTGAAGTGGTGATATAATAATTCTAGTAGATTGTGGAAATTAAGTAGGTATATTGAAACCCTAGAAGAACCATTAAAAAAGATATAACAAAAAGTAAAAGAGATGAAATATACAGTGGAAAACCAAAACATGTTAGGATAATTCAAAAAAAGCTAAGAAAGGAGAAATAGGAGAACAAAAACAGAGACCACAAACATAAGACAAAAATAATAAAATGCTTAGGGCTAAACTCAAATATACCTGTAATTACCTTAAATAGAAATGGCCTAAACACACAACTGAAAAGACAGAGATTATGAAGATGAGTATGATTTCTACAAGAAACTCACTTCAAAAATAACAGAAAACTTAGGCTAAAAGCAAACATATGCTCATTTTTGCTCCAGTTCTCTTTACCCTCTAAACAGTTCAGTCTTGACACATTAGCATGCATCAGCAAAATTTTGGTGACATTTTTGTAGCCTGGCAGAATAGATTAACTTACAGCTATTTCACTTCAAAATATATTGAACATGACTTCATATTAAGGCAGCAGTAGCTACAACATGGTAATACATCACTAACTTTAACCACATAAAAATGTAATGTACCAGTTTCCAGAATTTCCAGTATGGGACCTCCTGTTCAAATATAATTTAATGTAACAAAATAGAATTTAGAAGTAAGGCTGTCTATTTGATATTCAACTGTTTACTACATCTTTAAAATTCTTCTCTGTCAGTCTATATTGGTTTTTAAATTATTATATTTCAATTTCTTTGAGAACTTTTGAGTTTCATGAGTTTTGCTTTTATTATATAAGTATCATTATAAACTTATTTATGAATTTAAAAGGCAAAAGAATGGGGAAAGATATACCACACATAAAGCTGGAGAACCTATACAAATCTTCCTTGATTTATGATAGATGGGGTATCCCATCATTAAGTTGAAAATACTGTAAGTCAAAATGCATTTAAAACACCTAATGTACCAAACATTGAAGCTTAGCCGAACCTACCTTAAAAGTACTTAGAACACTTAAATTAGCCTACAATCAAGCAAAATAATCTAACAAGTCTATTTCGTAATGAAATGTTGAATATCTCATGTAATTTGCTGAATGCATTATTGGAAGTGAAAAACAGAATGGCTCTATAGGAACAGAATGGCTGTAAATGTGTTCATCATGATTGGTTTCTACTCAATCCATATCACTTTCATACCAGCGTAAAGTTGAAAAATTGCAAATTGAACCATTAAGTCAGAACTGTTTATATTACTATCAGATAATGTAGACTTCAGAGCAAAGAAAATCCCCAGAGATAAAGAGGGACATCACATAATCACAGAAGGCCAGTTTACAAAGAAACTATAAATGTGCATGCATCTAAAAACAGCATCAAAATACATGAATCACATGAACAAGGTGAAGAAACAGACAAACTCATAATTAGAGACTTCATCACTCCTGCCTCAAAAGAAAGAAAACAGATAGAAATACCAGCAAGATACGTGAAGAGAACTGAACAACACTACTATGGTATAATAAAAACATATTGGGTCTTTATATTTGGTCTATAAACCTTTATTTCCAGCTCCTTCACAGAGCTTGGCATTTACTAAATGACAAGAATGCCTGTTATGCTAATGAGGGGACTCCTGAAGGGACTCTTAGATCAATTCAGATTAGGGTTGGTCATCAGGTAGACCAAACACGTGATTAGAGGGTTTAAACGTTTGGCCCAATCTCTAATCTCCAACCTCTAGGGAGAGTGGGCCTGGAGATGTGAACTCAATTACATGGACAATGATTTCATTTCTCATGTCTAGCTAATGAAATCTTGATATTAAAAACACTGAGAAACAAGCCTCAGGGAGATTCCTGGTTGGTGAACATATTGATGTACCGAGAGGATGGTGTACCCTGATTCCACAAGGATAGACGTTCTTGTGCTTAGAATCCTTACAAACTGGCCCTATGTACCTGTTCATCTGGTTGTTCATTTTTATTCTTTATAATATAATGGTAATACTAAGTATAGGGGCTTCCCCGACAGCTCCAGCAGGTAAAGAATCTGCCTGTAATGCAGGAGACACAGGGGACTTGGGTTTGATCCCTGGGTCGGGAAGATCCTCTAGAGGATGGCAACCTACTCCAATATTCTACCTGGCGGGCTACAGTCCATGGGGTCACAAAGAGTTGGACATGACTGAGCACATGGCACAATCCTAAGTATAGAACTTTTATGAGTTCTTTGAGTTGTTCTAGCAAATTACTGAACCTGTAAGATACACCAAATTCACTGCCAGCCAGGCAAAGTATGAATGGCTTGAGGATACTCAGGACTAGAAGATATACTTCAAGCTAGAGTCTGAAGCGGGGGCAGTCTTGTGGAACTGAGCCCCTTAGCCTGTATGATGTCATAAACTCCAAGCAGTTAGTGTCAGAATTGAATTGCATTTTAAGACATTCATTTGATGAAAGAGAACTGAATCAGAAAGTAACCATCAACCAACTGAAACTAATGTACATTTATATAACACTCCAACAAAATCAGAATACACATTCTTTCCAAGTGCACATGGAACCAAGACAGACGTGTCATATCCTAGGTCACAAAATAAACCTCAACAAAGTTAAATAAAATCACATACAGAATATTAATGAAATTAAGCTAAAAATCAATGGCAGCAAGATAATAGAAAACTCTTACAAACATTTGGAAATTAAACCAAAATACCAAAGCTGGGTGATTGATTGTGGTAAGTAAAATTTTATAGGAATAATGCCATGCCCATTCATTTCTGTGTTGCCTACGGCTGTTTTTGTACTACTAGAGCAGATTTAAGTAACTACAACTGAGTATAGACTCAGGTCTTATCATATTTACTACTTGGACTTTTTAAAAAAAAAGTTTGACAAAGACTATTCTAAATAATCCACAGATTAAAGAAAAAGTCTTTAGGTAAATTAGAAAATATTTTACTTGAATAAAAATTAAAACACAACAAAATTTGGTGGGATGTAGCTAAAGCCCTGGTTGGAGGGAAAATTAAAACATTAAAAACTTGTATAACAGGACTTATCATTATAGACTCTACAAACATTAAAAAGTATAAAAGATCAATACTGCATACATAACCTGGACAACAATGGACCAATTTCTCAAAAACTGCAAACCTAACAATTCACCCAAGACGAAAGGAAAAGTCTGAATTGTCCTGTTAAAAAAACTGAACCCATAATTCAAAACCTTCCCACAAAAGAATACAGAGATTTTTCCACTGCCAAATTCTATCAAATGTTAAAAAAAAAAAGATCTATACAATCTCTTCCAGAAATAGAAGGGTAAGAAATATATCCCAATTCATTTTATGAAGACAGCATTAGCCTGATATGAAAACAGTCATAAAGCTGGAGAAGAAAATAGTAATGCCTAGTGTGGAAACTATAAAAATGATTAAAAAAAAACAAACAATAAAAGACAATGCAAGAAAAACCAATCTTCCCCATGAACATCTATCAGTTCAGTTCAGTTACTCGTGTTCGACTCTTTGCGACCCCATGAACCACAGCATGCCAGGCCTCCCTGTCCATATACATAGACACAAAAATTCTCAATAAAATATTAGTAAATTAAATCCAGAAATACATAATAAGCATTACACTTCAGCGACATGGTTTACTCTGGGGAAGTAAGATTTGTTTAATATTCAAAAATCAATTCATAAAATTAATTAGATTAACAGTCTAAAACAGAAAACAACATAATTATTATTTAATGCAGGAGAAGCATTTGACAAAATTCAAGTCACATGATATAAACTCTTAGTAAACTAGGAGTAGAATGGAATTTTCTCAACCTGAAAAAGGACATTAAAAAAAAAGCTGCTCAAATTGATCAATATATTTAACAATATTCCAACTGAAATTCAAGGAAAAGCCATTACATAGACATGCTGATTCTAAAATTTATGTGGAAAGGTAGATCAGTCCTGGGTGTTCTTTGGAAGGAATGATGCTAAAGCTGAAACTCCAGTACTCTGGCCACCTCATGCAAAGAGTTGACTCACTGGAAAAGACTCTGATGCTGGGAGGAACTGGGGGCAGGAGGAGAAGGGGGTGACAGAGGATGAGATGGCTGGATGGCATCACTGACTCGAGGGACATGGGTTTGGGTGAACTCCGGGAGTTGGTGATGGACAGGGAGGCCTGGTGTGCTGCAATCCATGGGGTCGCAAAGAGTCGGACACAACTGAGCAACTGAACTGAACTGAAAGGAACTAAAATATCTAAAATAGTTTTGAAAAACAGTAATAAAGTTGGAGGAATCACAGCACATGAATTTAAGACTTTATACTATATAGTTACAATAATCAAGCCAGTGTGCTATCAGCAAAGGGATAGTCATATCACAAATAAATGAAATACAATAGAGTGCAAAAACAGATGTACACAAATAGTTCAATTAAATTTTCAGCTTTTTAAAAATGCAAGTATAATCCACATACTGTATTTTAAAGTATACAATTCAGTGGTTTGTAGTATATTCACAAAGTTGTGTATTCACCACCACTATCCAATTCCAGAACATTTTCACCAACCCCAAAAGAAACTTCATAATTATTAGCTGTCACTCTACTCATTCCTTTCCCTGGTCCCTGGCAACCACTAATCTATCTTCTGTCTCTATAGCTTTGCCTATTCTAAGCCAAGTGATATCTGACAAAGACGGAAAGGCCACTCGACACAGATAAGACAGAATTTCCAACAAAGTGTTGGAACAGTTGTAAGCTGTATGGAAAAAACCTCAATCTGAAACCTCAAACCTTACATATAAAACTTAACTCAAAATGTATCACAGATCTAAATGTAAAATACAAAACATTTAAAAATAAACTTTGTGCAAAAGGTTTTGGACATGATATCTAAATCACATTTCATAAAAGAAAAAAAACCTGATAAATTGAACTTTACTAAAACTGAAAACTTATACTCTGTGAAAGACATTGTTAAGAAAATGAAAAGACAAGCTACATACTGGAAGAAAATGTGTGCAAATCATAATATCCAACCACGGGCTTGTATCCAAACACATACAGAACACTTAAAATTCAACTGTAAGAAAACAAATGACCCAATTTAAAATGAAGCAAAAAATAGACACTTCACCAAAGAGGTTATATTGACTGGAAATAAATACATGAAAAGATGTTTGACATCACTGGCAAGTCTCCAAAAGTTACATACTGTATGATTATATTTATATGACAATTTCAAAAAAATAAAAGTAGATTGACAAAGAACAGATCAGTGGTTGCCAAGAGTTAGAGGTAGGATGAAGGTATGATTATAAAGGAATATTATGAGTGGACTATTACTCAGCCATTGAAAAGAATGAAATAATGCCTTTGCTGCAACATGGATAGACTTAAAGACTGTCATACTGAGTGAAGTCAGAGAGAAGGTTAAATATCATATGACATCCCTTATATGTGGCCATCTAAAAAATGACACGAAGTTACTTACAGAACAGAAACAGACTCACAAACTTAGAGAATTAATTTATGGTTGCTGGGGGAAGGCAGAGTTAAGGTGTTTGGGATGGACATGTACACACTGCTATATTTAAAATGCATAAAACCAACAAGGACCTACTGTATAGTACATGGAACTCTGCTCAATGTTATGTGGCAGCCTGGATGGGAAGGGAGCTGTGACCTATGGACTGTAGCCCTCCAGGCTCCTCTGTCCATGGAATTCTCAAGGCAAGAATAATGGAGCGGGTTGTCATTTCCTACTTGAAGGGATCTTCCTAATCCAGGAATTAAACCCTCATCTCTGACCTCTCCTGCACTGGCAGGTAGATTCTTCACCACTGTGCCCCCTGGGAAGCCCCCAGTATCCTGGGTGGAGTCCTTCAAGAGACTGGTATAAAGCTAAAAAATATACCTGTTCCAACTAGAAATTGAACCCTAAGGGAAAAGCCCAGAATCCTATAAGCTATCAAGGTATATAGTATACCTTGGTATACTTTAGAAGCAGTATAGTATGGCTTCTAAAATGGCTCATAATAATCCCTATCTCATACTATTGCCCCTTCCCCTTGAGTGTAGATGAATCCAGTGACCTGCCTGTAATGAATAGAATGCAGCACAAATGACAGGATGCTCTTCCCATCTAGATGTCACCAAGTGACATCTACCTTGCTTATTATCTCTCTATAGCTCTTCCTACTTGCTCTGATGAGGAAAGCTGTCATGATGCCTCAAGGAAAGACCCATATACTAGGACAACCTCTGCTAACATATGATTCCATTTATAAAGGGTACCTGAGCCCTCAGTCCAACCACCCACAAGGAATGGAATCATGCCAACTACTGGAGTAAGCTTGGAAATAGAACCTTCCCCAGTCTCACTCCAGTACTCTTGCCTGGAAAATCCCATGGATGGAGGAGCCTGGTAGGCTGCAGTCCATGGGGTCGCGAAGAGTCGGACAGGACTAAGCGACTTCACTTTCACTTTTCACTTTCATGTATTGGAGAAGGAAATGGCAACCCACTCCAGTATTCTTGCCTGGAGAATCCCAGGGACAGGGGAGCCTAGTGGGCTGCCATCTATGGGGTCGCACAGAGTCGGACATGACTGAAGCGACTTAGCAGCGGCAGCAGCAGTTGAGCCTTGAGATGACTAAAGCCTACCTTAATAGTAGTAGCCTGTGGTTGATCTTGAAACAGAATACTCAGCTGAGTAACACACAAAACCCTTACCCACAGACATTCTGAAATAATAAATGTTGCTGTTTTAAAACACTAAGTTTGAGGTAATTTGTTATGCAGCCATAGATAACTAATGCTATCTACGTATATCAATGTATATGTATATCAATGTATATCAATGTTATAAGACAATAGTTTCTCAAAGTTGTACACAACCCACAGGTTCTTTTTGATTCCATATCACAGATTATATCTGAGAAAATTAATGTAATTTGGCTGCAGCATCGATGCTGTCAAATAATTGTGGTTCATTTTTCAAGTAACACTAATAGACTTAAAATAATCTGGGTGAGGGAAAATGAGATACTGCAAGAGAGAAATGAAATAATTCCTTCTTGGCAATACTCTCAAAGACTTAAAATAACAAGTAAATAGCATGCTAATGAATTCAGACAATGATGCTAAATCTGGAGGTGTTGCCAAAACAGAACCAAAGATGATCAAAATATGAACAGAACATACTAAATGGAGATGCAACTTGTAAAAGACCATGTGGTGAAAAATTATTTGAAACATTTGCTTGGTAGAAGATTAAGAAGAAAAATAGCCAACAAATTAATAAGTAAATATTGACAATCCCCTAGATTACAAACTCTGTGATGATGAAGATCATATTATAGTCACTAAATCCTCTGCCATAATCAAAGATTATGAAGTTTGCAGTTAATCAATAGATATTTGGTAAAGTAATTTAGTTAACCAGCTGAAAAAGAGACATTAAACTGCATGCAATTAAAAAAGTCACACAGGCTCACGTATAGAGTTATAACAGATGAGAGGAAAAATGAGAACTAAAAGGAGAATGGAAATCAGAAGGATAGGACACATAGGCAGGTGGATGAAAAGTGTACAAGAATTCTAAAACCATAAACCAGATCAAACCACACTTAATGACCAGAAGTCCCTACAAGAGTATTATCTGAGAAATTAACATAACACTGCAGTTATTGTCATTTAGCTTCAGTGAGTGCTCAATCGCTTCAATCCTATCCAACTCTTTGTGCCCCTATGGACTGCAGCCTGCTAGGCTCCCTTGTCCAAGGATTAAAAGTCATAATATATGGTATATGTAAAAGTGCTTATTCATCCCAGTGCCTGCTACACTGACTATACCCAATAAATGGTAACATTACTTATTATTATATATCATTTTGCATGCTTCTTAACCAACAGAAGAAGAAATAATCACAAACATAATGCTGTCCAAAACAGTCCCTGAATTGCTTGAATGTTGATGAAAGGAAATAATCATGGAAGACTAGAATTTAAACCTAGTATGCAACTACTACTTATCAAATTGATATGAAAATGTTTTTGTCAGCAAGAGAAATTATTACCCTACAACTATGATTCAAATTAAATAATAGCATTTGATTTGTTATAATTTTGCTCTTAGAGTTAACAAAAATTGGTTGACTAAAAAGGAAATAAAACTATTTCTAGGATGGAAAAAGTATATATTCATTCCCAAATGTGTTTTGACTTGAAGCAAATTTTGAGTACGCACCTACTTAAAAAAAGAAAGCATTGTCATAGTGAATATAAAAAAAGAACTTACTTAAATATAAAAAGTAAAGACTCATACACTGCTAGTAGGAATGTACTTTGGAAAATGGTTCTTTATTACAAAGTAAAGCTGGAAATATGCACAAACTATGACCCAGCAACACTTTTCCTATGTATACATCCTAAAAACACTCTTTTCTCACATGTACCAGGAACTGTGTACAAGAATTTTCAATCACATTGTCCATAAATACCAAAACCTGGAAACAACCCAAATGTCTAGCAAGAGAAGAATGGATAAATTATACTCATACAGTAAAAAATTATAGTAGCTTCCTACTGCTGACATAACAAATCACCATAAACTCAGCAGCAAAACAACACAAATTTACAGTCTTACAGTTCTGGAGATCAGAAGTCCAGACTTCCCCTGGGGCTAAAATCAAGGGGTCAGCAAGGCTATGCTCCTTCTACAGTGTCTAGAGGAGAATCCTTTTCCTTGCCCTTTCCAACCTCAGGAAGTTGCCTTCATTCTTAGGTTCATGGCCTCATCCACCATCTTCAAAACTAGAGTGGTTTAGTCAGCATCTTCAAAACTCTCTGACCCGTGCTTCCATCATCACATCTCTTTATTTCCCTCTGACAAAATATATATGCCTTTTTGTAGGCCCCTTGTGAGTACACTAAGCCCAAGCGGATAATGAAGAATAACCTTCCCATCTCAGAGCTTTAATTTAATGATACCTATAAGGTTCATTCCACCTATAAGGTAACATATTCAGAAGTTTCAGGGATTAGGAAGTGAATATCTTTCGAATAATACCATTATTGGAAGAATATACTAAAATGGAGAAGCTACTGCTACTCTAAACTACATGAAAAAACTCAAGTGTTGTTTGTTGTTTAGTTGCTAAGGTGTAACAGACTCTTTTGCGACCCTGTGGACTGTAGTCCACCAGAATCCTCTGTCCATGGGATTCTCCAGGCAAGAACACTGGAGTGGGTTGCCATTTCCTTCTCCAGGCGATCTTTCTGACCCAGGGATCAAACCGATGTCTTCTACATTGGCAGGCAGATTCTCTACCCTGAGCCACTAGGTAAGACAATAGATATTGAAAAAAATCAAGCAATACAAAAGTATACATACAATGTAAGTCCTTCCACATAAAGTTCAAAAATAAGCAAAACTAAACTATGATAAATAGGGGTGCAAATATAGGTAGTAAGTCTATAAAGAATAAAACAAGAAAATGATTTTTCATAAAAAGTGTAAGAATGAATTCCTTTGGAGTGAGAAAAGGGCTTCCCTGGTAGCTCAGTTGGTAAAGAATCTGCCTGCAGTGCAGGAGACACATGTTTGATCCCTGGATCGGGAAGATTCACTAGAGAAGGAAATAGCAAACCACTCCAGTATTCTTGCCTGGAAAATCCCATGGACAGAGGAGCCTGGCAGGCTATAGTCCATGAGATCAAGAGTTGGACACGACAGTGACTAAACCACCACAAGAAAAGGGGGATGAGATAAAGAAAGGGCTTCTAATATACTGGCAATGTTCTATTGCTTGCCCACTTGGCTTTCCTCTTTAAATTGTACACACACGTTTTACATACCCTATGATTAGGGCTTCCCCGGGGGCTCAAACAGTAAAGAGTCTGCCTGCAATGCTGGAGACCTGGGTTCAATCCCTGGGTCCGGACATCCCCTGCAGAAGGAAATGGCAACCACTCTGGTATTCTTGCCTGGAAAATTCTATAGAAGGAGGAGCCTGGCGGGCTACAGTCCATGGGGTGGGAAGGAGTCGGACACGACTGAGTAACTAATGACTCTTAAAAAGAATATCACCTAGCAGTGGGACAGCAAGAGACTGCCCCATCTGTATACTGGTGACAAGTCAGGTAACCTGTGAGTTGGGCATGAGGCTGAAATCCAGGTTCAGAGGAAAGAACAGGCTTACAAGCAACTGCAAAATCACGTGTCTTCTAAGACACTTTACAAAGTCTTCCTACAAAACTATAAATTTCTTGAGGTCAAGAGCAGAATTCGTCTCATCTTTGTATTCTCAGTACCTAGTATAATACCTACCACAGAATAATCATTGAATAAATAATGAATGGAAGAATGAATGAAATGTCTTTTACCACCTAGACAGTTGAATGAAAAGAAGTAGTCCTCAAGTAAATAAGTGAGAGTGGACTTTTGAATTTAATGTATGTGCCAAGTTGCTTCAGTCGTGTCCAACTCTGTGTGACTCCATGGGCTGTAACCTGCCAGGCTCCTCTGTCCATGGGTATACTGGCAAGAACACTGGTGGGGGTTGCCATTCCCTCCTCCAAGGAATCTTCCTGACCCAGGAATTGAACCTGCATCTCTTATGTCTCCTGCATTAGCAGGTGGATTCTTTACCACTAGCGTCACCTGGGAAGCCCAATTTAACATACTGTCATTCAATAATTCTTACAAACACATAGAAGAGTACAAAAGAAGTATAAATGCATAGTTTTGCCCTCAATGAGATTACAATCAAAGGAAGAAGTTAAACAATTGTTTCCAAATTATTTTTTGAAGTAGAACACATAATATAAAACCAGAAATTAATAGTATTAATAATTTTCTGGATTAAAAAGGCAAAATATATGTTAATCAAAATCAAACTGCAAGGGCCGACACATATGATAAGCTGGAACTAGGGAGATTGACATGGGCTTAAGATAATCATACTAGGTTTCTTAGAGGAGCTAGATAGAATTTATAGTGGGTTGGTGATTGCAAAATAGCCCCAAATTCTCCCATTACTGTATACACATGCCTTAACAATGTGACCTTGCTCCATCTGCCATTGAAAGGTAGAGTTTCTTCACCATTCTGGAAACTAGGGTTGGCCCTATGACTTGCTTTGGTCAATGGGACATCAACAAATACGACCCAGAAGGTTGAAAAGCACTTATGCACTAGACCTCCCCTCTTTGTCTGGTTTTGGGACCAAGATAATGAAGAAACCCAAGCTAGGTGATTGCTTCACACAGACGAGAGCAAATGAGCCCAAACAAGACCAAAAGAACCATTCAGCTGAACCCAGTCAAACTGGCAACCCACAGGATAGTTTATGAATTATTATTTTGGACCCTGAGCTTTGGGGTGGTTTGTTTAATGACAAAAACTAACTGAGGTGTAGTAAGCAAAGGAGCAGAAAAGAAAAGGAGCAAAGCATACAAGTACAGGAGAAAACGAATGCATACATGAGCCTAAATGGAAAAGAGCTCTGATCACAGTGAGAGAACACATAAACCTGAAAGTAAACTGAGTTCAGATGGTAAAACTCAGGCTAGGAAGAGATCGGACTTCATTCAACTTAAACAGAGAAGCAAGAGCCATTGGGGACTTCAGAGCAGGGGAGGATATAACGCAAGAGCAAAGGATGTCCAGTTTCAACTACTATTACCTAGACAGGCTGAGCAAAAAATTCTCCTACATTTGCAGGAAGCTAAACAGATAACAGCATGGTTCTATAACTGCCATATACAGCTTATGTAAGATTCTGTTCTTTAATAGAAAAACAGGAAAATTATTTTTACCTACAATTTTAATTTCAATGAGAACAGTCCTAGAATTAATCATCAGAAGAGCTTATGACGTGTCTAAAGAGTAAGGAAAATATTTCTGAAACTATGTTTGGGCATAACGATAATATAGATTTCTAATGACAGCATAACTTTGAAATATGATTCCTCTTTGTTTGAGATTTCATATACCCACCAGACCACTTTAGCTTCTGACCACCACAGTTAACAGGGACCAGATTTAGCCTCCCATCTTAAATGGGAAAAATAGACAAAATAAATGAAACAAAGGATTTTAGACACTAGGCAATAGGCAGCACAGAATAAGGATCCACAAAAGAAAATAAGTGAGGTCATCCTTGAGATTGCCCCTAGCTTATCGCCTGAGTTTTCAGGCTGCAGCATAGGAATGAGGAACCCAAATGGAACTAAGCAGTCTCACTGAGTTGAAGAGACAGAATTGAGAGTTTTGAGAAGGCCAAGGTAAGGCAGAACACTGCAGAGAGCTGCACAAAGATATGCCTCTTGATATATAGAGGCAATTCCTCTTGAAACTTTGGCTGAGTACTTATGAATGCATATGTGTAACAAAGCAAAGAACAACTAGAAAGGCGCAGGCAGAGCAATCCCTAATGATCACACAGGTCTGTGAATAGTTTGTATAGTCACAGAGTGGAAAAAAAATTTTTTTTTTAATCTTTAAAAACATCCAGGGCCATGAATGCATCTAACTATTTTCAAATAACTGTATCCCAGAACAAATTCCCATACATTTACAAAAATTAAAAAATAAATTCAGCACACAACAGTGTAAAATCATAATGTCTGGCATCCAAAGAGAAATTACCAGGGATACAAACAAGGAGAAATAACAATCAATAAAAACAGACTCAGAAATGGTGCAGATGATAAAATGGTGGACAAGAACTTTAAAACAGCTAATACAAATATATTCAAGAAAATAGAGAAAAGCATTAAGCATGAGGAGAGAAATGGGGAGTTTTTTTTAAAGTGAACTTATAGACATGAGAAGTATACATCTGAGATTTTTTTAAAATATACTGGCGGATAGGATTAATACCAGTTTAACCACTGTGAAAGAAAGGATTAGTGAAGCTGAAGATAAAGAAAAATGAAACATCCAAAATTAAATATACATAGAAAAAGACAGAAACTAAACAGGGCATCAATGTACAAAAGGATAACATCAAAAAGCCTTACATACATATAACTGGAATCCCTCAAAGAGAGAATAGTGAGGTTGTTTATACTTTTATTTTGGTGTCAGTTATTGTAGAGAATCCCATGGATGGAGGAGCCTCGTAGGCTATAGTCCATGGGGTCGCGAAGAGTTGGACACAACTGAGGGACTTCACTTTCACTTTTCACTTTCATGCTTTGGAGAAGGAAATGGCAACCCACTCCAGTATTCTTGCCTGGAGAATCCCAGGGACAGAGGAGCCTGTTGGGCTGCCATCTATGGGGTCGCACAGAGTCAGACACTACTGATGCGACTTAGCAGCAGCAGCAGCATTGTAGCCATGTTATCGTATATAAAGTTTCTCTCCACTTTCAGTAAATATTTTAATTTCTGGATACATTTATTGGGCCCAAAGAGATTACAAGCTAAAAAAAAAAAAAAAAAAACCTGAAGAAAAAAATGTCTGAAATTTTTCCAAATTTGAGGGAAACTATCAACACACTAAACAAATCTTATTATTACAGTTAAAAATCTAACACTTTCAAGATAAAACTAAAGTGTAGACACAAATATACAAAGACTACACACGAGCTAAGCTTTTCAAAGTATCTAATAATACTAACATAAACAACAGAAGTTAATGTCAAGAATAGGATAAACCCCATGAGATTTTTTTTTAACGCTGTAGGTTTTAGTAAAAGCCTCTCTAAAGGGTTGGTAAATAGAAATGAAGATGAATAACCCTATTTGCTAATACCAAAAGAGAAAGAAAATTTGGTCACCATTCACACTTCAATTGTTCCTTCTAAACTTCCACAAGAGATAAATTATACTTCCAGCAATATGGACTCTCCCTGGGCTCATACATTCAAGAAAGCAAAATATCTATTAAAAGTAAAGAGACTTTACAAGTCAGTTATGGTTACAATTACCTACAACAGAATAAAAGTGTAAACAACCTAGTTCTCTTCTCCCTGGCTACTGATACTAACAACACATGAACAAATTCTTGCCTTATAGAAAGTAGAGTGTAACTTACATAACCAGATTGTAAGGAAAACACTCAACAAGACCATTCCTTGGGTAAAATCTACTGTAACCAGACCAACCAAACAATGCACTGTCTATGATCCTCCCACTAGGGAAAAAAAAATCAATAAAGAACCTTTTCTGTAGTGATCTTCATTACAATTAAATTTAAAGTATACTAACTTCTTTTTAAAAATAGCAAAAAAAACCACAATAACCTTTTCTGTAGTGATCTTCATTATAATTAAAGTATATTAACTTTTTAAAAATAGCAAAACTATATATGTATATATATGTGGTATGTGTGTGTGTACTGAGGCAGAGAGGTTAATCTAAGGTCCTATGACATGTTCTCACAGAGATTAGAAAGGATTCAGATCTCATCTTGATGCAAAATTAACAGTTTCATTTGTTTAGTAAGCACTGAAGTTTGTGGCTATACTAACCTTATTTTATAAACTAAAAATTAGGAGCCAGCATATGATAAGGGATATTTTTTCTGATTTACAAATGAATTTATATATTTTAAAACTTACAAAGATATTCAAACTATATCCTAGTTACTTGTACATTTAATAACTCAGCTATAAGCTTCTTGACTCTGGTTACAGAGAGACTCTATCTACCTGTAAGACCTCTTTCTTGTAACCATACACACTCTCCTACTGAAAAGTGCCTACTCCTAACTTCTGATGTGCAAAGAGTGTGAAACATAACATAGGAATTCTGTCAGTACTTAAGCAATTGAGACCTGGGAAAACCAAAAGCTGAAACCCACACTGGAGGGAGAGGGTGGCCTCTTCAGGGCAAAAGTTTTCAAAGTGTTCTGGTGTCCGGAAAGGATTGGTCCAAAGCTGTTTCAGAAGTTGTATGAACATTTAATTTGTATTAAATATCTTCATTTTTAAAACATTTATTTTAAATCATTTAACTGCTCATAGGTATAAAATATCCACTAACCTCTGCAACTGGTAGACTATGCAGAATAAACTGTGGTTGATAAAACAGAAGACTTTCCTGAGCTACTTCCCAGACTGTAGGTCTGTCAGTTAATACGTTTATGTGGCAGTCTACATTCTCCCTTCACGATTCTTGGAACACTTGTAATTCCCTGTTCTACGATTGTCTCTTCCAACTGTACTGCAAATTCTAAAAGTGAGATAATTTCTGTTTTGTTCCGTGATAAATCTCTAACCCCTACCACAGAAACATAGGAGATATTTAACAAGTATTTAAATATTGCTGAGAGAAATATCAATAATCTCAGATATGCAGATGACACCGCCCTAATGGCAGAAAGTGAAGAAGCAGTAAAGAGCCTCTTGATGAAAGAGAAAGAGGAGAGTGAAAAAGCTGGCTTAAAACTCAACATTCAGAAAACTAAGATCATGGCATCCAGTCCCATCATTTCATGACAAATAGATGCGGAAACAATGGAAACAGTGAAAGACTTAACTTTCTTGGGCTCCAAAATCACTGCAGGTAGTAATTGCAACCGTGAAACTAAAAGACACTTGCTTCTTGGAAGAAAACCTATGACAAACCTAGACAGCGTATTAAAAAGCAGAGACATGACTTTGCTGACAAAGGTCCATCTAGTCAAAGCTATGGTTTTTCCAGTAGTCATGTATGGATGTGAGAGTTGGACCATAAAGAAAGCTGAGCACCGAAGAATTGATGCTTTTGAGACTGTG
Organism: Ovis aries; assembly: GCF_016772045.2. Taxonomy (NCBI): domain Eukaryota; kingdom Metazoa; phylum Chordata; class Mammalia; order Artiodactyla; family Bovidae; genus Ovis; species Ovis aries. Next base: position 36,385,204 of record NC_056060.1, read on the forward strand.
GTGTTGGAGAGGACTCTTGAGAGTCCCTTGGACTGCAAGGAGATCCAATCAGTTCATCCTAAAGGAAATCAGTACTGAATATTCACTGGAAGGACTGATGCTGAAGCTGAAACTCCAATACTTTGGCCACCTGATGCAAAGAACTGACTCATTGGAAAAGACTCTGATGCTGGGAAAGATTGAAGGTGGGAGGAGAAGGGGACAACAGAGAGCAAGATGGTTGGATGGCATCACTGACTCGATGGACATGAGTTTGAGTGAGCTCCTGGAGCTGGTGATGGATAGGAAAGCCTGGCATGCTGCAGTCCATGGTGGTGCAAAGAGTTGGACACAAGTGAGTGACTGAACTGAACTGGAGAGATACTGAAGATCAGAGAGGCTAAATTAAGGTGGTAGCAGTAGAAATGAAAGGGAGAGGGTTTGTGCAGGTTGAATCGGGGAAAAAAGAAAAAAATTAATGAGATTTTTGAAACTGGGTGATTGAATAAATAGTGCCACCTTCATCTATATAATTAAAGAAGTTAAAACAGAGCTGACTTCGGTCTTGGATGGGTTGAATATTTTAAGTGCTACACAAGTCCAGCAGAAATGAAGTCCTAATCTAGCTTACTATTTACCATACAATGTAGCTTCCAGATGATGTTTTCAAATCAAATTTCACGAGAAGCAAGCCTCATATTTTTCTCTTTATTCACTTCCCCCTCTATTTTCCTCCTCTCATCTCTGCATTAGCCATTGAAAAATACTGATAAAACTTTTTCTGAGAAATTTTAGAAAATGAGGTACCTAGCAGATCAAGGAAAAAAGTTGCGGGCAGGGCTTTCCAAAATTAATCCATAACACACAACACACATGGAAAACTAAATATTAGACCAATATTAGCAAAATACAGTATTTAGATGATCACATGGCTCAAACAAGATCAGAGAAACAATGCAAAATCATTTTTTTAAAAGGGCAATTATATGGAACTTCAGAAAGATAAAAAAATTAAAGTATAAAAATGATGATAAAAGCATTTCAGTAAAAACAGACATAATGGCAAATAAGTTTTCTAACACAAACATTAAAAAATACTGATTTTTATTTTCAATAGATACAAATTCTCTAAAATAAATATCTAACATATACATGTATATATGTATTATATATAATAATGATTCTTAAACATGGTTAGGTTAAATCTTGACGGCTTAACAAAGGGAGCTACAAAGCCATTACCTCCCATTTGTCAGAAGACACTACAACAACCCAGTACTTTTTTTTTCTTTTTTAATTTTTACTGGCGTATAGTTAGATTCCATCCTGGGATCGGGAAGAGCCCCGGGAGAAGGAAATGTCAACCCACTCCAGTATTCTTGCCTGGGAAATTCCATGAATGAAGAAGCCTGGCAAGCTATAGTCCTTGCAGTTGCGAAGAGTCGGACACAACTGAGCGACTAAACAACAACATAGCTGATTTGCAATGTTGCCCTAATTTCAGGTGTACAGCAAAGTGACTCAATTATACATATATCCACTTTTTAGAATCTTTTCCCATGTAGGAAATTACAGACTATTGAGGTTCTTTTCAAAGAACACTTAATTTTTTACCTTGGGAAGATCTACTCTAACTGAAGTGAAATTCAATAGCTTAATACAATAAGAAGCAGCTACTAACATTCCAAACACCAAGGATCTTATATACAAATGTTAAAGAAAAAAAAATCACAGAAAAAATCCAAATGCTAACAAAACTTGACAAGTATTATGACTCAATTAATACTAAGAACACATAAAATATTATCCACACAGACAAGACTCATTATGCTTAACTTAGTCATATACCATAAATGAAAATATACCAAGAAGTCTGCTTAAAAATCACTTGTTTAAAAGAAATTTTCTGAAAAAACTGATATTATGTAAAAAAATATAATTTCAATCTATATTTTAAACTTACAACCAAGGATCACAAGATATTGAGGAAACTTGTGAGTGGTTATATGTGTTGTAAATATGCTCAAAATTCAGCTCTAAAATCCCAAACTTTTTTCCTGAAAGCTCTTTCATCAAATATGGAAATATGATATTTAACCTAAAAGTGCTGAGTATTTACAGCACAAAAGCTATAAAAGAAAAAAAAAAAGTATTTTCAACCCAAAGATTCTATTCACTGAAGCCTGTGGGGGAAAATCTACCACCATCAGAACTATTATTTACAATATACTGAATAATAACAACAACAACAAAATGACAATGAAGTAAAACAGTATAAACATTTAATTTCATATTTTAAAACCTATAAATATTAAAAATGTCCTGCCATATTAAATACTAACCAAATAAACTGATATAGTTCCAGCTATATTTTGAATGTTTCTCAAAAACCTCAAAAATAGTAAAGAAAGAAACACATGACTCTAGTAATTTTGAGTAACATGCACTCAAACTGTAAAGAATGCCACATATCTATAAAAGAATTTTTCTATTAGGGATTTTTTTTCAATGGGAAAGGAAGCAAGCTATACTGTCCATTAGTTCTCAAATGCTTTTTCATTTGCTAATCAATTCATCTGTCACTAGTTCAGTAATGCTCAAACATTTTCTCTTGTTTTACACTATTTTTTGTTTTCTCAGACAACAAACATTTATCATGAGGATTAGGAATCTGAGAGTATCTCAGTTGGGTGGTTCCAGCTCACAGTATGTCCTGAATTGCAAGCAAATTATCATTACTTTAGGATACAAAACTTATATAAAGAATTGCCTGCTCCCCCCATCACCACCAAAGTTAAATTCCATGTCATAGCATACTCAGCTCTGTAATATTTATTTACAATGAGAAAACCACAATCTAGCACTGTCACATTTTTTTAAATGTAAAATACCCTCAAAAGTTTTTTGTATTATACTCGCTTCACTAAAGCAAATGAGCCTTAAACTCATGAAGATTTCCTGAGGCATTAAAATAATAAGTATTTAAAAGGAAGTCAAAAAAAGACACAAAAATCTGAAGTCATATAAAGTACAATAAAGAATTTCCTATTTATGTATCAACTATAGTATAAGATACACTATTCTTAGCCTCCTGCTGCTGCTGCTAAGTAGCTTCAGTCGTATCCGACTGTGCGACTCTGTGCAACCCCACAGATGGCAGTCCACCAGGCTACCTGTCCCTGGGATTCTCCAGGCAAGAACACTGGAATGGGTTGCCATTTCCTTCTCCTACTGAAGATCAGATTTATTTCAACTTAATATTACAAATTAATGATGCTAGGGACTTCAATTTCTTTTATGTGTCTAAAACAAAAAAAAAGAAAAATCATTTGGTAACATAAAGGAAAAGTTACTACAAAAACTTTCTTTTATAACCATGCTTCAAACATCCCTTTCAGCACAGACAAAATGTATCACCTGGAAAACATAAGCTTCTAAATTAGACCCTCCTTTCAGTATGTTTTCAACTTCAAAAGAGCACAAAACATCATCCAAGTCCACACACTTGTTATCTGAAAAAATTTTAGAGTTGAGATGAATTTTTCAAGATTAGTCATATAAGTAATATTTGTCATGATTACTGCTTTATTAAAAAAAAAAACCAGCATTCAGCTTTAAAATAAATTGCCCATCATCCTTTCCCTGACAAATGAACGTTACTCTATTCCATTCAGCCGAAAGAAAACAGCAAATACATCTTTGCAGTCTAGCTTAGCAAATCAGTATTTAGAAATCAATGCAACTGTTATTAATGGATCAGAACCAAACACTGTAACAAAATACACTGAGTGGATCCTCCGTGTGTGTGCAGGTGCACATTCATAATATCATGATCCTCACATATGTGTTAAAAACTCAATTTTTATTTAATACCAAAGCATCTTTACATAATACATGGGTTATTATAAAATTGCCCTCTTTAATGTTCAAAAAAAGAACAATTTCCAAAGTGCAGGATGAGAAGAGTAATACCGGATTGCTGCCACCTATCAACTTTAATTCAAAGCAAAGTACAACTCAATGTCATTTATACCTCTAAGGCGACCACGACTGAAATAAAATTAAGTTCACTGTGGATAAAGTATCCTGGCATCCCACTGGATTATTTACTTCTGATTTGATAGTAAGTATGTGTAGAGTCTTTTGTCCCTCCCGCAACATTCCAGGGTGTCAACACCATCTTAGTCAAAGGAAATGAGGAGCAAATCCCTCAGGTCTACCTCGCACCCTAAGTATCAGAAAGTCACGGTTTCCACGGTCGTTACTACACAACAAACAGATTCTATAGTCCCGTGCCCTCTTCTATTAGATCTGGGAAAGCGAGGTGGGAAAGAAGTGTTTAGTATATCCTGAGAATCCTCTGTGTTCAGTCCTGGTACCCGAAGCAGCATGAATACAAGTGGTATGTGGGTCACCCACAGAGAGAGAGACAGAACGAAGCTTTGTGACCCTCCCAAGTTCAGTGAAGACACCAAAAGCCTCTGGGGATACGGGGCACAACCCTCCGGGGAAACCGGGGAGAAGCAGACGGTCTCCGAGTTGGAGTGATTGAGTCTGGCGCAAGCCCAGGGCGTGGGTAGCGACCGAGGAGTCTCCGGTACCCCTCCCCTCTACACCAGGGTCCGTCACTGGGCGAGGGGCGCGGCCGGAGGAAGGGGTCAGGACCGAGAGAGGGCGGGGGGCGGGGCTCCCCCAGCGGCGTCCTGCGGGGGTCGCGGGGGGTGTGTCCTACCTGGGCCGTGGCGGTCTCAGGGATTTCGGAAGGAGGGCTCGGGTCCAGCTCAGGGCCGGGACCGGCAGCGGTCAACCCTCAGCAGACGGGACGGCCGCCGCCTGCCCATCCCCCACCGCCAAGTGCGGCGGGACCGGAGCGCGGCTTCGAGGGCCGGCCGGCTGGGTAGTCCCCTCGGGTACCGTCCGCGTTTACTGGCGGCGGCGGCGGCTGCTGCTGTTACTGCGGCTGCTGGACGCCCCCAGCCGCTGTGCTTGTGCCAGCCTCTGCTCCTCCTCCTGCCCCCGCCGCCGCCGCCTGGTCCCCACCGCTCCCATCGCCGCTGCGGCGACTACTGCAGCGCCCGCTGACCCGACCCGACGTTATTCTCCCCCTTCGCAACCCAGCACAGCCTAGCCCACCTGCCCTGCCAGTGCGCACGCCCACCTCTCCGCCACAGGTGCTGATTGGAGAGCGCGTCCCAAGCCCGCCAAGTCGGTTGGCTGGTCCCATTGCCTATCACGAAAGGGGCGGAGAGTCAGGCAAAGAGCGTCTCCGCCCCCCACCGGAGAATTGCCGCTATCTTCAGGTTTGCCTGAGAGGGCGAGTTACCGGGAAAGGAGCATCACAATGGCAGCGCGCGTGCGCGCGGGAATTCTGGTCCTTGTAGTTCCAGCCGCAGCCGCAACTGCCCTCTCGTCCCGAGCAGCGAAGTAGGGCTTCTGAGACTGGTGTTTGGCGCATAGTGGTGTCGTCCTAACTCAGCAGTTATCTTGGTTATAGAGACACAGTTATGACGCCAGGATTGGTCTTTTCGGAGGAAGATCGGAAATGCTTTGTCACGATACGAATTTACACACACCGAGGTGTTCGGTCGTGAAGGGCCCCAAATCTTGAGGCCCTGCCTTGCCACCTCCTCAGAACCCTCGCTGCCAGGATCTGGCAAACTGGCTCTATCCCCAGAACAGCCTAACATGAAGCTATTCACCGGTGTGTACTGGGAACAGGCCTGAAAGTGTAAGGAAGAAAGGAGACCAAGACCGCCAGAAAGGAGTCAGCCTGGAGCCCGGCGTATCCTTACGGTTTTCAAGAACAAGATTTCGCTCCCTTTTTGGGAAACACCCCCAGTGAAGGGTTCAATGAGCAGCCCCCGTGAGGTGTCCAGTATGGGCTTCTGGGCGACACTGCGGGAGTCCCACTAAGACTTTAAAAGAAAAGCGAGAAGGGCGGAGCAACGAGGCTGTGTGGGTTAATTTGTCTTTGGTGTATCAAGCTCTTTGGTAAAGAGGAAACCTTATGATAAAACCCCTCTGCCATCCTTACCCACCAACTTACCGAAGAAAAAGCTCAAAGAGGTTAACAGCTTTCCTAGAGCTACAAAACTAATTAGTGGAAGAACCAAACTCCAGTCTGGTAAACTCCCGTGTCCGGTGCTGTAATAATCACAGTGATTCCCAGGAGCCTGAAATCCCATGGATTGAAAAGATTGTGATGAATTCTTAGCTTCATTTTACTCTAAATCTTTTTATTTCCTCGTGACCTTATGATTAAAGTTGATTAAGAATATATAATGATTAAATATGAATCCTATATTCAGTCTCATAACTATTATTGAATCTGTTTCTTGTTCAGGAAATGCCACAGCCTCTTGACATTCTTTGAAAAACAGCAGGCACTTCTGTCATGTCTAGATCCTTGGATAAAAAGCAGGACAAAATATACATTAAAGGCAATTGATGATGCAGCTCTCTTCTATTCAAACTTTAAGAAGTTGCCAAATTGTTTTCTTTCCACTGATTGAAACTACAAGTTGCTTTTTCTGTTACTTTGTCTCACAGAATATAGTTCACTTCAGGGTATTGTCAGGGCAAGTAATTTGAATTGGAAAGGATCAGTGTTTCTGTAAATGATTTTCTTTAATTTTAAAGATGTTTATAGGGGGAAACAAAGTCCAGATTCATTGAAATTATGGATAGCAGGATTTCAAATAGCTATTCTCCATTTGAAGAGAATATTTTTCACTCACTTAGCAAATATAGTGTGCCCTCTTCAAGCTACCCAGATATAATCTCTGCTATCATAGATAAGGGTTTTAGTGAATTTATTCTTAGAACTATTGTTTATTTTGAACGAGTTAGTAGATACAGCTGGGTTCTCCAAATGCTGGAATGATTATTCTTCTGATTGTTATCTTATGACCAACTCTCATTTGCAAATCCATGAAGGATAAGAGAAATAGAAAAGTCTGTGAGAAAGCAGTCCAGCAGCTGTATCTAAAGAGTTGAAGAGGAAAAAAAAAAAAAAAAAAGTGCAGTGCAAAGGGAAGTGCTATATGACAAATTTCTTGAGAATAAGACAACCGTATATTTCAGAGTGGAGCTTCCCAGGTGTTGCAGTGGTAAAGAATCAACCTGCCAATGCAGGAGACACAAGAGATGTGGGTTCAATCTCTGGGTCTGGAAGATCCCCTGGAGTAGGAATGGCAACCTGCTCCAGTATTCTTGCTTGGAGAATTCCATGGACTGAGGAGCCTGGCGGGCTACAGTCCAAGGTGTTGCAAGGAGCCAGACTCAACTGAGCACCAACACCATATAGCAGACTAGGAAGTATAACAATGAATATTATTATACTGAGAGTATATATTATAGTGAGAGTTAATGCCACAGATATAGGAATTCCCAAGGAAAACAGCTTCCCAGGCCTCTTTTTTTTTTTCCCCCTCTGGTCTTTTCCATTTGAGAATTATTGGTATGTTCCAAGAGATATTTGTTCAGTTACGATAAATGGCAAGGTAATATATTATTCAAGAGCTGGTACAAGAACTCAAGAATCTCTTTTTGAGATACATGTATCTCATATATATACTACAAAGTAAATAAATGCAGCCAGCCTCTAAGGTGGTCCCCAGTGATCACTGCCTCCTGGTATCTTTACCTTTGTATAGTCTCTCCCATACTGAACTGGGCTGCCTCATGTAACCAATAGGGTTTTTCAGAAATTGTGTAAATTCCAGGTCTAGGTCATAAAATACTTTGCAGCTTCCACTTTTTTTTTTGCCACTTTATTTTTTTTTATTGAAGGATTTTTGCTTTATAGAATTTTATGGTTTCTGTCATACATCAATAAGAATTAGCCATAGGGGACCCATGTCCCCTCTCACCTGAACTTCCCTTCCCTCTCCTGCCCCATCCCACTCTTCTAGATTGTCACAAAGCCCTGAGGCATATGGCAAGTTCCCATTGGCTATCTATTTTACACATGGTATTGTAAGTTTCCTTGTTACCCTCTCCATGCATCTCACCCTCTCCTTCCCTCCTCTCCCCTGGGGTCCATATGTCTGTGCTCTTTGTCTGTTTTCCCATTACTGCCCTGAAGATAAATTCATCAGTACCATCTTTCTATATTCCATATATATGCATCAGTATATGGTATTTATATTTCTCTTTCTGACTGTCTTTGCAGCTTCCACTTTATGCTCTCTTGGATCATTCACTTAAGAGGAAAGCCAGTGCTATAATATGAGGACTCTAAAGCAGCCACTTGGAGCAGCTCGCTATCTGGCAAGAAACTCAGGCATTACACCAATAATCAGCACCAATTTGCCAACCATCTTAGTGAACTGTTCTTGGAAACAGATCCTCCAGACCCAGCCAAGCCTTCAGATGACGGCAGGCTTAGCTGGCATTTTGATTACCACCCTGTGAGATACTTCAGCCAGAACCACTCAACTAAGCCACACCCAAAATCCAGACCCACAGAAAGGATGTGATACAATAAATGTTTGCTGTTGTTTTAAGCACTAAGTTTTGGGGGCAATTCATCATGCAGGTGGGTTCTTTATTACGAATGCCACCTGGGAAGCCCAACTAATATAGTAAGACCGACAAAAATATGGCAGAGAAGAACGACTCAAATCTAGAGATGTGTGCTCTGGATAACTGAGCCTGAAACAATGAGACTCTGATTCTAGGATCAGCCTTAGAATGCATTCTAGGATAATGAGCAAAGTTCAGATTTATACTGAATTCCCCACAGAACATAAAATCTCTTTCAACACAGCTTCTTTTCTCCTGAACAGAATAAATAATTACTTTATTCTTTCCCTTCATTTGTGGCTTCCTCTACCCATATTTAAATATCCACTGATTTACTACTTTTTAAGCTTCCTCTAAATCTAAACAGGAAATAAGTCTAGTTATTTACATTGTACAATACCACAGTGAACCAGTGTGCAATTCAAGGAAAAGAGACCACATAGCTTTTGCTTTCCCACTCTCTTCTAAAACAAATCTCATATTGTATGCATGCATGCATGCTTAGTCACTTAATTGTGTCCCACTCTTTGTAACCCCGTGGACAGAGGTACACTAGGCTCCTCTGTCCATGGTATCTTCAGGCAAGAATACAGGGGTGGGTTGCCATTCTCTTCTCCAAGGGATCTTCCTGACCCAGGGATCGAGCCCTGGTCTCCTGCATTGCAAGCGGATTCTTTATGTCTGAGCCATCAGGGAAGCCCCTCATGTTGTATACCTGAAACTAATAATATATGAATTATGTCTCGATTTTTTTAAATCTCAGAATTGTATACTTTAAATGAGTAGATTGTATGGCATGTGAATTACAATCATCTCTTGGGATTCCTGGAGAAATGGTTCCAGACCACCACCCCTCCTGTAGGGGATCCCTCCTGTAGATCTTCCTTACAGATATCCAAATCCAAGGACAGATACTCAAGTACTTTATATAAAATGGCATAGTAGGAACTAACAGTAGGAACTAACAGTGGCATAGTAGGAACTAACAGTAGGAATTAACAGTATTGTAGATAAATTATACTTCAAACAAAATCATAGAGATCAATTTGTGGTTACCAGAAGCAAGATGGTGGGGAGGGGAAAATGAAGGCAGTTGAAAAATACAAACTTCCATTTATAAGTTAAATAAGTTCTAGAGATGCAATGTACACGATAAATATAATTCACACAGCTTAAAAAAATGTTTTTTTGCTTTCTTGTCTTTTAGGCTGTGCGTTATATATGAAAGTCGTTAAGGGGGTAAATCCTAAGAGTTCCCATCACAAAGAAAATAATTTTTTTCTATTTTATATCTATATGAGATGATGGGTGTTCATTAAACTTGTGATAATCCTTTCATGGTATAAATAAGCCAAATCATTATGCTGTGCACCTTAAACTTGTAAAGTGCTGTGTGTCAATTATATTTCAATAAAACTGGAAGAAGAAAAGCAAATAGCGTAGTACTTGCATATAACCTATGCACACCCTCCCATATACTTTAAACCATCTCTAGATTACTTATAATACCTAACAATATAAATACTATTTGAACAGTTGTATGGCATGCACAAAATTCAAATTTTGCTTTTGGAACTTTCTGAAATTTTCAGTCCATGGTTGGTTGAATCCGTATATGCAGCACCCAAGGATATAGAGGCCCAAGGCACTGACAGTGGATCTCAATAAAGCTGTTTTTAAAAACTCTCCACGGTCTTTAGAAATGTGAAGCTAGTAGTGGACTGGTGCTCAAGCATTTCCACAAACCAGCAAATAATCCTGTTTTCTAAATTTGTCGTCAATCTAACCAGTTACTATTTGAATGTTACTTAATCCACTAAATAAAAAATTTTAAAGCCAATCAATGCCAACTGCTCTGCTATGCACTGGAAAAACACATATGAATAAACAGTCTTTGTCCTTAAGAGTTTCAAAGTGCATTAGCAAATATGCAAATCCTATTACAATGCACCATAATAACTATTAGAGGTATATTATGTAGGCTACAAAGATGCTCTAGAATAAGGGTCAGTAAACTATAGGCAGCAGGCCAAATTTGGGAGGGTCCTCTGAGAGCTTGACCTCTTTAAGCCAATTTCAGCAGCATGCTCATTTTGACAGAAATGCATTCACATTAAATACACTTCTTGAAGTGTTTGCATTTTTGAAAACTTCATCCTTTATTTTGCTGTGAGGGGTTATTTCTAATTAAAGAAATTTCAAAGAAAAAGGAACCAGTAAGAAAAAAATGGCAGGGGAGGGAGGATAGGTAGGCAAAGTAATCTCAGTTTTGGATATATTAGTCTACTGTCTTTTAACCTGTTGGTGTTTGGTGTTCGGTGATCATTAAAATAGACCATAATATTAGGGAAGACTGACACTCATTGATTGAAATTAGTAAAGTTAGAAAAGAAACTAAAAGTTAATTTGCAATTACAAAAGTAATTCTAATCATAGTTATTTCTTGATTGACTTCCTATTTATGCCTAACTTTTATGGAATACAACAAATCACTAAATGTTAAAACCTAACTTTTTACAAATTGTGTTCTACTAGAACAGTAAATTCTCTACATATTTGCTCAGTCTTTTAGGATTTCTTTTTGTTTCAAGGTCATCAATTAACAAAGCATCATTCAGTTCAGTTGCTCAGTCATGTCTGACTCTTTGCGACCCCATGAATCACAGCACACCAGGCCTCTCTGAACTCCCGGGGTTCACTCAAACTCATGTCCATCGAGTCGGTGATGCCACCCAGCCATCTCATCCTGGGTCATCCCCTTCTCCTCCTGCCCCTAATCCCTCGCAGCATCAGAGTCTTTTCCAATGAGTCAACTCTTTGCATGAGGTGGCCGAAGTATTGGAGTTTCAGCTTTAGCATCATTCCTTCCAATGAACACCCAGGACTGGTTGGATCTCCTTGCAGTCCAAGGGACTCTCAAGAGTCTTCTCCAACACCACAGTTCAAAAGCATCAATTCTTCGGCGCTCAGCTTTCTTCACAGCCCAACTCTCACATCCGTACATGACCACAGGAAAAACCATAGCCTTGGCTAGATGGGCCTTTGTTGGCAAAGTAATGTCTGTGCTTTTTACTATGCTATCTAGGTTGGTCATAACTTTCCTTCCAAGGAGTAAGCGTTTTTTAATTTCATGGCTGCAGTCACCATCTGCAGTGATTTTGCAGCCCCCAAAATAAAGTCTGACACTGTTTCCACTGTTTCCCCATCTATTTCTCATGAAGTGATGGGACCAGATGCCATGATCTTTGTTTTCTGAATGTTGAGCTTTAAGCCAACTTTTTCACTCTCCTGTTTCACTTTCATCAAGAGGCTTTTTACTGGATACTCACAATTTTCAAATGAGAAAGTGGTGAGGTGATGTGATTCCTGATCTGTGTCTGCAACAGTCTGGAAAAATGAGTGATTTTCAATCTCGTTCAGTGATTAGCAGCTCCAAAAGCTGAATGGTTTTCTGTGATTTTAAAGTAGAATAACTGACTGGCAATGCTAATAGCGCACCCTGGTGGCCATAGTATTCCACTGCTAGCTGTATTGAAATAGAACAGGCTCTTCGATTTTGTCTTAATCAAAGCTGACTATCCAGTGGATAGGGATTTATATAATTTTTAGAAATCAGATGATGATGATAAATATGATCTTTAAAAATATCTTTCTGGTGGTGTTACTTGGATATTGAATGTTCTACAAAATACATCTGCAGATGACAAGTGAAATTTCCAGAAATTTAGTAGGTAGTACATCAAGGTAAAAGCTGACTTAAAACACATTAAAAAACTAAGGTCATGGCATCTGGTCCCATCACTTCATGGCAAATAGAAGGGGAAAAAGTGGAAGCAGACACAGATTTTACTTTCCTGGGTTCCAAAATCACTGCAGATGTTGACTGCAACCATGAAATTAAAAGACACTTGCTCCTTGGAAGCAAAGGTATGACAAATTCAGACAGCATATTAAAACACAGAGTCAACACTTTGCTGACAAAGGTCCATCTAGTCAAAGCTGTAGGCATGTATGGATGTGAGAGTTGGACCATAGAGAAGGCTGAGCACTGAAGAACTGATGCTTTTGAATTGTGGTGAAGAAGACTGAGAGTCTGTTTAAGTGCAAGATCAAACGGGTCAATCCTAAGGAAATCAGTCCTGAATATTCATTGGAAGGATTGATGCTGAAGCTGAAGCTCCGACACTTTGGCCACCTGATGGGAAGAGCTGACTGATGGAAAAGACCCTGATTCTGGGAAAGATCGAAGGCGAAAGGAGAGAGGGCAACAGAAGGTGAGATTGCTGGATAGCATCACCAACTCGACAGACATGAATTTGAGCGAACTCTGGGAGATGAGTGAAGGACAGGGGAGCCTGGTATGTTATAGTCCACAGGGTCGCAAAGAGTCAGACACGACATAGTGATTGAACAATGACAACAGGAGGTAATTTACTTTTTTCAGTTCATCTATATTGTTTATCGAGGACCACATCAACGATTACAATTTAGCTAACTAGTTCCAGAAGCTGCCACAGACAACTTGTGACCTCCCCTGACTGAGGCTTGTCCATAGGAAAATAAATTCCAGTAACTGATTTTTCATTCATTGAATTGTATTATTTTCATATTTTACACTGAGCCTGATAGGTTCATTTGTTTCAAGTCATTTTTGTTAACAGTGTGATGATATTTATTATAAAGTTCTTTTTAGTGTCTTCTGGAGATGAATTTCCCCTAAAGGAAATGTCTGTCCTCAAAATGACTTGAAATATGTGTTGATTAGCTTATTAAAATCACAGTTGATTGTGCTAAATGGAGATAGACATATTTTATCTTTTAAAAACCAATTCCTCTCCATTCCAGTTGCCACTCTCCTTCTTAGGCCATCACTTCTTATCTCATTACTTCAGCTGAGGCTTCTAGCTGGTCTTCTTTCCAGTCTCGCAGTGTCTTTTGTTTCTTCCACAGGGTAGCCAGAAAGCTCTTGCTAACTGCAAATCCGATCACATTATTCTTCATCTATGAAAACAATATTAGTGATTTCCTCACTGCCCTGAGTATCACTTACAAAGCTTTTTTATGATCAATTTTCACTCTTGGTATTAAGTAACCACACTCTATTCTCCCATCCATTTAGTAAAGGAAGAAATAAGGTATAAATACTGGAAGAGAAAAGAAAAAATGTTTATTACCAGTAAATATCAAATACCTCTAATGGAAAATATTAAAATTTATGATATTAAAAATGATACAAATTAACTTATTTATAAAACACATGGAACACACTGAATATCAGAAACTGTGTTTCTACCAAGAAGAATACTTAGAATTCAGGAATCAAGCAGTCACTCCAACTCACATCTTAAATGACTCCCTAGAGAATTCTGTGCTTTCTGTCCTTGCAATTCTGGGCTCTTCACAGTTAGATGTCTTGGTCCCCCAAAGTGGTTCACTCTTGCCGGGGGACACAGCAAGGGTCCTTCTAAACTATAAACTATGGCTTGTGGTCTTTTGGACTGCATGCAACTAGCAAGCGAGTAAAGGAGTTGCCATTTTGGCAGGGGCAATTGACCTGGATGAGCAGAAGGTAGGGCGGCTCTTGGATTAAGGAAGGAACATGTGTGGAATTTAGATGATCTACTTGGACACTTCTGGGTACTCCCTTGCCCAGTTGTGACTGAATGAATGGCTTAGTGCAACAACTTAAACCTTTTTTGCTCCCAAATCTGTCTCAGTATCTGCTTACTGTAGGACCCAACCAACACACTGATTATGTTGTTTAGGTCTACTATATTCTTCTTAATTCTTTGTCCACTTTATCTAGGATCGTGAGATGTTTGTTAAAGTCTCCTTTATTAATGTGTCTACTCATCCTTTTATATCCTGTAGATTTGCTTTAGGAAAGTTGCTGCTCTACTACAAGATATCCTCAGCCTGTACAGTTCCTACATGCAAGATTTTCCAGTTACCATGTTTTAATTTATTAAAATTAGTCAACAAAACAGTTCAAATTTCACTTATGATGGTATATAACTGAGTAATTTCATAAAGTGCAAATTACATGGCTAGCTCTTCAATCCACAAATCATTAAATAACAGATGTGTGTCATGATCAGTGACCAATTCTGTAACTTCTTTCAGAATTTGCTGGTGATTGGACATTACAAATCTGTTGTTCAGCTCAGTGATGGAGGGCAAAGCATATAGTTGTGTTGTCTCCCTGTCTCCCAGTAATAAATCTATGTGACATTTTACAAAAATGGACAACCAAAACAGGGAATGGCCAACAAAGATAAAAATGCAGCAAAGAGACTCAAGTGATAATGCTGGAAGTGAAATTCGAGTCAAATCTAGATGTTTTATAAGTTATACTGGAGTTATAGGAATAGTAATTAACTATGGAATTTGAGAGACTACTGCTATTTGAGAGACTCGGTGTCAGAAGCTAGTGAAGGCAAACTTCAAAATATATATATATGGTTATGATGAATGTTCTGGAAGGAACACCAAAAATCTTCACACTAAAGGAACTCTTGGAAGTATTTCACGGTTTTGGAACACAAAAGGGTAAAACTCTGGAAGCTGATCCAAACTTAGAAATGTGACAATTTGCCAATGCGTAGAAAAGATGCTCACTTTGTATCATCATAAGTTATACAAAGAGAAGGCAGGCATGCTTGTTATTTTCTTGTAACTTTTAGAAAAAAAACACGTTAATTTTCAATGTTTCTAATGTTATAAATTATATTGTACTACATAAATATTATTTTTACTATTTTCATTTCCCAATTCTTTTACAACTGACAGTAAGAATTTTTGACCAAAAATTTTTAAGGCCATAGAACAATTGTACCTTTCCCATTGATTACTAAGATTGCTTTCTATGGTTTCAGCTTACATGACCATATATGCAGTAATTCATTACTGTACAAAGTGAGGACTGCCTGTATTTGGTCCCAGTTCTCCACATCCTCACCAACACATTATCTGTCTTTAAAAGACAGCCATTCTGGTGGGTATGTAGCAATACTTCAGTGTGATTTTGATTTGCGTTTCCCTAATGACTTGGTGGAATGTCACGAACCTAGATCTGATAGATAGAGTGCCTGATTAACTATGGAATGAGGTTCGTGACATTGTACCAAGATGGAGAAACTCTATACAGTCAACAAAAACAAGACCAGGAGCTGACTGTGGCTCAGATCATGAACTCCTTATTACCAAATTCAGACTCAAATTGAAGAAAGTAGGGAAAACCGCTAGACCATTCAGGTATGACTTAAATCAAATCCCTTATGATTATACAGTGGAAGTGAGAAATAGATTTAAGGGCCTAGATCTGATAGATAGAGTGCCTGATGAACTATGGAATGAGGTTCGTGACACTGTACAGGAGACAGGGATCAAGACCATCCCCATGGAAAAGAAATGCAAAAAAGCAAAATGGCTGTCTGAGGAGGCCTTACAAATAGCTGTGAAGAGAGGTGAAAAACAAAGGAGAAAAGGAAAGATATAAGCATCTGAATGCAGAGTTCCAGAGAATAGCAAGAAGAGATAAGAAAGCCTTCTTCAACGATCAGTGCAAAGAAATAGAGGAAAACAACAGAATGGGTAAGACTAGAGATCTCTTCAAGAAAATTAGAGATATCAAGGGAATATTTCATGCAAAGATGGGCTCAATAAAGGACAGAAATGGTATGGACCTAACAGAAGCAGAAGATATTAAGAAGAGGTGGCAAGAATACACAGAAGAACTGTACAAAAAAGATCTTCACGACCCAGATAATCATGATGATGTGATCACTCATCTAGAGCCAGACATCCTGGAATGTGAAGTCAAGTGGGCCTTGGAAAGCATCGCTACGAACAAAGCTAGTGGAGGTGATGGAATTCCAGTTGAGCTATTTCAAATCCTGAAAGATGATGCTGTGAAAGAGCTGCACTCAATATGCCAACAAATTTGGAAAACTCAGCAGTGGCCACAGGACTGGAAAAGGTCAGTTTTCATTCCAATCCCAAAGAAAGGCAATGCCAAAGAATGCTCAAACTACTGCATAATTGCACTCATCTCACATGCTAGTAAAGGAATGCTCAAAAATCTCCAAGCCAGACTTCAGCAATATGTGAACCGTGAACTTCCTGATGTTCAAGCTGGTTTTAGAAAAGGCAGAGGAACCAGAGATCAAATTGCCAACATCCGCTGGATCATCAAAAAAGCAAGAGAGTTCCAGAAAAACATCTATTTCTGCTTTATTGACTATGCCAAAACCTTTGACTGTGTGGATCACAATGAACTGTGGAAAATTCTGAAAGAGATGGGAATACCAGACCACCTGACCTGCCTCTTGAGAAATCTGTATGTAGGTCAGGAAGCAGCAGTTAGAACTGGACATGGAACAACAGACTGGTTCCAAATAGGAAAAGGAGTACATCAAGGCTGTATATTGTCACCTTGCTTATTTAACTTCTATGCAGAATACATCATGAGAAACGCTGGACTGGAAGAAACACAAGCTGGAATCCAGACTGCCGGAAGAAATATCAATAAGCTCAAATATGCAGATGACACCACCCTTATGGCAGAAAGTGAAGAAGAACTAAAAGCCTCTTAATGAAAGTGAAACAGGAGAGTGAAAAAGTTGGCCTAAAGCTCAACATTCAGAAAAAGAAGATCATGGCATCTGGTCCCATCACTTCATGGGAAATAGATGGGGAAACAGTGTCAGACTTTATTTATTTTGGGCTCCAAAATCACTGCAGATGGTGATTGCAGCCATGAAATTAAAAGACGCTTACTCCTTGGAAGAAAAGTTATGACCAACCTAGATGGCATATTCAAAAGCAGAGACATTACTTTGCTGACTAAGGTCCATCTAGTCAAGGCTATGATTTTTGCTGTGGTCATGTGTGGATGTGAGAGTTGGACTGTGAAGAAGGCTGAGCGCTGAAGAATTGATGCTTTTGAACTGTGGTGTTGGAAAAGACTCTTGAGAGTCCCTTGGACTGCAAGGAGATCCAACCAGTCCATTCTGAAGGAGATCAGCCCTGGGATTTCTTTGGAAGGAATGATACTAAAGCTGAAACTCCAGTACTTTGGCCACCTCATGTGAAGAGTTGACTCATTGGAAAAGACTGTGATGCTGGGAGGGATTGAGGGGAGGAGGAGAAGGGGACGACAGAGGATGAGATGGCTGGATGGCATCACCGACTCAATGGACGCGAGTCTGAGTGAACTTCGGGAGTTGGTGATGGACTGGGAGGCCTGGCGTGCTGAGATTCATGGTGTCGCAAAGAGTCGGACATGACTGAGCGACTGAACTGAATGACTTGGTGATGGACAGGGAGGCTTGGCGTGCTGCGGTTCACGGGGTCACAAAGAGTTGGACACGACTGAGTGACTGAACTGAATGACTAATGCACCTTTTTTCATGAACTTATTGGCAATTTACATCTTCTTTGGGGAGAAAAATCTATTCAAATCTCTTGCCCATTTTAAAATTAGGTTCATCTCTTTAATGTTCATCTGACTGTTAGCTCATCCAATTTTTTTAAAAATAGGTGAGCTTTGTGTTAGTGACTCGGAGGCAGTCAGCTGCTTCAGAATGAAGCTGAACTTTTCTTTCCCTGCCACTGGCTGCCAGAAACTCATTGAAATGGATGATGAATGAAAACTTCATACCTCTTATGAGAAGCATGTCACCACAGAAGTTGCTGCTGACACTCTGGGTGAAGAATGGAAGGGTTATACATGGGCTGAATCAGTGGTGGGAATGACAACAGGGTTTCTCCATGAAGCAGGGTGTCTTGACCCATGGCTGGGTCCACCTGCTACTGGGTTAGGGACACTCCTATTACAGACCAAGGAGGACTAGAGAAAGCCAGAACAAATCTGTAGGAAGTTGCATTGTGGAAGCCAGTCTGAGTGTTCTCAATCTGGTCATCGTGAAAAAAAGGACGAGGATATTCCCGGACTCACTGATGTTACTGTGCCTCACTGCCTGGGGCCAAAGAAGCTAGTGGAATCTGCAAGCTTTTCAGTCTCTCCAAAGAAGATGATATCTGTCAGTATGTGCTGAGAAAGCCCCTAAACAAAGAAGGTAAAATAATTTACTGATAGAGTATATGGTCAAAAAGTTTGGAGACAATTACACAAAATGCCTATGTGTTTTTAAGAGTTTGTCGGGGCTGACAAATATTAACTTTTAGCTAGAGCTCCATTCTAGGTATGGTTTTTTATACTTCAAACCCAAATCCCCAAACATGAGAAGTCCCTTTCTTTCTTTTTAAATATACACATATAAGATATTTTATTTCAAAAAGCACAGAACATTATACAAGTTTTAAATTTACATTTTTCAATAAAAGATATCAATATATGCATTATTTGTATAACTTCATCATGGATGGAATTTGAATCAGTGGTATAAACATGTTGCAGTCACTAAATATAGATGATCATCACAGTGAACCAAATGCATAGTTGTTACGAAATGACAAATGACCACTAAAGGGTGAACTCACAGCCCATATACCAACATAATAAATTAATTACACAGATATATGTTCTTCTTCACTGCATCATTAAAATTCCTTCCAGCCCCTCACCAAACATTAGGAAAACACAGTCTTGGAGCCAATCTGTTGAACCAGTTCCTCCACATAATACACTATAGAAAATAAAGTGACTTTTTGCTCATTTTTAGAGCAAACTTCATAAGCTTTTAAATTGTTTACAATGATGAAGGCAAACAACGAGGATATTTGAACATAATTAGAAATCCTGTGGGCTGGGGGCAGCATTGAGAACACAAGTTCATCGGCAGTGCAGAAATCTGAGTCAACCTCAGGAAAGGGAACTCAACAGGAAATGGATTCTTTGGCAGTAAAGATCTGACTGGCCACTGCAGGATAGTCCCTCTGGCAGCTTGAGAGCCTAACTCTAGGATTTATGAAATGGATAGGAAAAGGCTAGAAATGAAAAAGCAGTTTATCTTTGCTAAACTGGGGCCAACTGATTAGGGAAGAATCTTCTGTTTCCCAGGCAAATGGCTCAAACCTTTCCAGACAATCCATCCAACAAATTATATAAGAAATAAAGGGAAATGTAATCATTTCGTCATACTGGTAAATTTGACAAACTGAATACTGAAATTTCTAATCCTCATCCATCACTAGTTATAGACTGTTCACTAGAGTTGTATCTATTAATACTTCCTGATATTTTCTGAATGATAATTATTCAAGTAGAAAATCATGATTGTGATTCTGATACTTGTTCATGCCAATCCCTTATTGAAAAATTCACCTTCTTATGTTACATAAAGATACCAAAAAACCTAACCCCAAATGTGTATCACCAATTTGCAAATATATTTTTATTTGCTTGCTTTTGCTGAGCAAAAAGAAGGTAGGAAAACATTTAAACACATATGACCGTGGTCACCAAAGGCAAAATAAGATAGTCTCTGAATGCATTTTTCCAACTTCTAACTTTATCCCAGAGACAACAGAAGTTAAAATATAAGATCTCAATTTCTCTTCTGCCTTCTGTTTTATATTCCAAGTTCTTGATATAAAAAGTTAAAGCCAAGAAGTCTATGCAGAGATTCAGGAGAGCTCTGTTATTTATAAACAAGATGGCTCAACCACAGCATGTTATATATAACAGGACACAGACCACTGATCACATGGCTTTTTTGGTTGGTTGTATGCATCATCTACCCAGAGCTTATGAGAAGTTTACACAAAGATAACAAATGAAGGATCTGTCTTACAAAGACATTAGAAGGTTACAGAACAGGCTTAAATCTGATTGTTCTAATTTACATCCAATGCTCCACTCATTGGGGGAATTTTTTTACTCTCATTCTATAGATAGTTTAAACAGAACTGCAACAGGTTTCTGAATTAAATACAGTGGTGCCACAATCAAGAGATAAGCGAATTCATTTTAGAAACTTGCCTTTGTAAAATGGAAACTATAATTTCAAAACCCAAGAAAGCTAATCTTCACCATCAGAGGTGAGGACTGCAGGCTTTGTCACATCAGGGATAAATTATGAATACATTATCCTAACTCTTCTTGAGGTCTACAGAAATTTGACCTCAAGGAAAAAAAGCTTTTCCATACCAGCAGAAATCTGCCGTAGAAACGGAAACTCCATACAGAAATCTAATTTCTGGCTGAAACAGTAAGTGCAACATGGGGGGCTTTTCCTTAAGAGAGACATATTAATAAAATGTTTACTTTTAAGAAAATTTTCTCAACTGAAGTATACCACATGGTTTCTGAATTCCTCTTTAGCTGCAAGGAAGACTATCACAGATCATTAAAATCTTGTCAGTGATCCATTAGCTAAACCAAATTTGGGCGGGGGGGGGAACACCAAATTGTAGAAGAGTTAAACAATATATAAGAATGCTCGCCAACTGCTTGATGTGACTTCACTTTTCAGATGGATGGAGTGAAATGGGACAGATGATGCAGGAAAATGAGTTTTCTGGAACTATTAGCAGAATCAGACACTTGGGGTAAAGAAGCAATTCTTTAGTTTTCTGGAACATAAAACAGATTAATCTATGGTTTTTTTTCCCCCTTTTAAGCATATGTTTGCTAACTGAAAGAAATACTCCATTAAGGAATATTTTATTGATGTATGTGAATCTGGACATGGAGCAAAAGACCCTCCAACCCTTCCCCAGCCTTCAGCAAGGTCTCCATAATTTTGAATCAGTCTTCATTCCTGTCTTCATTCGTGATTGTTCCCAGGTGGAGCTGGAGCTCACAGTAACTGCCAGTTGAATCCAAATAACATCTGATTAGTTTCCTGGCTCCTGGCAATCTCTTCAATGATGCAGTGCTGTTGCCACACCAAATGGAGCTTCCGATACCGCTCATGAGATAAATGAAGGGGGTTGCCCCTCCTTTAGGAGAAAATAACAAAACATGTAAGTTTGAATCAAGCAATGTCATATCTTTATTGTTTAAATTATACTGAATGTTTGAGATACTCTTGGAGCTGGGTGGAATCACCAGGACAAGGTTTTAAAAAGTATATTTTCCCTTCAACAGTGATCACCATGACCTGGATCAGTCACTTGGCTAATGAGGCAGACACCTACTCCTTGATTCAGAAAAATAGGTCAAATATACCAGGTGACTCAGTGGTAAAGAATCTGCCTGCAATGCAGGAGATGCAGGACACTCAGGTTTGATCCCTGGGTCTGGAAAATCCCCTGGAATAGAAAATGGAAACCCAGTCCAGTATTCTTGCCTGGAGAATCCCATGGACAGAAGAGCCTGGTAGGCTACAGTCCATGGGGTCACAAACAGTTGGACATGACTGAGCATGTATGCATTGTGCTATGCTAGGAAAGACCAAATATATTTGGGTTTACCTGGTGGCTTATATGGTAAAGAATCTGCCTGCAATGCAGAAGACCTGGGTTGGGTCCCTGAGTTGGGGATATTCCCTGGAGAAGGGAATGGCTACCCGCTCCAGTATTCATGCCTAGAAAATTCCAGGGACAGAGGAGCCTGGCGGGCTACAGTTCACTGGGTCACAAAGAGTTGGACACTACTGAGTGACTAATACTTTCACATACCGTGGGCATTATGGGACCTCATTTAAGTCACCAGAAAGGTTTATAACTTGACGCAGTTCTACTCAATTTTGAGTTGCTAGCCTAAGTGGGTCTTTAATGGCTTTTTGGCCTCATTCACACAGTTTGTAACACTGTATAACAACTAATCCAAAATGACTGAAGTTTGGCTATTGCCAATGAAGGAAAACTGTGAGATTCTCAGCCTTGAGGTACTCGCATGTCTCATCTGGTTGAGTAGTTTCATATCACCTAACTAATTTAAAAATTCTGCTTCTTCACACCTTCCTGGAACAACTCAGACCTATCTTCAATCATTAACTACTTTCACCACCCAGCATTTTTCTTTCTGAATCCAAAGACCTTCTCTATACAGGTTAAAAGCTGTTACAGTAAAAACAATTTCCTGTATGAACAAAGAAATTCCAAACCTCATTTAAAAAGCCAATTCATATTGAGTAATACACTTCAAAAGAACAAACTTCCAGTTAAACAAAGAGAGACAGTTTATGGTAAGGGGATCTAACCTTTATCTACTTTTTTTTTTCTCATACCCATGGGTGGTACTCCAGTTGTTAACATCAGTGAAGGATATAGAAAATTCCAGGATTCTAAGTATTTTTGCTAATGCTTGGGAACAAAGGAGGCTGACATAGCTGGCTAATAAAAAGTTTCAAGTATTGAACTATGAATATCCATTTTAAACCAAGCTCCTTCACTGGACACCATGGATTTTCTTTCTTTTATATATCAACATCAATTAAACCTTTTAGGTAATTCTAAAGAAAGGCTGATTAAAAATAATAGAGAATTCAAATTTTAGGATGACTTGGGTCTAAAAATTTTGGAGAAGTTATTACCCTCAATTTGTTTTCTGTGTTTTTTTTTGGGCCTCCACATGGCATACAGGATCTTAGTTCCCTGAGCAGGGATCAAACCTGTGTCCCCTGTAGTGGAAGTGGGGAGTCTTAGCCACTGGACCACCAGGGAAGACCCTACCCTCAAATTTTGGAGAAGCACAAAGTTGTTGAAAATTATTTGTTACATTTAGGATAGCATGATATTTAACATTTTCAACTTATTGCTATTTAAAATCTCTCTCAATATGTAACACTAGCTTTTGTGTTTAAAGACCTGCTACCATCCATGTACAATAACGTGAGTAAAATTAAAAAAAAAAAAAACTTACTTCAGGCCAGGATCTGTTTCTCCATATTCATCTAAATAAGGGGCTGGATAGGCACAGCCTCTGGCTTTACCTTCAACCAGGACCACTCTACACTCTCTGATTCTGAAGGACAAAACAAATGACAGGAATATTAGGAAGTGCATGTATGCAAATAACAGGCATTGCATCAGTTAATCTAGAGAAAAGAAATGGCCACAGGTGTCTTGTTAGGAATTCAGTATAAAGATAACATAAACATAGACAAGTAGACTAAATTGTGTTTGTCTAAATAAAAGAAAATGAACACTGCTATTTTTGTTGATGCTATGGGAAAGGATCCATGGATTTAGGGAAATGGGGTCAGCCAGTAGTACTGACTAAATATACTGAAGAGAGGAAGAAGGGTATTCTGTTTGAACCATAGGTACCCTGGAAAATAGTGGCTAGGGTTGTATCTGCCCTCTTTCCTGATCTATGACCTGGAGGTGGGAGAGGGAACTTAACCAAACAACAGAACCACATCTCCTAGTCTGATAACCCTGGGCCAGAAAGAAGGTCATCTATGGAAGTGTCATGCCTTTTCTGGTTAGAGCCAGCCTCTAAGAGTACACATTATAAAGAACCACTGCAATCTTGAAGATACCTGGGACTCTTAGAGCAGAGAAATGGAAAAATAAAAATAATGTTTGTGTAGGGGAATGCCAAAGAATGCTCAAACTACTGCACAATTGCACTCATCTCACACGCTAGGAAAGTAATGCTCAAAATTCTCCAAGCCTGGCTTCAGCAATACTTGAACCATGAACTTCCTGATGTTCAAGCTGGTTTTAGAAAAGGCAGAGGAACCAGAGATCAAATTGTCAACATCCACTGGTTCATCGAAAAGGCAAGAGAGGTCCAGAAAAACATCTATTTCTGCTTTATTGAATATACCAAAGCCTTCGACTGTGTGGATCACAATCAACTGTGGAAAATTCTGAAAGAGATGGGAATACAGACCACCTGACCTGCCTCTTGAGAAATCTGTATGCAGGTCAGGAAGCAGCAGTTAGAACTGGACATGGAACAACAGACTGGTTCCAAATAGGAAAAGGAGTACGTCAAGGCTGTATATTGTCACTCTGCTTATTTAACTTCTATGCAGAATACATCATGAAAAACGCTGGACTAGAAGAAACACGAGCTGGAATCCAGACTGCCGGGAGAAATATCAAGAACCTCAGATATGCAAATGACACCACCTTTATGGCAGAAAGTGAAGAGAAACTAAAAAGCCTCTTGATCAAAGTGAAAGAGGAGAGTGAAAAAGTTGGTTTAAAGCTCAACATTCAGAAAACGAAGATCATGGCATCTGGTCCCATCACTTCATGGGAAATAGATGGGGAAACAGTGGAAAGTGTCAGACTTTATTTTTTGGGGCTCCAAAATCACTGCAGATGGTGACTGCAGCCATGAAATTAAAAGACACTTACTCCTTGGAAGAAAAGTTATGACCAACGTAGATAGCATATTCAAAAGCAGAGACATTACTTTGCCAACTAAGATCCATCTAGTCAAGGCTATGGTTTTTCCAGTAGTCATGTATGGATGTGAGAGTTGGACTATAATGAAGGCTGAGTGCCAAAGAATTGATGCTTTTGAACTGTGGTGTTGGAGAAGACTCTTGAGAGTCCCTTGGACTGCAAGGAGAGCCAACCAGTCCATTCTGAAGGAGATCAACCCTGGGATTTCTTTGGAAGGAATGATACTAAAGCTGAAACTCCAGTACTCTGGCCACCTCATGTGAAGAGTTGACTCACTGGAAAAGACTTTGATGCTGGTAGGGATTGGGGGCAGGAGAAGCAGGGGACGACAGAGGATGAGATGGCTGGATGGCATCACTGCCTCGATGGGACGCGAGTCTGAGTGAACTCCGGGAGTTGGTGATGGACAGGGAGGCCTGGCGTGCTGCAATTCATGGGGTTACAAAGAGTCGGACATGACTGAGTGACTGAACTGAAGTTCTCTAGAGAGATGATAAAATAAACAGTTGGAATAGGTAGTAGGTGACTTGCTGTAGATTTCCTAAAAGAAAATAGATGTTTGAACTTGGCTTCCATGCACTTATTCCCCTTGTTCCAACAGATGCTGAGAAGCAGTGATTATATATTCCCCAGTGTGCGAGATGTTTGGGTTTATGTAAACAGAAACTATATTACATGGAGAGAATGGAGAGAAAAAGCACATGCCACAGACTTTGAATTCTCTCTCTCTCTCAGGAACTTGCACTCTTCTTTCATAGATATGAGAGATTACTCGTCTGTTCTCAGTCATTTGCTAATACACCCAGGCAAATGGTTGATTGACAGAAGAAAGTGAAGAAAATTAAAACGTTCAAAGAACAATATAAAGTAAAAATTTACATGTCCTTTGAAAATTTAAGTTTTAAGACTCTGAACTCTTTCATTCTACCTGAGTTTTACACAATAGCAGAATAATCAATATAAAGTTTCATATTTAAGGTTTTCCACAAATAATAAAAATGTGAATAGATTCCTATTTTTTAACTACTAATTTTTAAAACTATTTCAATTGCATGTGAATAACAAGTCTGTGCTCTAACTTCTGACAGATCTTATCCTATCAACATACTGTCCTGCCATAATGGCCTCTAGACTGGACTCAAATTCCCTAAGTTCATTATGAAGCATCCTACTTACTTTAAGAAAATGCAGACTCCAGCACCACAGTGAAGTGCATGAAAAATGCAAGCTCCCACCTCTTCCCCATTCACGACTTCTTGGCAGCAAATGTTCTGAGAACACAGTATGGCTCCGCAGAAAAGACAGAGGACAGGGTGCTTTCGCTCATCATCTGCAGACCGTGGGCACCTCAAAAGGGAAGAAAGCATTTAATATGATGGAGAAACAATAAAAGCAAGATAATCAGTTAGCAACGGATATATAATATTTAGCAGTGTTTCAGATGTATTAGCAGTGTTTTCAGCACTCGCAGCTTTGCAGTGAAGCAAGCTCTAAAAGACAAGGAAACATTTAATTAGATGATTCTTCTTCAATATTTCTCCTTAAGACAACAAAAAGTCTTCTGATTAATCCATAGTAAGAAATTTTTACTTTTGAATATGCAGGGTTCTGGTGATTTCCCAGAGTCTGGCAATTAAATATGCCTTGAGATTGAGATGCATTTAGAGAATTGAGTCTTCATTTGACACGACTGATTTATAGCCAATTTCCCCCCTCTGGATTGTGTCAAGTTTGTGTCCCTAATGTTGTGGCAGTTGTTTTAACCACAATTTTTAGTAAGGGTTTGAACACATTTCCTCCACTTCTTTGGGGAATTAAGATCTTTAGGCTTGCTTGAAAAGGGGAGACCCAGTCTTTGAGTTGAGGCACCTTCCAACCCAGAAATACAGTCAAGTCTTTGGAAGGAAAAAGTAACAAAGTTGACTTGCTTGAACTAAGTAAGTAGTACTATGAGATTTGGCCATTTAACACAGTGATATGCCAGATGTTTGCTATAAATGACCCCTAAGGGGTCTATCACTCTATATTAAAGTGATAATTGCTATCTCTGAAAGGGAGAGTTTTATATTCCTATCTGCTATATAATGGATATAAAGCAAACATCAATTTGCACAGCAAGAAATAAATGCAACCCCAGGAGAGATCTAGTGATGCCCACAGTTGGGTTAGAATAAAGAGCACCAACACAAATTTTTATTAGGGTATTAACAATTTATTCTCTGAAGTCCAGTGTCTTAGGCAAGATACGAAAACCACCATTGTCTACACAGGAGCAGCGGGATTCTGTGCACAGGTATCCCATTCCTGTCTCCTACAGATGTGGGGATTAGTTTAACTTCCAGTATGTTGCTCTTTTTGGATAAAGCCAGCATTTTCTTTCATATTTAGCACAGAATGGCTGAACTCCATCCTATAGAGGAAAATGGGGATGATGCCTAAAACAGTCACTGAGCAGCCACACTTCTACCTAGAAATGATTCAGTTTTAATGAAAACTGGTAGTAAAAATAAAACTGGAAGAGAGCATAATATTTATTTTCATTTTTACTTGAAACCAATAATATCTAATATCACCCAGGAGAATCTTCACTTGGATTAATGATTAACATTCTTCTCAGATCTGCCTAAGAGCCAACTGCATGACACTCTTGAATGAAGCCAACATTTATTCACTGGACCTCTGTGGTACCAATGCAGCCCTAAGATTAGGACAATCACTGAATTTAGATCTGGGTGCAATCTTTGAAATCATCCAGCTAATTTTTCAAGGGCTGAGAGGTAAGTGATACAACCATTTCTTTAGTTGGCTGACTTTAATCTGCATGAGACAAGCAGCAAGGAAGCTGATATTGAAGTAAATTCTAACTGGGAATAGAGGCTGAGCAATGGGCTGCCCAAGCTCCTGCTGGGCCAGTTATATCCCCTGGCTGTGTGGCTCAAAGCAATGGTTATAACTAAGTAAGACAATTTCATTAGTCATCCTGTAGGACTGTGATTCTCAGAGCAGGCCAAAGAATGGCTCTTCAAGCCCTTAAGATGACCTTAAAACGCAACCTCTCCCTTTGGTTCCTTCAAGTGACAGCAAGTTACTTAACATATAACTAAAGACTACTAATAAGTCACCTTACAGATAGAGGCAGTTACCTGGAATTACTAATTGGTATCCTTAAATTTGAGAGTTATTTATGTTTAGTGAGAGACCTAACTAGGTTTACTAAGAAGTTTAGTTGTTGCACAATGCTTGGAAATATTACAAAATACCCAACTGAGCTCTGGAATTTCTGCAATTTGGGGAAAGGACGCTTTGTTAATGGTACATTATCAACTGAGTCTTGAACAGGCTTTGATTTTCAGGCTACTGAGATTCTTGCCTTTTAATTATAAGTTACTGCTAGTTTCATGTTTGATTTGCTATGGGTGTTGTGTGTAATGCCACTGGAGCATCAAGGATACATAACTGCAACAATAGTAACTTTGGCTCATTATTTTCAGGATGTGCACCATGATTGCATTATGAAATATTCAGACACCAATGGCTAAAGTAGATATGAATTTGATTTCTCCATTCAGTGACATTTCACTGGTGGTGTGCTGTTCTTCATCTTATGCTAGTCAAACAACTTGCATCATATTAAAGATGGTAACTGCAAAATGAAAATTACTGTTAACTTTATAGAACATAATTTTATCATATAGAAATATGGGTTTAAGCTCATGTTGTTCTCTTATAGAAGTAACTAACAGGTAATTCACATATGGTATTAGCAATGACTATAATGTAACTTGTTTATACTGCTTCTCACTAGTCTTTATCAAACAGTATTTTTTGATTTGGAAGTGATCAGTGAAATGGAAGAAAAAGATTAAAAAAAGTTTGAGAAACACTGCTTTAGAATAGTGTTTAATCTGATTGAGGTAGGAGGAACATGGTGCCAAGAAAGGAGTGTACTCCTCTTCCCAGTACCCAGGGTTAAATCTGAATCACAGGGTTATCTGTTTTACTGTTATAATTACTGCTATATAATAGTGAGCTTCCATGTAAGATTGTGTTTGGAAAAAAAAAAGTTCTTCAGTGTTATTTCAGTGCATGAGTATGGTCACCACAGTGTATTACATGGAAAACAGTGTCTAAAAACACATGTATAAAAGATATTTCCAAGAGTGTTACTTGCTTGCAAAGCTGAGAACAGTGTGGTTCCTCTACCACACTGGTTTAAGAACTGTCTGAAGCAATTATTTTGGGAACTGAGTCTGGACAAACACTTGCAGTGTCCAAAGGAGTGCCTGACAGAAAAGAGGCTGGTAACTTTCAGTGAATTTTGGCATTTTAGATAGAGATTACCATCCTTATTCCCAAGCTCCACAGCAGGTAGCTATGGGGGTGGCTGCCCTCAATTATGGTGCAGTGTGTTGCTGCCAAGGTGGACAAGAAGGACCTTGTCCTCAAAAAATTAGGGTTGTAAGCTTAATTTTGCCTGGCAGTTCACTGAGGGGCTGGCCCAGGGACTAGCCATTGTTTCAACTCCCATGGGCTGAAGCAGCTTTCTTGGTGATGATGATAGTAGAGAGGATTTAAAGAGGCAAAACAGTCTATATTTTTCATTCTCTTTTTTTTTCCTTACTGGATCCAGGCGTTTAAGGAAATCTCTGTCAGTTACTGGCTGACCACAGAGATAATGGAACAGAGATTCCAGTTCCAGAACACACAACAATGAGTAGAGTCTTTGCAAAAAAGGCTTGGAAAAGACTAAAACAAATATAACTATAGCCTTTATCAAGCAACAATGGCAGTTCCTAGGATGGGTGGGGGTCTCTAATTTCCAGAGTTATTACATCACAATACTCAAAATGTCCCATTCTCAACAAAACTTACAAAGAAATGAAAAAGTATAGACCACTCATAGGAAAAAAAAGAGATTGACAAAAATTATCCCTAAGGAAGCCCAACACACTAAAAACAAAGATTTTAACTCTCTTAAATATGCTCTTTAAAAGAAACCATTGATTAAAAAAAAAGAAAAAACTAAGGAAATTAGGAAAATATATGAAACAATAGGGAATATTAGTAAAAAGAAATTATAAAAAGGAAACAAATGGAAAAGTACAATAGCAGAAATTAAAAGCTTCCAAAGAGGTTGAATAGCATATAGAAGCATGCAGAAGAAAGAGTAAATTTTCAGTTCAGTTCAGTCACTCAGTCATGTCCAACTCTTTGCGACCCCATGAAGTGCAACATGCCAGGCCTTCCAGTCCATCGCCAACTCGCGGAATTTACTCAAACTCATGTCCATTGAGTTGGCGATGCCATCCAACCACCTCATCCTCTGTTGTCCCCTTCTCCTCCCACCTTCAATCTTTCCCAACATCAGGGACTTTTCCAATAAGTCAGTTCTTTGCATCAGGTGGCCAAAGTACTGCAGTTTCAGCTTCAACATCAGTCCTTCCAATGAATATTCAGGACTGATTTCCTTTAGGATGGACTAGTTGGATCTCCTTGCAGTCCAAGTGACTTTCAAGAGTCCTCCAACACCACAGTTCAAAAGCATCAATTCTTCGGTGCTCAGCTTTCTTTATAGTTCAACTCTCACATCTATACATGACCACTGGAAAAACCATAGCTTCGACTAGATGGACCTTTGTTGGCAAAGTAATGTCTCTGCTTTCGAATATGCTGTCTAGGATGTTCATAACTTTCCTTCCAAGGAGCAAGCGTCTTTTAATTTCATGGCTGCAGTCACCACCTGCAGATTTTGCAGCCCCCCAAAATAAAGTCTGTCACTGTTTCCACTGTTTACCCATCTATTTGCCATGAAGTAATGGGACCAGAGGCCATGATCTTAGTTTTCTGAATGTTGAGCTTTAAGCCAACTTTTTCACTCTCCTCTTTCACTTTTATCAAGAGGCTCCTTAGTTCTTCTTCACCTTCTGCCATAAGGGTGGTGTCATCTGCATATCTGAGGTTATTGGTATTTTTCCTGACAATCTTGATTCCAGCTTATGCTTCATCCAGTCCAGCATTTCACATGATGTACTCTGCACATAAGTTAAATAAGCAGGGTGACAATATAGCTTTGATAGAGTCCTTTTCCCGTTTAGTATCAGTCTATTGTTCCATGTCCAGTTCTAACTGTTGCTTCCTGACCTGCATACAGATTTCTCAAGAGGCAGGTCAGGTGGTCTGTATTCCCATCTCTTTCAGAATTTTCCACAGTTGATTGTGATCCACAGTCAAAGGCTTTGGCATAGTCAATAGAGCAGAAATAGATGTTTTTCTGGAACTCTCTTCCTTTTCCATGATCCAGCAGATGTTGGCAATTTGATCTCTGGTTCCTCTGCCTTTTCTAAAACCAGTTTGAACATCTGGAAGTTTACAGTTCACGTATTGTTGAAGCCTGGCTTAGAGAATTTTGAGCATTCCTTTACTAACGTGTGAGATGAGTGCAATTGTGTAGTAGTTTGAGCATTCTTAGGCATTGCCTTTCTTTGGGATTGGGATGAAAACTGACCTTTTCCAGTCCTGTGGCCACTGCTGAGTTTTCCAAATTTGCTGGCATATAGAATGCAGCACTTTCACAGCTCATCTTTTAGGATTTGAAATAGCTCCACTGGAATTTCATCACCTCCACTAGCTTTGTTTGTAGTGATGCTTTCTAAGGCCCGCTTGACTTCCCATTCCAGGATGTCTGGCTGTAGGCTGGTGATCACACCATCGTGATTATCTTGGTCGTGAAGGTCTTTTTTGTACACTTCTTCTGTGTATTGTTGCCACTTCTTAATATCTGCTGCTTCTGTTAGGTCCATACCATTCTGGCCTTTACAGTGCCCATCTTTGCATGAAATATTCCCTTTGTTATCTCTGATTTTCTTGAGGAGATCTCTAGTCTTTCCCATTCTATTGTTTTCCTCTATTTCTTTGCATTGATTGCTGAGGAAGGCTTTCTCTCCTTGCTATTCTTTGGAACTCTGCATTCAAATGGGAATATATTTCCTTTTCTCCTTTGCCTTTCACTTCTCTTTTTTACACAGGTATTTGTAAGGCCTCCTCAGACAACCATTTTGCCTTTTTGCATTTCTGTTGCTTGGGGATGGTCTTGATCCCTGCCTCCTGTACATGTCATGAACCTCCATCCATAGTTCATCAGGCACTCTGTATATCAGATCTAATCCCTTGAATCTATTTGTCACTTCCACTGTATAACTGTAAGGGATTTGATTTAGGTCATACCTGAATGGTCTAGTGGCTTTCCATACTCTCTTCAATTTAAGTCTGAATTTGATAATAAGGAGTTCATGATCTGAGCCACAGTCAGCTCCTGGTCTTGTTTTTGTTGACTGTATAGAGCTTCTCCATTTTTGGCTGCAATGAATATAATCAATCTGATTTCAGTATTGACCATCAGGTGATGTCCATGTGTAGAGTCTTCTCTTGTGTTGTTGGAAGAGGGTGTTTGCTATGACCAGTGCGTTCTCCTGGCAAAACTCTATTAGCCTCTTCCCTGCTTCATTCTTTACTCCAAGGCCAAACTTGCCCGTTACTGCAGGTGTTTCTTGACTTCCTACTTTTGCATTCTAGTCCCCTATCATGAAAGGACTTCTTTTTGGGGTGTTAGTTCTAGAAGGTCTTGTAGGTTTTCATAGAACCGTTTCAACTTCAGCTTCTTCAGCACTACTGGTCGGGGCATAGACTTGGATTACTGTGATACTGAATGGTTTGCCTTGGAAACAAACAGAGATCATTCTGTCATTCTTGAGATTGCATCCAAGTACTATGTTTTGGACTCTTTTGTTGACTATGATGGCTACTCCATTTTTTTCTAAGGGATTCTTGCCCACAGTAGTAGATATAATGGTTATCTGAGTTAAATTCACCCATTCCAGTCCATTTTATTTCACTGATTCTTCAAATGTCGATGTTGACTCTTGCCATCTCCTATTTGACTACCTCCAATTTGCCTTGATTCATGGCCCTAACATTCCATGTTCCTATCCAATTCCAGGTTCCTCTGTAGGTTCCTAGTGAATTTTAAGGCAGGGCAATTGAAATTATGGAGTCAGAGGAGCAGACCAATAAAAAGGGATGAAGAAAAAGGAACAGAGCCTAAGGCATTAATGGAACACCATCAAGCATACCAATATACACATGCATTACAGAAGTCCAAGATAAATAGACACGAAAGAAAATTTGAAGAAATACTAATAATGGCTAACAACTTCCCAAACTGGTTGAAATATATGAGTCTATACATCCAAAAATCAAACTGAATTATAAGCAGGATAAATTCAGAGATCCACACTTAGGCACATTATAACCAAACTGTTAAAAGCCAGGACAAAGAGAGAAGTTTGAAAGCAGCTAAAGAGAAGCAACTTATCCCATACAAGAGATCCTCAATAAAATAAACTGCTGATTTCTCATCAGAAACCATGGAGGCTAGAAAATAGTATGATGATACATTTAATGTGCTCAAACTAAAAAAACTATCAACCAAGAATCTGATATTGGGCAAAAACAGTCTTTCAAAAATAAGGAAGAGAGGTGGTCCTAAGATGGTGGAGGAATAGGATGGGGAGACCACTTTCTCCTCCACAAATTCATCAAAAGAACATTTGAACGCTGAGTAAATTCCACAAAACAACTTCTGAGTGCTGGCAGAAGACATCAGGCACCCAGAAAAGCAGCCCATTGTCTTCAAAAGGAGGTAGGAAAAATATAAAAGATAAAAAGAAAGACAAAGAGGTAGGGACAGAGATCCATCTGGGTAAGGCAGTCTTAAGAAAGAGGTTTCCAAACATCAGGAAACACTCTCACTGGTGAGTCTGTGGCGAGCCTTGGAACCTCAGAGGGCAACATAACTGGGAGGAAAAATAAATAAATAATTAAACCCCACAGATTATGTGCCCAAAGGTAACTACCAGTAGAGAAGCAGTGCAGATGCCCGCATCCGCCACTAGCAAGCGGGGGCTGGGAAGGGAGGTGCCGGCTGCATTGCTTAGAGTAAGCACGGCGGGGGGAGGGGGAGCATGAATGCCCTGAGGGCAATCTGAGGGACCTAAATTGAGACAGAAAACCAGACTGTGGGATAGCTATCCCATGAAAAGCCCTAACCTAAGACACGGCCAGGCCTGCTCACAGAACAAAGGACTGAGCAGAGCTAGCTGGCTGTGGACCCGTCCATCCCCCACCGGAGACAGGCAAGCGAGGGCAGCCAGAGGGGGAAAGGGGTAATCGTGGCCATAAAAAGGCATCATCTACCAAACTGCAAGCAGGCTTTGTTGCTAACCAAGACTTCTTGGGATTCTGGACGGTCAACATCCACTGGGAGGGTCGCAGCCAGAGATCAGCTCCCAGAAAAGACACACAGCACACCTGAGAAGGTGCACCGGTTGTACACCCAGAAAACCGAGCAGCAGGGACGGGGGAGGAGATAAGTCGCAGTGACCACGCTCGCCAAGTACCTGGTCACCTGAACTGCTCGGACCTGGGAAGGGCACAAAACACAGGCCCAACCGAGTCTGCACCTTGTGGAGTACCCGAGTATCTGAACCTGAGCGGTTTAGACCTGGAAAGTGCATACAACCCAGGGCCGGCCTCAGTTCCCAGCAGACCAACCTAAGCAGTGTAGACAGGGAAAGCACACACACCATGAGCAAACCCAGTGTGGCCGAGACACTGTGAGCACACACCAGAGCACACGCCAGTGTTATTTGTTAGCAGTGTTCCTCCCTCCCCACAGCACGACTGAACAAGTGAGCCTAAAAAAGTGTCCACCACCGCCCCCTTGTGTCAGGGCGGAAATTAGACACTGACGAGACCAGCAAACAGAAGCAGCTAAAACAAACAGGGAACTGCCTTGGAAGTAACAGGTGCAATAGATTAAAACCCTGTAGTTAGCACTAACTACATAGGAAGGGGCCTATAGATCTTGAGAATTATAAGCTGGATCAAGGAACTATCTGAAAATGAACCCCATACTGTCCACAACAACACCAAAGTCCTAGATATATTTTTACCATTATCATTCTTTAAATTAAAAAAAAAAACTTAAAAAAATTTAAAGTCCTCTATTACTTCTTTAATTTTCATTTTTATCACCTATTGCTGCTGCTGCTGCTAAGACACTTCAGTCGTGTCTGACTCTGTGCGACCCCATAGATGGCAGCCCACCAGGCTCCCCCTGTCCCTGGGATTTTCCAGGCATGAGTACAGGAGTGGGATGCCATTGCTTTCTCCATTATAACCTACTATTACTTTGCAAAAAAAAAAAAAAAAAAAAAAGAAGACCCTATTTTTTAAAGCAAACTTCATATATATATATTTATAATTTTTGTGACTTTGTTTTTTTCTTTAATATTTTTGAGAATCCAACCTCTACTCTAGAGTTTTAATCTTTGCTTTCTGGTATTTGTTATCAATTTTGTACCTTTAAGAACCTAATCTTCAGCACCCATTTTTACTTGGGAGCGAGATCACTGGCTTGACTGCTCTCTCCCCCTTTGGACTCTCCTTTTTCTCCACCAGGTTGCCTCTATCTCCTCCCTCCCTCTTCTCTTCTCTAACCAACTCTGTGAATCTCTTTGTGTGTTTTGGACAGTGGAGAATACTTAGGGAACTGATTACTGGCTGGATCTGTCTCTCTTTTTTTGATTCCCCACTTCATCCCCTCTGTCTCCTTCCTCCCTCTTCTCTTCTCTGTATAACTCCGTGAATATCTCTGAGTGGTCCAGACTCAGAGCACATAAGGAGCACATAGCGAGCACATAAGGAAGTGACTACTGGCTAGCTTGCTCTCTCCTCTTTGATGCCCCTCTTCTCCTCCTGGTCACCTCTATCTCCCTCCTCCCTCTTCTCTTCTCCATGTAACTCTGTGAACCTCTCTGGGTGTCCCTCACTGTGGAGAAACTTTTCATCTTTAACCTAGATGTTTTATCATTGGTGCTGTACAGATGGAGAAGTCTTGAGGCTACTGTAAGAATAAGACTGAAAACCAGAGGCAGGAGGCTTAAGTCCCAGTCCTGAGAACACCAGAGAACTCCTGATTCCAGGGAACATTAATCGACAGGAGCTCATCAAACACCTCCATACCTACACTGAAACCAAGCACCACCCAAGGGCCAACAAGTTCCAAAGCAAGATATACCATGCAAATTCTCCAGAAACACAGGAATATAGCCCTAAGCTTCAATATACAGGCTGCCCAAAGTCACACAAAACCCACTGACATCTCATAACTCATTACTGGACACTTCATTGCACTCCAGAGAGAAGAAATCCAGCTCCATCCACCAGAACACTAACACAAGCTTCCCTAACCAGGAAACCTTGACAAGCCACATGTCCAACCCCATCCACAGCGAGGAAACTCCACAATAAAGAGAACTCCACAAACTGCCAGAATACAGAAAGGCCACCCCAAACACAGCAATATAAACAAGACGAAGAGGCAGAGAACTACCCAGCAGGTAAAGGAACAGGATAAATGCTCACCAAACCAAACAAAAGAGGAAGAGATAGGGAATCTACCTGATAAAGAATTCCGAATAATGATAGTGAAAATGATCTAAAATCTTGAAAACAAAATGGAGTTACAGATAAATAGCCTGGAGACAAGGATTGAGAAGATGCAAGAAAGGTTTAACAAGGAACTAGAAGAAATAAAAAAGAGTCAATATACAATGAATAATGCAATAAATGAGATCAAAAACACTCTGGAGGGAACTAACAGAATAACAGAGGCAGAAGATACGATAAGTGAGGTAGAAAATAGAATGGTAGAAATAAATGAAGCGGAGAGGAAAAAAGAAAAACAAATTAAAAGAAATGAGGACAATCTCAGAGACCCCCTGGGACAATGTTAAACGTCCCAACATTTGAATCACAGGAGTCCCAGAAGAAGATGACAAAAAGAAAGACCATGAGAAAATACTTGAGTAGATAACAGTTGAAAACTTCCCTAAAATGGGGAAGGAAATAATCTACCCAAGTCCAAGAAACCCAGAGTCCCAAACAGGATAAACCCAAGGTGAAACACTCCAAGACACATATTAATCAAATTAACAAAGATCAAACACAAAGAACAAATATTAAAAGCAGCAAGGGAAAAACAACAAATAACACACAAGGGGATTCCCATAAGGATAACAGCTGATCTTTCAATAGAAACTCCAAACTCTAGGCCAGGAGGGAATGGTAGGACATACTTAAAGTGATGAAAGAAAATGACCTACAGCCCAGATTACTATAACCAGCAAGGATCTCATTCAAATATGAAGGAGAAGTCAAAAGCTTTACAGACAAGCAAAAGCTGAGAGAATTCAGCATCACCAAACCAGCTCTCCAACAAATGCTAAAGGATCTTCTCTAGACAGGAAACACGAAAAGGGTGTATAAACCCGAACCCAAAACAATAAAGTAAATGGCAACAGGATCATACTTATCAATAATTACCTTAAATGTAAATGATTTGAATGCGCCAACCAAAAGACAAAGACTGGCTGAATGGATACAAAAACAAGACCCCTATATATGCTGTCTACAAGAGACCCACCTAGAAACAAGGGACATATACAGACTGAAGGTGAAGGGCTGGAAAAAGATATTCCATGCAAATAGAGACCAAAAGAAAGCATGAGTAGCAATACTCATATCAGATAAAATAGACTTTAAAACAAAGGCTGTGAAAAGAGACAAAGAAGGACACTACATAATGATCAAAGGATCAATCCAAGAAGAAGATATAACAATTATAAATATAAATGCACCCAACATAGGAGCACTGCAAAATGTAAGACAAATGCTAACAAGTATGAAAGGGGAAATTAACAGTAACACAATAATAGTGGGAGACTTTAATACCCCATTCATACCTATGGATAGATCAACTAAACAGAAAATTAACAAGAAAACACAAACTTTAAATGATACAATAGACTAGTTAGACCTAATTGATATCTATAGGACATTTCACTCCAAAACAATGAATTTCACCTTTTTCTCAAGCACACACGGAACCTTCACCAGGATAGATCACATCCTGGGACATAAATCTAGCCTTGGTAAATTCAAAAAGATTGAAATCATGCCAAGCATCTTCTCTGACCACAATGCAGTAAGATTAGATCTCAATTACAGGAGAAAAACTATTAAAAATTCCAATATATGGAGGCTGAACAACACGCTGCTGAATAACGAACAAATCACAGAAGAAATCAAAAAATAAATCAAAATATGCATAGAAACAGATGAAAATGAAAACACAACCACCCAAAACCTGTGGGACACTATAAAAGCAGTGCTAAGAGGAAGGTTCATAGCAATACAGGCAAACCTCAAGAAACAAGGAAAAAGTCAAATAAATAACCTAACTTTACACCTAAAGCAACTAGAAAAGGAAGAAATGAAGAACCCCAGGGTTAGTTCAGTTCAGTTCAGTTGCTCAGTCGTGTCCGACTCTCTGCAACCCTGTGAATCACAGCACGCCAGGCCTCCCTGTCCATCACCAACTCCCAGAGTTCACTTAGACTCATGTCCATAGAGTCAGTGATGCCATCCAGACATCTCATCCTCTGTCGTTCCCTTCTCCTCCTGTCCCCAATCCCTCCCAGCATCAGAGTCTTTTCCAATGAGTCAACTTCTCATGAGGTGGCCAAAGTACAGGAGTTTCAGCTTTAGCATCATTCCTTCCAAAGAAATCCCAGGGTTGATCTCCTTCAGAATGGACTGGTTGGATCTCCTTGCAAGGTTAGTAGAAGGAAAGAAATCTTAAAAATTAGGGCAGAAATAAATGCAAAAGAAACAAACCACAGCAAAAATCAACAAAGCCAAAAGCTGGTTCTTTGAGAGGATAAATAAAATTGACAAAACCATTAGCCAGACTCATCAAGAAACAAAGGGAGAAAAATCAAATCAATAAAATTAGAAATGAAAATGGAGAGATCACAACAGACAACACAGAAATACAAAGGATCATAAGGGACTACTATCAGCAATTATATGCCAATAAAATGGACAACTTGGAAGAAATGGACAAATTCTTAGAAAAGAAGAACTTTCCAAAACTGAACCAGGAAGAAATAGAAAATCTTAACAGACCCATCACAAGCATGGAAATTGAAACTGTAATCAGATATCTTCCAGCAAACAAAAGCCCAGGACCAGATGGCTTCACAGCTGAATTCTACCAAAAATTTAGAGAAGAGCTAACACCTATCCAACTCAAACTCTTCCAGAAAATTGCAGAGGAAAGTTAACTTCCAAACTCATTCTATGAGGCCACAATCACCCTAATACCAAAACCTGACAAAGATGCCACACAAAAAAGAAAACTACAGGCCAATATCACTGATGAACATAGATGCAAAAATCCTTAACAAAATTCTAGCAATCAGAATCTAACAACACATCAAAAAGATCATACATCTTGACCAAGTGGGCTTTATCCCAGGGATGCAAGGATTCTTCAATATCCGCAAATCAATTAACGTTATACACCACATTAACAAATTGAAAATAAAAGCCATATGATTATATCAATAGATGCAGAGAAAGCCTTTGACAAAATTCAACATCCATTTGTGATAAAAACCCTCCAGAAAGCAGGAATAGAAGGAACATACCTCAACATAATAAAAGCTATATATGACAAACCCACAGCAAGTATTATCCTCAATGGTGAAAATTTGAAGGCATTTCCCTTAAAGTCAGGAACAAGACAAGGGTGCCCACTCTCACCACTACTATTCAACATAGTTTTGGAAGTTTTGGCCACAGCAATCAGAGCAGAAAAAGAAATAAAAGGAATCCAAATTGGAAAAGAAGAGGTAAAACTCACTGTTTGCAGATGACATGATCCTCTACATGGAAAACCCTAAAGACTCTACCAGAAAATTACTAGAGCTCATCAATGAATATAGTAAAGTTGCAGGATATAAAATCAACACACAGAAATCCCTCGCATTCCTATACACTAATAATGAGAAAAGAGAAGGAGAAATTAAGAAACAATTCCATTCACCATTGCAATGAAAAGCATAAAATACTTGGGAATATATCTACCTAAAGAAACAAAAGACCTACATACAGAAAACTATAAAACACTGGTGAAAGAAATCAAAGAGGACACTAATAGATGGAGAAATATACCGTGTTCGTGAATTGCAAGAATCAATATAGTGAAAATGAGTATGCTACCCAAAGCTATCTATAGATTCAGTGCAATCCCTATCAAGCTACCAACGGTATTTTTCACAGAGCTTGAACAAATAATTTCACAATTTGTGTGGAAATACAAAAAACCCTGAATAGCCAAAGTAGTCTTGAGAAAGAAGAATGGAGCTGGAGGAATCAACCTGTCTGACTTCAGGCTACACTACAAAGCCATAGTCATCAAGACAGTACGGTACTGGCACAAAGACAGAAATATAGATCAATGGAACAAAATAGAAAGCCAGAGATAAATCCACGCACCTGTGGACATCTTATCTTTGACAAAGGAGGCAAGAATATACAATGGAGAAAAGACAATTTCTTTAACAAGTGGTGCTGGGAAAACTGGTCAACCACTTGTAAAAGAATGAAACTAGAATACTTTCTAACACCAGACACAAAAATAAACTCAAAATGGATTAAAGATCTAAATATAAGACCAGAAACTATAAAACTCCTAGAGGAGAACATAAGCAAAACACTCTCCAACATATATCACAGCAGGATCCTCTATGACCCACCTCCCAGAATATTGGAAATAAAAGCAAAAATAAACAAATGGGACCTAGTTAAAATTCAAAGCTTCTGCATAACAAAGGAAACTATAAGCAAGGTGAAAAGACAGCCTTCAGAATGGGAGAAAATAATAGCAAATGAAGCAACTAATATCAACTAAGCAACAAACAACTAATATCAAAAATATACAAGCAACTCCTACAGCTCAATTCCAGAAAATAAACGACCCAATCAAAAAATGGGCCGAAGAACTAAACAGACTTTTCTCCAAAGAAGACATACAGATGGCTAACAAACACATGAAAAGATGCTCAACATCACTCATTATCAGAAAAATGCAAATCAAAACCACACTGAGCTACCATTTCACACCAGTCAGAATGGCTGTTATCCAAAAGTCTACAAGCAATAAATGCTGGAGAGAGTGTGGAGAAAAGGGAACACTCTTACACTGCTGGTGGGAAAGCAAACTAGTACAGCCACTATGGAGAACATTGTGGAGATTCCTTAAAAAACTGGAAATAGAACTGCCATACGACCCAGCAATCCTACTGCTGGGCACACACCGAGGAAACCAGAACTGAAAGAGACACATGTACTCCAAAGTTCATCGCAGCACTGTTTACAATAGCCAGGACATGGAAGCAACCTAAATGCCCATCAGCAGATGAATGGATAAGAAAGCTGTGATACATATACACAATGGAGTATTACTCAGCCATTAAAAATAATAGATTTGAATCAGTTCTAATGAGGTGGATGAAACTGCAGCCTATTATACAGAGTGAGCCAGAAAGTAAGTAAGCCAGAAAGAAAAACACCAATACAGTATACTAACACATATATATGGAATTTAGAAAGATGGTAACGATAACCCTGTATGTAAGACAGCAAAAGAGACACAGATGTATAGAATAGTCTTTTGGACTCTGTGGGAGAGGGCAAGGGTGGGTGATTTGGGAAAATGGCATTGAAATGTATATTATCATATGTGAAACGAATTGCCAGTCCAGGTTCGATGCATGATACAGGATGCTCAGGGCTGGTGCACTGAGATGACCCAGAGGGATGGGGGTTCAGAATGGGAACACATGTACATTCGTGGCGGATTCATGTCAATGTATGGCAAAACCAATACAATACTGTAAAGTAATTAGCCTCCAATTAAATAAGTTTATATTAAAAAAATAAAAATAAGGAAGAAATTAAGACATTTCCACACTAGTTCACTGTTAGCAGGTCTGTCCTACAAGAAATTCTAGAGTTCTTCATGGTGAAGCAAAAGAACACAAAAGGTAACTTGAAGGTAAAAAACAGATAACTGGTAAAGGTAAAAAAAGCTATCATAAAAGCTAACAGTATTGTAATTTTTGATATAAAACTTCTTTTTGTTGCCTGTATCATTTAAAAGGCAAATACATAAAACAATCATTAGAAATCTATGTTAACAGGCATACAGTGTATAACAATGTTAAGTCTGATTTCAACAATATAAAGAGGGCAGAAATTATCAGGAAGAAAGAGATTTTTCTATACCCTAGAAAAATTAAAATATATGTCCAACCAGAAACTTGCATATGAATGTTTATAGTAGCATTGTTCATAACAGTCTAAAGAGGGAAAAAACCTAAATGCTCATCAATGGATGGATTAATAAATTTTGGTATACACATACAATGGATTATTTAGCCAAGAAAGAAATGAAATACTGATACATCCTACAACTTGGATGAACCTTAAAGGGATGTTCATTGAAAAATTCCAGACACAAAAGGTCACAGACTGCATGATTCCTCTTATATAATGTATCCAGAAAAGGCAAATCCATGGAGATAGAAAGCAGATTATCAGTTATTAGGGAACTGGGAAAGAATGGGATGGGGAATGATTACTTAGTGGATGCAAGGTTTTTCTCTGGTGTGCTAAAAATGTTTGGAAACTACAGAGAAATAGTTACTGCACAGTATTAGTAATACACTAAATGCACGGGCGCAGGAGGGCCGAGAGGAGCTACTCCATGATCAAGGTGAGGAGGGGCGGTGGTCAAGGTAAGGAGCAGTGGCTGTGCTTTGCTGGAGCAGCCATGAGGAGATACTCCACACCCAAGGTAAGAGAAACCCAAGTAAGACAGTAGGTGTTGCAAGAGGGCATCAGAGGGCAGACACACTGAAACCATAATCACAGAAAACTAGTCAATCTAATCACATGGACCACAGCCTTGTCTAACTCAATGAAACTAAGCCATGCCCTGAGGGGCCACCCAAGATGGGCGGGTCATGGTGGAGAGGTCTGACAGAATGTGGTCTGACTGGAGAACGGAATGGCAAACCACTTCAGTATTCTTGCCTTGAGAACCCCATGAACAGTATGAAAAGGCGAAATGATAGGATACTGAAAGAGGAACTTCCCAGGTCGGTAGGTGCTCGATATGCTACTGGAGATCAGTGGAGAAATAAATCCAGAAAGAATGAAGGGATGGAGCCAAAGCAAAAACAGTACCCAGTTATGGATATGACTGGTGACAGAAGCAAGGTCCAATGCTGTAAAGAGCAATATTGCATAGGAACCTGGAATGTTAGGTCCATGAATCAAGGCAAATTGGAAGTGGTCAAACAAGAGATGGCAAGAATGAATGTCAACATTCTAGGAATCAGCGAACTAAAATGGACTGGAATGGGTGAATTTAACTCAGATGACCATTTTATCTACTACTGTGGGCAGGAATCCCTTAGAAGAAATGGATTAGCCATCATGGTTAACAAAAGAGTCCAAAATGCAGTACTTGGATGCAATCTAAAAAATGACAGAATAATCTCTGTTTGTTTCCAAGGCAAACTATTCAATATCACAGTAATCCAAGTCTATGCCCCAACCAGTAACGCTGAAGAAGCTGAAGTTGAAACGGTTCTACGAAGACCTTTTAGAACTAACACCCAAAAAAGATGTCCTTTTCATTATAGGGGACTGGAATGCAAAAGTAGGAAGTCAAGAAACACCTTGGGTAACAGGCAAATTTGGCCTTGGAATACGGAATGAAGCAGGGCAAAGGCTAATAGAGTTTTTCCAGGAGAACGCACTGGTCATAGCAAACACCCTCTTCGAACAGCACAAGAGAAGACGCTACACATGGACATCACCAAATGGCCAACACTGAAATCAGATTGATTATATTATTTGCAGCCAAAGATGGAGAAGCTCTATACAGTCAGCAAAAACAATACCGGGAACTGACTATGGCTCAG
Source organism: Ovis aries (assembly GCF_016772045.2). NCBI lineage: Eukaryota > Metazoa > Chordata > Mammalia > Artiodactyla > Bovidae > Ovis > Ovis aries. The sequence continues at coordinate 36,428,943 of NC_056060.1, forward strand.
ATCATGAACTCCTTATTGCCAAATTCAGACTTAAATTGAAGAAAGTGGGAAAACCACTAGACCATTCAGGTATGACCTAAATCAAATCCTTTGATTATATAGTGGAAGTGAGAAATAGATTTAAGGGACGAGATCTGATAGACAGAGTGCCTGATGAACTATGTATGGAGGTTCATGACATTGTACAGGAGACAGGGATCAAAGACCATCCCCATGGAAAAGAAATGCAAAAAAGCAAAATGGCTGTCTGAGGAGGCCTTACAAATAGCTATGAAAAGAAGAGAGGCAAAAAGCAAAGGAGAAAAGGAAAGATATAAGCATCTGAATGCAGAGTTCCAAAGAATAGCAAGGAGAGATAAGAAAGCCTTCTTCAGCAATCAATGCAAAGAAATAGAGGAAAACAACAGAATGGGAAAGACTAGAGATCTCTTCAAGAAAATTAGAGAACCCAAGGGAACATTTCATGCAAAAATGGGCTCGATAAACGACAGAAATGGTATGGACCTAACAGAAGCAGAAGATATTAAGAAGAGGTGGCAAGAATACACAGAAGAACTGTACAAAAAAGATGTTCACGACCCAGATAATCACAATGATGTGATCACTCACCTAGAGCCAGACATCCTGGAATGGAAAGTCAAGTGGGCCTTAGAAAGCATTACTACAAACAAAACTAATGGAGGGGATGGAATTCCAGTTGAGCTATTTCAAATTCTAAAAGATGATGCTGTGAAAGTGCTGCACTCAATATGGCAGCAAATTTGGAAACTCAGCAGTGGCCACAGGAGTGGAAAAGGTCAGTTTTCATCCCAATCTCAAAGAAAGCCAATGCCTAAGAATGCTCAAACTACCGCACAATTGCACTCATCTCACATGCTAGTAAAGAAATGCTCAAAATTCTCCAAGCAGGGCTTTAGCAATACGTGAACCATGAACTTCCAGAGGTTCAGGCTGGTTTTAGAAAAGGCAGAGGAACCAGAGATCAAATTGCCAACATCTGCTGGATCATCAGAAAAGCAAGACAGTTCCAGAAAAACATCTATTTCTGCTTTATTGAATATACCAAAGCCTTTGACTGTGTGAATCACAATAAACTGTGGAAAATTCTGAAAGAGATGGGAATACCAGACCACCTGACCTGCCTCTTGAGGAATCTGTATGCAGGTCAGGAGGCAACAGTTAGAACTGGACATGGAACAACAGACTGGTTCCAAATAGGAAAAGGAGTATGTCAAGGCTGTATATTGTTACCCTGCTTATTTAACTTCTATGCAGAATACATCATGAGAAACGCTGGGCTGGAAGAAACACAAGCTGGAATCAAGACTGCTGGGAGAAATATCAATAATCTCAGATATGCAGATGTCACCACCCTTATTGCAGAAAGTGAAGAAGAACTAAAAAGCCTCTTGATCAAAGTGAAAGAGGAGAGTGAAAAAGTTGGCCTAAAGCTCAACATTCAGAAAACGAAGATCATGGCATCTGGTGCCATCACTTCATGGGAAAGATGGGGAAACAGTGGAAACAGTGTTAGACTTTATTTTTTTGGGCTCCAAAATCACTGCAGATGGTGACTACAGCCATGAAATTAAAAGACGCTTACTCCTTGGAAGAAAAGTTATGACCAACCTAGATAGCATATTCAAAAGCAGAGACATTACTTTGCCAACCAAGGTCCGTCTAGTTAAGGCTATGGTTTTTCCAGTGGTCATGTATGGATGTGAGAGTTGGACTGTGAAGAAAGCTAAGCACCGAAGAATTGATGCTTTTGAACTATGGTGTTGGAGAAGACTCTTCAGAGTCCCTTGGACTGCAAGGAGATCCAACCAGTCCATTCTAAAGGAGATCAGTCCTGGGTGTTCTTTGGAAGGACTGATGCTAAAGCTGAAACTTCAGTACTTTAGCCACCTCATGAGAAGAACTGACTCATTGGAAAAGACTCTGATGCTGGGAGGGATTGGGGGCAGGAGGAGAAGGGGACAACAGAGGATGAGATGGCTGGATGGCATCACCGACTTGATGGACGTGAGTCTGAGTGAACTCCGGGAGTTGGTGATGGACAGGGAGGCCTGGCATGCTGCAATTCATGGGATCGCAAAGAGTTGGACATAACTGAGCGACTGAACTGAAATGCCAATGAAGTATACAAAATTGTATGTTATGTGACTTCTTCATCAATTAAAATTTGCTAGTGGTGGTATTTACCAAATGCAAGCTCAAGGAAAAACAAAAATTTCTTCTTACCTGAAATGAGAAGCTTGATTTAGGAGGCAGCTATAGTCATCAGGAAGCTCTATCAAACTATTTCTTTTTCTAGGGTACCTAGAAATATAATGTAAATGGCAGTGAGGAAATAAGCCTAGGTCAAAAACAGACCAAGTAATAGAAGGATGAATGTTTTAAAAATAATGAGAGAAAAATTCCCTGGTGGTCCTGCTTCCACTGCAGGAGGCACAGGTTCAATCCCTGGTTAGGGCACTAAGATCCTGCCACATGGCACTGCTAAAAACAAAACAAAAAACTTAGGGATTCATTTTTGCAATCTGTAGTAATTTCCACCGTTGACTAGATTTATCCAAACTTTTCGGTCTTGAATTCCAGATCTTTCATCAGCAGGTTTCCTTTCCAAATCCAACTCCTACAATTTCCTAAGACTAAATTGTTCTATTATTTCTATACTGTCTAGGAAGTAATATAAAGTAGTAGTTAAGAACACAATCTTTGAAATCAAACAGGCCCAGTTACAAATCCTAGATTCTGACACTCGACAAGCCATTGAACCTAATCCTGTATTTGCTGGTCTGTAAACTGAGAATAAATATATTATGCTCCCTCAGTCATAAGGTAGACTATCAATTTAGTAACACATTTTATTAGGGGGTGGGGTGAGGAGAGAAACATTAAATACTCATGCTGATTGAAAAAATGTTAAATATGAATAACAGTATCAAGGAACCTCAAAGGGCTGTTGAGAACTCAATTAGATATTGAAGCATAACATAATATACTTAGTACCTAATTCATGTTTGCAAGTATTATTTTTCATTCTCACCATACTAACACAAGAAAAGCCTTGCATGTATGCCCTGGGAAAGGTCATTTGAATAATAGGAAATTATTATTTCATATAAAGGTCATCTGAAATAATACGAATATGAAATTCTCTCCTTAGACCTCAATCAATTCAAATTCTGTAATTCCTTCTGTGTGCAGCAAAAATTATCTCCTCTAAAGCTAAACTTTTATCATTAAGAATATTTACTCTTTAACTTTCTATTTGCATTAACAGCATATTCCATATATTATTACACTTTATCTTATCTCTTGAATTTATGAATATAACTAAGACTATAAACTACCTATGACCAAAACCTGTATGTGTTATATATCTTTTAACTCTCCAGGAGTAATGTTAATTTAGTACCATGCTGGGGAAACAGCAGATGTCTAACAGATGCATAATGACTTTTGTGAGACTAGCAGTTCTAAAATATGTACTCATCTTTTAAACCCTTCTTGGTGATGTGAATACTACTGCCTCTGAGCACAGGAAGTGGAGCTATAATCTCTAAATCGCTAAAATTGGGTTATACATATGAGAGGATATGTTAGCATAGGTTTCAGGGAGAGGGTAATATTTAAATTGGTCCTTGAGGGAGAGATGGATTTTGATTAAGCCAAAACTTAAAGGAGATAGGGGGGCTGAAGAAAACTTTTGTTGAGTAGTCTCCAAGCATATAGAAAGGAGGAGATGGGGAAGAGGGAATAGTTTTACTTATATTTTCATTCTCAAAAGGAAAAAAAAGTGATTAACATGAATACTGTCACTACCCTCTCATTATAATAAGTAGTAGCTCCAAGAAACCATCTCTTCCTTTGCCCTTTAACAGGTATGCATTAGCTTAAGAAATAGGAGTTGGTGGTGCCAAACAATTTAAGGGGGAAAGGACAGTCACTCCAAGAAAAAAATCAATTGTAGGAAGAATTGAATTTTCAGCAAGACATAACAGAAATGTAAGAAATAGTATGCTGAGTGAGAGTGGAAACAGACTAGAAAGCATACTCATCAGCTAACTACTTTTGGAAACACAACTTGTAGGGAAGGACTGAGAAGTAAAACCAACCTGACTACAGTGCTTTTTTGCTTCAAACAGTATAGTAAGGCAGGATCTGTACACCACCTGTATGGGAAGCAGAGAGAAAAGCAAATGGGTCATCACAACCTTAGTGGAATATTCATCGAGCCACCTTCACTAGACCTCTCGGCCCCTTCTTTCCATGTGCTGTCTGCTAGACTTCTTTTACCTTGCATCTTGCCTCTTCTTTCTTCTCCTTTTCTTTTCTCCCCTTTTTAAATGTCTTCCTATTTATCCTCCCCCAAATCTTCTATTATTTTCTTTTTAAAAAAGGGTTTATCTATTACTAGAAAAACATAATACCAGAAATTGGAAATAAAGGTGACAGAAAGGCTGAGAAGCCAACCAGGAGACAAAAAAGCAAGGCAACAAGAAGATCAGCCAATAACAGGAAGCTACTACCCTTGCCAGGCTGGAGGAACAAAACAGTATTTTTGGAATGGTATTGTTGGAGCTAAGGGTCAGTGGTGTATCAGATGAACCAGGACCAAAACCACCTGCACTGGCTATGCACTATAGTATCCACCTGTATGAGTTATCCTATAATAGGAGGTCCTGGTAAGGAATGTAGAACTAACAAGCTACCACCAAACAGAATTCAGGAAAATCAAAAGGAGATGCCAGTCCATACATCCCACCAACCTACCAGAATCCTTGCTGGAATCCATCTTGGCTGAGCGATGGAGGTGTCACCAGGAAGGACCCTGAGTCAGAGTGATAGGCCAGAGACACCCCATAAACTAACTCAATTACCATAAAACCTGAGACATGGCAGAGCAGTTCTCCTGAGTTCTCTTACCCTGCTGCTCTCCACCTGGGCGCCCCATCCCAATAAAGTCTCTTGCTCTGGCAGCACATGTGTCTCCTCGGACAATTCACTTCTGAGTATTAGACAAGAGCCCACTCTTGGGCCCTGGATGGGGTCCCCCTTTCCTGCAGCAGGTGGATGCTGGAACTACAGTAGACTTGTCGGGTGGGAACTAGAGCCAGAGAAGAGCTATAGCCACTGTCAGGGATGCCCCAAAAGGCAAAGAGAGGTGACCTAAACACAGGTTTCTCCCTTCCTCCTGGCTTCCAATATCCTGCCAGTGCCTCCCATGGGCTGAAGCCAACTGACAAAGGAGACTGGGAAATATGGCCTAGAGAGGTCAGTTCATCATCCTTCAGAGCAGATGATGAGGAAAGGCTTTGAGGCAAGCAGAACCAGGAATGGTACAGACTTTGCATTTCAAACTTTGAATTTTTAACATTAAACTAGAATGGCAAGCTAAAACTCCAACAATATAAAAATAAAATTAGTATAACCTACTGTGATTGTACTCGACACAAAGCACGGTACTGATTTTTTTGGATCCATCTGATTCATTTTTATCACACTGGAAATCAAAATACCTCATGAGAAATGAGGAAACACGGAAAAGCACCCAAAAGAAGAGATGAGAACACACAGAAAGGTGGCCAGAGATGGGCAGACATTCACACAAATCCTGACTTGAGCATCAGGGAACAAGACACCAATTAAAGAAAAAGGAGAAAAGAAAAGGGGAGAAAACTGAAAAGACTAAAGGAAATCATCAGTGTGATACTGTGACTGATAATGTTAAAAAAAGAGATGAGAAGCCACAAATGGAATTACTTGGGCTAAATCTATGTCTATCAAACCAAGACTGAACACAAGTATGAGGGCTGGTAGCTAGGAGAACTCACCACATTTGGAGAGTTTCCAGGTTGGTGAACACGTGTCAATTTGGGGACAGTGGTGTGCTCAGAGAGTGTGGAAGTTCTGCTCCCTTTTCCCCATACCTTACCCTGTGTATCTCTTCTATCTGGCTGGCCCCGAGTTATATCCTTTTATAAAAAACTGATGCCCTAGTAGGGAAAACGTTTCTCTGAGTTCTCTGAGCTGCTCTACAAATTAATCACGCTATATAACCTTTTGGCCAGCACAAGAGACAGCCTGGATTTGTGATAGCCTGGTTCTTTCTGAAGTATGTGATGTTGTCATGTTTTCAGGACTGAGCACTCAGCCTGTGGGATCTGACACTATCTCCAGGTAGATACTGAGCTGAATTGTAGGACACCCAGCTAATGCAGAATTACTTGTTGGATGTGTGGGAAAAACACCCTCCCCAAGCGTCAGAAATAGATGTCAGGATCTTTAATGGGGGAAATAGAGTAACACGATGAGAACTGACTATTAAAACCATGGTATATGTCAATTATATCTCAAAAAAAAAAGATGGAAAATGGTGGTAGCAAAGATAGGGTTAGGAAACTAGAGATTTGAAGGGTAGAGAGTAAGCAAGCAGAAGGGTCAATTAAGTGTGCGGGTAGAAAGAAATCTTTAATAAAAGAAAAGCACACTTCCCCATGGGAAATTTAAATGGATACATTTTTGAGTTACCAAATGACTTTTTAAAAAATTAATTTTTTTTAATTGAAGGATAATTGCTTTATAGAATTTTGTTTTCTGTCAAACCTCAACATGAACCAGCCATAGGTATACATATATCCCCTCCCTTTTGAACCTCCCTCCCATCTCCCTCCCCAACCCACCCCTCTAGGTTGATAGAGTCCCTGATTCAGTTTCCTGAGACATACAGCAAATTCCCACTGGCTATCTATTTTACACATTGTAATGTAAGTTTCCACATTACTCCTTCCATACATCTCACCCTCTCCTCCCCTCTCCCCATGTCCATAAGTCTACTCTCTCTGTCTCTATTTCTCCACTGCTGCCCTGTAAATAGATTCTTCAGTACTATTTTTCTAGATTCTGTATATATGTGTTAGAATATGATATTTATCTTTCTCTTTCTGACTTACTTCACTCTGTATAATAGGTTCTAGGTTCATCCACTTCATTAGAACTGACTCAAAGGTGTTCCTTTTTAGGGCTGAGTAATATTACACTGTGACTTTTATTTCCTCCTCAGTCACCTTTCTAAGATACGTGCTGCCATATGAGATACACTGCTACTGTTGCCCTACTCTGGGTTCTTCTAATGCTTGACTGTGACTGTATGGCTGCTGACAGCATGACTTATCCTCACTTCATCACCACCTCCAGCCCATTTAAACTGGGATGAGACAGCAGCTGTGGGGAACTTAAGCACAACGATTGGCAGTCATGGTGGAACAAGTAGAAATCCTGGTGGCCCATTAGTGAAGTCACTCAGTCGTGTCCGACTCTTTGTGACCCCATGGACACAATGACCCCTACCAGGCTCCTTTGTCCATGAGATTTTCCAGGCAAGGGTACTGGAGTGGGTGTGTGAATTATGAATCTTGTGTATTTTTGCCACCACCTTCAATTAATGGTAATCAACCTAAAAGCTTAGCAAGTATTTTAAATTTAAAATTTCCAAACTGTATAATAATCCAATAATGATATTTTATCCCCACAGTACCTCTGGAGGAGGGGCCTCACAGTATCCCAGTATTTCTGGAAAAGCAGGAACAAATTTGTGGGTAAAGATAAATAGCTACAGAGTGCATTGTACTCTCCTTCTGCAGCATCTACAAGAAAACAAAAATATATTTAATAAGTACATTATTCTTACCTGGTCATCCTGTGTCTAGAGTTTCTTCATTATTTATGCTCATTTCTATACTCTGCCTATACAAAGTATACTTTGTACTCTGTAAAACTGTGGGTGACAAATAGGACACAGTGATCCTTTTAAATCTGATTTGAGTCAGTGTCCTGATCAAACTTCTCCAATGTCAAACCACCTCCAAAATACAAAATACAAAAGTGCTTATCGTGGCAAAAGGCCCTACCTGATCTGATTTCATCTGTTACCTGCCTCCCCCTGTTCATCAGGCTTCAGTCACTCATCTCTACTATTGTTTGATGACATCAAGCAAACGCTTTGCATTTACTGTTCCTTCTGCTTACAATACTCTTCCTTCAACTCTCTATCCAATTCAACACCATGTCCTTTTCTGATCTCTCTGCTCAGTCTCCTCACAAAGAAGTCTTCCATGACTCTGCCCTAGCATTCTCTATTCTCATGACCTGCTATATTTCTCTTTGTAGCAATTACCACCATTTGACATTATACTATATGTATTTATCTGTTGGCTTATATTCCATCTCCTCTCAACAAAAGAAAGGACTTTATCTTATCCATTGCCATATGACAGCACCAACAAGGTAACAAATTATTCTTTAAAGAATGAAAACACAGATCTGTGCTGACAACCACTTAGAAAGAAAGCAGTATCCTATTTGTACAGAATCAGAATAAACAAACCTACATCTAATGAGCCCTACTGAACAGAGTTCAAGATAAAGAACCCTGTTAAGGCTGACCTGAGAAAAGAACAAAAGGAAGCATCTCGAAGGAAATTTGATGACTCTTCCAAAATCATACAAACCTTCTGATTTTTACCCAAACAAAGCCACAAGGAAACCTTCTCTACCTTGATGTAGATTTAAGGCAAGTAAAGAAGAAAGGAAATTATTCTGTTACTCAAATACCCAGGGCCTCGGTTAACACAACAGGCCTTTCCCAGGAGCATTTTATTTATTTCATAATAGTTACAGTCAAGTGTTCAAACTTCAAGAAACAGAGTATATTATAAAGCCAAACAGTTCTCTTTCTTTAAAGCCAATCAATCTTTGTAATTTCTTGTCTGTCCTATACTGCATGAAGGCATTTTATAAGCTCAAATACAAAAGTTGTACATCGATAGGAGCCATGAATAGGTTTTGTAGATTATGAGGCTAATCTGGTGTCTGAGCTCACCTTTTACCCACACCGGGGCAGGGGCACACGTTTGGAATGAACTGATGAAAGCGTGAGGAATAAAGAAGTCGTTTTGCCTGTTCTCACCCTTGAGGTTGAAGGTAACAAACAAGTCTCTTATTTACCAATCTGTGATTTCATTTTCCTACTTACTGGTAAACAGTTCTTCAGGCGGAGTTACTCCAAGTAAATAGTGGAAAAACAACGCAGCACAGCGAAGATACGGGATGATGCCATTCTTCAAGCAGACCCATAAATACCAGCCAGGAATACCACACCCAATGCAGCTGAGAGGCAACAATTCCAAATGGAACAGAATACAAATCAGATGAACACCCAGATTGTAAATACATCCCCTTTCAAAAACACATCTCAGCATTAAATAATGTTTTATGCATTAACATTTAAACATTAAAACAAAATATTTAACTGGCTATAGCTTCAGTCTTTGAATCTCCTAACAGTTTCTTAAAGCAAACCACAAATCTTGCATATTTTATGAGGTAGATTCTTAAGGCAAAGAACAACTTTTTTCTTTTTCCTAACCCTTGTAATGAAATGTGGTGCAAATGCATTTATCAGTAACTAAGCAAAGCAGCTAAATTAGCTTAAAAAATTTAATATTTTCCTGACTCCTATATTAAAACTGGTGATTTTCAGGGCAGTGAAACTAATAATCTATATGATACTTTAATCTTATAACACAAAGCGAACCTTAATGTAGACTATGGACTACATAGTTAATAACAACGTATCAATTCTGGTTCATCACCTTAACAAAGGTACCACACAAATGAAAGATGTAATGGAGAAACTGGTGCTAGGAGGGAGGAAATGGAAACTCTTGGTTACTTTGCATTCTCTAAACCTAAAACAGCTCTAAAAAATAAAGTCTATTAACATAACAATGAATACACATATGCTGCTGCTGCTGCTAAGTCGCTTCAGTCGTGTCTGACTCTGTGCGACCCCATAGACAGCAGCCCACCAGGCTCCCCCGTCCCTGGGATTTTCCAGGCAAGAACACTGGAGCGGGTTGCCATTTCCTTCTCCAATGCATGAAAGTGAAGAGTGAAAGTGAAGTTGCTTAGTCGTGTCTGACTCCCAGCGCCCCCATGGACTGCAGCCTACCAGGCTCCTGCGTCCATGGGATTTTCCAGGCAAGAGTACTGGAGTGGCGTGCCATCGCCTTCTCCAAAATACACATATATTCAGTACTTACACTGAAAAAAAGTTGACTGATGAAGACGAAAACAAAGAGGGAAACTTGGCAGCAGATGATGCTCAGCAGAGCACTCTATTGCACTTTTGGTTTTAACCTCTGTGTTATCAATATATTTCACATATTACTCACAACAGCCTTAAAAAAAACTTCTCAGTAGGTAAGTGTATTAACTGTATGAACTGCTTTAAAAGGACAACTTATTTTCAACTTTTTACATTTATTTAAAGTTTAACTGCTGCATCTTGTTAAAATTCTATCATCTTTTGCCTATATTCCTGTAACAGTTTATAAGAATAAAGATGTGTCAAAACTTGTTTTCAGTCTCGGAAACAAATGAACGGGTAATTTTTATTTGTTGTTATTCCAAAAACCTTTAACTGATTTTTAAAAACTGGAATTAAAAAGGTTCAAGAGATACTGTCAAACAACTGAACAAAGATGTGGAATTATAAAAACAATACTGAAATAGACTGGACTAATGGGCTGTTACTCACCCACTTGTATACTGAGAAATTTCTGCCAAGAAAGAAGATGCAGAACGAGCCTCTTCACTCTCTTCCTGTATCTGTGCAAGGGGGACGCCTGAAAAAGAAATTCTGTAAGATAAATCTATGAATTTACTATTCAATTTATTAGTGAAATCTCAAATTTCAGAATTCCCTGGTGGTCCAGTGGTTAAAACTCCATCTACCCATGCAGGGGACACGGGTTCGATCCCTGGTGCAGGAAGATCCCAAAGGCCGTGGGGCAACTAGGCCCGTGCACCACAACTACTGAAGCCCAAGCACCTAGAGGTCATGATCCACAAGAGAAGTCACCACAATGAGAAGCCCATGCACCACAACTAGAGAGTAGCCCTCCACTCACTGCAATTAGACAAAGTTTGTGCACAGCAATGAAGACCTAGCACAGTCCAAAATAAATAAAAATAAATAAATAAGGAGTTCAGTATTTGTATATGATTTTTTGATTTGAGGTAAATTTTATAATGCAATAAAATATATAAATATTAAATGCACCATTTGATGAAGTTTGACAAATGCACACACCCATGTTAACAATATCTTTTAAAATTAATAAACTATTTTTTAAAAGCAGTTTTAGGTTCACAGTAAAACTGAGTGGAAAGCACAGATTTCCCATCTACCTACTGTTCCCAAACACCTACAGTCTCCCCAGTTATTAGCATCACTGGTATATTTGTTACAGCCTACAATGATACATCATTATCACTCAAAGTCCCTAGCTTACATTAGAGATAACTCTTGCTATTGTACATTCTATGGTGGTGGTTTAGTCTCTAAGTCGTGTCCGACTCTTGCGACCCCCATGGACTGTAACCCTCCAGGCTCCTGTGTCCAAGGGATTCTCCAGGCAAGAATACTGGAGTGGATTGCCATTTCCATTTCCAGAGGATTTTTCCCACCCAGGAATCGAACCCCAGTCTCCCATTGCAGGCAGATTCTTTAACGACTGAGCTACGAGAGAATCCCTGTTCATTCTATGGGTTTTGACAAATGTATAATAAGTTGTACCCACTATTATTGTATCCAGCAGAATAGTTTCATTACCCTGAAAGCCTTCTGCACACAACCTATTCACCTTTCTCTCCCCTAACCCTTGCCAATCCCCACTTGTCATTTTACTATCTCACAGTTTTGCATTTTCCATAATGTCATATAGTTGGAATCATACAATATGTAGCCTTTTCAAATATGCTTCTTTCACTTAGTTGTATACACTTAAGAGTCCTTAAGTTGTATACACTTAAGATTCCAGCCATAGGACTGGAAAAGGTCAGTTTTCATTCCAATCCTAAAGAAAGGCAATGCCAAAGAATGCTCAAACTACTGCACAATTGCACTCATCTTACACGCTAGTAAACGAATGCTCAAAATTCTGCAAGCCAGGCTTCAGCAGTACGTGAACCGTGAACTTCCAGATATTCAAGCTGGTTTCAGAAAAGGCAGAGGAACCAGAGATCAAATTGCCAACATCTGCAGAATCATCAGAAAAGCAACAGAATTCCAGAAAAACATCTATTTCTGCTTTATTGACTATGCCAAAACCTTTGACTGTGTGGATCACAATCAACTGTGGAAAATTCTGAAAGAGATGGGAATACCAGACCACCTGACCTGCCTCTTGAGAAACCTGTATGCAGGTCAGGAAGCAACAGTTAGAACTGGACATGGAACAACAGACTGGTTCCAAATAGGAAAAGGAGTATGTCAAGGCTGTATATTGTTACCCTGCTTATTTAACTTCTATGCAGAATACATCATAAGAAACGCTGGGCTGGAAGAAACACAAGCTGGAATCAAGATTGCCGGGAGAAATCTCAATAACCTCAGATATGCAGATGGCACCACCCTTATGGCAGAAAGTGAAGAAGAACTAAAAAGCCTCTTGATCAAAGTAAAAGAGGAGAGTGAAAAAGTTGGCTTAAAGCTCAACATTCAGAAAACGAAGATCATGGCAGCCAGTTCCACCACTTCATGGGAAACAGATGGGGAAACAGTGGAAACAGTGTCAGACTTTATTTTTCTGGGCTCCAAAATCACTGCAGATGGTGACTGCAGCCATGAAATTAAAAGACGCTTACTCCTTGGAAGGAAAGTTATGACCAACCTAGACAGCATATTCAAAAGCAGAGTTATTACTTTGCCAACAAAGGTCTGTCTAGTCAAGGCTATGGTTTTTCCAGTAGTCATGTATGGATGTGAGAGTTGGACTGTGAAGAAAGCTGAGCGCTGAAGAATTGATGCTTTTGAACTGTGGTGTTGGAGAAGACTCTTGAGTCCCTTGGACTGCAAGGAGTTCCAACCAGTCCATCCTAAAGGAGATCAGTCCTGGGTGTTCATTGGAAGGACTGATGGTAAAGCTGAAACTCCAATACTTTGGCCACCTCGTGCAGAGTTGACTCATTGGAAAAGACTCTGATGCTGGGAGGGATTGGGGGCAGGAGGAGAAGGGGATGACGGAGGATGAGATGGCTGGATGGCATCACCAACTCGATGGACATGAGTTTGAGTGAACTCCAGGAGTTAGTGATGGACAGGGAGGACTGGCGTGCTGCAATTCATGGGGTGGCAAAGAGTCAGACACGACTGAGCAACTGAACTGAACCGAACTGAAGATTCCTCCATGTCCTTTCATTGCTTAATAGCTCATTTCTTTTTAGGACTGAAGAATATTCCATTGTTTGGATGTACCACAGTTTATTTATCCATTCACAAGGACATATGGGTTGCTTCCAAGTTTTGGCAATTATGAATAAAGCTTCTATACAGACCTGTGTGCAGGTTTAGTATGGACATAAGTTTTCAGTTCATTTGGGTAGGTATCAAGGAGTGTGACTGCTGGACTGCATGGTAGGAGTATGACAGTTTTGTAAGAAACTGCCAAATGGTATCTCAAAGTGGCATTGATTTTCTTCCTGCCAGCAAAGAATGAGCGTTCCTGTTGTTCCACATCCTTGCTAATATGAAAACACTGTCAGTGTTTTGGATTTTTCCCATTCTAATGAATGTATACTGGTATCTCGCTGTTGTTTTAATTTGTAATTCTCTAATGACACAGAAAACGAAGATCATGGCATTTGGTCCCATCACTTCATGGGAAATAGATGGGGAAACAGTGGAAACAGTGTCAGACTTTATTTTTTGGGCTCCAAAATCACTGCAGATGGTGACTGCAGCCATGAAATTAAAAGACGCTTAATCCTTGGAAGAAAAGTTATGACCAACCTAGACAGCATATTCAAAAGCAAAGACATTACTTTGCCGACTAAGGTCCGTCTAGTCAAGGCTATGGTTTTTCCAGTGGTCATGTATGGATGTGAGAGTTGGACTGTGAAGAAGGCTGAGCACCAAAGAATTGATGCTTTTGAACTGTGGTGTTGGAGAAGACTCTTGAGAGTCCCTTGGACTGCAAGGAGATCCAGCCAGTCTATTCTGAAGATCAGTCCTGGGTGTTCATTGGAAGGAATGATGCTAAAGCTGAAACTGCAGTACTTGGGCCACCTCATGTGAAGAGTTGACTCATTGGAAAAGACTCTGATGCTGGGAGGGATTGGGGGCAGAAGGATCAGGGGACGACAGAGGATGAGATGGCTGGATGGCATCTCTGACTTGATGGATGTGAGTCTGAGTGAACTCCGGGAGCTGGTGATGGACAGGGAGGTCTGGTGAGCCGCAATTCATGGGGTCGCAGAGTTGGACACGACTGAACAACTGAACTGAACTGAACGGAACGACACCTGGAACTGAACGGAACGACACCTGATACTGAACATCTTTCCATATATTTGCCATTGGGATATCTTCAGTGGCAAGGTATCTGCTCAGGTTTTTTGTCCATTTTCAATGAGGCTGTTTGTTTTCTTACCACTGAATCTTAGTCCTTCGTATATTCTGGATAACAGTTCTTTACCACATGCATCTTTTGCAAATATGTTTAACCAGTTTGTGGCTTATTTTCTAATTCTCTTGATAATAATCTTTTGCAAAGCAAAAGTTCTGAATTGTAAGAAGTCCAGCTTGTCAATTATTTCTTTCATGGATTGTACCTTTGATGTTGTACCTAAAAAGTCATTGTATCCTCAAAATCACCTAGATTTTCTCCTATGTTATCTCCTAAGTTTTATAGTTTTGTATTTTACATGTAGGTCTAAAATCAATTTTTAGTTAATTTTTGGGAAATGTGTAAGATCTGTGTCTGTGTCTTACATGTGGGTATTTGGTTGTTCTAGCACCATTTGTTGAAAAGACTGTCTTTCCTCCATTTGTCTTCATTCCTTTGTCAAGGATCAGTTGATTATATTTATGTAGGTGTATTTTGGGCTCTGTTTTGTTCCACTGATTCATTTATCTGTTCTTTCAGTAATACTATACTGTCTTCATTCCTACAGCTTTCTATCAAATCTTAAAGTCAGGTAGTATCAGTCCTCTGTCTTTGTTCTTCTCCTTTAAGACTGACTTGGCTATTCTGAGTCTTCTGCCTCGCCAAATAAACTTATAATTAGTTTGCTGATAATCAAAGAACAACTGGCAGGGATTCTGACTGGGAGATTATTTGGTTTATATTTAATTTTTCCGAATTTACTTTTGTGTGTCTTCCTTCTCATACTGAAAATTCAGTTCCCAATGGCATTAACACAATTACTTACTTGATTTAAAAATTACCTAAGATAATTTCAAAATAATAATATTAGTACCACTGATACTACTAATTGAGTTCAAATTAAGATTTTTTTTTTTAGTTCCTCCATTATCAGAATATATCCTACTAGGAAAGTACAGTTCAAATACTGTTTTTTAAAGTCACTAAGCAATTATTTTCTCATTCATTTGTTATTTTCAACTGTCAAAAAATTATTTTTGCCATTCAGATTTGTTTTTGTTAAGTATAATTAGAGTTCTAACTACATTAAAAAAAATTCACAAGAGTCTTTGCATAAATTCTCGTACTCTTTACTTTGTAACAGAGGTAACTATTTTTTGTTTTCCATTTATACTTCTGTCATTTCATTTATTTAAAAAGAGCAAATATGAATATATATAAACATATATATGCATAAATACACATAAAATATTTTATACAAAGGTATTATACTATAACTTCTGCTCTGTACCCTACTTTTTTTCACTTAATATTCTAGAGGTCACTTCTTTTATTCATTCCATTTTATAGCTGCACATCATTCTAATATAAGGGTACACCATAGGTTATTCAACCAATCACCCAGTTTTTTGTTATTCCAAATAATGCTACAATGAATAATCTTATGCTTATATTCTTTCATATTTCTGCCAGTAGAGCTTCGGGGTAGATTCTTAGAAGTGGGACTGGTGGGTCAAAAGGTAGATGTGTATTTAATTTTGCTAGATACTATTCTAAGATCACTTTAATTATCTGTCCTCTAAATTATTTGAACTTTCATTAGCTATTATTGACCACTGATACTCAAAACTCAATTCTGCTTTCTATTAAGAGCAGAATCTAAAAGGACAACTATACCACAATTCCATGATGTTGTATTACCCATGTACCTTCAAACAAGGATATATATTTTTTTTCTTCCAAAAAATATTCATTGAGTTCTTATTGGGTGTAACAAAAGTTGCTAAACATTTGAAGTTTATGAAGGAAGATTCTGAAATTTGAATGTTCCCTATTTAAGAAGCTTACAGTAGGGATGCAGGAGCAAGGAGAAGCAGGGAAAGGAGTGGAAGAGCAGTAAGATATAACTATAAAACAAGACACCAAGTGATAAATGCTATAAAATGAACCAAGTACTATCATTCCAGCTGGAGGAATCGACAATGTTTTATAGACAGGCTTATCAAAAGGCTCAGAGTATTTAGGCAGGGACAACCATTGGAGAGACTAATCTCCAACCTTGACCTTGAGGAATTGAAATTAAAAAAAAGAGAGAGCGGGAAAAGCAGATCCAAATGGCTTCCCTGTGTACCTAGAGAATAGCTGCAATGGAGAGAATCAAGTGGTTTAGCCAATTATTCCTGTCACAGTTCTACCTTTCCCTTTAAACAGCATTCGTAAAGAAACAAATGAACGATCACTCAATAAGAGACATAATACAGAATGGTTAACCACAAGCACAATTAATTTTCCCAGTAAATCACAGGCAAATGTTATTTCCATTTAAGAACTGATGGGAGCTTTACCTGTGTCTATGGTAAGAAGTATCTGAAGCATGTGTGCCATGGTGATCAAATGGAAGAGATAAAGGTGGTTATAGGAAGAGCTAACTGGTGACGGCTGCAGATCAACAGCATCATCCCAGTACAAGGACGGGAATGCTAACACAGTACCCACCTATGAGAGAAAATCGACATCAACATGGGTAGCAAAAGGACCAACACAAGTTACTCTCATAACTAAATGTAAAGAATATAGGATCCTGTACCATGTGTGTTTTTAAATAACCACGATATTTTTCCTAATTATTCAACAGGATATTTTAGAATATCATATACCATAAACAGAGTCTAAAAGCCATCATCAAACAGATTTATCCCTTTGCTGAGTCTACTTATTCTAGTTCTAGGTAATGGTCTCAACCCTGTGGTTTTAGGGGATTCAACATTACAACCATTTGGGGAGCTCTTAAAATAACATTGATACACAGGCCCCACCCTAGTCCAACCAAATCATAATATCAGGGGTAAGGTCCAGTTACCAGCATTCAAGATTCCCATGAGAGATTTCAAAAGACAGGGGTGACAACCACAGGGTAGAGGATACTGGCTAACCTTGCATCCACGAAGTCTATGATCCTAACCTTACTATGGCTCTCTAGAAAACTTGTCTTGAAGGAATGAAATCGTCACAGAGATGGAAAAACTGTACAAGAAATTCACAAAACAGTTGTCACTAACCATAGGTGTTTGGGGGAACACCTAGATGCGCCCATGGCCTGGTCCATATCACGAATAATTAACAATTTTAAGACAGCTCACACCATTATTCACTGCTTATAATGTAAACAAGTTGAGAAAAAGGGGAAGGGGGAAAACATATTATTAGAAAAAGTCTGCCTGTATAGACACTAACTAAATTTAATCAACTAGACTACAATCTATTACAATGTAAAGGGTAAATATGGTTTCATTTTTAAAGTGATTTTGATGCTCTCAATCAAATCTGTATCTATTTGTAAAGGGAATGGAAAAAAGAGACTAAACTTTCAATGTCAGTACTTATAATCTTGAACAAAGAGCATAAATTTGAATGAGTAAAACACTTATAAACTTGAGTTACTTAAAAAGAAAATTTACTGAACACTTACCAAAACATGAAATAGATCTATCGATAGAAGGCAAGGTGTAGCTTCTGATTGCAGGTTAGGAAGAACAACTAAAAAACAAACAAAAAAACCTTAATGTAATTCAGCCAGTAATACAGCAATGCAGTTAAGTGTAACACAACATACTAGCCTCTAAAACAAAAATTTAACAGGGTTATAATACAGAGACTGATAAACTGGTCCATCACACCTTTAAGATACGGGAACCATAATTAAAGATACATAAACTGAGAAAAGGCTCTAAAAAGCTCTGGATGCAATTTAATGGTTGAAAGATAAGATATAGGAGGAAAGGGTAAATAAGCTAGGATGACTGAAATAAGAAATTGTTCGATAAGTATTAAACTTGCTGAATGAAAAAGAATTACTTTTAAACAATGTTCTCTACCACTTCCTACCTCCAACTACACATTTCTAAATGCTCTGTGATACACGAAATACATGAACAAGTTTGGGGTTGGGGAGCAGGGAGAGCACACAAATCGGTGTAAGTGAAGAGGATGGAGACAATCCCCCTGAACAAAACTAGACAACTGATGAGTGGAAGGAAACGCAGATAGCTCAAAAACTTTGTGTTTCTGATTTTGATCAGTCTCTAAATTCAGAAGTCAGCAAAGAGTGACAAGGAAGTGAAATCAAGAATTCAAAACAATAAGTGTTTATATATATATAACCACAAGAATTATATTTAAATAAAGCTATCATTTGGTTAAAATGAAGGAGAGAAGATTCTTTACAGACTAGGTCAATTTCTTAACCCCAAATCCAAGATTCTAAACAAAAAGCATAAAAGTTAAGAGCATGGGCTTTGGAGTCAGACAGAAATGGGGTCCAGTACTTCCTATGACTATCTGTCACAGGTAAGGTATTTGACTTCTCTAAGCCTCCAGTGTATACAGGATTGTTGGAAGGTTTGTTAACCTGTGCATTCAAAGTACTTAACCTGAGTGCTGCATACAGTAACCACTATAAACACTATTAATACTGGCTTTATAAAATAAACTAAAGTGAATACAGGGCTCTGCCATTAACTAGCTATGTGTTCTTTTTCAGTAATATTTTCAATACGTTAGTTAACATGTTCATGGCACAACCAACACTACCTACCTTGTTTTTTTCTCAGTGTTAAAGTATTTTGCTTCCAGGACATTTTAATAACTCCTAATTCCTTGCCCTGATTTTATTAACTTTTCAGTCAATAGAATACTCAGTCATCAAATTTTGCTCACAGGCAGTTGTGAAACTTTTTTGTTCCCAGATGCTTACTATATCTATTTTAAAAATCCTATGAAATCAAGCTCATTTTTGACATGCATATTTTCCTCCATTGGTAAAATCGTTCATTTATGCTAAATTAAATATCTCAGGGAAACTTAAGTGATATAGTTTACTGGTTTTATGACCTTGGTCAAGTCACAGAAGTTCTCTGTGCCTCAGCTTCTTCATCTCTAAATTGGGGAAATGATAATTTCGTTGAAGAATGGTGGTTAGAAGACATGATTATATAAAAAGATCCTTGTACAATGTTCAGGCATCATTATACAATGCCTGGCACATACATGGCAATGAACATTGTATGTCCTATTATTACTGGAGAATCAACATGTTAAAACTATATTCATCATCTTTCACATAAAACAGTCTCTACTGTGGACTTCCCTATTTCTTTCCATAGTCTAGTTATTTCTTTTAATTCAAAACCTTGTTTCTACCCATCCCAATTGCCTCCCTAATTTATGCTACTATGTGTGTGTGTTAAGTCGCTTCAGTTGTGCCTGACTCTTTGCGACCCTTTGGACTGTAGCCTGTCAGTTTCCTCTGTCCCTGGGATTCTC